>NW_027509042.1:29070000-29687500 GCF_051911475.1 Siphateles boraxobius
CTCCAAATTAAAAAATAATTTCACATTTCTACTACATAAATGACCAATTTTAAATACACATTAATCTTTCCAGAGCTGAAGTATCCCTTTAAGATCCACATGTTGTAATGATACAAAGAATAATCATACATTACATTTGCATAGCACTTTACCTGATGATATCGATCTCAAAGTGCAAAAATATGTTTTGTGACTGGACAACAACAGTGAGCTGAATCCTAACCATTACGGTATGTGCACCATTAGACCAGGGAATGTTGTAGGGCAATGGATGCTGACAATGGTGCAACTTTAAAAACTAACAGGACGAGAGCATGAGGTCCTTCAATATTTTTTTTTACTTACCTGTTCTTATGTTTTCCTCTGAAGACCTCTAATGGAGACCTGACTTTAGCTACCTGCTCTGTTCCCTGAGACTGAATGCCTAACTTTTCTTGAATAACCTTTTCAAAGATAAGTAACTTTAAATAAATATGTTATGGACAATGTATCTAATTAAAATCATGCATGTAATAAAAAGTTAACAAACGGAAAACGCTAGGCTATATAAAACTTGCCTTTAGGCAACTGTTGGTCAGTTGAAAGACTGACATAAATGTGAGCTTACAAACAGCAAGTCTTTGGCCTCCTTGTTGCAGATGGTACTTGAAGGTGTACTTCCTCTTAGTAATCTCAGTGTCAGGCCCACGTGGTCGTCTGCGACTCACCTTTTGCTAGAAGTAAAAAGATATGAAGTAAAAAGACATTTACCATAGCGTAGCAGGCTAGCCGTAGTGTTTTATTTAACAGAATTTAACATTTACAGTGATCAGGTACATGTGCAGTCTAAGTGAATTCACTAACTTAGTATGCAATTCACTGGTTATTTCATGGGCCTACATTGTGATGCATTGCATACTGTTGACATGACATGGTCATGAATTGAGATGAATTGAGAAGTTATCCTACCTGCTCCAAACCAGAGAGAATGATAGCCTGCTGCCTCTCATAAGAGACAGCATAAAACTCTGTGAAGAGCTGGAGTTTTCTTTGTTCTGTTAGGCTTGAACACTGCCTGGAACATGTCTCCTTGCACACATTGCCCTTAACAAAAACAAAGTCACATTAGCGGTTGTTTTTTAGCTATAGAACACTAGAGCTATTAACAGCTATTAAGGTTACTAGCTAGAATATATAACAGCTTACACAATCAATGCATTTTTTTAATTATTACATTTTAGTTATTTATTTATTTATTTGATTTATTAAATAATGAGTAACAAACAAACATAGCATACAATATTACAAAACAAAGTGTTGCATTAAATGGTAACAGGGGATCCAAAAAATACTGTATATCAAAATATTTTAAACGCGTCAATGACTTTTTTATATATAGGCTATATATATATATATATATATTTTTTTTTACCAATTTCAGTGACGAAATAAAGCAATCAAAGTCTAATTTTCTCAGCTTTCATTTCGACCCATGCATTACATGATTCGCTAAACAGTCCGAGCTGTATGAACATTAGTAGCGTTAGACGCCCAGCAATATGTCCCCTGACTGTAACCAGCTACGTTATAAAGTAACTGGCTAGCCAGACATCGAACGCAGCTAAAATGTTTAGATTAATTTATCCGTGGTTATAAGGAGTAGCCTACAGCATTCATTTCGACCCATTCATGAATTGATCCGTTAAACAGAGTGAGCTATTTGAATAAACTCTAGTAGACGACGCCCAGTAGCCTACACGCCCCTCTGACTGTAAGAGCTAACGTTAAGTAGATACTTTGTATACAGTTCTTTCACTCACCTCTTTCGGTGATCGTTTTCCTCGTTTTTGCTCTCCTCTCCGGTTCACATATGGTTTCCCAGCATCCCTCAAAGACTTCCTTGCTCTGTCCTTCCATTCATTCATGTTCGCTCTCCTTTTTTTGCAGAGGTTTTGCCTTTTAATGTCCGCAGCGGACATGAAAGCACCCGGCGTCTCCATTTTTCGTTAGTGGACATAAACGTTTTTTCCGCGTGAGACTATTTTAAAATTTAAAATACAGTTTTGGTCGCGCGAACACACCCCCAAAGTGATTCTGTATACAAAGTGGCACACATACATTCAAGTCACATGGTTATCTCAATTTTTGTTTTTTTGGACTTATATGGTTGTTCGTCGCATAAACACAAATATTAAACAAGAGGCTACATTTTGTGACCAAACCATCATGTTGGTTTAAGAAGCCTGAACCTTGAGCTAGGACTCGAACTCGGATCGCCTGAAGCACAGCTGCAAGGCTATTGTCTTATCGTTCTTAAAACTCCCATGCAAAGTACATGTTCTGTGACCAACCAGTAGCCCATCACATAATTTGTTGTGGTGACGTAATAAAATTAGATGAATAACCTTGAATCACCTTAAAATGAGGAAAATCACCTTTCCGCGACAGAAAAAAAAACTGTCAAAACGAACAATATCTGACTTTTTCAAACAATTCTCCTCAAACACCAACGCAGATGACACACCTGCTAATAAAAAAGCAGGCTCTAGCAGATGTATAAGCACGCATGCAAGAGAGAACAACAGAGACACAGGGGGTCATCTTTCTGTGTCAGTCAGTGAACATAGTAATAAAAGTCATTTAGCTCAGTTAGAGAACAGACACTACAATTAAAAAAACGGAAAACGTCTGCTCAATTCAGCATGAACTGAACATGAATCACAACACAGATCAGCAGCAGTCGTAAGATTTTACCTCACTTTGCCCATTTCGCCTCACTTTTCTGACTGACAAAACAATGGCGGAAGATTTGGTTTCAATGCTAAATGTAGTGTAAAAGCGGCTATTTAAGCAAGTTTATTATTGTACTGTATTGTTACTGTATTTTTCATTTAAGAATACCAATTAACCCACCATTCAAGCAATTGCTGCCTCCGAATTGCCGCTAATTTGAAATGGCGCGAGCGTAAAGCTCAGCTTTCATTGGAATTAATTGAAAACGCATCCCTACTATGCTTTTTTCTCACAGATTATATATTTCTTGGTTGGCAGTTGGTACTAACAGTGTCAGTAGTCATGTTTCCACTGTTGGGTAAAAAGAGAGCATGCTTGTGTGTGCCAGGGCCAGTCATGTTTCCAATAGGGGTGTACAATATTAACCAAAAAAAATAATTGTGCTGGAGCCTTGGCTGGTTTAGGCCTGTCGTGGACAGCTGACTCCTGAAGATTTTAATTCTACATATTCTGTAAGTTGGTTTGTTCACAGCACTGAAATTTACTTTTTCATTAAGGACCTATATTCACCCCCTTTAATTGATTTCCAGAGGGCATTTTTACTATTCTTTAACCTTCGTGTTTCAAGGCTGTTCAAACGGATTCCAGCTCCTTCTCCACTACATTGTCACCCAACACAACCAGTGGTAAACGTCTTCATCGCACTGCTCACTCGACTAAATGGAACGTAAATATCACTTAAAGGATAACTCTGGTCAATTTTAACATTGAACTCATTTTTTTGTAAATTTGGAGTGGTGTCAGTAAACAGAACAACAACAAAAATCGGTATTACCTACACCGTGTTATCCTCTTTATCCGTGTTATCCTCCTCTGCTCAGTAGCGCCACCTTTTGACAAAAGTGGGGGGTTAGTTTTATAGTTTTACCTTCAATCATAAAACTCGGTACGTATATTGTTCTCATCAAGCCGGACATCTTTCTAATTTACAGTCATTAGCTCCGACCAACAAGAAGTCAGATATTTTGGTTTAAATATGGATGTTTTGGAGCTTTTTCTCTGTGTGCCTCTGTGTGCCTGTCTCTCTGTGTGTGTGTCTCTCTGTGTGTGTGTCTCTCTGTGTGTGTGTCTCTCTGTGTGTGTGTCTCTCTGTGTGTGTGTCTCTCTGTGTGTGTGTCTCTCTGTGTGTGTGTCTCTCTGTGTGTGTGTCTCTCTGTGTGTGTGTCTCTCTGTGTGTGTGTCTCTCTGTGTGTGTGTCTCTGTGTCTCTCTCTCTCTCTCTGCGTCTCTCTCTCTCTCTGCGTCTCTCTCTCTCTCTGCGCGTCTCTCTCTCTCTCTGCGCGTCTCTCTCTCTCTCTGCGCGTCTCTCTCTCTCTCTGCGCGTCTCTCTCTCTCTCTGCGCGTCTCTCTCTCTCTCTGCGCGTCTCTCTCTCTCTCTGCGTCTCTCTCTCTCTCTGCGTCTCTCTCTCTCTCTGCGTCTCTCTCTCTCTCTGCGTCTCTCTCTCTCTCTCTGCGTCTCTCTCTCTCTCTCTGCGTCTCTCTCTCTCTCTGCGTCTCTCTCTCTCTCTGCGTGTCTCTCTCTCTGTGTGTGTCTCTCTCTCTGTGTGTGTCTCTCTCTCTGTGTGTGTCTCTCTCTCTGTGTGTGTCTCTCTCTCTGTGTCTCTCTCTCTGTGTCTCTCTCTCTGTGTCTCTCTCTCTGTGTCTCTCTCTCTGTGTCTCTCTCTGTGTCTCTCTCTCTGTGTCTCTCTCTCTGTGTCTCTCTCTCTGTGTCTCTCTCTCTGTGTCTCTCTCTCTGTGTCTCTCTCTCTGTGTCTCTCTCTCTGTGTCTCTCTCTCTGTGTCTCTGTGTGGGGAGGGGGGCTAATTTAACCATTTCACTGCTGTTTGGTGTTTCTGCATTAAAAAGGATAATAAATGTTTTAAGCCTTGTATTTTTTAAATAAGTTTTATTAATAAAAGCATAGAACCAGTTTATTTGTAGTGCATTGACAATAGTTTTATATAATTAGTTTATTAATTAAATTAACTTGGTCCATAAACTTGGTCTGAAAACTTGGTCCATAAATAAAACACACTTGCATGTAATATGAAACTCGCTACACATACAGATCTCATCGGGCTAAGCAACTAAGTTAAGCCAGCCCAACAGGAAATGGGCTATTTTGGTCTGAATGTGGATTTTTTTGTTATATTTCAGAGTTTTTAACTACTCCTAGGTGGTTTATTTTATTCACACCAAACTTTTTCAACATGATGAAAATACATTAAATATGCTAAATTATGAGCATTTAATCAATGTAGAATGAGTAACTTAAAAATAAACAAATTAGTGCTCTGTTTGAGGACAAGAAATGAAAACCAATGCAATATGATGAATGTCCAGAAGATGGCACCCACAGACTGTTTTTGAATGGGGTTGGATAAATATTTTTTGCTATTAAACAGTGTGTGTGTGTGTGTGTGTGTGTGTGTGTGTGTGTGTGTGTGTGTGTGTGTGTGTGTGTGTGTGTGTGTGTGTGTGTGTGTGTGTGTGTGTGTGTGTGTGTGTGTGTGATTTTGGTTGGGTGACAGTTGTACATTACAGTTTGACAAGAGTTAATGGTTTGACAAAAGCACAATATTGTGTTTTATTGCGAGTGTACACAAATATAAGAATACACACTTTGCAGTTTGAATGATGTCCTGTATGAACAAAATGACGGTTTTTGCCACTTCTGGGGCACTTAACCTGCTCAAAAACTCTTGAAACTTTGCACACGGATCAGAACCCGCGGCCATTAAGCTGGACAGAAGCTGGTACCCGGGCGTGGCAGGGGGGCTCGACAGTGCCCCCTGGAACATCGTCCGAACACTTGTCCATATGTCAAACATGCTTGCCTGTAATAATATGAAACTCGGTACACATATAGATCTCAACGAGCCAAACAACTTTAGTGCCCTAAGTTATACGCCAGCCCAACAAGAACTCGGCAATTTAGGGTTGTTTGGAAAGATATATGCTATGGAATTTGATATACTCCTCCTAGTGAATTCATCCGATCGCCACCAAACTCAGTGTGCATGAAGTCAAGACATTGAGGATAATAAATTGCCAGCGGATTTTTGGTATCGAACGGTTTGGCCGTGGCAAGAAAACGAATTTATGGCGAAAAAGGGAAACAGGAAATGTGTTATAACTTCTACACACATTAACTGATCTTGATGAAACTTCAACCGTGTGTTCGTTGTAAGAGTCCGGTCACATGGATGTGACTATTGTGAGTCAAAGTTATAGCGCCACCAACTGGCAGCAGGAAGTGCATCACTTTCAAAATTATTTGAAATCACCCTCTTATTTTTACCCAATTTCCTTCAAACTTCACTACTACAAATGGAAACACATGACAGATGTAGACCTGCGAATGGATTCTTGATATCTTAGATACTGTTGCCATGGCAATGCATCAAACTTTAATATTATTTTTGGATGCTTTTGATCACATTTATTAGCCAGTAAACATGTGCGAAGTTTCAGAAACGGGCGTGGTGCAGGGGCTCAGTAGCGCCACCTTTTGACAAAAGTGGGATCGTTGGTTTTATGGTTTTATTTAGTCACAAAACTCGGTACGTATATTGTTCTCGTCGAGCCGGACAACTTTCTAATTTACAGTCATTAGCTCCGATCAACAGGAAGTCAGATATTTTGGTTTGAATGTGGATTGTTTTGGAGAATTCTCTCTCTCTCTCTCTCTCTCTCTCTCTCTGTGTGTGTGGGCTGTGGAGGATTTGTTTATTGCTTTTATTGTTTTTCAGGGTTTCAGGGGCTTTTGGTGCCCTTAACGTGCTCAAAAACTCTTGAAACTTTGCACACAGGTCAGAACCCGCGGCCATTAGGGCCGGGCAGAAGCTGGTAACCGGGCGTGTAACGGGGGCTCGACAGCGCCCCCTTGAACGGGGTCTGAAAACTTGGTCCATATATCAAACATGCTTGCATGAATTAATATGAAACTCAGTACACATAGATCTCATCGGGCCGAACATTTTTCCCTCGGTCAAGTTTTATGCCAGCCCATCAGGAAGTCGGCTATTATGGGTTGTTTGGAAAACGCTTGCTGTGGAATTTGAAATACTCCTCCTAGGCAATTCATTCAATCACCACCAAACTCAGTGTGCATGAAGTCAAGACACTGAGAATGCTAAATTGCGAACGAATTTGATATCTCAAACAGTTAGGCCGTGGCGAGGAAACAAATTTATGGCGAGAAAAGAGAAACACAAAGGTTTATAACTTCTGCATACATTAACTAATCTTGATGAAACTTCAGCAGTGTGTTCGTTGTAAGAGGCCGGTCAGATGGATGTAACTATTGTGAGTCAAAGTTACAGCGCCACCAACTGGCAGCAGGAAGTGTGTCACTTTCAAAATGTTTTTTACAAAAGTAGGGGGGGGGGGGGGTTAGTTTTACCTACAATCATAAAAATAGGTACGTATATTGTTCACATCAAGCCGGACAACTTTCTAATTTTTCAGTTGGTCGCACCAACATATGATTTGGTCGCACCTTTATTTTTTTGCTACATGCCATGGGATTAATCAATGCATGTTGATGAATAGTGGTTTTAATGGACCAAGGCTAGCAAAGGATTTCTGGGTTGCAGCATAAATACCTGTAATATATTATATAAAAACATTTTTATATTTCTACTATATATACTATATAGTATAAATATAATTATATTATATATTACGTTATATTATATTAAATTTTTAACCCAACATTTGGGTTTGTCCATATTTGACCCAAATTTGAGTTTAAACAACCCAGCATTGTTTAGGAGTGTATAAATCTATCTATTTACATTTGAATTATATTCTATCTATCTATCTATCTATCTATCTATCAATTATCATCATTCTATCAGCATCATCTTTCTATCTTTTAAAAATCATTAAACATTCAAATGTATGCATTACATTTTAAAAGATTAGAGTATTATAATACGCTGATACAGATTTTCCGTTATCAAAGTTTATAGTTGTAACAAAAATCAGAAATCTCACACTCCTTACCTTCTGCATTTTAGAATCATTTTTCCTCTGTCGATCGATTACTATCATCTAACCGCTGAAAAGACGTAGGAAGGGGCTCGGTATTTTGTGAGACCTTTTCATTTTAATATGCCTTAATTCCTGAATTCGTAATTGGCGCGTTTCACCATCAGTGTGCAATGCGCGTGACGTGTACGTTCGTCAATAAATAAACTGCACGTGTCTTGTGGAAGAACACTGTAGCCGGAGCTACTTCTCTCCATTAATGTCTATGGCGAGTCACGCAGGCACTGGGCAACTCCGCAGCCGAGCCAAGCCCGGGATAAAATAGTCAGAATATAAACACTTATTATAAGCGTACCGTAGGGATTCAGGATAAGTCAAAAACACCGTTTGGAAAATGGATTCATGATGTACTCGTTCATTTTGAACATGAGTTACGGACTGCAGCAGCTGATACAACGGCGTTCTGTTGCGCGAGCGTCCACTCGCACAAATGCGACCACATACAATTTTAACTCGCACATTCTCAAAAAACGGTCGCATATGCGACCAATTTGGTCGCAGTCTGGAACCCTGCCAGCCCAACAGGAAATCGGCAATTTTGGTCTGAATGTGGATTTTTTGATATTTCAGACTGAGTTTTTAGCTACTCCTACCAGTGATGGTCATAGTGATGGTTTATACGCGGGTCAATGTATAAACCCGCCGACCGGCGTTTTCAACTAACCCGCCCGCCACTCGGACCGCAAAAAAATAAAGAAAATATTGTACCCGACCCGCTTCGTGACCCGCATTTTTTTAAAGGAGTAAATGCTCATCGTGTCATTGGGCCATAGACGTAGGAACTAGGGGTGCGGTGTGCGATGTTTATGTTTCGACCCTGCTTGAAGAATTCATCAGCAGGTCAACTGAGAGAAAGGTGTGAAAGCCCTTAGGAGCGCAACAAGGAGCGCAACAAAAATCCCGCCCCCTCTCAGACAATACATAAAACTGATATCACTGATCTATATGCGTTTGAAAGTAGCCTATTAAAATGGTACAATGGCATTGCTCAGTTCAACCTGTTGGGAAATCGGGCATTTTGTCCCGCGTTTAAAGGTTTAATTGGCATCTTTATTTCAAACGACACGACCGAATATCATTAAAAATATATTTGGATGACTCGTAACCGCGGGGGACCGCGGGTGACCGCAGGCACCTGCTCATTTTGGATCAACCCGCTCATCACTGACTCCTACTGAGTGGTTTATTTTATTCACACCAAACCTTTTCAGCATGTTGAAAATACATTAAAGATGCTAAATTGTGAACGGATATTGAATATCTTAAACGGTTATGCTATGGCGAGTGATTAAAGTAATGTCAAAAAAAAATCAGGAAACATCTCACATCTTCTAAAAATTTAATTAACATTTATTTTTGTATAAAAATTATACAAATATTAGAACTAAACCCATTTTATTCTGTTCTTTCAATTCAAGAGGTATGAAAAAGTTAAAAACAGGCAGAATAGTTCTATTTGGTTAAACAAAAAAAAAATCATACATAGGGCTATACTGCCCTCTTGTGTCCAAAACTATATCAGACTAATACATAAAACCTATTTATATTTAAATATATTAGGTATGTGATTGAGGATATTTTCCCACCGGTTAATCGACGTGTGACACCATAATATAAAAATAAAGTAAAATAAGGCCTTGTCTTTATGCATAACACTTTTTGGAATTTTTTTTTAAATAAAATATGCATAGAACCCATATCTTTTAAATTTATTGTTTGCTTTAAATAAAATTAAGATTGTGTGTTTGGTAATTAAAGCTGAGTGAATTTAAAATAATGCTATATTTCAGATCAATATATTTGTTTTTCTCAATTTTAAATTAACACTAACTTTATTCTCATCTGAATTATAAATAATTTATTTCTGTATAAAATAATACTACCATTAAAAAACACTGTTGGTTTTCTATGTTAATCAATGTAGTAAGTGTAGCTTAAAAAACAAATGAGTGCTCTGTTTGAGGACAAGAAATGAAAACCAATGCAATATGATGAAAATCTAAAGGATGGCACCGACAGTCTGTTTTTAAATGAGGTTGGATACATATTTTTTGCTTTTAAACTGTGTGGTGTGTGTGTGTGTGTGTGTGTGTGTGTGTGTGTGTGTGTGTGTGTGTGTGTGTGTGTGTGTGTGTGTGTGTGTGTGTGTGTGTGTGTGAGAGATTTTGGTTGGGGGACAGTTGTAGGTTACAGTTTGACAAGAGTTTATAGTTTGATTAAAGCACAATGTTGTTAATGTTGCAATTATTGTGAGTGTACACAAATATAAGTAAACACTTTGCAGTTTGAATGATGTCCTGTATGAACAAAATGACAGTATGTTTTTATACATTGCAAATGTTGAAACATTTTGATTCTAATGAGAGAGTTACGTAAGCCCAACACCGCTTACTTCCACTTTCGCTTTAAATTATTTTGTTTTGACTTATTTAGTATAGTTTTTTATTCTGTTCTAAATATCATTAAATTTAAAGGATTTGTTGTGGAATATTTTGAGTGTATCATGAAATCCGTCATAGTAATCATTTTAGTAATTCCCTAGTTATTTTTTTATTGTTCTAAACAGGTCAGGCAAGTACAATTCTCTGTGTCTTGTCCCTTAAGTTTTTCCCTGTAAAGTCAAAATTAAGTATGTGTTCTGAGTTTGTCATATCACAGAAAAATTTGTTATTAGCCACCCAGCCAAATTTGAAAGATAAAAAAAGCCGGCAAGTACATAAAATAAGCTATCAAAATCTTGAAAAAATGAGCAGCTCTCAAACGCTGGGGGCGTGTCCACTGGCTGCGCTGAAACCACGCCCAGTCGCGGTAAAGCTGCCGTTGCCACACTCAACTGTCACCGCTACAGCCGGAATGGATGCTCCTAGCAGCTTATTAGGTTTTACCAAGCCATACATGTTTGAGCCTCCAGAGCCTGAATCTGATTTAGAGGACATTGATCAAGAAAGTCAACATCGTCCCCCTCGTTCTGCAACAGAATGGTAAGATTTTTCTCTCCCTTTTATGCAAGTTAGCTACGTTATATGTAAAGTTAACTAGCTATCATAACCTAACTTAGACAAATAAAGTTAGACTAGCGATAAATAACAGAATAAAACATTGTTCTCTTGTGGTTGGAAGGGACTGCTTTGTGAACAGATAATAGTTTAAATTACTTGGCTAAGGAATATTGAACATATAACGTTAAATAAACACACACAAAAAAATCACGTTAGAGGGTTGCAGAATTTAGTAGTTACTGTGGACTACCTACTATAATTATAACATAAGCACACAAGGCAACTTACACTCATTATTGGGCACGCACTGCCGATGATGTCACCAGTTGTCGGCGCGACGGGAGGATGAAGGCCGAGGTGGGAGATAGTCGGTTCAGCCCCTTTCACCAGTACCAGCGGATTATCAGTGAATCCCAGTTGTCTCAGACGAAAGTTTATTTAACTATCCCGAGTAAAATGATCACTACAGAGGCGGGTTTTGGTGGTGATCCTCAGCTCTCCATCAAGGTGGCTCTTCACAAATTAAACAAGGACACCGACCTGTTTTGTACATGATCGCATCCAGGTAGTACGCATTTCCGTGACGAAGACATAGCTAGCTAACAAACTGTAGGCTGTAGTAACTAATAATAGTACTGACAGTAACTCGCGATTGAGCGCCAAACCGATGTGAATGTGTTCTATTTATATTGTTAGGAAAGCGGCCAGTCTCAGTGGCTCCAGTGCGTCATCAACTAGGGGCGCGTCCAGGAGCTCAAGGGCTCCAGTGCGTCATCGAGCCCTGTTTTAGACCCGCCCAAAAAATCCGGAAAATTGCAATGGTGAAAAACTGTTTAACGGTCTAACTCCACAATTCAGTACTTAACAGTTCACAGTCTTTGTAATATGTTTTAGCAATACATTTCTAACATTTCTAATGTGTTTAGATTTTTTTTTTATTGCCTTTACAGGGACTTTAAGGGACAAGACACCGAGAACTGTACTTGCCTGACCTAAGTTTTTTTCTTAATTATTGGCACCCCTGTTTAAGATGTGGTCGAGGACTTCTAAAAATTCTCCTTTTTTTTAAACATAGAACCCAAATGCAAAAAAAGAGAAAAATCCAACCTTTTATTTAAGTACATTACTTTGGTGGTAAAAAATTTAATAAAATCACATTTAGAAAAAAAAAACTTGAAATCATGTGTCCCACAATTATTAGCACCCCTAGCAATTCCGCAGAAAAATTTAATTGATTTTGTTTTTTAAATATATTTTTCTGTAGTTGCTAAAGTTGGTCAGGGCATCTAGGAACTTTTAATTAGTAATTCATGACTTCCTGTTTCCCTGGGGTATAAATATGACGTGATACAGAGGCCTAATTCTCTTATCCATTTTTCAACATGGCAAAGACAAGAGAACACACCATTCAAGTAAGGCAGATGTGTGTCGACCTTCTTAAGTCAGGCAATGGCTACAAGAAAATATAGCTGCGAACAGCGATTGCGGACCCAAGCCGGTGGCACCGCAACCACGGTTCCTTTAGTTACCTGAAGGCACCGGGGTGGCGGTGCCTCCGGGTTTGGCCCTTCATCGCTGCTCGCAGCTATATTTATATATATATATAAAAGAAGCCGGTGGCACCGCCACCCTGGTGCCTTTAGGGTTATTGTCCACGACGTGCAAAAACGTAACCCTACTTTGATTGTCGAAAAGAAGTGTGCTGTAGAGCTTGCATCAGTTTGGGTGCATCAAGTGCGCATCGAGGGCACATATCAACCACAAAGTATGCGTGAGCAACCTTCTGAAACCTAAAATGAAAAATGAGACCCCTCATCCATGGGTCTCATGGATTTAACGGACACATGAAATAAGTACACAAGACCGAGTATTCATATGAAGTGTGCCATTTGGGACAGGGCCTATGATCTTGAACCACAATAGCCACATAGTATATGAGATAATTTAAATATAGAATACTTTTTAATGTCATAGCTCAATATGTTTTTCAGCACTTAAATGTGTAAATATAGAAGCCCAGTATTTATCTGGAGGTCTTTGTACAGGTTTATTAATGTAATTATATTTTACGCTTATGTGTCCTATGATATGCAATGGAAGTAAATTTTAATGTTTAACATGGGTGTATTCACAACACATAGCATACGATATAATATCTTAAGATTATTCATCATTATGTTGTCTCTGCCTTTTCTGTTTTAATGATATTCAGAACAGAAAAAATAAATGTTCCTTAATTTTAATTAACACTAACTTTATTCTCATCTGAATTATAAATTTTTGTTCTCTTTCATAGGTTCACTCAACGCTGCGTAGCTTAGACGCAGTGGGAACGCCCTCAGGGTGTGCCGATTGTCTGTAGCCCTTATAGAATCACGCCAATTCATTGGCTGATGGTGCGGGCGCCGCCATGACGCTCCTGCGTCATCATATTATATTAGCGCGCGCGCCATCTGCTCCTCAGATTTCTCTGCCTTCACGAAATGGCCATCTTAGCCCTTCGATTTCGGTTTTTCTGAGCCCGTATATTCGGATTATCACCAGCTTCTTCATCTGCTTCTTCATCTGCACTTCAGCGACTGTGATTAGTGGAACTGTTCTCCTTGCGGTGAAGTGCCATGGAGTTTCGTCGTTGCCCGCCGCCATGCGTTCGCTTTATTGCGAACGACGACCCGCACAGTAAGTGTGTCAAGTGTTTGGGTTTTTCGGATGCGCGCGAGGCTGTTTTCGGCTCGTCTAAATGTAAATTCTGTGACAACCTCCTTCTCAAAACCCTCCGCTCTCGGCTCGCGGTTTTTGAGGAGGAGTCATTCGTTCCCCCCCGTCGCGCTCCCGAGGCTGCCGAGGACTCGTTGGAATCCGTGACCTGGGGCTCGGATGTGGAGCTCGAGGATATAGAGTACGAGCAGACGGGCCAGGCCCTTTCTCTCCCTCCCTCTCCTGAGCACGCACGCGGTGCTACTGAAAAGCTTTCCACTTTCCATCGACTGGCCCGATGACCCCCGCCAGTCACAATCATCTAAACTCGACGAAAGATTTTTAAGTGGCCCTAATTCTAGGCCTGAGCGGAGAAAGCTGCCCTTTTTCACTGATCTGCATCACGAGATCACCAGATCCTGGAAGCACCCTTTCTCCGCGCGCCTAACGAACGCGCAGCCGCTGACTTCACCAACCTCGTTGGTTTTGTGGAGCAGGGCTACTCCTCTATTCCAGCGGTCGAGGACGCGCTAGCTACACACCTTTCCCCGTCGTCTGCTCCGTTGTAGAAATCTCGGCCCCTCCTTCCCTCTAAACTGTGCAGGACTACTTCCGCCCTTATCGGAAAGTCCTACATGGCAGCTTGTCAGGCAGGCATGGCCAAACACACTATGGCCATCCACCAAGCCTACCAGGCGGATGTTTAAAAAGAAATAGATGAGGGAACGGGGATCACACCGGAAGCTGTCAAGGAGCTTTCGCAAGGCCACGGATCTGGCCTTAAGGGCCACCAAGCACACTGCGCGCGCTATAGGGCGTTCTATGGCGGGGGCGATTGCTGCAGAGCACCACCTATGGCTCAATCTCACGGAAATCCGTGATAAAGAGAAGGTTTTCCTCTTAGATGCCCCAGTGTCTCAATCTGGTCTGTTTGGGGAGGCGGTCAACACTGTGGTTGAAAAATTTCGGGCCGCTAAATCCCAGTCAGCTGCCCTCAGGCAATTTATGCCCAGGAGAGCTAGGGAATCCTCCAACTCCTCCCAATCCCAGCCCAGAGAACGTCCTTCTCATAGGCCGGATTTCGCCACTAGGAGAAGTGACTCGGCTTATCCCCCGCCCGCTACGGTCTGGGGAGCCCGCGGAAAAAGGAGAGCCTCCCTCGATCTACGAGGTTGGGACAGACCGCGCAAGCGTTTCTGCCCACCTCTCACTTGCTCTCCTTCTCTAAACCTGTCACCTTCGCCACCCAGCGTGTTTCAAAGTGCAGTTACCCCTCAACTTTGTTCAAGCCGTCTGGCGCAGGAGGAAGGAGACGCATTCAGCTTTCTCCCCTCGCACCCGACGCGTTTTATACCAGCCGCTCGAATCGGAGACACTTTCGTTTTCTCTCAGGAGCAGGCAGACCCTTTAGCCTTGGTCAAACAGGCAGTGGTGCCTCCCACTACGTGTCAGGACGTCAAGTGCTTTCCTTCACGCTGGACCGCGCCACACCACGGGAGAAAGCGCATCACCCTAACTCAGGTATGTCCGCCGCATTGCATCACTCCACCTCCTCTATCTCACTTCTTTCCAGAATGGAGGCGTCTGCCAGGGGTATCGCCCTGGATCCTCCGCACGGTTCAGCTCGGCTACACACTTCAGTTCTGTCGCCCGCCCCCTTGCTTCAACGGGGTCTATCCTACTGTAGTCAACAGCGCCTCAGAGGCTTCTGTTCTACAGTGGGAGATTTCGTCCCTTCTCCTCAAGGGAGCTATAGAAGAGGTTCCTCCGAAGGAAGTCGAGCAAGGCTTCTTCAGCCGCTACTTCTTGGTCCCGAAAAAGGGCGGAGGTCTGCGACCGATACTAGACCTGCGCCGGCTGAATTTCTCTCTTTACAAAGGGAAATTCAAGATGTTGACGCTAAAAGCTATCATATCTCAGATTCGGGCAGGGGACTGGTTCGTGACAGTAGACCTGAAGGATGCATATTTTCATATTCAGGTCGTACGGCGACACAGGAGGTTCCTCAGGTTCGCCTTTGGAGAAAAAGCATACCAGTACAGGGTCCTCCCCTTTGGTCTCGCTCTAGCACCGAGAACGTTTACAAAGTGTATGGATGCTGCTCTGGCCCCGTTGCGGCTCCAGGGCATCCGTATACTCAATTACCTGGACGATTGGCTCCTCTTGGCCAACTCCAGGGAATTAGTGACTCACCACAGGGTCATTGTCCTTCGTCACATTCAGTCTCTCGGCCTGAGGTTGAACACAGAGAAGAGTGTTCTTGCCCAAGCTCTATGCACAGTCTTCTTAGGGGTGCGCCTGGATTCCGTTCTGATGCAGGCCCGTTTGGCTCCTGCCCGGATTTCCAGTCTTCTGACATGTCCCAATGCCCACTTTGGTTCTCCCTGAGCCTCCCAGCGCCACTGGGGATAGATGCATTCGCCCACCCATGGCCGATGCGGAGGTTTTATGCATTCCCGCCTATCAAATTGATACAAGCAGTTCTGTCCAGAGTAAGGGAGCTCGTCTCCTACTTGTAGCCCCTTTCTGGCCGTCCCAGCCGTGATTCTCAGAGCTGGTTCCTCTCCTGAAACTCCCCCCTTAGGAGATTCCGGTCAGGGAGGATCTGCTGTCCCAGCTTCAGGGCAGGATATGGACATCCTCGCCCTGAAATTTGGAAGTTATGCGTGTGGCCCATCAGGGGCCGTTAGCTTTAAACTTTGGTCTTTCCGCTGACGTCCATGAGGACATTGCGAATGCGAGAGCACCCTCCACAAGAAAGTTGTATTCTTCTAAGTGGGGGGTTTTTGAATCGTGGTGTTCGGCACACGCTATAGACCCAGTCAACTGCCCAGTCGGTTCAGTGCTGGAATTCCTATAGGAGAAGTTTGCTTCTGGAGCGGCCGCTACTACTTTGAGAGTGTATGTTGCCGCTATTGCTGCTCATAGAGAATCGGATGAGATCCCCCTGGGCAAGTTGAGGTTAGTCTCGGCTTTTATGCGTGGGGTTAGGCGCCTGAAGCCAGTACGCTCCCCTGGAATCCCCTCCTGGGACCTGTCGGTCGTCCTGGAGGGCTTAACGGAGGCCCCCTTTGAGCCCTTAGAGTCAGCTCCAGAGCGGATTTTGACTCTCAAGATTACTCTTTTGTTAGCCTTGGCCTCTTTGAAGCGGGTGGGGGATTTGCAAGTTCTTTCTGTTAGCGAGTCATGTATTGATTTCGCTCCTGGCTTGGTCAGAGTGACCGAAACCAGGTTATGTGCCCAAAGTTTTGTCCACAGCTTTCCGGTCTCAGGTTGTTAGCCTTCGCTCTTTCCATCCTCCTCCTTTTGTCTCTGAGGAGGACAGAACGCTTAACTTGCTCTGCCCGGTCCGGGCATTGAAGTTATATGTGGATCGCTCTGGTGGTTGGAGAAAATCCAACCAGCTCTTGGTATGTTTTGGTGCTGGCCGCCGTGGGCTTGCCGCATCAAAGCAGAGAATTGCCCACTGGGTTACAGAAGCTATTTCACTGGCTTATGAGGTGCGCGGTCTACCTTCACCTCTTAGCATCAGAGCACATTCCACCAGGGGCGTGGCTTCCTCTCAAGCCCTTTTTAGAGGTGCCCTCCTGGAGGAGATTTGTGTGGCGGCAGGATGGTCCTCTCCGCACACTTTTGTCAGATTCTACAGTTTGGATTGACACGACTCCAGGTTCCCAGGTTTTGTCTGCCTGAACCAGTCGTGTGAGTTATCTGGTCTTGTACTAGTTGCGGCAGCACTTAGCTTGGCGAGTTTGGTATTTCATTCCCACTGCGTCTAAGCTACGCAGCGTTGAGTGAACCTATGAAAGAGAATGTCTCAGGTTACTGATGTAACCCATGTTCTCTGAATAGGGAACGAGACGCTGCGTTCGCTGCCAAGCTCCTTGCGCTGCCGACAAGCTTCCTTTTTCGGCAGAGAATTCTGAGGAGCAGATGGCACGCGCGCTAATATAATATGACGACGCAGGAGCGTCATGGCGGCGCCCGCGCCATCAGCCAATGAATTGGCGTGATTCTATAAGGGCTTCAGACAATCGGCACACCCGGAGGGCGTTCCCACTGCGTCTAAGCTACGCAGCGTCTCGTTCCCTATTCAGAGGACATAGGTTACATCAGTAACCAGAGACGATTTCCGTATAAAATGATTTCTGCGCCTCTCTCTCTCTCTCACACACACACACAGATCGATCGCGCCCGCGCCTCTCTCACTCACTCTCACACACACACACACAGATTGGCAGGGGATACTCTCTCTGTCAGAGAGAGGGAGATAAAATGCTCAGAATCCACATTCAAACCAAAATATCTGACTTCATGTTGGTGGGAACTAATGACTGTAAATTAGAAAGTTTTTCGGCTCGACAAGAACAATATACACGCCAAGTTTTGTAACTGTAGGTAAAACTAACTAAGTTATAACACACTTTATGTGTCCTTTTTTAGTCATAAATTCATTTCCTTGCCACGGCCAAACCGTTCGACATATTAAAAATCCGTCCGCAATTTAGCATCCTCAATGTCTTGACTTCACGCTGACTGAGTTTTTTGACAATTGAATGAATTGCCTTGGAGGAGAAGTTAAAATTCCAGAGCAAGCGTTCTCCAAACAACCCATAATAGCCGACTTCCTGTTGGGCTGGCGTAAAACTTCACAGAGGGAAAGTTGTTCGGCCCGATGAGATCTATGTGTGTACCGAGTTTCATATTATTACATGCAAGTGTGTTTGATTTATGGACAAGTGTTCAAATCCCATTCCAGGGGGCGCTGTCGAGCCCCTCTGCCACGCCCGGGTACCAGCTTCAGCCCGGCCCTAATGGCTGCGGGTTCTGACCCGTGTGCAAAGTTTCAAGAGTTTTCGAGCATGTTAAGGGCCCCAAAAGCCCCTGAAACCTAGAAAAACAAGAACTAAAAGTATTCTCACTCAAACTCAAACTCAAAATACTCTGTTGATTTTGATCTTACATATTAAGTGTTGTACATCATTAGATCCTGATAAGTGTCTATTTTTTTTGTGGATACTCACAATAAAAATAAAGTGTTGTGCTTGTCGCCAAATAAAGAAAAACAAACATGATGCGCATTCTGCCTTCTCTCTGTCAGTTAAGTCCATTCTGAAACACGTCCGAAAATTAACTTTAATTCCGCGAATACTTGTCATACAGGCACGAGTGTTTTTCCATAATGAAGCTTGAACTCTCTTCTTTTAAATGAATTAATTTATATAAAAAAACAAATATTCTCAGTTTATGTAATCTGTATGAAAAGAGAGAGATGTCAGTCTTTTTCTTTCCAGCTCATTATACCTGATTACGTGTTAATGTGCCACGCCCACGGAGAGCGCGCGGTATTCAAACGCAAATGATCTAAGGCAAGCCATTCAAACATGCCAACGCCCACCAGCTGTATTATAAAACGCATCGTGTTCAGTAAGTATCTTACTAGAGCTGTGTACACAGTGTATCCCTACGCTGTGAGGAATAATACTATCTAATAACCCTGGAAAATGTACCAGAAGTGCTGGTAATTTCATTTCGCGGAGCAACGGATCCAGCTGATGTAGTAAGTCATTTATCCTTAAGTGCTTTGTTCTAATCGCGATATTGAATAGTGTCTGACTGTAAACGGCAAAAAGACTGTTTAAATATGAATTGCGTGTCTGTGTGTAGGCTAAATGATGAATGAACGGCACAGGCGCGTGAGCGCTTTGTTTACTACAGTTATACAGCGCGTGTCTGTGCCGTTCATTCACGCTCGCACCTACATTAGTAAACGTTATGTTTACATGAACACATCCGAACTATATTGCTATAGCCCACTCAGATGAGTAAAAATAGACTGAAATATGTTGAAATAAAATGTCTGTATAAGCAACAAACTGCAAATTCACATGTATATGCTAATATATCATACACAATATGTTACAAATATTGTAACAAAGACTAAATATGAATGTTTAGACAAGCTTTTGTGATTAGTTTTGGATAGATTATAAAGTTTTGACTGTAAAAAGAAGACTACTGTCACATTAAATAGGTACGGTTTTGTTCACCAATTTCTGCTCATAGTTAAATATACTATAGTATGATGTTGTCAAAATCAACTAAGATGTTATTATAGTGTTTGTTCCAATATTCAAACTAATGAATCCTTGCCTTTTTTAATACGTATGATAAAATGTATACTTTTTACAAAGAAATACACTTGAAATATTGTTAAAATTGTAATTGTTGTTGTAATTGTAACCTATTTGTAATTGGTTACAATTTCTAATTGTAAAATATGTATATATAGATAATTTATTTTCTCCTTACATTCTTTGGGACCCAGTGACACACCTGTGTGAAAGGGCTAATTAATATGCAGCTCATTATGTATGTGGTACATTATCCGGCCTTTGTCTTCTCAGGTGTGAACACGCCTCCATGCATATTGCCTTTCCAAACAAAAGATGTCTTCAAAAATTTAAATCAATATATTGTTTTGTGTAAATGATTAGGCAGGATGATTTTCAGATCATTTTGAAGCAAAAATTCTAGGCAACAACACCCATTAGTCAAAAGTCTTGTGGACACATATTTAGTGTGTGTTTTGTGGCCTTATTTCAGACACTTTAAGTTTTAGTTTTTTTCAATAACCACACATATATTATTCTCTAAAAAATACAAACATGTACATACATGTTGCTCACATATTACGGTAGCCCCGTTTGTGCTATATAGAGTGAATTTACACCTTTGCCATTAACATGTTTATAAATAACTGAAAAAAGCACAAATGCCAGAGCATGTCAGAACACCTCAAGGACCCCAAAAACCCCTTAGACCTCAATGTGTTAAATTAGAAAGTTGTCCGGCTTGAAGACTACAATATACATACCGAGTTTTGTTACTGTAGATAAAACTAACCCCCCACTTTTGTCAAAAGGGGGCGCTACTGAACCCCTGTACCACGCCCGTTTCTGTAACTTTGCACATGTCTACTAGGTAATAAATGAGATTTGTCTGTCGAGTTTCATGCAATTTGAAGAATGTTCTCAAAAGCATCCAAAAAGAATATTAAAGTTTGATGCGTTGCCATGGTAACAGTATTTAAGATATCAATAATCCTTTCACAGGTCTACATCTGGCGTGTTTACATTATACACATAAAGTTTGAAGCAAATCGGGTAAAAATAAGAGGGTGATTTAAAAGCATTTTGAAAGTGACAATTCCTGCTGCCAGTTGGTGGCGCTATAAATTTGACTCACAATAGTCACATCCATGTGACCGGCTTCTTACAACGAACACACTGCTGAAGTTTCATCAAGATCAATTAATGTACAAAGTTATAACACACATTCTCTCTCTCTCTCTCTCTCTCTCTCTCTCTCTCTCTCTCTCGCGCGCACACACACACAAACTCCAGCTAAAGAGAGAGGCGTGTGCCATCAAACTGTGTGTGTGTGTATGTGTGTGTGTGTGTGTGTGTGAGAGTGAGAGTGAGAGCGAGAGTGAGAGAGAGAGAGAGAGAGAGAGAGAGAGAAGCGCGGGCGCGATCGAACTGTGTGTGTGTGTATGTGTGTGTGTGTGTGCGCGGGCGCGATCGAACTGTGTGTGTGTGTGAACAGTGGAAACATACTCCGTCATTTTTTTTCATACAGGACATCATTCAGACTGCAAACTGTTTACTTATATTTGTGTACACTCGCTATAAAACACAACATCCTCAGTCACATACGTAATATATTTATATATAAATATAATTTTGGACACAAGAGGACAGTTGACCCTATTTATGATTTTGTGTTTAAACTATCACTGGAAGAGACCAGTGGATTAATTCTCTAGGAGAAGTATATAAAAAATAAAAGCATGCATTTTCCAAACAACCCATAATAGCTGACTTCATGTTGAGCTGTCGTTAAACTTAGAGCACGAAAGTTGTTCGGCCCGATGAGATCTAAATATATACAGAGTTTCATATTATTACATACAAGCATGTTTGATATATGGACAAGTGTTCGAATCACATTCCAGGGGGCGCTGTCGAGCCCCCTTGCCACGCCCGGGTACCAGCTTCAGCCCGGCCCTAATGGCCGCGGGTTCTGACCTGTGTGCAAAGTTTCAAGAGTTTGAGCATGTTAAGGGCCCCAAAACCTTGAAAAACAAAAATAAAAGCATTCTCACTCAGCAGACAAATCCCCCTCCCCCCAAACACACGGAGAGACGTAGGGTCAGAGAGAGAGGAAGAGAAAATTCTCCAAAACATCCACATTCAAACCAAAATATCTGACTTCCTCTTGGTCTGAGCTGATATCTGTAAATTAGAAAGTTGTCCAGCTCGATATGAAGAATATACATACTGAGTTTTAAGATTGTAGATAAAAGTATAGACCTAACTCCCCCTCTTTTGTCAAAAGATGGCGCTACTGAGCCCCTGCACCACGCCCGTTTCTGAAACTTTGCACATGTCTACTGGCTAATAAATGTGATGTGTCTGTCGAGTTGCATGCAATTTCAAGTATGCTAAGAGTCTCAAAAGCATCAAAAAATAATCTTAAAGTTTGATGCGTTACCACGGCAACAGTATCTAAGATATCAATAATTCTTTCACAGGTCTACATCTGCCGTGTGTTTACATTATACACAAAGTTTTAAGCAAATCGGGTAAAAATAAGAGGGTGATTTAAAAGCATTTTGAAAGTGAGACACTTCCTGCTGCCAGTTGGTGGCGCTATAACTTTGACTCACAATAGTCACATCCATGTGATCGGCCTCTTACAGCGAACACACTGCTGAAGTTTCATCAAGATCAGTCAATGTATGCAGAAGTTATAACACACTTCCTGTTTCCATTATTCGCCATAAATTAGTTTCCTCGCCACGGCCAAACCGTTCGAGATATCAAAAATCCCCTGGCAATTTTTCATCCTCAATGTCTTGACTTCATGCACACCGAGTTTGGTGACGATCGGGTGAATTCCCTAGGAGAAGTGTTTCAAATTCCTGAGCATGAGTTTCCAAACAACCCATAATAGCCGACTTCCTGTCGGGCTGGCGTAAAAAGTAAAAGTACGAAGGATATATGAACCAATGAGATCTATATGTGTACCGAGTTTCATATTATTACATGCAAGCGTGTTTGATTTATGGACCAAGATATTTTACCACTTCAAGGGGGCACTGTCGAGCCCCCCTGCCACGCCCGGGTACCAGCTTCAGCCCGGCCCTGATGGCCGCGGGTTCTGACCCGTGTGCAAAGTTTCAAGAGTTTGAGCACGTTAAGGGCCCCAAAAGTGCCCAAAAGGTAGTAAAATAATAATAATAATAATAATATTAATAATAAATAATCCTAAGGAAAACAATAGGGCCTTCGCCTTTTCAAGGCTTGGGCCCTAAAAAGAAGAAGAAGAAGAATAAATATAGCTGCGAGCAGCGATTGCGGGCCCAAGCCGGTGGCACCGCAACCCCGGTTCCTTTAGTTACCTAAAGGCACCGGGGTGGCGGTCCCGCCAGCTTTGGCCCTTCATCGCTGCTCACAGCTTATATATATATATATAAAAAGAAGACTGTGGCACCGCCACCCTGGTGCCTTTAGGGTTATTGTGCACGAAGTGCAAAAACGGAACCCTGCTTTGATTGCCGAAAAGAAGTGTGCTGTAGAGCTTGCATCAGTTTGGGTGCATCAAGTGCGCATCGAGGGCACATATCAACCACAAAGTATGTGTGAGCAACCTTCTGAAACCTAAAATGAAAAATGAGACACCTCATCCATGGGTCTCATGGATTTAACGGACACATGAAATAAGTACACAAGACCGAGTATTCATATGAAGTGTGCCATTTGGGACAGGGCCTATGATCTTGAACCACAATAGCCACATATATGAGAAAATTTAAATATAGAATAATTTTATATGTCATAGGATGTCATAGCTCAATATATTTTTCAGCACTTAAATGTGTAAATATAGAAGCCCAGTATTTATCTGGAGGTCTTTGTACAGGTTTATTAATGTAATTATATTTTACTCTTATGTGTCCTATGATATGCAATGGAAGTAAATTTTAATGTTTAACATGGGTGTATTCACAACACATAACATACGATATAATATCTTAAGATTATTCATCATTATGTTGTCTCTTTCTGTTCTGAATATCATTAAAACAGAAAAGGCAAACTAAATGTTCCTTAATTTTAATTAACACTAACTTTATTCTCATCTGAATTATAAATAATTGATTTCCGTATATAATGATTTCCGCGCCTCTCTCTCTCTCGCTCTCTCACACACACAGTTCGATCGCGCCCGCGCCTCCCTCACTCACACACAGTTCGATCGCGCCCCCGCCCCCCTCTCTCGCTCTCTCACACACACATACAGTTCGATCGCGCCAGCGCGCCTCTCTCACGCTCATGCACACACTCCGCCTTGAGAGAGAGGCGCGCGTGATCGAACTGTGTGTGTGTGCGTGTTTGAGAGAGAGAGGCGCGGGCGCGATCGAACGGCGGATGCAATCTCTAGGAAAAGTACTTCAAATTCCAGAGCAAGCGTTCTCCAAACAACCCATAATAGCCGACTTCCTGTTGGGCTGGCGTAAAACTTGACCGAGGGAAATTTGTTCGGCCCGATGAGATCTATATGTGTACTGAGTTTCATATTAATTCATGCAAGCGTCTTTGATCTATGGACCAAGTTTTGGGGACCCCATTCAAGGGGGCGCTGTTGAGCCCCCCTGCCACGCCCGGGTACCAGCTTCAGCTCGGCCCTGATGGCCCTGGGTTTTCAAGAGTTTTCAAGCACGTTAAGGGCCCCAAAAGCCCCTGAAACCTTGAACACCATTAAAATAATTGTCTCTGTGTGTGGGGTTTGGGGAATTTGACTGAGGGAGAAGGAGGGAGAAAATTCTCCTGAAAATCACATTCAAACCAAAATATCTGACTTCCTGTTGGTCAGAGCTAATGACTGTAAATTAGAATGTTGTCCGGCTCGAGGAGAACAATATACATACCGATTTTTGTTACTGTAGGTAAAACTAATACCCCATGTTTGACTAAAGGTGGTGCTACTGAGCCCCTCACCACACCCGTTTCTGAAACTTTGCACATGTCTACTGGCTAATAAATGTGATGTGTCTATCGAGTTTCATGCAATTTCAAGCATGCTAAGAGTCTCAAAAGCATCAAACATGAATATTAAAGTTTGATGTGTTGCCAAGGCAACATTATCTTAGATATTAAATAATCCTTTCACAGGTCTACATCTGGCATGTGTTTACATTATACAGATGAAGTTTGAAGCAAATCGGGTAAAAATAAGAGGGTGATTTCAAAGCATTGTGAAAGTGACACACTTCCTGCTGCCAGTTGGTGGCACTATGACTTTGACTCACAATAGTCACATCCATGTGATCGGCCTCTTACATCGAACACACTGCTGAAGTTTCATCAAGATCAGTTAATGTATGCTGAAGTTATAACACACTTCCTGTTTCACGTTTCTCGCCATAATTTCGTTTCCTCGCCACGGCCAAACCATTCGAGATATCAAAAATCCCCTGGCAATTTTTCATCCTCAATGTATTGACTTCATGCTGACCGAGTTTCGTGCCATTTCTTTGAATTCTCTAGGAGAAGTACTTTAAATTCCATTGCATGCGTTTTACAAACAACCCTAAATAACCGACTTCCTGTTGGGCTGGGGTAAAAAGTAAGAGTATGAAGTATATATGAACAGATGAGATCTATATGTGTACAGAGTTTCATATTCTTACATTCTCCAAGCGTGTTTGATTTATGGACCAAGTTTTCGGACCCCGTTTCAGGGGGCGCTGTCTAGCCCCCCTGCCACGCCCGGGTACCATCTTCAGCCCGACCCTGATGGCCGCGGGTTCTGACCCGCGTGCAAAGTTTCAAGAGTTTTCGGGCACGTTAAGGGCCCCAAAAGTGCCTTAATAGTCGTAAGAAAAATAAAAGAGAAAAAAAATCCTAAGGAAAACAATAGGGCTCTGCACCCTTTCAGGGCTTGGGCCCTAATAATACTTAGGAAAACAATAGGGCCTTCGCCTTTTCAAGGCTTGGGCCCTAATAAAAAGAACAATCCTTAGGGAAAAAAAATAGGGCCTTCGCCTTTTCAAGGCTTGGGCCCTAATAATCCTAAGGAAAAGAATAGGGCCTTCGCCTTTTCAAGGCTTGGGCCCTAAATAGCCACTCGCCTTAACTTGCCCGTATCTACAGTCAGAGGAATCATTTAGTAGTTTAAAACAACTGGAACAGTGCCAAACAAGGCTGGAAGAGGTCTCAAGTTTATCTTGCCACAACGCACAGTGAGGAGGATGGTAAGAGAAGTAAAAAAAAAAGTCCAAAGCTCACTGTCACAGAATTGCATCAAAGAGTGGCATCTTGGGGTCACAAAGTCTCCAAAACAACCATCAGACTCTCTCTACATGCCAACAAGCTGTTTGAGAGGCATGCAAGGAAAAAGCCTTTTCTCACTAACACTCACAAACGTAAATGTCTGGAGTTTGCTAAGCGGCACTGGGACTTCAACAGGGATCGTGTGCTTTGGTCAGATGAGACAAAGATTGAGCTTTTTGGCAACAAACACTCTAAGTGGGTCTGGCGTAAAACAAAAGATGAGTATGCCGAAAAGCACCTCATGCCCACCGTGAAGTATGGTGGAGGATCTGTGATGCTGTGGGCCTGTTTCTCTTCCAAAGGCCCTGGGAACCTTGTTAGGGTGCATGGCATTATGAATGCTTTGAACTACCAGGACATTTTAAATAAAAACCTGATGGCCTCTGTCAGAAAGCTGAAGATGGGTCGTCATTGGGTCTTTCAGCAGGATAATGATCCAAAACATGTGGCAAAATCTACACAAAAATGGTTCAGCAGTCACAAACTCAAGGTCCTCCCATGGCCATCTGAGTCCCCAGACCTCAACCCAATCGAAAACCTGTGGGGCGAGCTAAGGAGGAGAGTGCATAAGAGAGGACCCAGGACACTGGATGATCTAGAAAGATTGTGCAAAGAAGAATGGTCAAAGATCCCTCTCTCTGTGTTCTCCAATCTTGTGAAATGTTATAGGAGGAGATTAAGTGCTGTCTTGTTGGCAAAAGGGGGTTGTACAAAGTATTGACATCAGGGGTGCCAATAATTGTGGGATATATGATTTCAAGTTTTTTTTTTTTATGTGATTTTTTTTAATGTGTAATTTTATTTTATTTTACCACCAAAGTAATGTACTTAAATAAAAGGTTGTATTTTTCTCTTTTTTTGCATTTGAGTTCTATGTTGTTTTTAAAAAAAAAGGAGAATTTTTCGAAGTCCTCGACCACATCTTAAACAGGGGTGCCAATAATTGTGGAGGGCACTGTGTATATAAATATATATATATATATATATATATATATATATATATATATATATATATATATATATATACAGGGTTCCTGCACACTTTTTAAAGTCAAATTTAAGGCTTTTTAAGACCTTTTTAAGACTTGAAGAAATCAAAATTAAGACCGTACATTAGGGGTGTGCAATATTGACAAAAATATATCTCGATATTTTAAACGTTTTGTTGATAATAATTAGATGATATTTTACTGATTGTGTTTTTGTGCTGGTGCAATGGCTGGTTTAGGCCTGTTGTTGACAGCAGACTCACAAAGATATTCATATTTTTCATATTCTATGCAGTGGTCAGTTCACAGCAGTGACAGAAATGATTAATTAACGTGCAATATTTGCCACCTTAAATTGATTTCCAGGGGCATTTTCACCTATATATGGACATTTATTCTAAACTTATTTAGAGTTCTGCATCACCTTTTATTTCAAATACTAACATTCAAATTATTCAAATTAAAATACAGTAATTATACTTATTTATACAATAATACTTAATTACACAATAATTATACAGTACCACCGTTACCAGTCAAATTAAATCATTCAATCAAAATCCATCTTTGCAGTGCAGAGGAGACACAGAAGCAGCATCAGAAGAGGCATTAATATTTACACTCCATTTACAATTGCATAAATAAAGCTATGAGATAGTTTTTAAAAAAATCCATATTCAATATTTAAATATGAAATGATTTCTAATTTTAACGTTTTAATTAAAGGGTACTTTAAATATGAAACTAAAACCGCCAGTAGGCGGCAGCAAGTCACTGTTTTAATACCGTAAGCGAGTTGGAGTCATTCATTCATTCAACCGATTTGTTCAAACGGCTGATTCATTCGGGAAAGAAACAAGTGATTGTTCATTGAATCGTTAAAATGACTCGTTTAAAACGTGGATTTCAGTCAAGAAATCATCGCTGTCTGTTGCATTAGACTCTGCTACGGTTTCATTTTGAAATTCTCGTCAGCGAAATAAAGGGAAAACAAATAATATTGTCAATATGGTGTCTAAAAAGTAACTCACAATGTTAATTTATTTTTAATTTAACTATTGTATAACAAAATATCACACTTGTGCACGGGAAAACGGCACTCTTACTGATGTGATATTCTAATATAAGAACCTAATATAAATATAAGACAAAAACTAATTTGGGGACATAGGCCTACCTATAACTGCACACATCACGCAGTGAAAGCACGAGAGACAAATGCGATGTCAGCTCACAGTGCCTCGTACATCGTTAAAACAATGATTACAATATCATAGTAGACAATACACATCGCACACCCCTACGCACAAAGAATGAACTTACTACTGAACTGACATTTGCCAACTTTCTTCTTCTCTCCTCTCGCGTGCAGGAGACAGACGTTATTCTGCCGGCCGCGAATGTGATGCGAATTGTCACGTGAACAAGCAAATCCACAAAGATAGAATAATAAAAAATAATACTACGCTAATTAGATAGTTTTAATTTGGAAAACATTTAGATATGTCTAAGTCGAAGTGTCATCTAAAATTTAAGACCTTTCATAAGTAAAAATAAGACTTTATAAGACTTTTTATGGCCTTAAATTTTAAAAATCTAATTTAAGACTTTAAGACTTTTTAAGGATCCGCGGGAACCCTGTATATATATATATATATATATATATATATATATATATATATATATATATATATATATATATATACACACAAAAACACACATTATATTTATATAGTAATAATATATATATTTTTAAATTATATAATATATTATACACATACATACATAATATATATATTTATATAGTAATAATATATATATTATTAAATTATATAATATATTATACACATATACATACATATATATATATATATATATATTATATATATATATATATATATATATATATATATATATATATATATATATATATATATATATATAGCAGCTATGATGGGCCCAAGCCGGTGGCACCGCCACCCCAGATCCTTTAAGGTAAGGCATCGGGGTGGCGGTGCCACAGGCTTGGGCCCGTCATCGCTGCTCGCAGCTATATTTTCATTTAATTTTCAAGTCATTTATGATGTATGAAAAATGTTTAGGCCCATAGGTAACCCTGGCTCGCACTGGGCAGACAGTGGAAAACCTGCTAGTGCAACAGAGAAAGTGAACCCCCACAATTATCTCTGTACCACTTACTGAATGCTGAAGGCCTGACACTGTGTAATGTCTCTGTCCTGATTCCGAGGTTGAAGAGTTGCAGTGGCAGCACTGTTTTTTCCATTAAGCCCTGAATATGTGCATGACGAGAATTTGTACATATTGTTTAGCTGCAAAATTATGCATCATTGGCATTTTACAAAATTTGGAACACCTGGTAATCTCAGTCCTTTGGTTCAGATGATGAGCACTAACAAATGTGCGATATAAATCACCTATAAGTTGGGGCTCCTCATCACTTTGCTGTTCTATGAGGTAGTCTAGCAGACCATCAAAAATCTCCAACAGGTTTCTGATGGATTCTTTTTCTCCTCTGACTACATTCTCACCTAAAGAGAGAAAGCATGTGTTACACATTGTACATGAAGCTACAATCTACATTAAGAATAGAAACATTGTCCTCTGACTGCCCTTAACAGGCATTTTTCAAATTCTCAGTGTTTGGGAAGACACTTTTTAGATAACATGCGATCATTTCCTTCTCCAATGACAAGTGATTAGAGACCATGAAAAGTGAGACAGACAGTGAAACATGCCTTACCGGTGATATGAGATAAACTAATCTGGAGGTAGTCTAAGGCCAGCGAGTCAATTACAGATTGCACATTGTGGATGTCATCTTCCTGACGTTCAGCAGCTACACAATCTGAGGAAGAAAAGGCCACGAAAATGAGTTTCACAATCATAATACAATCAGGTTATAATCTTTCTCTTCATTTTGGGCAATAACCAAGCCAAAGAGAAGCAATATTAACACTAAGTTGCATGGCATCTTACACACATAAGCCATCGGTGTGATTAGTGGCATATCCAGTTGGCATGTGCCAGTGGATCATGGCACTAAAACTTATGACGTGCAGATGGATTGCGTCATGTACCACTGACATTGTTGCGGAGCGTGTTGCTATATCTTGTGCCACTGTCCACCAGAACATTATGTAAATGGTATAACATACGCACTTAAAGGTAGACCGATATTTAATTAAGAAGTTGCTTTCAAAAATAGGCTTTATGTTACTAAGTTGTTGCTTATACAGACATTTTATTTCAACATATTTCAGTCTATTTTTACTCATCTTAGTAGGCCTTAGCAATATAGTTTGGATGTGTTCATGTAAATTTAATAACATGTTTACTAATGTAGATGCGAGAGTGAATGAACGGCACAGACACGCGCTGCGCTGTATAACTGTAGTAAACAAAGCGGCGATACCAGCTCTCTTTTTTCCTTATCAGTGCAAAAGAGACTAAAATTACTCTGTTGATTTTGATCTTACATATAAGTGCTGTACACCATTACATCCTGTTACGCGTCAATTTTTTTGTGGGTACTCACAATAAAAACAAAGTGTTGTGCTTTTCGTCAAATAAAGAAAAATAAACATGATGCGCGTTTTACCTTCTCTCGTCAGTGAGGTCCATTCTGAAACGCGTCCGAAAAATGAACTGTAGCTCTGTCAATACTTGTCATAGAGATACGAGAGATTTCTCTTTATGAAGCTGAAATTCTCTTTTAAATGAAGTAATTTCTATTAAAAAAAACAAATATTCTCAGTTTATGTAATCTTTATGAAAAGAGATGTCAGTGTTTTTCTTTCCAGCTCATTATACCTCATTACGCATTACGTGTCACACAGACACGCAATTCATATTTAAACAGTCTTTTTGCGCTTTATAGACACTATTCAATATCGCGATTAGAACAAAGCACTTAAGAATAAATGACTTACAACATCAGCTGGATCCGTTGCTCCTCGAAATGAAACTACCAGCACTTTTGATACCAGCACTTTTGATACATTTTCCAGGGTTATTAGATAGTATTATTCCTCACAGTGAAAGGATACGCTGTGTACACAGCTCTAGTAAGATACTTACTAAACACGATGCGTTTTATAATCCAGCTGGTGGGCGTTTGCATGTTTGCATGGCTTGCCTTAGATCATTTGCGTTTGAATACCGCGCCCTCTCCATGGGCGTGGCACATTAACGTGTAATGAGGTATAATGAGCTGGAAAGAAAAAGACTGACATCTCTCTCTTTTCATACAGATTACATAAACTGAGAATATTTGTTTTTTATATAAATTACTTCATTTAAAAGAAGAGCATTTCAGCTTCATAAAGAGAAATCTCTCGTATCTCTGTGACAAGTATTGACAGAGTTGCAGTTCATTTTTCGGACGGTTTTCAGAATGGACCTCACTGACGAGAGAAGGTAAAACGCGCATCATGTTTATTTTTCTTTATTTGACAAAAAGCACAACACTTTGTTTTTATTGTGAGTACCCACAAAAAAATAGACACTTAACAGGATGTAATGATTAGGGCTGCAACAACTAATCGATAAAATCGATTATAATCGATTATGAAAATCGTTGTCAACGAATGTCATTATTGATTAGTTGGTCTGCTTACGTCACGGGGAGCGTTTACTGGTACGCACACACACGCAAGGTCTCTCTCCCTCAGGCGCTCTGCCGAGCGCGCGCGCTACACGGTTTGGAGCAGTCTCTTCTGTCTCGCATGCGCGCTCTTGCTTGCGCGCTCTAGATTTCGGGAGTTTGAACTAATTCGCGGGCATCAGGGAGCCGCAATCAATATGCGGGAGACTCCCGGGACTTCCGGGATGTCTGTATTTTGTCTCGAGCATCAGGTTGTGCAATCAGTTCGCTCGCAACGTAAGTGATGGATTAAAATAGCGCTACCGCAGAAATAGGTTAAATTAAAACGGTCTTTACAAAGCGAAGCACTAAATATAAAGGCAGTTAATAACAGCAGCAGTAAAATATTGTTTTTTAGTCACTGTACTCAGTGGTTTTCAGCAAATGCTTGTGCACTAATGCATAATTTCTCCTGTCCTTTACTCAAGCCTGTTAGCTTGCTGGGTAACGTTACCTCCATTCCGTTCACTTTTTATAGCATTTGTCTACTAAGTTTTAATTGTTTTTCAAACGCGATCTACTGCGGCTCTACATTCACACAATTGTTTTCAGTCTTTCTATATTTATTTAATCAATTTATCCTTATATTATATTCTTTTATATATTATATATATAATATATATTATATTCTTTATCCTTATATTCCTTATATATAATTAATTTTAAATAAAAATTAAATGAATTATACATTTTAGATGTTTTTAGTTTGTTTTTAGTTCAGATATTCACATCTGAACAACATGTCTGTGTAAATTTGTTTTAACAAAAATTGTGTTAAAACATAATATGTTGGATATCATTTTTTTAACAATAATCATGTTTGTCAACTTGCCATCAGCAATTATCATTAAAAACAATGCAAATATTGATATTAGTAAAACTCAATGTGTGTGTGGCTTTTGCACTTTTTAAAGTACACTTTTACACATAAATACCCTGATTTACGGTTTTATTTAGTTATAATAAAAAAAAAATCTAATTTAATTTCTATCCGATTAATCGATTAATCGAAAAAATAATCGTCCGATTAATCGATTATCAAAATAATCGTTAGTTGCAGCCCTAGTAATGATGTACAGCACTTATATGTAAGATCAAAATCAACAGAGTAATTTGAGTCACTTTTGCACTGATAAGGAAAAAAGTGAGCTGGTATCGCCCGCGATACCGCCGACCCCAGAGGGTTAAATAGCGCGTTATACAATACAGACTGTTTTCAAGCAGCTTTACAGTAATAAACAGAAAAGTAACACTCAATGATGCAACAAAATTCAATAGTGTCATTGTTCAGCTGAGGTCAGTTCAATGTTGATTCAGTTCAGTTCAATGACTGTATAATTTATCAATTATAAAATGAGCTACATTCATCTATAAAGCAGCTCTGGAGAAAAGTCATCATTGAGCACAATTCAGTTCTTTAAAAAAAATCAATAATATTGCCTAATATTAAGTGCCCCCAACAAGCAAGCCAAAAGGTGACAGTGGCATGGAACCCAAACTCCATCAGGCGACAGAAATGTAGAAAAAATCCTTGGGAGAAACCAGGCTCAGTCGGTGGGCAGTTCGAATGAACATGGTGTGGTTTACCTTAAGCAGCCTAGCAAACCACCATCTTTTTCTTGGTGGAACACTGTACCCTCATCAAGATCTATTGTTCGGAACTAGCATCAACCGAGACATCAATCCTCATCATTTCCCCAGTATATTTCTATTAATTTCTCCATTAGTTTTTGTGCGAGTGAAATGAGAGCAGCATCTGTCGCTTAAACCATTATTTGTCAGGTGTCTATAAGCAGCACATACAATTTATTTTACTACGTGTAAAATATACCTAAAATAACGGAGGAACACAACTTCTATATTTGTACTTAGCTATTTTAAAGGGGAACAGTTTGCTTTAACACCATTTAAAGTTATGATGAAATATTCTGAATTATGATACCAATCCAGTCTGACTTGTAATGCAACCTGGAATCATAACCACACTATGTTGGTTCGTTTGGCCAGAGGAGAACCGCCTCAATTAATTAATTAATAGAAATGTACATTTCCATGGCATGGGAAATGTCTTTCTTACCAAGTACTACTAAGAGCAAGTACTCAAGATAGATATGATTATTGACTTCCAGATATGAGCTTGAGACACGGACAACTTTACATGTGATATGAACAAGACTTTATTAACTAGACTAAACATTTAAGCTACTCTAAAATACACATACATACAGTTTACCAAGGGAAAGAGAGGCGAAGCAGAATACAGGAAAGCAATAAGTTAAAGCATTGTTTGAAATTCAGCAGATCAACAGCCTTGAGCAAACCATCAGTATAGTTCTAACACACCCTTCATTAAAAGGGGTAAGGATACTTCATGTATCGAATAATGAGACCAAGTTTGATACTTGCATGTCTCGCCCATTTGAATTATACTGTCCTGATGCAATTTGTTGAGAGTCCAGTTGATCTTTGCTGATTTAGTCTTGATGAGAGAGAGAACCAGTTGGAGTCAGAGGATCTTTGGTGAATGGAAAGACAAGGCCGCAGCCTGGCACAAGCTTGGGGGGGGTCCTTAGAACACTTCTAGTTTAGCATCATCTTCACATCAGGACTTCTCAGGAAGGACCAAGAGAAAGTCAACGGGGGCTCAGAGAGCCAAGAGCGTCCAGAAACTCCAAAAACCAAGAGAGAGAGAGACTGATCTTGATCAGTGATTTTTAAAAGGGTGAAGATGGCACACCCTCTGGGGGTGTGTGAGCCAATCAGAAGTTGTCCCTTTGGAGGGAGATTTTATGACTCTTTGTGTTCAGGCAGCAAATTTGAATCTGTTATTTCATTGGGTGTTTAAGAGAAAGAATCTTCAAGATTCTTATAATACCCATGCGTCACAAAGTTAACTAAATGTAATGTAAATTAACAAATGGGGAACGAAGATTGGAGTTTATAGAGACCAAATATGGTTCACATTTGTATGCAAAGTCTGTAACATTAACCCATTAGAGTTTACAAGAAGAAAAAAAAACATAAAAGGAAAATCATGAGATGGGAAAATTAGATACGTGTTTATACATTTCTCAAGTGGTTGTATATATGGAAAATATAGGATTAGCAGGGGTTTTTTCTCCTTCGCAGTAAGAATTCATTAGGCATAAAAAAAAAAAATTTGTTTGGTTCCGGTTTTCGACCGACCCTGTCAATTTCTGTGCGACCCAAATTTATTTTATGAGCTTGGGGAAGAAATAATACAAATTAAATAAATACACAAATAAAAAACATTGAGGCGAACTATAATTTACGTTTTTGTACAGCACCGTATTTGTTTAGCCTGTTGTCCTCCAGCGATGCGAACAAACGAGGCAGCCACGGGCGTTCACACATCGTTGTTGTCATGTAGATGCACTGCTGCACTCGTGACAGGGCACATGAACTGAACGAGCAGAGATAGAGAGAGAGCCCCGGTCGCGCGCACGCACTCTCTCTGCGGAGCCAGGCGAAAGTATAGGCTTCTCCGTCTCAAAACTAAGCACTGTCTTGCTCTCTCTCCCTCGCACATATTAATGAAAATAAATCGACACGATGGCAAGGTCGGAAGACTAAAGTTTCATGTGGAGCATTCAGAGATTTATTTTTTCCTGAATTACCGCTGGGTGGGAATTGTGCTAAAATACGTTGCCTTATCTTCTCTGAAAAGTGTTCCACACATTCAGCTGACATATAAACCACACTTTAAATAAACAAAAAAACTATCCAGTGATGAAATGTTTTCTGTGATGACACAAATCTTGTGGGATGTCCTAACCGCCGTGATAATCACACAATGCGCACACGTCGGATAATGACACGTCTAATTCGCGAACTAATGACTCATTTGAACCGATTCGTTTTAATGAATGATTAAAACAACTGATCTTTCCAACACTGAACTCACGAGACGTCTGAATCGATGTATAACTAATCGGTAACACTTTACAATAAGGCAACCCCGTTTGCCCCCGCGCACACATTTAAAATCAGGGTGTATGTGTGTGTGAAACATGCTGGGACACACAAGGTGGTAGAGTACATGTACAGGTATGCTTGTTATGAAAAAATAGAGTAGCTTATCCATCGCTACTGTAAATTAAAATTTAAAAAAAGAATAATAATTTCCTTCCTATCCCTTGCTGCCACTGAAAAAAAAAAAAAAGTCCCTACCGACCCATGACCTCAACTGACAACACACCAAACCAAACTTTTTTTTTTATGCCTTAAGAGTCACATCTCTCAGGAATTCCCTCTTTGAGGTCGTAAAAAGGGGTCTTATCTATGTAACAGGATACTGTGAGTGTCCGAGTTCTGCCAGTGGTGTTAGCTTCGGGGGAAGTTAGACAGATCCTTGCTGGGAGAGTGAGTTTGCCGGACCTTTCACTAGACAAAACCAACAATCTGTGTGTGTGTGTGTGATTGGTCCAGACACTACATGTTGCTCTATTAATCCGATATAAAAGTAAATACCGTATTGTCCCTCATAACCAGTAGTAACAAGCCTATAAGCAAGTTTAATTTATAATTAAATAATAGTAATTAATAAAATAATAATAATTAGTTTGACATGACATAGAAGAAAAGTGAAAGGTTTTGTGTAGGCTTTCAAAATACTCCCTCACCTTGCTATCTTCCGAGTAGACATTTCTCTGAACCCACCACAAGTGGAAACGAACGCATGCAAAGGTAAAATCCAATGCTTTTGACCGAATCGCTTTTGTAACTTCAACAATGATTAATATTTATACAGTGAAAATTATATGCAATGTTACTTTATATTTCTTTACTTTATTCGATTTCTGTACCTGAAAACTACTGTTTAATACCTGAAAAACATGAAAAGCACTGTTTATTTTATTTGAATCTCTGCTCTATTTTATTTATTTGGGCTGTTGCTTGTAGTTAGATTATTTTATCTTATTAGGGGCCAAGCCCCGAAGGGGCTGAGGCACCTATTGTATCTGTTAGTTTTATTATTAGGGGCCAAGCCCCGAAGGGGAAGGCCCCTATTGTATCTGTTAGTTTTTCTTTTTATTAGGGGCCAAGCCCCAAAGGGGAAGGCCCCTATTGTATCTGTTAGTTTTTCTTTTTATTAGGGGCCAAGCCCCAAAGGGGAAGGCCCCTATTGTATCTGTTAATTTTCTTTTTAGGGGCCAAGCCCCGAAGGGGAAGGCCCCTATTGTATCTGTTAGTTTTCTTTTTATTAGGGGCAAAGCCCCGAAGGGACCTTACATTAAGACCCTGCCCATTAAAGTAGTGGCCATTTTGAAATGTACAGTATTCAGTTTTTTCGCTACTCCTTCAAATTTTGTCCAATTTTGTCCAAACATGTGCTCAAATGATCTTCGGACTGAGCGATTTTTTTGCTATACTGGAAAATAAACAGTTATGATGTCGCAAACTTAATGAGGTCCACCCAAAATTGGCTAAGAGGCTGTCTCTCGGCCAAAGTTTGATCAATCGAAACGAAAATTGGTACACTTCTTCGGAAGCATGTTTTGAGGTTCCATGCCAAAGTTGGGAATAGCGCCAGCTACGGTTCATGAGATATGAAAAATTGCTATTTTGGCCAATAACTTTTGAATAGTTTGTAATCTATAGACACCATAAGTGTGGTATCTATGGATTCCTTGCATCATGCCGAATCTGTGGATATCGATTTTGCCATGATGGGATGTACCACGTGTCCGCCATTTTGAATTGTCATAATTTGCAATATCTTTTAAACTATTTGAAATGTCTTCACCAAATTTGGTATGGATCATCATTAGCATGGCCCGAAGGTACCTGGGAAGTTTGATCATAGCGCCACCTAGTGTTCCAGAGATATCATTGTTTTTTGAAAAAACGCTTATAACTTTTGCTAACATTGCTTGAAATTTGATTTCTTTATGTCAATATATTCCTTGGCTTATGCCGATTTCAACGATATATCATATGCTATTTTTCAACAATGTGACTGGCCGCCATATTGGAGTGAATGAAAAAAGTTATTTCGCTACTCCTTCAAAATTTGTCCGAAATTGTCCAAAATTTGCTCAAATGATCTTCGGACCGAGCCGCATAGAAGTACTGTTCCCGATTTTTTTGCTATACTGGGAAAAAAAGTTATGTTGCAAATTTAACAAGGTCTACCCATATTTGGTTCAGAGGCTGTAACTTGTGAACAGTTTGTCACAAAATCATAAAATTGGTGTCTATTCCTTGCGTCATGTCGAATCCGAGGATATCCATTTTGCCAGGATTGGATGTACCACATCATAAGCTAAATTAGCATTAAGCTAGCTTAGCATGCTAATCTGGTTAACCTGCTTTTGTGTGCTCATTCTTACACTGAAACCTCTCCTCAGCAGGCTGGTGAACATGCATGAGTGATTAGCTCAGCGTGTTACACCACGGATCCCGATGCTTAGGATCGTCGGTTCGCCCATCAGTTTGACACGTGCCCAGACCGCATGAGGTACTGTGGCAGGAAAAGATGCTGAAGTTGCGTCTGTTCAAGGCATTGTGCCTAAGAATGATATCATCTGAAGCTGTCACATACAATATGCAGTGCTTTTACATACAATTCATTGTTCTTCTTCCAGAATGGTTGTCAATGGCAGCCCTATGAACCACAAATAGGAAAATTGGCACACTTGTAGTGATTGTAATGAGTAGTAATCTGACCAATTTTGGATGATTTAATTTTTTGAATGAAAACTTTAAACTATTGAATTTCGGCAGCTGTGTAGATGCATGTCTGCCAAGTGGCGTAATGAGATGAGTGACAGGCACATGATCCATAGATAGTGGGAATGAGTCCCGTGTGGGACATCTTTAGTATTGTGTATAAAGTTGGCATGTCTATTCCTTTATTATTATTTTTTTATTTTGAACATGTAGAAAACATAAAAATAAAAAATATTAAGGGTGTCACGATTTCGATTTTAAATCGAAATCGATCGAAATGAATTCACAAACTCAAAAATCGAAATAAAAAATGGAATCGTTGATACTGCCACGCCCCCATGTCGCGCCCGTGATGGAAAGTTCGGATCGTTTTACTGAGTCTATTGTTCAATCTCGTTCATCAAAATTAACTAATCTTTTTTCTAGTCATTTCAGGGGCTTTAAATGTTATACTTTTAACAGGCAAATTCCCCGAACACATCCAACGAAATCTTGATCATATTCTGAATTAAGAAATCATTATAATGCAGTCAAAAGTAATTTACAGGGAACATTAATACTTGACCTTCCGAGTCTTTTGTTCATTTGTCACGTGACAGAGGCAATGAAAGACTCATCACGGCGCGGGAAAAAAACACACGTGTTGAAAGGCTGTGAGTCCTCTAACTTGGATTCTATGCCCGAGCCCGAACTTGGCCGATATTTCTCGTCACTATCCTCGGGCCGGGCTCTTGATCTATAGACGTGCACTCCCAACGCAATAGAGTGCGGCGCGGGACTAGATTTGATGGCCGAGTGCGAGCGCGGGCGGTAATGCACTCACTCTGTGTGTGCGGGAGAATAAAAAGATTTGCGGGACTGCCGCAAACTAGAAATATCTATGAATAAAACATATAAAAACTAATAAATTTTTTTCATCTGTTGCAGAAAAGCAACAAGAACAACTAAAACAAAATAGAAACGATTTACAGGACAGAGTTTCTATTTATAACATGTTTGCAGCGTTGAGCGATTTAGCCAATCACAGAAATACGTGTTGATTTCTTGAACGCAATGACCAATCAGAAGCATTTAAGATAGACTCTCCTCACCGCTCAAAACGGACTTTTTGTTCAGTGCTGAATTCTGTAAGCTGGCAAATGCTCTAATTATAACAAACAAAGTGTAGGCTATATATTATGAAAGATTCATTGTGCAGTCAGCTTCACTGATAATAACAGAGATGTGTGAGATTGCGATGAACTGATGTCAGCTTGTTAGGAGCAACAGCAACCTGTGCTTAAAAAAAAAAAAATCGAGAATCGTATCGAACCGTCGAAAATGTAATCGAATCGAGAATTTGGAGAATCGTGACACCCCTAAAAAATATACAAACATGCATTCATATATAAAACTAAAAATAAAATATCAGTTATACAAGGACATGTGCTTCTCAGCACAAACTTCCAAAATTAATGTAGATAATTCAAATTAGAAGATTAAAATATATTTGTTAAAAAATATTTTTATCCGGGTAAGAGCTGTACTAATCTTTCTTACTCTTGGATTAGAAATAAGTGTGTTTTTTACCTTCATTCTGTGAACTCGTTCTCATCAGACCTTCTGTTCTTTTTCATTTCATCCTATCTGTACTTCTGAACCTATCTGTTCTTCATCCACATTCAATTTCTGCTGTTTTTGTTCTGGCTCTGCACGGCTGTTGGTGCTTAAATGCTTGCTGATCTGCTGTGCAAAATGATGAAATTTGGCACACTTCTAGTGATGGTCATGAATACCAATTTGACCAAATTTTGAGTCTCCAGGACCAACTCTATTGCGCCACCACCAGTTCAAAAATTCAACATTGAAAAGGTTATAACTTTTGAACCCTTTGATATCGCAAAAAAATTGCAATTTCTTGATGTTTAATGTCACTTATCCCATATTCCTAGTTCTGAGCAGCCGCAGATCACGATAAGCTCTCGGGTCAACTGTTAAAGCCTGTATCTGCTAAACATTAATAAAAAAATATATAGAAAAGTTAAACTCAGTACACCTGAATCCACTCATTATGGTGATCTCAATCAATATCGTACTTTAGGCCTCCACCCATTACAGAAGTGGCCATTTTGAAAAGTACAGTAACTCAGTTTTTTTGCTACTACTCCTTCATAATTTGTCCAATTTTGTCGAAAATTTGCTCAAATGATATATGACTGATCACGGAAACTAGGGACACAAGTCGGCAGCACAACTTTCGAGCAAAATTAGAAAGAAGCGGGTTTTTTTTTTCAAAATTTGTGAATTTCAATTATTTGCAGAATCTGTTAGTTGAAATCACGAAGAAGCCTCTCCATGTTTGATATAGCAGTATTGGTATATTTAAAAGCTTACATTTTGCGGAGGAAATCGGCTTGTTTTCGGAGATTCTAGCATGCAGTAGGGGCGTGGCGTGTCATTGTCTGTGTGTATTTCCATACTGGATAAGCCGACTTTTGCCCCCGCCCTCCAAGTGAACAGCGTGGCTACTTATTATGCTGAGCTCTGGCCGGCTCTATCTGATATCAAAATTCAATGAAGAACGACGTTGCAAAGATTGGTCGCAGACGAGCTGAACCGTGGCAGTTACACCGAAAATGTTTTGAAGTACTTCGACAAGCCGCGCTGAAATCGCGAAACTGTTGCGCAAAGCGGCCATAGAACCGGCTGTAAAAGCCTGACTCACTCAGAGAAGGAGGTACCGGTTCTATGGCCCCTTTGTATTCTAATATCCCTGGAATAGCTTCACATGCTTTTACATGTACAGCTAGGGGCAGAATGTTCCGATCGCCGCATTTTGTGGGCTCGGGAAACTGAACCGGAGGTATGGGCGCGGCGCGCGCGCCTTCAGTGCTTCAATACGGCGACTCACTGACAGCGGTGGCTGGGCCGTTTCATATGTGACGTCCTGATTGCTTTGAATAGGGAACGTTTTGTGAACAGGGAACAGACTTAATGGACTGGCAACAATCTCCATAGAACATAAACTGGCACTGAGAATCGAAATAGAGGATGCAGTTAAGACCTTTGCTGCGATGAAGGCCCGCCGTGCGCGCTTCTGAAACACAAGTTAAGCTTCATTTGCTCTTTAGTCGTTATTTAAGATGCTGAACTTGCTGATGATATAATGTGCTTGCGGACTTTTCATTTGTGTGCGTTTTACGCACATAAAGTGGCGTAAAGAGATTTCCAACAGTAATTTGAGGAGGTGAAATGTGATTATTTGGAAAATTCCTGTCATAACTGTTTAAAGAAAAATGCCAGCAGGCATTTGCCTCCTGCATAAACTTTAATATTTGTTGACATTTTGGGCACAGGCGCGTTGCGCACTATTTGCGTTATATGTAGGGCTATGCCTTATTGGTCTTTGTGTGTTGTTGCTGGTTTTGCGTTATATGTATGGCATATTGGTCTTTGTGTTGTTGCTGGTATACGTTGCAAATAGAGGGTGTAGTGAGGGGGGCGTGGTTCAGCGAGGTCTGCAGCAGGAGAGCGGGGGCGGAGCCAAGTGGTAAGTAAGTAGGTCAAGTGCAAAATGACAAACACCTTTTTTCTGATTGTAGTGATTGGCGTGGGGAGACTGGATAAAAGCCAGGTGGTGCGAGAGTTCAGAAAGAGAGAGAAGGACTGGGATCTTGTACGTGAACGGACTGAGTTAAAAACCCTGCAAAGGACTTTTCTATTTCTTGAATGTGCTATAGTTTACCTATGGTGAAGGCGCTCACGCGCATCGTTTTCTTTCTGTCTAAAAACCTTAAATAAAGTGTACAAGACCCAGTCACACCGACCCTTGTCTTCTTCCATCCCCACAATACTGAACCATCGACTTTGTTACACTGGCGCCGAACCCGGGATGGAAGAAGGAGCCGCCACCAGACCATCTCCATCGCCACTTGAGGATATCATCCACACGCTCGCGGGACTTCACCAAGAACAACATCGGGCCCTGTTGGATGTGAAGGAGGAGCAGGAACGTCGTTTCGAGTTGCTCCTCAGGGCCCAACAAGAGGACCGCGAGCTGTTCCAGAGCTGGATGGACCGGGAGGTTCGGGCCGCCCCATCAACACCCGCTTCAGCCTCGGCCGTATCCATACCACTTCAGAAGATGGGTCCTCACGATGATCCAGAGGCGTTCCTCGACTTGTTCGAGAAGACAGCCGAGGCTGGGGGCTGGCCCCTCTCGGACTGGCCAGTGCGGCGGACAACAACTGCCAGTCCAGAACCTCCTGGTCTATCAGGACCTGAGGCGCGCTATTCTCCAGCGGGTCGGTCAGACCCCTGAGGAAAGTAGACAGCGGTCTTTAAAACTCGGGGAGTCTGGCCGACCCTTCGTATTTTCGCAGCAGCTCCGGGACGCGTGCCGCAAGTGGCTGATGGCCGGAGGTCGCGACGTCGAGGGAGTAATCGATCAGGTGGTACTGGAACAGTTCGTGGCGAGGCTGCCTAAGAAGAATGTACAGTGGGTCCAGTGGCTCCGCCCGACGTCGCTGAACCAGGCCATCCAATTGGCGGAGGACCAGTTGGTGCCGTGCCCAGGGGTCGGTGAAAGCTTGCCATCATCTTCTCTCTCATCTTCCTCTACCTCTCCTCCTGTCCCTGCACCCAGGTTCCGAGGAATGGCTCCACCGCGACCAGCGCCGAGATGGAGGTCTGGGAGTGCGACGGAACAGGGTTTAAAACTTTATTGGGACATTTGTGTGCAGGTGCTTCTGGGACAAAAAGGAGGCGGGTGAGGAAGGCGGTTGCTCAGGTGGGAGAGGCTGTTCCGGGACCATCGGAGCCTGTTCCGGAGGAACAAAGGCGCGATTGAAAGGAGAGACCTTTCAGAGCGCGATGATTTTCCTCTGGAACAGCCCCGAGGTGAAACGCTTAATGCATTTGATCAGGTCCGCACAATCGACGGTAAGGCTGAGCAATTTTATCGATTCTGCGATATAAATCGATATTTTTTTCCCCCAGAAAGTATCGATTTTAAAGCAGCGAGTATCGATACATAAGTCCCATTCAAATCCCCCGAGTTTACCCCCATTCGCTTTAAAGCTCGGAAGTTATCGGTTCTGCTGTCGGTACTGGAGAAATTAAGAAAATACACGTACTATTTATTATTGCTATAAAGATGTAATCTTGAACATCTTTATCTCGCCAGCCAGTTCTATATATAATAATATTACACAATTTGTCTGTGATGCAATTTTGCTCTATAGTCCAGCAGAAAGAGAGAGAGAGCGATCTCTCACGCGGAGCCACAGCGCGCACAACACAACAGCCCTTATGAGTGACAGAACTAAACATTCAAATATGGTTACACTTTAGATCTGGGATATTATAATAATTTTATTTTAGATTTCGCCTTTTAGAGATTATAAAAAGAAGATTTTTGAGATGAAACCATTACAGACTAGACGCAGAGCAACTTCCTCCGCTTCACAGCGATGCGCTATCATTTCTTCCTAAAACCCAAACTTACCATCAGAATCAGCACGATCGGTGATTGTTTTAAAATGCAGTCTCTAATGTTGCTAAATTGCGGACGCTTTTAATCATTAAAAGAGCTATTATAAGCACAAAAATCTGTGCAAGAGCTTTTCACAAGGCGACGCGTGCTCCGAAATGGCCTGCAACGAGACAAGAAAAGCCCTACTTAACTTGGCTTCATGTGCGCATCTAAACTATCAAATATGCATATAAAAATGACCAGCTCTGAGATTCACTGAAACACAGTCTATTCACTTAAACACAGTTTATGTCTTAAATGGACGCAAATAGTTGGGATAAAATGATGGTGCATCAGTCACCTATTAGATCTGCACTCGTCTTAAAAGGGCAGCAGACTAATAAACCTCCTGACGATTGAGCCATTAATGCGAATCAGACAACAAAAGGCACTCACAGCTCTTGAATGAGTAACTTAAACTTGTCCAGTCAGAGACATATATTGTGTAATTGATGTTTTTAGTTTTCAGTTCAATTAATTCAATCCAAGTAAATGGAACACTCACAAGATGTCACCAAAATCACTCTGTCCCCTTTAAATCTTTCAGAAAATGATGTAAGTATCGAATTATATCGAACCGTATCGTTGGCTGAATATCGTGATATATATATCGTATCGTGAGCTGAATATCGTGTATCGTATTGTATCGTATCGTGAGATTAGTGTATCGCTACAGCCCTAATCGACGGACAGCCTCTTCACCAAGACCGACCCATTTCTTATCCCTATTTTGCGATCATAAAAGATAAGTTGCATCGGGTGACCCAAGACACCCAGTCAAAGCAAGATACAACGCAGTTATTAGTTCCAAAAAGCCGCCGGGAAATGCTTTTTCATGCGGCTCATTGTAATCCGATGGCTGGGCATTTAGGGCAGGCAGCTACACTCGATCGTCTAATGACCCGATTTTTTTGGCCGGGCATCGACGAGAACGTGCGCAAGTGGTGCGCCTCTTGTCGTGAATGTCAGCTGGTGAATCCGCCGGCCAACCCAAAAGCACCTTTGTGCCCTCTTCATTTAAAGGAGAACTCCGGGCAATTTTTAAGTTAATCTTGATCGTTAGACCTTTGTGAGAACTGACTATAGAAAAAAAACTAACCGGATTGGTGCTTGCTACGCGGAGCTGCGACCGCGAATGCCCAGAGCTCCCACCCAGCTAAAACGGCAGTTATGGGGGCATCGACATAAAGAGCGTTTTTGAGCCTCTTAACAGACACAAAATGCAATTAAAATGTCTGTCCAACATGAACAGGGACCCTACATGTGAACAAGATGCGTTTAGCAACTTAGCCATTGTTTCAACTCACCTAAATAGTCTTTTAGACGGCAAGCTGTAGTCTCGCGCTGCAGTCCCGTGCTGTAGCCGGAAAAGGTAAACAATGTCCAGGTGGGAGGAGCGTTGATCATGTGCGACGAGTCTTCGTACATGGAATGGCATTTTTCTTCAAACGGCCCCGCTGTGTTGAGTGTGTGTAGTCATCCTTGTCAAAGTGTTCACTGCAAATGCGGTAATCTTTAGCGCGTAGTACTTCTACGGGAGTTTGCACATCAAGTTGAAATACAACTAGCCACAAACTGCAGAATCTCGAGGTCATGGAAAGGAAGACGATGAAAATATAAGCTCTTATATTTTCGCATTCTGTTGTCACAATTCGGAAAGGCACAAACACGAACCATTTCTTCTTCACTTGTAAGCAACTCTGATCATAACTCGTCGCACATGATCAACGCTCCTCCCACCTGGACATTGTTTACCTTTTCCGGCTACAGCACGGGACTGCAGCGCGAGACTACAGCTTGCCGTCTAAAAGACTATTTAGGGGAGTTGAAACAATGGCTAAGTTGCTAAACGCATATTGTTCACATGTAGGGTCCCTGTTCATGTTGGACAGACATTTTAATTGCATTTTGTGTCTGTGGTTCAAAAACGCTCTTTATGTCGATGCCCCCATAGCTGCCGTTTTAGCTGGGTGGGAGCTCTGGGCATTCGCGGTCGCAGCTCCGCGTAGCAAGCACCAATCCGGTTCGTTTTTTTTTCTATAGTCAGTACTCTAAAAGGTCTAACGATCAAGATTAACTTAAAAATTGCCCGGAGTTCTCCTTTAATAGAGGTCCCCTTCGAGAGAATTGGTATGGACCTCATCGGGCCATTATAGAGAGATCTTCACGAGGGCATCGCTTTGCTTTAGTTCTAGTGGATTATGCAAAGCGATACCCAGGAGCAGTGCCACTTCGTGCTTATGGAAACTTGGGAGGACGGACCTTCTAATAGCAAAAATGAAATTCAATATGTCATGGACCTTAGAACAAAACTCCACACTTTGGGGCGGCTCTCTATGGAAAATTTGTTACAGGCCCAGGACAAGCAAAGTCGGCTGTACAACAGGGGGACTAGACTGCGAGAATTTGCACAGGGAGATAAAGTACTTGTATTACTTCCCACGTCCAGTTCTAAATTACTCGCAAAGTGGCAAGGACCATTTGAGGTTACACGGCGAGTTGGAGATCTCAATTATGAGGTAATTCGTACAGATAGGGGTGGATCACGTCAAATTTATCACCTTAATCTATTAAAAAAATAGAATGAGGTGGAATCAGTGATGTTGGCATCGGTGGTGAGTGGGGAGGAGGATCTCGGTCCAAGAGACAAACTCAAAATCACAATCTCTCGCTCTGGCACTTGGAGGAGACCACCTCTCGCCGGTCCAGATCACTGATATACGTAGTTTACAAGTAGAATTTGCTGACGTATTTTCACCCCTGCCTGGCCGAACGAATCTCATTCACTACCACATTGAGAAGGATCCGGGAGTAGTAGTGCGCAGCCGGCCATATCGTTTGCCTGAACATAAAAAGAAAGTGGTTCAGGAGGAATTAGAGGCTATGCTGGACATGGGGGTAATAGAGGCCTCCAACAATGACTGGGCTAGCCCGATAGTTCTAGTGCCTAAAACTGACGGCTCGTTCCGGTTCTGTGTGGATTATCGCAAGGTGAATGCCGTGTCGAAATTCGACGGATATTCAATGCCTCGGGTTGATGAGCTACTTGATCGGCTGGGTAATGCTCGTTTTTATTCAACACTGGATTTAACGAAAGGATATTGGCAGATCCCCTTAACTCCAATATCTAAAGAAAAAACAGCTTTCACCACGCCGTTTGGATTACACCAATTTGTCACGCTTCCTTTTGGCTTGTTCGGGGCTCCAGCAACCTTTCAGCGTTTGATGGACAGAATTCTCCGGCCGCATGCTGCATATGCCGCTGCCTACTTGGATATTATCATCTATAGTAACGACTGGCAGCGTCATATGCAGCATTTGCGGGCTGTCCTCAGAGCGCTGCGAGGGGCTGACTCACAGCCAACCCAAAGAAGTGTGCAATTGGGCGTGTGGAAGTCAGGTATCTGGGTTTCCACTTGGGTCATGGGCAGGTGCGTCCCCAAATTGATAAGACAGCAGCAGTTGCGACCTGTCCAAGACCTAAGACCAAAAAGGAGGTTAGACAGTTCCTGGGGCTGGCGGGATATTATAGAAGGTTTGTGCCTAATTATTCGGACCTCGCTAGCCCGCTGACTGATATAACTAAAAAGGAGGCACTAGATACCGTCCAGTGGACGGAGCAGTGTCAGCAGGCCTTTACCCAAATAAAGGCTGCTCTATGTGGCGGACCGCTCTTACAAGCTCCTAACTTTTCTCTCCCTTTTATTCTGCAGACTGACACGTCAGACAGGGGGCTGGGCGCAGTCCTGTCCCAGGAGAAGGAGGGTGAAAGCGGCCGGTGCTGTACATTAGTCGGAAGCTCTCGAAGAGAGAGACTAAGTACAGCACCATTGAAAAGGAATGCCTTGCCATCAGGTGGGCCGTTCTCACCCTCCACTATTATCTCTTGGGACGGGAGTTCACCCTCTGTTCGCACCATGCTCCCCTGCAATGGCTCCACCGCATGAAAATCGGCGTGTCAAAATACACTCAAATGCCTATAAATCATAAATAAAAAATCAGAACTTCACAAAAATTGGTAAGCATATGTGTCATAACATGGTAAAGAACCATGCAAAGTTTCATGGAGATCGGACCATAGGTGGCACTATAACTGTTAAAAAGCTTCAACACCATATATTTCCTATGGTAAATTGCCTGTATTAGCTGTAAATGGTCTTTTCCATCTATGATCAAATAATGTTCATATCATAATGTTTAAAACCATCATAAATCATTATAGAATGTGGCATATCATGGTAAATCATCCTATAACATAGTAAATCAAGGTAAACTAAGATAAATCATGGTAAACTATGGTGAATCATGCTAGAATGATATTAAGTCATACTACAATGTGTTCAATTGTGGTAAACCATACTAGAGCAGGGTAAATCATGGTGAATCATACTAGAACTTGGTATATCATGGTAAACTATGGTAAAGCATGCTAGATTCATGGTAAATCATACTGGAACATGGTAAATCATGAAAAATCACACTAAAATTTGGTATATCATGGTAAATCATGCTAAAACGTGGTCGATTCCATCTATGATGTCAGTGGTTAAATGCTTGCTACATAAAACTTAATGTTTTTTGATGCTTTTGAGCTTAACTGCCTTAACTGCCTTAACTGCTTGAACACCGATAAATGCTGCTAGCAGCTTTAATTAGGTGTTCAAGCACGAAGTGCTGAAAACCTATTGTAATTGTACTTATTTTTATTAGGTGTTCAAGCACGAAGTGCTGAAAACCTATTGTAATTGTACTGATTTTTATTATTATTATTATTATTCTTCTGCCGTAAAACTCATCGTGCAGCCCAAACCGTAAGGGCTAGAGAGCTGAAACTTTGTTTTCAATTTGTCCTTGTATACATACATGGGGCCTTGGACCAAGACACTGCATACCAATTTTCAAGTCAATCGGACTAACGGTCAGGTGAACATAGCCCTTTTTATGTTTTTTTCATGTTATAGCGCCACCTAGTGTCCGATCGTCGCAATTTTTTTACTGTAAACAAAATTCAAAACTAAATAACATTTTAGTCTACAGTAGCCTAGTCAGGTAAGGTCAGGTTTGCCGATGAGCGTTATAGGCTATTTACTCATTCATATTTATCCCTGGGCGCCAATCGGAGACGGAGTTCACTGCTGATATTCTGGGGATACAACATAGCCAATATACTAGGGACTTTAGCCTTTAAATATCTTTGCTGAATTGGATCAGTGTTCTTTCTAGAACAGCCAAGAGCTTTCTAGCCTCGCGAAAGCAGTGCCTCGCATTGCTCATAGACCTTAAAACAGTCAGCTCCGCAGATGCGGTTTCAAAAATTGATCAAAAAACGTTGGTGCGGGTGGATGGCGGACAGATGATGAGTTTTGTGATGCGGTTGCGGATGAAATAATAATAGCCTATCCGCGCATCTCTAATACGAATGGAATGTTACTATGCGTCATGGAACATTGTGCTCCTTAACTCGCGAAAGGTCGGATTTGCTCCATCTTTTGATGATAAGTTTTGTTTAGAAAACCTTGAAGCCATGTAAGCCACAATATCATTAGACATAATCCATGTCATTAGAATCAATGAATCCATGTCATTAGACACAACTTGCACACATGTGCAGGCCAAGTTTTTTTTTTTTTTTTGCGGTGATGACGGTGACGAACTCAGACCCGCGGTTGGAGTCACGTGACCGCGGTATTGCGGTAACCGTCCCAGCCCTAACTAACATACATACACACATACACACATAACAGCCTAAACACAAATAGCAAGAGCATTACATCTAACATTCAAGTCAAGTCCCATTTATTTTTATAGCGCTTTTTACAATATAGATTATTTCAAGGCAGATTTACAGCTTTACAGTTTTGTTGCGTTTATAATTTTGTTCAGTATATATAGCCGTTCTGGATAAAACAGTAATGTCATCGTCCAAATGTCATTCATGCACAAACTATTCATTGAGCACTAGCAAAAGTGTTTGTTTTCCAGTTGATGGCAGCAATCTTCCACTAAACTATGGCACGTTTCATGTTTTCACCATGAAAGAAACTGCAAAATGTCAACATAAAACGTTGCTGCTTTTAATATACCTGTAGCCTATATAAATATCATTAATAATTTTGGCAAATAAATTTAAAAAATGCCATATATCCCCCTCAAAACTGCACAACTGTAGAGTAAAACATTAATTAATAAAAGTGATAGTGAATGAGTCTAAAAAAACTGACGTGATTGTTACAAATCACACTGTCTGTGGCCTCTGGAGAACTCAGAACAATTGTTAGCATAAAGTTTAAGGTAAAAATAACTGCCATTAAATTATATATCTTACTACTATGCAATTAGATAAACTGTTCATTCATTACATTGCCGTCTTTATCCCCTTTTATCCTCTTCTCTTCCGTTTGGCACTGTATCTATTGCAGACTATAATGCTAATCTAAAATATGGCATGTAAATTTGGCCATCCGTCACAATCAGGTAACTTTCACCATGTCTAGACCTGGCGCGAGCTGCCAGGCCCGTTTCTACGGGGTGCTTGAGTGTGTTAAGCGCCCTCAAACGAAAGCAATGCTGTCTACATTGGATCCAGCAAGGGGCGTCGCTACACAACAAATTACCAACAGTAAACTGATCGCACGCACTCTGTTTCTGACGCACTTCAAGCACTCGCTGGGCGGGGGAAGATTGATGCGCCGGACCGGAGTCGGGGGACTTAGTTAAGTTTTTGTGGATTTTTTTTGCGTTATTTTGTAGTATTTTCAAGTAATGTTTTTAAAATAGTATTAGTAAAAAAAAAATTCACTCGTTCACTCATTTTGGCGGCCCTACTGAGTGGCGCCCCTAGCATTTGCCTATTCCGCCTATGCCACGGGCCGGTGTTGGGCCGAATTCTGACCCCCGCCAAATTATTACCCCCCTAGTATGGTAGGTTTAGGATTAGTTGTGGAGGAGGGGTTAGGATTAGGGGTGGGGTTAGGATTAGGCAATCAAATACTGATTTCAACGAGGGGGGTAATAATTTGGCAGGGAGTCAAAATTCGGCACAACACCGGCCCTGATCGCTGTCTGTTGCATTGAGACTGCTACGGTTTCATTTTGAAATTCTAGTCGGCGAAATAAAGGGAAAACAAACAATAATCGACAATATGGTGTCTAAAAAGTAACTCACAACATTTATTTTTAATTTAACTATTGTATAACAAATATATCACACTTGTGCACGGGAAAACGGCACTCTTACTGATGTGATATATTTATATCATATTATTATGTTATTATTTTAGAATAAGACAAAATCTAATTTGAGGACATAGGCCTACCTATAACTGCACTGACACATCTTTCACTACGTTGGCAAAACTGACATTTGCCAACTTTCTTCTTCTCTCCTCTCTCGCGTGCAGGAGACAGACGTTATTCAGCCGCGAATGTGATGCGATTTGTCACGTGAACAAGCAAATCCACAAAGATAGAATAATAAAAAAATAATACTACGCTAATTAGATAGTTTTAATTTGGAAAACATTTAGATGTCTAAGTCGAAGTGTCATCTAAAATTTAAGACCTTTCATAAGTAAAAATAAGACTTTATAAGACTTATGGCCTTCTATTTTAAAAATCAAATTTAAGACTTTAAGACTTTTTAAGGATCCGCGGGAACCCTGTCAATACGGGGATTTCAGTCAAGAAATCATTGCTGTCTGTTGCATTGAGACTCAGCTACGGTTTCATATTGAAATTCTAGTAGGAGAAATAAAGGGCAAAAACAATATTGACAATATGGTGTCTAAAAACTAACAATGTTAATTTATTTTTAATTTAACTATTGTATAACATGTATATCACACTTGTGCACGGGAAAACGGCACTGTTACTGATGTGATATTCTAATATAAGAACATAATATGATTAAAATATTAGGGCTGGACCAGAATATTCGAATATTCGTTCGGTGGGTTGGTATTCGATTTGAAAATTTGACATTCGAATATTCGTTTTTTTTTGCACACCTGGGATCCCCCGCGAAACGGTTCTCACTCGCGCTTGAATAAGGCCGGCGACACACTGGCTGCATGGCGTGAGCGTCTCAGCTGTGTGGCATGTACGTTTTTATTTCAGCTCCCATGTTAACAGGTTGGAGTTTGCACACTGCCTGTGTGAAACACGCGTCTCAGGCGCGGCTCGAGCCACGCGGAAAATGTGTGCATGCTAGAAATAGAACCGACGCCTAACTGCAACGGGAGTGTTCTCTGGCTAGAGCGCAGAACAGCAGAGTTTGTATGGACCGAAGTGCATGCCTGAGCTTGTGTTTTGGGTTAAAACTGTGTTGCTTTGACATTGTGGAAAATAGAATAATAGAAACAAAATGTATTAGCCTTTTACCCGTTATTATCAATCTAAATTAATCTCGTTTTTAATTTAACTTAATTTCGTTTTTCTTTATTTAAATTTTGTTTTTCTTTATTTAAGTTTCATTTTTCTTTATTTAAGTTTCGTTTTTCTTTATTTAAATTTCGTTTTTCTTTATTTAAGTTTCGTTTTTCTTTATTTAAGTTTCGTTTTTCTTTATTTAAATTTCGTTTTTCTTTATTTAAGTTTCGTTTTTCTTTATTTAAATTTATTTTTTTCTTTATTTAAATTTCGTTTTTCTTTATTTAAATCTACCCTTTACTGTGTCAGTAATTTGTTAGTCATAAAAATATTAGACTACCTTAAAAGTATTGCTTAATTTAACAGACCTGTGTGTGTGCGTTTTATATCATAGTGGAGTGTCCGTTCTCGGAGCATATAAACCCTGCCCGCGTGAGGTGCGCTGCTTGCCGCTCGCGCTGTTCTGTAGCTGACTAAAAGTTTATTAATTCTGAATGTGTCGCGTCTCGCGTGTCCATCTATATTGCACCAAATGCAACACTGCACTCCATTGTGAAGTCGGTTGGATGAACGGTTCTCGAAATAATCAAAATGCAAAAAGACAGACCAACACAGAGATTCCTGCCTTTATTATTGAAAAGAATATGTTCAGCCCCCTCTCGCCGAAGCTTCGAATATTCGATGTTCATTACTACCGCAGTTTCGAAGCTCAAATAATGGTATTCGGACCAGCCCTAAAAAAATATAAGACAAAAACTAATCTGGGGACATAGGCCTACCTATAACTGCACACATCACGTAGTGAAAGAACGAGAGACAAAAGCTACTGCAGCGGTGTATTCGGCAGCCAACGAGCCAGTAATGCAACCCGCTCGCCTGCACACAACCGCCGTTGCAACGGCAACCCAGACAAATCTCTCAAAAAACGGACCACCATTGAAACACCTCGCCCTGTCAGTCCCATAAGAAAAGGCTACTGCAGCGATGTATCCGGCAGCCAACGAGCCGGTAATGCAACCCGCTCGCCTGCAAAATCTCAAGAGTATAACGTCTGGTTATCCGGCTCTCGCAGTGGTGCTCTAAGTGTAGAAAATGTGCCCACATCTCAGTGTTCACCCCTACACGCAAGCACGATACCCCCGTGTCTCTCATACTCACAGAGCACACTCTCATAAAGCTGGCAAATGCAGCTTGAGTGCTAGATGTAGGAAATCTGCCCACAACTCTGTGCTCACGCCTACTCTCTGCCCGCTCTGTCACACGGCCAAAACAACCTCATATCGGTCAGGTTACGAATTTAAGTTACGTGCCCGCTTACGAGCGCTCACGCTTACTAATAAACGCCCGGCGTTGCTCGTGCATCACAAAGTTATCTCAAACGTTCCCCGTTCAAAGCAACCGGGACGTCACATGTGAAACAGCCAGCCATAGCTGTCAGCGAGCCGCTGTATTGCGCACCCCCATACCTCCGGTTCAGTTTTCCGAGCCCACGAAGTGTGGCGATCGGAACCCAGAGGCTATTCTGCCCACGGCTTTGAATGTAAGTCTAGTGCCTGCTTACGAGCGCTCATGCTTACTAATAAACGCCCGGCGCTGCTCGCGCATCACAAAGAAGGGTATAATGTCTGGTTATCCGGCTCAGGCCGATGGTGTAATAAGTGTAGATAAGGTGCCCACATCTCAGTGTTCACCCCTACACACAAGCACTATACCCTTGTCTCTCGCTCACAGAGCCCACCCTCATAAAGCTGGCAAATGCCGCTTGAGGGACTTTGCAAATTCGCCCGAGGGACTGGTTTATATTTCTCGATCTGAAAGATGCTTACTTTCAGATTCAGATAACACCCCAACACAGGCCATTCTTGAGATTTGCCTTCGACGGCCAGGTATATCGATACATTGTCCTCCCGTTCGGCCCGTCTTTAGCGAAGTGCATGGACGCGGCTCTCGCTCCCCTGAGAAATCAGGGCATGCGGATTCTGAACTATTTGGACGATTGGCTGATTCTGGGACACTCAGAGACAGAACTTTTATCTCACAGAACAGTGCTCATCTGGAAAGCCTGGGTCTCACGGTAAACTGGACCAAGAGCTCATTACTGCCCAGTTTCGCCCAGTTTCCTTTCTGGGGATAGAACTGGACTCTGTGACTATGACAGCCCATTTATCTACACGGCACACGCGCCGTGTGCGACACCTGGCCGCGTCTTTCCAGAAGGGCAGCGTCGCTTCTCTGAAAACGTTTCAAGAATGCTGGGCTGTATGGAATCAAATCTGGTTCCCGGAGCTGATGCGGCCGTCACACACAGCCCCTTGGCCGATCCCGGCGAGGAGAGATCTCCTCTCTCAAGCCCGCAGCTCAATCTGGCATCCCCATCCAGAGCACTGGTCTCTGCACGCATTGTTAATCAACGGATACCCGTCGTCCTGCCAGAAGGAGTGATGAACACAATTACGTAATCTAGAGCTCCCTCTACGAGGCGGCTCTACGCGTCTAAATGGTCTGTGTTCTCCAAATGGTGTGCTGATTTAAATCTAGACCCACGAACGTGTGGGGTCCCGTGGTTGCTTGGCTTACTTCAAGAGCTGTTGGATAAGGGCAGGTCCCCATCCACGCTTAAAGTATATGTGGCGGCCGTTGCAGCGTCCACTGTGTCGACGCGGGGCCAGTCAATTGGAAGAAGCGAGCTTGTCATCCGCTTCCTTAGAGGAGCCAGAAGGATGAATCCCCCGCGACCCACGTCGGTTCCCCTGTGGGATCTTTCCTTGGTCCTAGAGGCCCTGAAAGCTTTCCCCTTTGAACCGATAGACTCCGTGGACCTAAAGTACCTCTCGCTCAAAACCGTTTTTCTGACAGCTCTGTCATCAGTCAAACATGTGGGGGACTTACACACACACACACTATCTGTTAGCGCATGTCTTGAGTTCAGGCCAAATTATTCTAAAGTCATCCTTAAGCCAAGGCATGGCTATGTCCCTAAAGTGTTGGGCACTCCCTTCAGAGCGCAGGCCATTTCTCTATCGGCTCTGCCAGCATCCGATAGTGAGAGCGATGTTAATCTTACATTACGCGCTCCACCCCTTTCAGGCGCTCGGAACAGCTCTTTGTCTCGTTTGGTGGCCACACCAAGGGTCTCACCGCCTCTAAACAGAGCCTGTCCAGATGGATAGTGGAAGCTATCGCATCTGTTTAAGTGTCTAGAAGCCTGCAATGCCCCTTGGGCATTAGGGCTCACTTCACCAGAGGCGTGGCCTCTTCGTGGGCTTGGTCCAGCGGGATTTCCATTCAGGACATTTGTGAGGCGGCAGGCTGGGCCTCCCCGTCCACATTTGTTAGGTTTTATAACCTGGAAGTTCCCGACCTGCAGGCTAGACTTCTGTCAGTATGAGCGGTGTGTATGTCCTGCCCAGATTTATCATGCGCAGACTACTCTCACGTGACCTTAGCTCTCCTGGTTGAGCTGCAGCAGTGTATGTTGAATATTTATATAGACGCTGCTGCAACGCCGCTCTGTATACCCTATATGTGCTTATAACTAGGGCTGCACGTTTTCAAGTTTTTCAATAACCGTTAACCGAGGCCCTTAGCGGTTAATACTCGGTTAACCATAGTGTACGCGCCGCAACCCCGAGATACAGACACACGAGAAAGGGGTAGTTCATTTTTAACACCTTTAATAACTGCACAAAACATCTTTAACTTTTAGGTGGCAAAATATTGTTTTAGGCTACCTAATTCTGTGAATTACACTGCACAAACCAAAAGTACTACTGCCAAATGAAGAAGGGTCAGTTCTCCCCAGAACATAAAATATTCATTTTATTTTATTTTTCGTGTTCGCATTTATATGGAACAAACAATTGGACGTGGCAGTTCTGGAAGCGGCACTAAAACTTTCACAGAGACCTCAAACAGAATGCACAAAGCCTTTCTTTAAAGTGAATTTCGTTTTGTATTAATTGTATCTTAATTTTAAATCAATGTTTCATCAACTAATTACCTGGAAATAAGTAAATATAGCAGACATTAGATAATACGGAGCCGCCGGCGCGTGAACTGGAGCTCATCTCATAAACGAATTCCGAAACTCAGCGTAGGCTATAAGGTAGCCTAGTTGTCTCACAGACCTGATAAATAAATCTATATTGAAATGTCTACTTTTAAACACAACAATTCGAAACGAAAGAAAACAGACTGCTCTCTGCTTGTGTAATCCGTATGAAAAGTGCATTTCTCTCTGGCGCGTTCACTGCGAAGATCGCGAATCAGCATTGTCAACTTCATCTTTCCATCTGAGTGAGCCTGGAAACAATTAAAATGTCTCCTTGCTATATTTGACATATTCATAATCATTACTTTTGCCTGTTCTTTTTGACAGCTTATAGGTTATTGACAGCGCAACCCAGGCTACATTACATTAACGCGTCAGCACCGAAAACATGGAGATTTTTTTTAAATAATCGCACAACCTATTTGATATTCCAATTAAATAGGCTACTCAGTTAGGCTACTCATCCCAACCAACTATTAAAAAAATGTTTACTTGTAAGCGGGCTTTTTACATGTTAGTTTTTTTCTGTGAGCGGGAATTGAAAACCAGGAGTGGACTGTTAGCGAAGTGATTACAGAATACTTAGAGTGGAGAGAGGAACGTGCTTTCGCTCCACTCCAGGCTTTGATCACATCCCCCTCAGCAAGGTGAATACACCTCGTCTTTCCTTAATTTAAGACCTATTCAAACTAAAATTAAGACATTACACTATTTGAGAAATGAAAGCCTATTTACGGCCTTAAAATTATGAAAAGTGAACTTCTTGTGGACAATTCAAATGTCTGGGAGCGCTCTGGCGGTGCAAAAATGTATTACAACTAAATTCAATGCACGCCATTGACGCCACTTAACCGAGCAAAATGTTTCACTCGGTTACGCAATTTTTAACGCTTAATCGGTTAATCGGTTAACCATGGACTACCCTACTTATAACATGTGCTGGCCCGCATTAGTGGCCACCTGATTCCCACTTATCTATGTTCCCCGGGACTCATGAAGTGGATGCTGGGCACGCACGGCGTTGACAATGGGTTCCCGTAGCGTAAGCAACAAGATAGCCTGCTCTAGGTCTGCTAGCTGCTAGCACTGCGTTGACAATAAATGAAAAATTAAGGATCATTTTTGGCTTCAAAATCTCGAGAAAAAAATGTGTTGTTTTTTAAATCAAGCTGACTGCTCGTTGCCGCAGCTATCAGTTGCATGGATACAGTGTTCTCTTGTGGCTCACGCAGTTTTCACTCAGACGCGCGCTTCAATCTATCGCCTTTGCGGAGACTCTATTCGTTCCGGTGAAATCACATGACAAAATGCACACAAACGTGTCCCTGCTTGATATATAGTGTAACCACTGATGAACATATTCAGTTTGATGAGAAAAAAAAAATCTATATGTGTGCGGATTAGAACCCAGAACCTCTGACACGCATTTTGGTAGCCCGGCTGGAAAACACAATAGCCTAGCCCCGGGACGTCGGGCTAGCGATTTTGCAAGCCCTGATTAGTCTATAATAATGATCATATTCTAACATTTCATCATGGTGAGCTAGGCTATATAACATAATGAAAACATTAATTTGTTTTCATGTACATTTGCTCACCTGTCTACTAAAGTACAAGAGCGGCGTCTCTGTCAAGTCGAAGTTTTTCACGAAGCTCTCGGCATCTCGAAAACGCTACGCCGATATTGATCGTCGTTTTATTTCTCCTTTCGTCCCCAAGTCTGCTTGCCATGGTCCATGTTTTGAGCGAAACAACAACAGCGTGCCGCTAGACGTTACGCAGTTGTCCACGTCTGTTACCATGGTTACTATGGCAGTACAAGAGGAAACCAGGGATAATGCAGATATTACGTCCTTGACAGGCGGCAAGTGACGGGTACTTTTTAAAATTGTGAATTTCTCTGAATTTACAAATTCTTGAAAACATTTAGGATATACACCATTGAACAAATAACACTGTGCAAGTGGTTTTTGGATATTTTAAAACAAAAATCTTACATATTGTACCTTTAAGATGTTATGTGAATGCGGCCCCTGATTTTTATTCAGGGTTAATCAGCAACACTTAAATGTCAACAGGATATCAATAACTATCTTTTTTAGTAAGAGTTTTAATGTGATTGGTTAATTACAAACAAAGTACCATGCCACATTATGAAAGGGTGTGCACATTTATGTAACAACATAATTGTAGATTTTTCTCTTTTCTTCATAAAAGTTTCTATTTGCTTTATATGTGGAAAAATATGACATGATTTTACATGGATTAATCTTTTACCTCTCAAAAAGATGTAATTTTTGAACAGGTGTGTGTAGACTTTTTATACCCACACTGTATAACTAACTTCATGACAGGAGAGAAGAGAGAGCGTCAGACTGCTACCTTCACGTGCTATCGGAATTATAGTAGATACCAGTTTCTTAATAAAAAAAATTAAAAAAAAATCTTTTAAATGGACATGAACACCCTCTCAAGTCCAAATTTGAAGGCGATGAGATCGTAATCACGAATTCAGAATTGGATAAGTAGGACATTTCCGATGGCATGTGAATGCAGCATTATTGCTGGAGAGCAAAAACGCAAAACCTGCCAGAAATCTTTTACATAGGGCTGAATACCTGGAACTTTCTCTCCCAAGATCGCCTCATACAAAGCCACAAACACATTTGCATCACACTCCGAGATCCGTTCCAGCCTCAGGTTAATGTGACATTTCAACAAAACGTTGTTTGCCACGTCCACCCAATCTATACAAAAACAGTACATAAAACATTTCAAACAGTGTTTTATCAACACTTGCTAAACATGGTTTTAACCAAACATACAGCATAATATAGTTTACTTTTAAATCTTGTAATTTTTGGCCAGAGGGTGGAGTTTGCTCCATTAATACAGAGACAAAGACAGATCATGAATACAGAGAGATAATAATGAACACACACACATAAATGACTATGTTTGGCGCTCTACAGCGCGCCGTCCAGCCTCGTCAGTTAAACGAAGCTTATTTCAATCTTTGATTATACTGTCCGACACTAAGTTATCTAATTTAACATGTATTCGACTACAAGTATAAAAAATATCCCATATTTTTACTAAGTTAACATATGTCCTGTAGTTTGACAGGCTGATATGGGTTATCATCACTAATACAAGGGTCTATTAACGTTACTACATTCCGGTTTACAAACTGTCTTTTGAAAATGTTTTTATTTGAAGATGTAAAAACATCTTAAATAATATGGCACTTCAACCCAGCTAGCTAGCATGCGGCTAACGTAAACAAATGGTTATCATCCGTCAGCAGCACAAACTCACCCTTCTCATCGGATCCCATTGAGGAGATTTTAAGCTCAAAGTCAAGAAGATGTTAATACACAGTCCATTGGCACTGACTAAACAGCTTCAGTTGATCAAATGATGTTGTCTGAAACAGAAATTGAACAGCAACAGCGGTTTAAAACCTTACCGCACTCTAATTGGCTGAGACTCCAGTGACGTGAGCTGATTGCCGGTGTAGCCTAAGTCCCTCCCCTCCGCTTCCGGCTCATGTGACCTTATTTCGGAAAAAAATATGTATGATAGTCAATGGCGAGAGACAACGTATCTTTTTATTCTGTCTGAACTGTGCCCTGAATTACACCTATGATGTTTGTCAATTTAAAAGATAATTATGAAAGTCAAGAAAGTCATAGTTTTTCATAAAACAGAAGAGTAACATTTAGTTTTATGTGAAAATCGCTCAATGAACTACATCTCTCGTCTCGCACTATGTACGTCACCAGGCTCGTGTGTGTGCAGTCTGTTACAAAACACACAGGCATGACGGCGTAACGTTACGATTATAACGCATAGACTATAGAAAAAATGACAGACGTTAGCTTCAGTAAAGTTAGCTTCATTCATTGAGAGAAAAGGTAAGACGTCACATGCGCGCCTTTTGGGTTTTGTAGTCTTTGTAATTACGTATTTTCACAGTCTTATATCAAACTGAGACTTTCTTGACTTTAAAATGTATCTTTTAAATTGACAAACATCATATGTGTAATTCAGGGCACAATTAAAACGGGATCCAAATATTTGTTGTCTCTCGCCATTGACTACCATACAATATTTTTGAGAGGGGGTTCAGCAAAATATAGGGATGGCTGACGAGAAACAGTCGTTCCGAAGCTTTGCGAGATCCCGAAGCGCAGATGTTTCGAAACACTGATTCGAAGCGTGATTCAAAACACCCATGTCACGTGACTATGGCCAAACGAAGCCTCGAAGTGTTTCACTAAATGTTTCATCAGGTCTGATCCACCGAATCAGCGTTTGATTGACACGGTCGGAAACAGACCACACAATCGCACATCTGTATAAAAGTGAAATCAACGCATATTGACCTCGTGGGGTTTTGTGAGAGGAGTTTGATTTTGAGATAGCGGATTTTTGGTGATATAGTGACATTTATAGTGCGATTTGTTTAGTTATATTTAGGCTTACATTTAAATTTACACAACACATTGACTGATAGGCTAGAGACACAGAGTATACATATAGTGACACATTAATAGATACATAGATATAAATATATATAGACAGTTGATTAATAGATAGATACATAGATAGATAGATAGATAGATAGATAGATAGATAGATAGATAGATAGATAGATAGATAGATAGATACATATATAGATAGATTAAAGATAGCCTACATATATAAATACATAGATTATAGATACATTTATAGATACATGTCTAAATACATATATTATAGATACATATTATATATATACATATCTAAATGATAGATTGTAGATACATATATCTAATTACATAGATAGATTAGAGATACATATCTAGATAGATTTGGATAGATAGATAAAATGGAGGCTCCCCAGAAGAGATGCCGTACATCTGTGGTGTGGGAGCATTTCCATTTAGAAACCCCAAATAAAATGAGATGTGTGTATTGTGATCGGCAGCTCGCCTACTGCAACAATACATCATCCATGATGCGCCATTTGAGGAGCACTCATCCTGCCATTTTGCAGGGTGCAGAGGATGGCATTCCCCCTGTACCTAGGCTTGCTACTGACACTGCTGGGCCATCTAAGCAAGGTATGCATAGATGTATCCATCACCATCAGCATCAACATCAACACCAGTAGAAACACAGGACAGTTTATGGGAACTTTTTGATACTCGTATCCATCAAACCCAGATGATACACAATGCTACAGCTGATGCCACAGTGGAAGTGAAAAAATACATCAACGATGCGTATGTGCCCCAGAACTCATGATCCACTAACTTACTGGAAAGAGAGAGCAGTAATCTTTCCTCATTTGTATGTCCTAGCTAAAAAATATCTTTGCATGCCAGCAACAAGTGTCCCTTGTGAGAGGATTTTTTCAAAGGCTGGAGAAATTATCTGTAAAAAAAGAAGTAGGCGAAGTCCTTCCACTGCAGAGAAATTAATATTTTTGAATAAAAATATGTAAAAAAGTGAGACATTGTGGCTTGATTTATTTTATTAATATTCATTTTGCAGGACCAAAATAACATTATGCACAGGGAGGAGCCTATAGGTTACAAGATTCACATATTAGAAAAGTACAATAATAAAAAAACCACATTTTCATGCCTCGTCAAGGTTGTTTCAGATCAACACCTGCAAGTGACCACTAGGTGTCACCGTTGAGACGGGTGTCGGATTGATTCGAAGCCTCGAAACAATATGGACCATTTGGTTCAACAGTTTCGTTGCTTCACGAAGCCTCGATCTGCCAAGGGGGTAATCCATCAGCCGGAAGTTGAAGCTGCCTCCGGGGGCCGCCATTGTAGCTGGCTATCACCTGCTGTTAGCATCCCATTTACTCCCATTCATTTTGGCGTCACTTTGACAGCGAATAACTTTACATCTGAGGTGTCCAAAGACTCCATTTGTCCATTATTTATTTCTAAAGAAACACGACAATGTATAAAAGGCTCCATTACTTTGTATCTTACGTTATGGCCCCGTAGAAGCCATTCTTGTAAAAATAGGCTAAAAATTGCGTCATAACCACGCGACTTTATGTCGCACAATAGAGACATTACCGTATAGACAGGAGGAGAAGCTCGCACAGTCTCGCAGGCAGTCTTTTACTGTCTAAAGTCAGCCCATGGTATAGATAGAGTCCATAAAAGCAACGCGACAAAATATTTAAACAACGTTTTTGAGGAATTGGAAATAATTGTATAATAATATGTGGCAAGTGAATACATATGAAGTAACATTTATCCACGAACTTTAAATTATTTATCTACTACTACACCTACGGGGGATGGGGAAATTAATTATCAGGAAATTATACAGGCAATGGAAGAAGAAAAAAAAACATCTCAATGTCTATCGCGGTTAACGTTGTTCCTTTATTTATTTACACATCTACGCTTGAAGATGAATGTGATCCCGTTCGGAAGCCATATGTACAAAATCCCTACATAACGTGAAATAAAGAAAAACGGTTTTGTTCAAGTGTTTGTGACCGTGATTTATTAGCCAAAACTACATGATTTTACACCTAGCTCACAATTCTTTATATATTGGAATATTATATGGTCATGTAATATTGAATGGATACGAAAATGACTCGAGGGGACATTATTATATGGTTCCTGGGCTCATACTAAGAAGTATTTTTTGGATGGGTTATTATTCTGTTTGATGTAGAAGGAAACGAAAAAGAAGTGAAAAAATTATTTGCATATGTGCCTATATTTGAATCATTTTTAATAATTTTGGAAGATTGTGCTGTAGCCTACATGCATTTATTTATCTGTTATGTTTGATTGTATTATGTGTGTGTGTGTGTGTGTACTAGCCAAATATTTAAATCTAATAGATATATGCATAAACATGTTCAAAATAAACTAAACTAACTAACTAAAATTACTAGAACTGCAGATAGGCTACTCAAACGATTACAACCCTAAAGTAGGCTATTTTAAAGTCGATTTTAGCCACTTCTTTTATCATGTCATATTGTAATTATATAGCGTAATATGTTATATTAAATTAATTATTATAACCACGTCCATGGGGCTGCTTTGACAGGGTCAACCACACACACCCACACTACTCTTAAAATGTTACTGTTATTAAACTGCACATATCTGTCTATATTGTTCATACTGCATACCCATGTGTTCTGCTCATAATGCTACTGTTAATACACTTCAAATATCCTTGGCACAGCTACTAGAAGATTTACAACTGTCAGTCAGGTTGCTCACGTGACATATACGTCATCAAGCTCAGTTTGAGCCTGCGCAGAACGCTTGGCTATCAGGAAGTGAGTGTCTATGCGATCTGCCCATCACTAGCAAAATAATCGGCAGCAGGAAGTAGCTTCTTCTTCTTTCGGAGTTTTATGGCGGTTGGCAAACCAGTTAAATGGTGCATTTACCGCCACCAACTGGACAGGAGTGTGAAGCGTTACCCAAAGTGAAGCAAATTATCTTTAAAAAAAAAAAATATATATATATATATATATATATATATATATATATATATATATATATATATATATATATATATTAATCTATATTCTGTTAACCAATCCTGTTTCCCTTAGATACCTTATTAAAGCACTATAAACCCTTTTCTCTTTCTGTGCGTTATGAAATATGCTTTTTACTGACAATATATTAATACCTACGTAGCTTAATGATTCTGTAAAATCGATTCTTTCTCTGTTGTATTCTGTGCAATGAATCAACACGTGTTCAACTGTTTCTGACAAGCCACATTTATCACAATTCACAGATTCTCTTTTCCCTATGATAAAAAGTGAGTAATTAAGGCATGTATGCCCTATTCGAAGCCTAGATATTATGGAATCTTCTTTTCTGCTGCAGGAAGTAGCTGTCACTGGCAGCAGGAAGTAGCTGCCGTTGACAGCCGGAAGCTGGGAGGGAAATTAGGAGGGACCTGCTAGTTCGTGCCAGCCAATCAGTATCGTCCAACGTAGCAGCAACCAATCACATGTAACTTGAAGTCAAGCGACAGTAGGCCATTGTTATTGGTGGCGCCCGCGAATTTTCAGTAATGGCGGCGGTTTTTGGCATGGTAAGTTCGTAAATGAATTATCAGATTAATAAATAATTGTTGCTCTGTAAATTGGATTTTTTAACTTTCTATGTTAGAGGCAGTCTCTTTGCCTACTTTAGTTTAATTTGCTAATTTGATCATTTGTAGAAACGCAGCTTGTGCACCGTGTGGTCCTGGTTTGTGAGCGGCTAATGTTACCACCAGTAACTTTAAATGCAACGTTATTATTACTATCACCATTCAATTTGAGCGTTTGTTAACATGGTAACTTAATCTATTGATTAGAATAAAGGCAATGCTGATTTATTGGAATTATTGACAAGCTCAGCCTACACGTGCAACACTAACCATATCGTTTTTTGTGTATTTAATTTTTCAGCCATTTATTGATTTTTGTTTTATTACTATTGCATTTTTTGACAACCGATCTTTTAAGAACTACATTTCTATCTCTAACTCTACCTTTCTATCTCTAACTCTACCTTTCTATCTGTGTACACCCTGTTCTGCACCTCTTGTGTAATTGCCAAACAATTATGGCAGGTAAGAAGCCAATTATTTCCCAAAATCTTACTAACTAAAGTTAATTTGACCAGAACATGCAAAACCTGCCCATGTTAAAGATGTAATTAGACTTCTAAAATGTTCTTTTAAAATGTTCTTTCTAAATGTAAACTTTATATGTGAGAATTTGTGTTGCTATTTTGAGGTATGTTATTTGGAATACCCTTTGCTTTTGGAAAAGACGATGTCTTTTCTGGGACAGGCAGTTGTCCCTACTGTACAACTGGGGTGATGTCAAGTCCTGAGCACTTTCAGGAAAAGCATGTAAAGCATGCGATACATTTTGAGGACAATGGCATCCGTAAGCATTGTACAAAGCACACATGCATTTTACATGTTTGTTGTAAGTTAAAATGTATTAACAGTCTCTTGTCTTTCTAGAAAAGTATTGTGTTCCTCGCTTTTGTTTGAATGCCCGACAACAAAATAGGTGCCATTGGCATTGCCCTAAGTGTCAGCACATCTTGTGTTGTGCCCCTGACTTTAAAAAGCAGCTACGTAATCATAGTATGTGCAATGTAATTAGTTCAATTTTAAAGTCTTGCTTCATTTTGATTTCATTCATGTTATGATTAACTCACCTCATCTTTTTTCCTTTTTGCAGATCTTTCAGGTACATGCAAAATTACCAACAAGCCAGACAGTATGTACCTTCGATACTGGTATTTAAGAATGTTTAATATTTGTTGATCTTTGTCTACTTTAACATGTTTATATATTGTCCCTCAGAAATGCCATCAGAAAAACCAAAGGCAGGACAGCAGGTCAAGGAACAGCCACCTGTCATTTGTATTGATGAACGAAATGGGATTTTTGTCACCCCAAAAGATGCCCATGGACCTAGAGTGACCCAAAACTGACCCAAATGCTGAAGACAGTGATGTGGATGAAAGGGTCAGAGATGTTTCAGAGACAGAAGTGGTAACACTGGCTTCTACTGACATACAGGAGTTGACAGATTATTTGTGGCGGCAAAAGAGGGTGCCAGAAAACCTTCCACAGGATTTGTGAACAAAACAACGCCAAATCCCAGACTTCTTTGAACCCCTGGAGTCCAACTGTCCTTATTGCCCAGGTCCCACTCCACCAGCTTTGGGGGAGAGGGTACTAATTACACGGCATGGGACAGTGTATGGAATATCTTCAGTGACTCGAGGTTAATTTCAGAAATATATAGATCTTTTTCATGCATTTTTTGCACAATGTGTGGAACATTTAATCTTTTAAACAATTTCTGTCTTCTCCAGATGTCCCAGTGTATGTGAAGAACTGCCTTGTTTGTAGATGTCCAGTGAGGTTTCAAGAATATCAGTCTGGTTTCCACAATTATGAAAACAGGACCTTTTTGACCATTCTCTGGTTCTTCTTTTGACCAGATGACTGTTCTCTTCTGACATCTGGACTGGCAGTGAGTGACTTAAAAAACATGACTTGAATTTCACAAATACTTCTACATGTCAGGTGTGTGTGTGTGTGTTTTTATAGAATCATATTGCCCTTGGACGTTTTTTGCAAACGATGGAGGATCATGCCAACATCACTCTTCCACACAATTTAATACGAAAGGCATTTTATAATTTCTCTGCTCTGAGTGACTACTCCTATGACTATTCATGTGTCAGATGTGGCCACAACCCTCCGGTTTTGGTTGCAGATGGAAACTGGAAAATTGCATTTGATTTACCTGGTAAGTGAGAGTGTATTGTTAATTGTGAGTGCATATAATGACTGGTCTTGATGTATATTTGCTTCTTTGCTCATTGTCTTGGTTGTGTATTAGCACATCTGTTTAAACGGCCAAATTTGGACAAAATCTGCCAAGAGGATACTCAAGTTAATGTGAGAACAAGATGGGAGACACTTGAGAAGGAAATTACTGCTTCTGGGTTTTGTGATGGTAGGTGCTATTTTGGGGGTAGAGTGGGGGTACCCATAGCTTACATCCTGAAATGAAAGTTTTATTTTCCTTTTTGCGTTTTAGGCAACATATTTTGCATTTTGCCAATCCTTATTCACATCCCTTGACATACACTGCCTTTACTCCATTGCTGGGTAACTGCTCTAGGGTAAGCAATATTGTTCCAAAGACAGAAGTGTACAAAGGTCTGTCTCAGAAAGATCGTGCTTTCACCTCTAGCTGTGGCTTGGAGATAGATGAAGAAGCCATTTTGCAAGTGCTGGAGTCCAAAACTGTATGTAGTGTACCTTATTCTGCTGATGATTTTTTCTTCTACCATTTTTTTTCTTTATTAACCATGACTTTTATATTTAGCCAAAGAAAGAACCCTTGGTGAAAGCCTGCAATGCCCTGGGAGTATCACACGTGGGTAGTACCACTGACTTAATTAACAGACTTGAGGAGCTACTCCTTTACAAGGATTTGTACCCCAAAATGTTTAAGCTTCAAAAGGCTGGTGGTAAGACTTTGTCATATGTTAAAGGGTTAGTTCACCCATTTAGGAAAATATTGTCATTAATCACTCAACCTTATGTCGTTCTAAACCCGTAAGACCTTTGTTCATCTTTGGAATACAAATTAATATATTTAATATATAATTTATAATTTAATTAATATATTAAGATATTTTTTATGAAATCCGAGAGGTTTCTGACCCCTTCCATAGAATGCAACGCAATAACCACTTTCAATGCCCAGAAAGGTAGTAAAAAGTCTGTCTCCAGTAGTTCAACCGTAATGTTACAAAGCGACGAGAATACTTATTGTGCATAATGCTCTTCATAATATTAAGGTTGAACCATTAAGTTTAAACTATTTTAAAGTATTCTTTAACACTATTTTGGGCCTTGAATGTTGCAATGATGTTGCTGTCTATGGATGGTGCAGAAACCTCTCAGATTTCATAAAAAATATCTTAATTTGTTACGGGTTTGGAACGGCACGTGTAAATGATGACAGAAATTTCCGATTTTGGGGGAACTAACCAACACTTTAAATAGTATTTACATTTCTTTCTTTCTTTTTTGTCATGCATATGAAATGTTTTGAGGATGTTTACTTTTTAAATTAACAATTTTTCACCATTTTTCTTTGTTTTGCCAAATGGAGGTGGTGTTTTGCACATGACCTGCCCACACTATGTGGTGTACTACCAATCACCACTGTGGTGGCAAGAGTCAGCCCGTGATCATGGAGATGCTCTTTTGAGCTTTAAACACCCTCCCACAGTGTATTTGTCCGACATTGCTGGACGTGTTGCAAGTGAAGGGGGTGGATTGGAATCCACTGCTGGCTCAATGTATATGTAATGATTGATTATAATTAAGGTATTAATCAATATTTTTCCTTCTAAATATCAAATGAGTTGAATGACTTCTCTGGAGATTTTACTTTATTTATATAAGTTACCATTGTGATTACTGAAATGTTCTTTTCATGTATTCTTTAATGTCTGTATTTGATATCTGAATGCAGTGCTTGCTTATTTAACCCAGCTTCCAGAAATGAAATAGGGACTTGTTTTGTGTTTGAGAAAGGTCTTCAATGTGTTTAAACATATAGGGGTCATTGAAGCCAATAGTTTAAGGGACCATTTCTTTGTTAAAGCCTTTCTTTCCAGTTAGACTAAAGTTTAGCTATCTTTGAGAGAAAGAACGCATTATCTTGATGTTTTGAGCGGACTCTCCTGTTTATAGTGAGAGCCTGGCCAAATCCAACCTTGGAAAAGCTGTGTGTCGGTGTGTGTGTTAGTCTTCTTGGTTACAGGTTAAGGAACCACTGGCATTATTGGAGATTGACTGAGTTGTTGTTCTGGACATGCTGGCGCCCAGCAACCCAAATCTGCGACCTGGAAGGTCATGACGTGCCTAACTTCAGCTGCATAATCGATGGAGATATGCTTCAGTCTATCTGTATATGTGTGGAAAATTACTGTGTTTATCTATTTCATAGCCAATGAGAATCATTCATCCTGTAAGCAATGACGTAGCTTAGACCTTGGAAATGGTATAACTGCTGTGATCTTTGTAACTGTAAGCGGGGCGGCCTACGAACTCCTGTGCGAGTATTGAAGCTGACTTCTGCTGATGAAACTGCAAACTATCTTCAGTAAATATTTTCTTTAATTTTTTATAATTCTGACTCTGGGTCTTCATTCTTCATATCTGGTTCTGGGTCTTTAACTGTACACCCCTTACACAAGACACCTTAATAATCGCACCAACCAACGTTTTTTCCAGCCATATGATGGACGAATTTGTGAAAACACTGCTGCACACATCCAGGCAGCAGCGGAAAAACGACTTGAAGTCCGGTTCCCATGGGTGACAAGTGTTGGCTTCTAATCAAGAAAAGTCTCTGAAAATGAGGCCACCTATTCTTATGACACTTTGTCCTCACTGCATCCTGTAACAGGAACCAATGCAAGATTCTCCTTGTAAGATCGGTTCCATCAAAAAAATAAAAGCAGACAAGAGGAGGTTTTGAGAAGTTTGAAGTTGGCACCACACTTAGCTGCTCTTGTTAATTCCTCCGTAGCTGAACAGCTAAACCGGGAGTTGTCTTCCAGCAGATATTCTTTGTCTCAAATGACACAAAGAATATCTACGACTACGACTGTACTTTCATCTTCACAACAAAAGAGTTAATGAAAAATACACGAAAAATTTGAAGATGCAGGCAAAGCATTCCATCCACATTGGCCTACATGGGAAATTGACATTAACGGCCGTTTCACACCGCAAGCATGAGCGGCGCGTGAGCAGCACGTCAGCGCAACTACTTCGTCACTGCAGCTACAGAGACGCGCGCGAGTATTCACACTGGAAGCGTTTGTACAGCGTCACAACAGCGGCTCCCAGGCAACATATAACCCCTAAAATCCACTGGATCCGTCTACGGCGCGGAACGTCAGCATCGCGGATGCCGCAGCTAATGGCGGCCATTATAGTCAATGCTCTAAAGTCCACCAGCTGCGGACTCAGCGCGTCTCAGAAGCGTCCCAGAAGCGGCTCTCCGCGCCGCATCGCTAAAGATAGGCGCCTAGTCTATTTTTGACGGACCCGCGTCCAAGCTGCACCGTGAATACAAAATAAAAGTAAAAAAAACACTGTCAATTTCAAAATAAACACCCTGTGGAGACTCCGCATCCCTACAGTTTGGACAACAATGCCTCTGATTGGATATTACTCATTGCATTCGCTGTTATTAGGCTTGGGCAGCCAATCAGAGGCAATGGGTGGTGAACTGAACGCATACTTTGAAGAGAGTTGGCCACAGGCCAGTATTTTCCCGATACCTGCAGATTCAAGGACATCAGAATGGACGATGAGAGATTCATCTTGGAAGTTCAAAAATACAACATTTTGTATGACACCACAGATCCTTTTTATAAGGACAACACCAGAAAGGACAACACCTGGAATATAATTGCAGAAGTTGTAGGAGTGACAAGTGAGGAAGTTATTACCAAGTTACTAATTACCAAACACATTTGCCTGAATATTAGTAGAGTATAGTAGGCACCATTGTAAAGCATTCATTAATTTTCCATCTTGAACCTGAGTTTGCATTATTGTTATTATATAAACAAGTAACCTAATTACATTTTCTTAGTTATTTTATGTAGTCTTTATGTTTTATAAAAAAAATTTTGGTTATGTAGTTGTACATTTGTGACAATATATTATTGGTATTGACAAAAACTTTTTAGCATTGTTATTACATGGTTATCCAGAACTCACAGTAAATGTTGTTTCAATACATAAATTGTGTTGGATGTCTTTGCACTTCCATTGTCATGCAAATGTGAATTGTTGATTAAAGGCTGCACAGACTGTCATCACCTCTTTCCCAGTAGTAAAACACTTTGGGTGATTTAAACCACATTGATGTGAGAAACAGACAAAACCACATTTTCGTACAATTTTATTATAAAATAAATTTTTGAAGAATACATAAAAAAATAAAGACCTTTAAAAAAACAACTTCTGTGTGAGTATTGAAAGAAATAGCAAAAATACAACAAAGCTATTTACAAATGAATATGATATGGACAAATTCGTTTGGCCCACATTAAGACACTTGGTCATTTTATTACACCATCCTGTCTTGACAAGACACACTGCCTTCAGGGGAGTTGAAGAAGGTGTAGAAAATCTCCCTGACATTACAGGCGTCTCTTGATGCCCTCCAAGTGTCTTGTGTTGGCCTGGGTAGGAACCTCCCCATAATGAGTTTTTCAATGGCTGCACACACCATATGGACAGAGTTGACGACAGTTCTGTGACCAAGGCGATAGCTTAAAGCTAGGCTGACCAGTGAGTCCCCAGAAGCCAAGTACCTGTGAGGGAAGAAACACACAAAGATTAGTTACATTTCATATTATTTTATTAACCTGTCTCTATTTTATATTTCAGTTGATGTTTGCAAAGCAAGATGGAAGACATTACGAGATTCTTTTGTGAAGAACCGGAAGAAAAACTTGCCAAGTGGATCAACAGGTGGATCACAAAAGGAATGGAAATATGCAGAGATAATGTCCTTCCTTTTGCCCCACATACAACTGAGAAGGTCTGTATGGATTTTTTTTAACATTTGCAATTTTACTTACATTATAGAAGTCTACAGAAATGTGATTACTGTATGATTACAGCAACAGTGTATTTATTATTTGAAGGTTTAAACGCCTCATCCCATTTTTTATATTACATAGGCAACATTATTTTAAAGGACTCATTTATTTTATTTAGCTTTTTTTCCCTAATGTAGTTCAAAAAGCAACTTGAGCAGTCTACTGCGGTTTTGACTTCCTGCTCAGCTACTGTTCGGACGCTCTCGCTTACTGCTCCGCGCTTTGCTCTATCGCTTTTATATTTCTATATTTTATCTCCTTTTATCACCTAATTTTAACTTCAGCAAATCAGCACAGTGCTCAAACGCTTGGATTACTACAAAAAAAAAAAGCAGAATTATTTTATTCGACCAGCCTCCCACTGAAAGCTTACATTCCGGGGAAGAGAAAACACAACTGCCTACATTCATAAGGATAAGAAAATGCCTCCTCTGGAATCTACTTGCTGCTCCAACTGCCACAGACTTTTACAAAGGATTGCAATTCTTGAAACAAAGTTAATTGCGGGACCAACAAACCAGACGGAATACACAACAGAGCTTCGTCATGGACGTCCTCAGCATACAGCCGGTTAGTCCCATGAATCTAGTGCTTCTCGACAGGCCATACTGAGTGTAGAGAAACAAGCCGATCGTTTTACTAATCAATGGCACAAACAGGGTGCGAGACCCAAAGGCACTCGAGACATCAGATTGTCACGAGGATCACATATTACTGCAGTAGCATCCTCTACCCCAGATACGGCTCTGACAAGGACTGCAAACACTGGTCTCCTACCACCGCCTATACATCTTGAGAACAGATTTGAAGTATTAATGAATGAGGAATCCCCAAATTTGATGAATGTGATCGCACACAGACTGAATCAGCCAGTAGCTAACACTGATGCTAACTTGGGGCTCAAGGTCGAGCAGACAGCGGCACTCAGCTCAGAGCGCAGCCGTGCCCAGGACTCTGATAGTGGGCGACTCTATAATCAGAAACATTAATAGCAGGGATACAACAACGTGCTGCCTTCCACAAGCAACAACATCTGATGTAAACAGGGAACTTCAGAACATTCTGATGAAACATAAGACTGCAAATCGACTCATCATTCATGTGGGGAAGAATGATATTCATAAAGAGCAGTCGGAAATTCTTAAAAAGGATTTCAATGAACTTTTTGAAACACTTAAAAGACTGAAAGTTCAAACATTCATCAGTGGACCACTCCCAGCAAGAGGAACAAACAGGTTTTCACGGTTGCTTGGGCTTAATACATGGCTGCAAAAAACCTGCAATATAAAAGGAGTGAACTTTATTGACAACTTCAATCTTTTCTGGAGTCAGAGGCAACTGTTTCAACAGGATGGCCACCACCCAAACAAACTTGGTTCAAGAGTGCTAAAGGACAATATCTACTTCTCCCTCCGTCATCCTTCTGCAATGTGTGCCAATCCACTCAACCTGAATGGCACACACACACCTGGATACAGTATGAATGACCACAGGATTTCACTTCAGCACCTGAATGGACATGCGGTTGACACATCACACAAGGACAGTGATAACACCACTCAGCCACAACAACCTCTGCTCACGGACACAATCTCAGCTGAGCCCTGCCCACAGAGCTCACCACAGACAGACTATGACATACCAGCACTGCTCCAAGATACAGCACCCAAGGATGACTTTCTGGAAAACAGCCAGGGAAACCAGGACAGCATATTACAGCCTCCAATAACACTAGAGCAACAATCCTTCTCACCGGAAACATTATCACTCTCTCCAGCATCTACACTTCTGTGCTTCTCAGAGAAAATGGAACAACTGGTGCATGCTGGAACTAGACTATCCCACTCTTTTGCTGCGAGCCCCCAGATACCAACCAAAAAACGCCAGGCCCCACAACCACCAAAGCCTGCGGGCCCAGCTCGCCCTCCCCCTCCCCCTGTGAGAGCTCTTCGGCCTCTGCCACAGCGCCAGGGCCCACACCCTCCTCCAGCGGCTCGAGGTGAACCAAAAACAACTGATACCAGCTCTCAGTGATATGCGTCGGGTCCCCGCTATGATAACAATAACTTTCTCAAATGTTTACAGAACAAGCGGGAACCCAGTGTGCCTGTATCTTTTTCTATTGCTGTTCGATTACATGATAGAAAGTCTAAGGCCTTCAAAAGCCATACAGCAAACCCATCTAATCTGGTGACTATTACACGACATACCAAGATTGCTGTGGGGACAAAAAGTAAGACTGTTAAGTTAGCACTTTTAAACATCCGCTCACTTAAAAATAAATCACTTTTAGTCAACGACTTAATAACCACATGCAACCTGGATTTTATGTTGCTAAATGAAACTTGGCTAGAAGATAGTTGCAGTGCAACAGTAGTCAATGAAACAGCCCCTCCTAACTTTACTTTTATGAATGTCTGCAGAGCTGTCAGAAGAGGTAGGGGTTTAGCTGCTCTTTATAAAGATGTCTATCAATGTAAGCAAATATCATTTGGGAATTACCCGTCTTTCGAATATCTGGGTATTGTGTTAAAAGGTGCTCAACACATTTTACTTATCATTGTTTACAGGCCTCCAAAATACTCTCCAGCTTTTGCTGAGAACTTAACAGAACTGTTATCAACAATTTCCTCAGAGTTTGACTGCTTTGCCATTGCTGGAGATTTTAACATTCACATAGATAATGCAGAAAACAATATGGCAAAAGAAATCAAAACTGTTTTAAAAACTTTTGATCTGACTCAGCATGTACATGGACCCACACATAATCGTGGACACACTCTAGATTTACTTATCAGTAAGGGTCTAAACATTTCATCAATTGTTATTAAGGATGTAGCACTGTCTGATCATTTTTGTATTTTCTTTGATATATTGATCTCTCCTGCCATTGAAGCTAGATCTGTGTCTGTCAAGAAGAGATGCTTAAATGAGAACACTAGTGTACTATTTATGAAGGCTATATCTTTAACACCAAGCATTTCTGCTGACTCTGTTGATTTTCTCCTTGATTCTTTTAACTCAAAAGTTAAGAGTGTAATTGATGATATTGCTCCTGTGAAAGTCAGGAAGAAGAGTGGCAGACAAAAAGCACCTTGGAGAAACTCAACAGCAGTGCAAAATATGAAAAGACAATGCAGAAAAGCAGAGCGCATGTGGCGGAAGACAAAACTTGTAGTCCATTATAACATCTACAAAGACAGCATCCATGCTTTCAATAAGGAACTAAGCAAAGCTAGACAGACTTTCTTCTCGAATATTATAAACAGCAATATAAACAACACGCGCTCTCTTTTTGCTACTGTAGAGAGACTGACAAACCCCCCAAGCCAGATTCCCAGTGAAATGCTCTCAGTGAGAAAGTGCAGTGAGTTTGCTTCCTTCTTCTCTGAGAAAATCAATAATATCAGAAAGGTGATCAGCTCATCCTTGAGTTGCGCTGGGGTCAGGCAGATCAGACAACAGCAGGAGAAAGTAGCCACTATGTCTGATTTCGAAGAAATTGATGGCAAAATTTTGGAAGAAACCGTACAGCACCTAAAAACATCAACCTGCGCCTTGACGCACTTCCCACATCTTTTTTCAAAAATGTGTTACACAGCTTAGAAGCAGATCTCCTAGAAGTGGTAAATGCCTCACTTCTCTCTGGGAGTTTTCCGACCTCCCTGAAAACTGCTGTTGTCAAGCCCCTCCTGAAAAAGAGCAATCTGGATAAGACCATATTAAACAACTATAGACCGATCTCAAATCTTCCTTTCATAGGCAAGATCATTGAAAAAGTTGTCTTCAATCAGCTGAACAAATTCTTAAGCTCGAATGGATACTTTGACCATTTTCAATCTGGTTTCCGACCGCACCACAGTACAGAGACCGCGCTCATAAAGATAATAAATGATATTCGCTTAAATACTGATACAGGCAAATTATCAGTGCTGGTACTACTCGACCTCAGTGCTGCATTTGACACTGTCGATCACAAAATACTTCTTGACAGGCTGGAAAACTGGGTCGGGCTTTCTGGGATAGTCCTAAAATGGTTCAGGTCATACTTAGGAGGCAGAGGTTATTATGTGAGTATAGGAGACCATAAGTCTGAGTGGACATCCATGACATGCGGAGTCCCTCAATGCTCAATTCTTGCGCCACTCCTATTCAACCTGTACATGCTCCCAATTAGCCAAATAATGAGAAAGAACCAAATCGCTTACCATAGCTATGCAGACGACACACAGCTCTACTTATCCCTATCGCCTAACGATTACAGCCCCATTGACTCCCTTTGCCAATGCATTGATGAAGTAAACAATTGGATGTGCCAAAACTTTCTCCAGTTAAACAAAGACAAAACTGAAGTCATTGCGTTTGGAAACAAAGATGAAGTTCTCAAGGTGAACGCATACCTTCAGTCTAGGGGTCAGACAACTAAAAATCAAGTCAAGAATCTGGGTGTGTCTCTGGAGTCAGACCTTAGTTTCAGTAGTCATGTCAAAGCAATAACTAAATCAGCATACTATCACCTGAAAAATATTGCAAGAATTAGATGCTTTGTTTCCAGTCAAGACTTAGAAAAACTTGTGCATGCTTTCATCACCAGTAGGGTGGATTATTGTAATGGACTTCTCACTGGCCTTCCCAAAAAGACCATAAGACAGTTGCAGCTCATACAGAACGCTGCTGCTAGGATTCTGAGCAGAACCAGAAAATATGAACACATCACACCGGTCCTCAGGTCTTTACACTGGCTGCCAGTTACATTTAGGATTGATTTTAAAGTATTATTACTGGTATATAAATCATTCAATGGCCTAGGACCTCAATACATTGCAGATATGCTCACTGAATACAAACCCAACAGATCACTCAGATCATTAGGATCACATCGGCTAGAAATACCAAGGGTTCACTCTAAGCATGGCGAGTCCGCTTGTAGCTACTATGCCAGCCGCAGCTGGAACCAGCTTCCAGAAGAGATCAGATGTGCTCCTACAGTAGTCACATTCAAATCCAGACTGAAAACACATCTGTTTAACTGTGCATTTACTGAATGAGCACTGTGCAACTGTTCGTCCGACTGTTTGTACTGTATTTTATTTTATGTTTTAATTATTCTGATTTCACTTGATTATTTCTGTATTTTATCTTTTATTCTAAACTGTTTTAATTATTCTGATTTCTTTTGATTATTTTAATTTCTTCTATGTAAAGCACTTTGAATTACCATTGTGTATGAAATGTGCTATATAAATAAACTTGCCTTGCCTTGCCTTGCCTTACTGACATCAGAAGTGGAACACAGGGAGAGACCTGGTACACCACTATCTATTTCAGGATCAGATGAACAGTCATCTAGCAGCATCCCGGCTGTACAGGTTCTACAGAGGGCCACATCTAGAAGTGGATCTCCGGCCCTGCTAGTATCGGAATTGACAACTTCTGGGGAGAGGGAAAGGCCCTCCAGGTCCCGTAGTCCGAGGGAGGAGAGGGCGAGACCAGCTGGGAAGGAGACAAGGAGCAGGACACAGACAACAGACATTGGGGAGAGGCTGATGTCTATTCTTCAAGAACCAGTGCCAAAGCCACACATGCCTGATGGGGAGCTGGATGAGTGTTACCACTTCGCATTGAGTCTTGTGCCAATGCTACATAGACTTGATCATGACAGCAGGCAACATGCCAAAATAACTATATTAAGCACTCTCCACAACATCGGGAAAGGCACAGCTCAGCAACACAGTACTGTGCCCCAACAAAATACAGCTGGTTGGCAACCCATTCAGCCAGCACCCAACACACAACAACCTCCCCCACCTCAGAACATCACAGGACACTCCATTCACACCTCCAGGCCTGTAGGTTTTCAGCCCCACCCCTCCAAAAAAAATTCCCAGACAAACAAGGCCATTCACTCAAATGCTGTCCTCCACCGACACACAATGGGAAGATAGTGGCACAGGGTTGTCTTACTACACTGACGTGTAGTAAAGTTGCATTAATGTAAATAGTTTTGTAAATAGTTGTGTGAATTTTTTTGGAGAAATCCCTTTTTTATTATTTAATAAAATAGTTTTTTTTTATATCTACATTTTGGTTATATCTATTATGGCCATAGTTATATATACTGTAGTTATTGTGTGTTGTATTTTATTCTGGCAAGTTGATATGTCTAAAAAAATGTCTTTCTGTTTGATACATTTATAATAAAATGTTTATTAAGCTTGTGGTCAGTGATTTATTGTCTGTGAACTTACCTCAGTCCAACAGCCAGTCTCTGCTTGGGTTCTATGGCAGCTCTGTAATTTGTAGATTGTCTGGCCAGTTCAGGGCCAATGATCGACAGAATTTCATCCATCTGCTCTGCACTCATCCGAAAATACTGATGATGTCGTTGGTTGTCCAGCTTCAGCTCAGCCACAAGGTGAAAAAAATCCCCCTGTTGTCTCCTTCGCTGGTTGAGGGGATGCACCCAATACCGACTCCTTCTCCTCCCATCCCCCCGTAGTCTTTCAAGTAGGAGAAGAAATGCAAGGGTTCTCCGTCTGCTTACAGGCACTGCATGTGAGATATAGGGGAGAGCCGTGACGATTGGAACAATTTTCAGATATATGTCATTTTAAAATATAACGTTACAGACAGAAATAATTTGTTGTTCTATCAATACCAGGTTATCTTGTTAAAATGTGGAACGACTTCAGTGTAATTTTTTACTTTTTAATTGTGTGAAATTTAGGCTATACCTACCAAGTAGGAAATAACAACAGAAAAAACTAATAGAAAGAATTCACTTAATTAAGTAACCCACTTACCCATTGTAGAAGCTCAAAGAGGAAAATTGAAGAAAAAAAATCAATAAGGTAGCACAATTAACTGTGTGCTCCTGAGCCAAAAGAAGACAAATGAACAACAAATAAACAACGCTCCGATTTTGAGGAAAAATGAAGACGTCACCAACGCTCCGCTGCTGAAACGCGTCTGAGACGCTTCCAGTGGACTTTGACGCCGAGCTAGGGACGCATCAAAAACGTGTCGCTGACGTTCCGCGCCGTAGACGGATCCAGTGGATTTTAGGGGTCAGGCTATACATATAAGCAAGTATTTCTTTACAAAGACTTTTGAAAAATTTGTTTTTAGAATTTGGTGGTCATAAACACATTTGAAATTTGTTCAAAGCCCAAACTGAATAATTAAAAACAAGTTTGATGGGTACATTTTCTATAAAATGTTATTTTCTTTATGTTAGTCTTCATTTCCTTTTCAGAAATACTGCAATTCTTTTTAAAACACACTAGACATGCAAATTTTATGCGTTTTGGGCACTTTTTGTGTGAAATCATATTAATTGTGTCCATCAAAAGTGTGCTTTCACTTTAATTGAGCGTGAGCAGCGCAGCAAAAATAGACTCGAAGCCGAAACCCCCGCTTCACTGCTGCTCACGCGACGCTCCTGCTTGACGCTCACGGTACTGATCCACTTTTGCGACACGACTGAAGCGTGGTGTCGCACGCCTCTCCACATTTGTAAGTTGATGGGCGTTCCTCAAGTTTACCGCTATGGGCGTGGTTTTGACCCAGCGGCCAGTCTAGAACAAAGGCCCCTCGAGAGACTACTTCTATTGGATAGACGCGTCGCGTTTGACGGATTCATTTGCATAAAGATGGGAATCGGCCAGCTTTTTGACGCGCAGCATTTTTCCAAATGAAGCGCCGCCTTCCCGGGATGCTTTGCGGGCGCGTTAAAGTCGCGTGACGTCACCCATAGGAATAAAGTGGAGTGCGGCGCGACTGAAGTGTCGCACGGACAAGTGGATCAGCACCGTCACGCACTGCTCCTGCTCGCGGTGTGAACGCACTCACGGTACTGATCCACTTTTGCGACACGACTGAAGCGTGGTGTCGCACACCTCTCCACATTTGTAAGTTGATGGGCGTTCCTCAAGTTAACCGTTATGGGCGTGGTTTTGACCCAGCGGCCAGTCTAGAACAAAGGCCCCTCGAGAGACTACTTCTATTGGATAGACGCGTCGCGTTTGACGGATTCATTTGCATAAAGATAGGCATCGGCCAGCTTTTTGACGCGAAGCATTTTTCCCAAATGAAGCGCCGCCTTCCCGGGATGCTTTGCGGGCGCTTTAATGTTGCGTGACGTCACCCATAGGAATAAAGCGGAGTGCGGCGCGACTGAAGTGTCGCACGGACAAGTGGATCAGTACCGTCATTGATTAACGGTACTGATCCACTTTTGTGACACTACTGAAGCATGGTGTCGCACGCCTCTCCACATTTGTAAGTTGATGGGCGTTCCTCAAGTTTACCGCAATGGGTGTGGTTTTGACCCAGCGGCCAGTCTAGAACAAAGGCCTCTCTTTTTGACGCGCAGCATTTTTCCCAAATGAAGCGCCGCCTTCCCGGGATGCTTTGCGGGCGCTTTAAAGTTGCGTGACGTCACCCATAGGAATAAAGCGGAGTGCGGCGCGACTGAAGTGTTGCACGGACAAGTGGATCAGTACCGTCAAAAAGCTGGCCGATGCCCATCTTTATGCAAATGAATCCTTCAAACGCGACGCGTCTATCCAATAGAAGTAGTCTCTCGAGGGGCCTTTGTTCTAGACTGGCCGCTGGGTCAAAACCACGCCCATAACGGTAAACTTGAGGAACGCCCATCAACTTACAAATGTGGAGAGGCGTGCGACACCACGCTTCAGTCGTGTAGCAAAAGTGGATCAGTACCGTGATGCGCAGCATTTTTCCAAATGAAGCGTCGCCTTCCCGGGATGCTTTGCGGGCGCGTTAAAGTCGCGTGACGTCACCCATAGGAATAAAGCGGAGTGCGGCGCGACTGAAGTGTCGCACGGACAAGTGGATCAGTACCGTCACATGCACGCCAAAAAAAATACGCGCTGCTCACGCGCCGCTGACGCTTGCGGTGTGAAACGGCCGTCAGAAGTGAAGGTAGTTTTAGTGATTACTGATTTCAGTATTGCCTCTGCCCTTTAGATTGTTTCAATTTGCCATAAACAAATAAATGTTTTTTATGTGCTCTACAGGTAGTACCACAGAACTTCAAGAAGGTAAAGTTGACTTGAATCACTTAAGTAATTGTAAATATCAGGTTTAGGTTTTTATATAAATCATTATTTGGTAGCCAATATCCCAAATGTGTCATGTTTTAAACTTCTGTATTTTGTAGTTTCACCAAGTTCACCAGAGCCTGACACAGATTGCTGGGGACGGACAAACATACGTGCCAGGAAGGAAACCTCAGATTTCCAGTTGCAAACCAACCAAACCCACTGGTATGTTTTCACATAAGGAACATGATGTTCAAATGTATTATATACTGCCCTGATCAAAGCAGACAAAAGGCTGTTTTGGTTATAAACATAGTTATGAAAACATTTATAGATTTTATCTAAAAATTCGACATCAGTGTCTTTTATTGTTACTGTTTTGGTTTGATCATGTTTTGGATGGGACCCAATCACCAGATGAAATCATAGGTGCAGTGGGTAAAACGGTGTTGAAAAGATCTGACTTGATGTCTTTAGGATTGAACCAGGAAGTGGAGGCAACAGTTAGTGGATATGTTACACAACTTTATTTTAATATATTTTAAGTAACTTGTGATCTATTTTTTTACCTAACATTCCTGATCCTTATGCAATAGGTGATGAACTGTTGCCTTTCTCAGTTATCCCACATTGCTGGAGAGAAGGTATTATGGGTGTCATTGACAAACCTGTTTAATATAAACTAATGATGATATTACATGATATTTGTTCTCTTAAAATTTAAGTTATAAAGTGTTTTTTTCTTTTTTTATAGGGGAAGGATGTTCATGTTCTTGATTCATATGTGGTGGCCACTTGGCAACCACCTCTGAATTGTGATCCATTTCTGTCCCTGCCGGTAAGTAGTTTTAGAAATGTTTGGTTTGATGTCCTGCTTTAAAGGGACAGGTCACCCAAAAATTTCACCCAAAAATACTGGTTTGAAACAACTTGAGGATGAGTAAATAATGACATAAAATTGATAGTTCTCCCCAAATTTTAAAGTAATTTATTATCGCTGCTTATTGTAATTTCTCAGATGAATTGCCACATTACAACAATATGCTCTGTTTGTTGTTCCTCTGTTCACTCCAACAGACTGATGCATCCTCAAAAGACTGCATCCTATTTCCTATATGCAAATCAGGTCACTGGACCCTATGTGTAAGTTGTTGATTTCTTCAAATATCCTTTGTTTAATTTTGGAAATATTTTAATCATTGTTTTCGTCCAAGGTGTTGAATGTTCATTTCTATGGTAATCATAATTAGGCATATTTATTCGTTTTCCCTCTTTGCTGAAATAAGCACCATCTCCGGCTACCTCCTCCTCTCACTTAATCCACTCACTTAACACTACCCAACAACTACAATAACTGTGAACTGGACTTTGCATTGTTGCAGCACACACAATTATACACATTTTCTGGTTAATAGTGATTCTTTGCCTCATATGCCCTTTCCTAGTTTGTTTTGTCACTTTCCCTGTTTCTTGCTATTGTTGATCTCGCTTAATCTGTCTATTATGCATATTATCAAACATTGCAATAATGTGCCGGACCTTGCATCGCTACAGCACATACAAGTATCCTCTCTTTTCCTGGTTACTATTGATTCTCCGCCTCATACACCTTGTTTTTTTTCTTGGTTGATATCTGCCGCTGTGCCCGGTTTGAAAAAATATGCTCTTGTTGATCTCTTATACCTCATGAAATTGCACTGTCGACTGATGCCCTAATGTAATTTTGTTGTATCACTGCAATGACAATAAATTATTACTAATCTCTTTTTTCTTACTAATCTTTAACTTAACTAAAATTATTTTAAAATGTATTTATTTAAAATTATTACTTTCTAACTTTGCTAATAAGCTAATAGAAGGTCAAGTCTGAAGAAGACTCTCATCAGTCTGTTTTCTGCTGACCAAGTTACTACAGGTTACAGGGGTCAAACACTAAGTGACTTGCGTGATCGGATTCACAGAACTGTACTTTTATGTATTTCTTTAGTGAATAAAGTGAAAATTATCTGTACTACTTTCTGAGGAGGGAATGTTTCAGTATGTTTTGGTAGTCTGTGCTCAGGCCCTCTACAACTTTGGAGGAACTGTGATTCCCTTGTGCTTTTGTGTGTGTTGAATGCTCTGTGCAGGTTTTGTGATATGCAACAACAGACCCCGAGACATTTCTACGTCCTCCGAGGTAATCACCGGACCAAGTCTTGGACTCGGATGACAGTTATCTTGATTAATGTGGACTTACCCTCCTATCTATCCATCAGTGTAGAATTGTTTAGACTTTTTCTAAGCCAATCAGAAGTAGCCAACATGTATACACTGATGTCATTCATGCCTTTAGAAATGGTATAACTGGTGTGAGATTTTGTGTACGGTAGTAGAGTCTCTGGCCTGTAACCTCCTCGATGAAACTGCAAACTATTCTTCAGTAAATGTTTACTTATTTGATTGAACTCACGACTCTTGGTCTTTCATCATATCTGGTCCTGGGTCTTTAAGCTGTTATCCCCTGACACAAGAAACATGGTAAATCTTGTTAAACCATTGGTAAATTCGCTGACCAGGAAAAAGGTGGATATATTTCATTATTTAACAAGTTTACTCATTCATAAGTTACATTTATACATGTAAAAATTCATAATTTCAAGTGTAGCCTTTTTGTTTGTTTTATTACGTCTATGATCTTTGTAACTTGATTTTAATCAAATAATATAAAAATTACTAATAGAAGCATTTTATGTAAATAAGTACTAAAATTATATATATTATATATAATATATTAACAATAATAAAATAATATATAATTATAATGATATAATTTATTTGCCTGGCTAAAAGCGGCATACACCTCCGACTTCCGGTTATTAGCGGCAGCTGACGACGTTTTATTGGCAGCTACTTCCTGCTGCCGATTTTTTCGCTGAACCCCTACTGGAATTTTTCCGAAATTCTCCAGCTGCAGCCCCGCAGACTCACCTCCGGCTAGACACCACTGGCTGGACACCAGTGGATAGACAGCCTACGTCATTTCCATTTTCTCCCATTCCGTTTCGCCGCTAATTTCCGTTTTCACCACTGGATTGACATATTTATTTTATATTTTAACCTCTGGATTGATATATTTTATATTTTCACCTATGGATAGACAGCATATTTATTTTCTGTTTTCACCAGTGGATAGACAGTATTCTTTGGAGGCTTATTTGCACACGTCTTTTCCGTATTGTCATTTCACGTTTATGACTTAAAATATAATATAAAAGCTGTGTGCAAATTGAAATATGATCTTTATCATATCTCTTTACATAAAAACAATTCTCAATAATATAATTTATTATATATATTTATTATATATATTATATTAATATATATTAATATAATATATATTATAACATCAATAATTCATGAAAACTGCATTCACAAGAACCACCTCGAAAATATATATTGTTCAGATCATATCACATATCACTCAATATTTAGTGACTTAAATTCAGCCTAGATCAATGGACTATAACGTTTTGTCAATACAACAGACTTGTACATGTTAATTGACCACAGTTTTTTGCCTTGCCCAGTTGGATTTTCAAATCTTATTTTTTTTTTTTTTGTAAATGTAACCACTTCTGTTTTTAAAATATACGTAGATTCACATGGTCAGACAATTTACCAAACAATCCAGATCAAATTAACACTTCATGGTTTTGCAATATTTATTGGAAATTACACAATCTAATAAGTAAAATTAGTCAAATCTGACCATGAGAAAGAAGATGCAGCTGGATGCCTCTCAAATAAGGTCCCATGGTGGTCCACCGGAAGGGGAGGGACTTAGGCTCTCTATGAAGCTGCAGACTCGGAGCCAAGGGGGTAATCCATCAGCCGGAAGTTGAAGCCTCGCGGGAGCCGCCATTGTAGCAGAACTTCACCTGCTGTTAGCATTCCATTGACTCCCATTCATTTTGGCGTCACTTTGACAGCGAATAACTTTACATCTGAGGCGTCCAAAGACTTCATTTGTCCATTATTTATTTCTAAATAAACACGACAATGTATAAAAGGCTCCATTACTTTGTATCTTACGTTATGGCCCCGTCAAAGCCGTTTTTGTTAAAAAACAGGCTAACGATTGCGTCATAACCACGCAACTTTATGTCGCACAACAGAGATGGCCGTTTCTCAATATGCGTTCTTGTCTGTACTTATGTTCTTGTGGACTTGTGAAACCTCATCAGTCGCTGCCCAAGTACTGTCTCAATACACAAGTTTGCATTTTGGCAAGAACGGTTAAAAATCCCGGAAGTGTTCTTGACACGCCCATTTTACCGAGGATGCATCGGTTGGTAACTTGTGTGAACTTGACGGCAGAAATATCCCAGCATTCATTTCGGCATTCAAGGAAGGAGCAGGGAGCAGAAAGGCAGAACAACAGTAAGTCGTTTTTCTACAATTTCGTATGCTATTTCATCACTAAATTCACTTCTGAGAACATACTGTGTAGATTTCAGATATTGCCATTTTTACGAAAATTTATGGCGAATCGAAAATATGCTCAAACATTTTTGGTAGTGAAGAATCTCCATAAGCGCACGCGGGTGTAGCTAGCGAGCCAACGGGCCAGTCATGCTAAAAACCTGGCTGTTATCATCAATAATTCTTGTTATGTTTGGGTACTGAAGACGGCGCTGTGCGGGGGGTATAGCGCAATACCAGTAAGAACACCGCCTCAAACTGTCAGCAGCTAGCAAGAGCGTTCTCCCCAAGAACACAAGTCCGTTCTTTGCATTCTTGGTTTTGAGAAACGGCCAATAGGCTTGTTTGAGATGAGCAAAATCTGCGCAGAACCGATCACCGGTGATCAGCGCGTCATGCATGCCGGTTAGAAATGTGTCCAGGTCACTGATCTAATTTAGTAATTTAGTAACTGAGTAATTTAGTAAAATACTTACTCAGACCTCTTTGACTAAAGTGGAACAGAGTAAAAACAACATATTCATATATATTAATATATATGTCAACATTAATTTAAAAAAAATAACCTAAACTGCGCTGTATTGACACCAAAAGTGGAGTGTAAAGTTGACTCATTTAAACGATTCGTCATACTGAATGAAAACACTAACACAGGAGCGTCGGAGTCAGAATGGTTAATTTAAAAAGCCGATGCAAAAGAGTCATTTGTTAAATGAACACTTATGCTACAAGTTAACATAATGTTACTGAGGTGTTGAAGGAAACCAGCTAATCCGTATCATAAGGCACATTTCGATTAATTGTGCAGACCTGCACGTTAGCCTTGTAAATAACGTTAATGAATAGTCTCACCTTCCTCCGGACAAGTTCATCGTCGTCTACTATTCTTTCTTAATGGACGATCATATCCAAGCCAAAGTTCAGGATATGGATTTTCCGTTGTTGGTTGTCTGTCCACAAAGTGGAATGAGCATACATGGATATTACGGGGCGGTAATTTCAAATTAAGTGCTGCGAGCCATTGTCTTTTGCCCTCGTTGTCGGATGGCATCTTGTGCAATTTAAACGGTTTGGGGCAGTTACATTCCGCTCTTGTTGTTGGCTTGTGGTCGTAACACTCATGCTCCAGAAGGTTTTTTAACTTTCTGTAGCTGTTGTGACAGCCTTTAACAGCACAAATTCGACCAGAACCTCCACTATTTGCCATGACCAGTAACCGCTACCCAGATAGCACACGTACGTCTGGCCGACATCGGCCCAACATTGAACGTCGGCCTCCTTCCCTAAAACATCGCAGAGGCATCGGCCAGGCATAGGCAGATCTTCTGTTAGTCAGGGCTCTATTTCCCAGATCCGTAACGTCGGCTTTGAGTCGGCCCACCATACGGGAGGCCGACGTTGCGTTTATATGTTTGCGCCTCCAACTCTTATTTGCATTCAACAACAAAATGTGTTTTATAATTAACCATTTTGATAAATCAAGGGATAAAAATATGAGAGAATATTTAGGCAGAGCTGTTGTGGGTTGTGGCACAATTTAAAACTCTCCCTCACAGACATGTTCAGCACCATTAGGCTATCGTTCGTATTTAAAGGGATGGTGCCCGCTCTCCGTCCAATTCACATCAGATCATTTTGTAACAGTTTTCTGATGCTTCCCATCATAATTTCTGATCGGTTCTCAGGAAGGCAACTTATTGTAGCCTACTTGAACAATTTACAACGGTCTCTAGTTGCGCTTTATACCAATAGTCAAAGCGTTCAAAACATTGATACATGGAAAACCTGGAAATATCAGGAAATTAAAAAAATTAAAAAAACTAAAAAAACAGCGCATGGTTCGTGGTCTAAATGAACACAGATTGACATGAAAATGTATCCTAGTCTCACTATAAATTTATAGGCTACTACTATTTTTCACAGACATCTTTTTACTTTAATATATCACACTGCGATGTCTAGAATTCGTGCATGCCTAACTTTTAATTTAGACCTAAAATCAGTATATTTTCATATAGTATTAAATTGAACAGTTATTTGTGTATGTGTCTCTCTCCATCATGCTCATGCAAGTTCTTGTTTGTATTTTGTATACCTTTGTTAACAAACATCCCGACGCTGCCACACTGCTGAGAGCGCCATTTAGATGAATATGTGCTTTTCTCTCAATAGCAAAACACAACAAATATGACAGCAGAGAAAAAACAGTAGGACGTGTTTGATCTGATCATATCCATGGGTGTTTGCACCAGCTCTGCGATTCAGCACTTCTGTCACATAACGTTTATTTATACCACTTACAATATAGCATAGCCTATTGCTTTAAAGCCACAAACATCATAATAGGCCTGCAATTAAAACCTATTCAAGAAAGCCAGCCTTATCAAAGGCTTCAGAGCATGGCCATGTTAATTTGTTACTCACTTCAATCCATCCCACACAAGACATTCTAGGTTTGCTTCTTATTTATTAAATCCTGGCAATTGGATGATGAAACATTGATTAAAATTAAGATACAATTTATACAAAACGAAATTCACTTCAAAGAAATGCTTTCTACAAAATAAATCTCAATGAAATCATGTCTGAACCACTCCATCTCTGTCCCGACATATTTCGCTTTCATGCTGTTCACTTTTCATAATCAACAGAGATAAAATAAAAAAATATACAAACTAAATATTATATTATTATTATTATTATAATAAACATAAATATTAAACTAAATAGGTTCCGGTTTCTTTAAATTGCAATCTAGATCAAAAATAATAACATTTAGATTCTGCAAAGGCAAACTTAAAATTTGCTAAACGATATATATATATATATGCATAACATAAATAAATGATATTAAACAGTCTATATTCAAATAGAAAACCATTATTTTAAATTGTAATAATTTTTTTCTTTATGTTTGATTAAATAAATGCAGGCTTGATGCAAATAAGAGACTTCTTTGAAAAAATAGTAATGTGTGTGCAATTTTTTCTCCGAGCATTCAAGCCACCCCACAAAACAGCTCGCGAGAAACAATTTTTCTTCTTTCGCTTTAACAGTCGAAAACATGCAAAATTATGACAACATTTCGGTCTCGTTGAGTACTCTAAACACAATCGCTTATGTCGTAAATAAGCATAAAACAGTATAATGAAAACAGGATCCGTGCACTAGCTCTTAAAGTGCAGCAGCTGTCATTTTTGGTGTCATTCATTTTGTTTTTAAAACAACAAAAGATAGCTTTCATTTTAAGGAATCAGGATTAATAACTAATAATAATGTTTTTAATTTATAGTCAGGACTAAACACTAGTGCTATTTTACAGTTGATTCGACTACTTTATTTATATTCTGTATTTCTGAATACTATGTTAGACCTATCCAAAAACTTTTCTTTTTCTATTGTATTTTCTATTTATTTGTGCTATACTTTTAATTAAAAGATTGAAATCAAGCTTCCTTGTGTTGTGTACATTTTTTAACAACAAAATTACCCCATTGTAAAAATGCAATGAGTGAGCAAACATTTACAGAGATTAATATTTGTCAAAAAAATTGTCTTTTTATTTTTAGATTGTGCATTTATAGTGTTTCAACATTATTGTGCATGTTTCTGTGATTTTTATGTCAAGTTATCGTTTTTATAGTCTTCCCCATTTATTTCCCATGGTGTCAAAAAGACCTGAACATCCTGAGTGTCTTTTACAAGATAGGCCAACACCCAGATAGGCTATTTTATTTTTATTTTTTACATTTCTAGTAACTCCCTCGGCCGCTCTATTAAAAACACTGCACTTATTTATTTATTTATTTAGTAATTTAATGCCGGGGTACAATAACGAAAGGTATTTTAGATGTATACATAACATTTTTTTTTTTTTTAAATGGCAAGCCCGCGAAAGAATGCAGAGGGCATATATAAAGCTGCGGTCAGTGCCATAGACAGTATAAGAAGTGGACAGAGCCATCTCATTGGAACTCAGTTGAAGCCCATTTTTAGCGATTTTTGAGCACTTCCGTTCCTGACGCGCAGACTCAAACCGACTCAAACTAAGCTTGATGACGGGAGCAACCTGTCTGACAGACGTAAATCTTCTAGTAGCTGTGTGTGAAAATTGCCAACGTTAATCTTGCAGAGACGGGGAACTTGAGCAAAGAGTTCAAAGAGTTCTTGATGTAAAATGATGTGAAAGAACGTGTGATATGAATTCATACCCAATAGTTATTTAACCGCCCAGTGATCGAATATTTTAAATATAATTTAAGCACTGGGAAATTGGGCATTGGTAAATATGCTTGCTGGTCACATAATTTATTATTAACATGATTGTAACTTGATGCACATAATGTTGTATAACGTTAATAGCGCCGAATATAACGTTAACCACAAAATGGCGTTAACTGTTATCCAGTGGTGTAGTCTAGTTTTTTGTAGTGAGTATACTGTGATGTACCAGCCCAAACCCCCCCCCCCTCCCCTCCCCTCCCCTCCCCTCACCTAAATGCCCGCCCGCCCGCCGCCGCCGCCACCGCCACCCATTTTCTACTGTTTAGTGCTACTCGCCATCTAACTCCATGTTTTAATAGATTTGATTATTATTATTTTAAAAAGTACATCTTACTATGCAATTTGTTTCATAATTCCCTCGAGTTACTTTATTTATCTCTACAAACTTTTATTTTGGTGGGTTGTAAATTAAAGCCATTTGAGCTTCTGTGTTTTAATAAACTATTATTATTATTATTAGGCCTACTTGAAGTATAATCTACTGTGCAATAGTAATATATTTCTGTTATATTTTCTTCAAGTTATACAAAACTTTGATTTTGACAGGTTGTCATGAAGACTTTAAAGTTTGTGTGTATATGATACGAATGAATGACGATAGTTTTATCAAATGAAATGGTACAATTCTTGTGAAGTGACTCATAAAAGCTCTGCAATGAAGTTCAAATGTGTGCATGTCCTCCTCATAGACGCTGAAAACACCACGAGTGTCACGCGCGCGTCAGTGTGTAGGAGAGCACACATTGAGCGCTCATTCACAGAAACACGCAGAACATTCAGAGTTTATTTCAATAGCAGTCTTTTTGAGCTTTAATATTCATAGTAGTACATATCGAGATTTGATTCATTGTATTGTAAGGAACTCAGCTTTTTGGAAATATTAATAATCAATATCTTGTTATTATTAATTATAAATATTTGGGTTAGTTAATTGGATCAACTTGATGTGGCTGAATTAATATTACAATAAATTAATCAGTTCTTCCAACGAACTCTTTTGATTATTAATTTATTCTAAGAAAAGGGTATCTTCCATGGCCACCGAAGAATAATTATTTCTTCGCCTGTACAGTACTTTGAGCCAGTAGCAAAAACCGTGCTCGTAAAGTGACTTGTATTGCAAACAAAACAGAACCAAATACATATTATGTACAAGTTTTATTAACTAAATATAGATATTTATATTAATATAAATAAACTAAACAACTTACACACATGAATACATAAATAGGTTAGTGATAGGATGAAATTTGAAACCGGAAGAGGGTCTATGAGAAGAACCATCAGAATTTCATTTTCACATTTCATTGAATTGAATACTTGCATTTGTAATGGGAACAATTCTTGAAGTTGTTGAAAATTGAAGTCGTTGATGGTTCCGGCAGTGTCAAGTGGAAGTTGGTTGAGTGTTCTCTTTCTCCAGGAACGCATGACTGGTTTGGTGAAGGCCTGGGACTCTGTTGAGGCCACGCCGAGCACCCAGGAGAAGTTAGGAAGTCGGAAGGATGGGTGATTGGAGTAGTTGTTGGTTGGAGTCTTTGTTCCAAAACTCTTGAGATTGTCCTTGGTTCTTTGTGAGAGAGTCATCTCTCTCCTGCCTGTGCCCATATCTGGTTGGATTGAGGCCTGCTGGGCCCTGGGGCCCCCATGGAGGGGGAGGGGGTTCCCCAGAATCACCAGAACAGTGTTGCGGCTGGATGAAAGAACTTAGAGAGGGAGGTCACATGTGGACTGTCTCTAATAAGGCCTGGAGAAGATCCTCCCCTAAGGGTTGAACTCGACCAATCAGAAAGGGGACATGTCTGAGAGGGAAAGTGCCTCTTAGTTGATTTACGGATCTTTGTCCCTAGCATGATTATACCTTCATTAATGCTAAAATAGCTATAACTCATCCACACTGCATTCTATAAGAAGGTGATGTACATCAAAGTGTGAGTCATTAAATGAGGATTAATTAGGTAGGAGGCATGATACAGGTGAGGTTACATTGATCGTTAGTTGGTTGTATACCAGGATACATACCATAATATATACCTAATAGTACACGAGACAGTAAACCATTTACATTGTTTCTTTCACAGTTTTATGGCATGTTCATTTATAGATCAGTTAGTCTATGATTAATGCAGCAAAGTCTGTTTTAAAGAGGGTTTCTGTTTCATAGTCTCTCTCTTGAGTATGTGGCCACATTCCTCGGAGGTCGTAAAATCTCCTTATCATGCCCTGTAACATGACACTGTTTCTGCCCTTGTGTTTGTTCATTTGGGCTGTGTGAGGAGTTTCATAAACCTTTGTATATAATGAATAATTAGTATGTGTCTGATTGGTCCATACCCTACAGTATCATTACTTTTGATTTATTCATAAAAAATGGCCAAATTGCGTGACGTTCCGCTTTACAGTAGGCTAAATTACATTTGTTGCTGGATTCCGCCGTTCGATCCGTGTCGCTGCGCAAAGACAGACGTCACGGCGGGGTGAATTTATGAATGAAAGTTCTTTCACAAAACGATGTTGTTATGAATCCTCACGCTTTTTAAAGTGGGTATACGGAGATCTTTGACATCTCCTAGTGGGCATACGGAAATCCTTGACATTTTCTAATGGGTATACGGCGTATACCTGCGTACCACGTAGACTACACCACTGCTGTTATCTAAGTTACACATCTACACGATTGGCATTGAGATTGTTTTCTTTTCTTACATTGCCTGTATAATTTCCGGATAATTTCTCCATCACCAGTCAATATACCGGCCGTTACCCATACTTCATTATTTAATGAAGTAGATAAATTATTAAAGTTCGTGGATAAATGTCACTTCATATTCCCTCTTGGCTCTCAACGAAGGCGTTCGCATTTTCTCTCCCTCTCCCTCCCCTTACCTCTCCTGCTTTGCTTCTCTCGTCACGTCTACTGTCTTGTACTTTGAGAGACTCTCGCTACACTGCTCTCCAAAACCAAGAAATTCCAGAAGAGCACTGCAGTGAGCCGCTCTTGCGTTCCTTCCCCGACTCACCCCATCCCACGCCTTCGCCGCTTCGTACCCCCAGTCTGACAGGCGGGTCTGTGACCAGCGCCATAATGGCTGCAGGACCGGATGCTGCTTGGCTGGGCTGAACTACCTCCATCCCCCACTCCCAACCGTGTTGCAATGTCTTGTTTGTAGAGTGTACTGTTTATGTGCTAATGTTGCTGAGGTGTTTTTTCCTGTTGCCAGATACTCCTTACAGGAGCATAGTCTGGGGGTTGCCTTTTTTCTCCTCACCTCTCCTCATGTCATGCTGTATTTTTTCTCAAGTTGAACTTGGCGCTGAATATAGCAGCCTCGGTAACACTTTATTACCAAAGCAAATTCCTTGTATGTGCGCAACACTACTTGGCAATAAAATTGATTCTGATATGTATTCACTTGCCACATACCGAATTATTTCCAATTCCCCAAAAACGTTGTTGAAATATTTTGTCCCGTTGCTTTTATGGACTCATTATCTATGGGCTTCTCCCTCGACGGGACGTCCAACCCATTGCCTGCGAGCTTCTCCTCCTGTGTATACGGTAATGTCTCTATTGTGCGACAGAAAGTCGTGTGGTTATGACGCAATCGTTAGCCTGTTTTTAACAAAAACGGCTTCTACGGGGCCATAACGTAAGATACAAAGTAATGGAGCCTTTTATACATTGTCGTGTTTATTTAGAAATAAATAATGGACAAATGAGGTATTTGGACGCCTCAGATGTAAAGTTATTCGCTGTCAATGTGACGCCAAAATGAATGGGAGTCAATGGAATGCTAACAGCAGGTGAAGTTCTGCTACAATGGCAGCTCCCGCGAGGCTTCAACTTCCGGCAGATGGATTACCCCTTTGGTCAGTGCCCAGCTCCCACATAGCGGACATCTCTTCTGACATCTCTTCTGACTGGATCACCACGGACGACTGAGTTTTCCTGAGGTAAAGTAGCCCTACCTATTTATCAGATTATTTTAATTACCTTAAAGACTACATTTAATTACATATAAACAAATATGTAAATTATGTAAAACTAGCTATAAATAGGCTATGAAATTATGACCAGAGTAAATTATAAATTATTTTAAGACACAGTTTGAACAGTTTTTTTTTCTCTCAGCTATATAACAACTAAAAATAAATAACATCCGTTTTCTCAAATGAAACAAATTAAATGGTTAAAAGGTCGTCGGACTGCCTTTTCCACACACAAACAATGACTTTCTGCCTTTTTTCAACATTAGGCCTTAGTCAGTAAGGTCAGTACAGTTAAATGCCGTTAAATTCCGTTAAATATGCGTGACATCATTTGCGCCAATAAACCCAAGTGATTTAAACCCCCTCCCTCCACCCCTCCCCGTGCGTGACGTCATTTTTGCCAATAAACCCAAGTGATTTAAACCCCCTCTCTCATCAGTGAGTGGTTTACATTGTCAGACAAAAAGTCAAAGTATACCAAGTTTACCACAGGCTTTATTTTACTCATAAAACTCATAAGTGCGAGAAGTCCTGCACCGTTCTGTTCTCATGTTTCAGCTCATTTACATGCTTTGTTCCTCACAATGTAATCCCTCCCCCTTGAAATGTATATAAACTACAATGTAAAGTTCCCTTAGTTAGACTATGTTGGAATGACTGCAGCTACCGACAAGCAATAAAGAACTTATGCTTGGAAAACTTCCACCGTCTCCTGGTCTGAGCTTCTAACTTTTTTACAAAGAAAAAGATCACTACAGATGGTGCCGTGAGCCGGATAGAATTAACTTCACCTGAATCCAGATTGGAATTCAAGCTCAAAGATCTGACTGCATTCCAGAGAGAATCTTACCTGAATCCAGAACTGAAATCTCCACTCAACAAAGACTGAGTTCCAGAACTGAAATCTCAACTCAACAAAGACTGAGTTCCAGAACTGAATCCTGAAACTTCAAAGCTCAACAAAGAACAAACTTTTTTTGACTGAGTTCCAGACGGAATCCTTTCCGTATAAACAACGATTTAGTGAGTTTCACTCTATTTAAAGAACCACTGAAGACCAGTACAAATCTCTGCGCCGTCAGAGAACAGTTATCAGACAGCTGCAGTGTCTGGCTAACAAAGTTACCCTTTAAAAGTTTATTTTAAAGATGAAAGTATAGCCTCTACGTTGCTAGAGAAGGTATCCTCTAAAGTTAGGGAAGGTTAACATTACGTGTTAATATTGGTGAACCTCTGTTCAAACAGGGATGTGTTTATCCTCTAAAAGTTAGGAAGGTGTAAGATCCTTTGCATTTCATTTTAGAGAAGATTAGCGTAACGTGCTAATATTTTGTGTGTTACCCTTTACTCTGGGCAAGGAAGGTTAACTGTGTTATCGAGTGTAGCCTCTTTTGATCAGAGAAGATTTAGTGTTTTTGTTTGTTTTATCCTCTAAAAGTTAAGAAGGTGAAAGATCCTTTGCATTTTTCTTTTAGGGAAGATTAGCGTAACATGCTAATAGTTTGTGATGTGTTGGTAACAAGGAAGTTTAACAAGATTTGATCTGTGTTAACAAGTAAAAGTTTTTTGATTGTGTGGTAACAAAAGAAATCCACGAAATGGTTAGAAGAAATGCTAGGCTAGTTCCATCAACTGATAAAAAATTGACTAGCTAGCCCTTTATGGACAGACAGTGAGTTCAAGTCATTGTTAGGAGAGAAATTTGATTCCATAGTGACTGAGTCAGTTAGATTGGATTTGACAAAGAAATTTGGTATTGATCCAGACAAAGTTTGGTCTATTGAAGAATGCAAGAAGGTGTTAGGTGCACGTATCAGAAAGAAAAACATGAAAGGCATAATCTGTTGCCATAGAGAATATAGCTTAGTCATTGCACAAGAACAAACTAGGTGTATTGATAAGTTAAATGAACAAAACAAACAATTGCAGACTCAAGTGTCCTGTTTCAAGACAAAGGTGAGCCATAATCAGGCCTCAACCAAATGTGACTCTGAAGACCAACAGTCAGATGAAAGCTATCCTGATTTACAGTCTTTCTGTAGACTAGAAAACACTAGAAATTCTGGTTTGATAGATAAAGATGTAAATGCATTTGAAGTGTGTGGAGCAAGACAAAAGGCTCAGACTAGGGCAAAAGGGATTGACTCTGTTCAATCTGTAACCCCCATACTGCAGCTACAAGCAGTCAAATTATCTTTAGGTCCTAAAGAAATCGAGAGAATCGCTGAAAATTTGAGTTTAGGAGAGAATTGTCCCGAAAGATGCGGCTCTACGATATGTCTCTAGCTGAAGTCACCCAGCTAATATCACAGATCATGACTGAGTCAGAATTCAGTGATTTTGAAAATGCTGTAAACTATTTTGAGTTTCAAAATGCCAGAAAAGATGACTTGAGAGAGGGAGTTATGAGAGTGTTAAAAAGCATTGTTGGACCAAAAGTGGACTGGTCAAAGATAACTAGTTGTGTACAGAAGAATGAAACTGTTAGTCAGTACACAGAAAGATTTTGTCAGTCAGCTGCTGCATACAGTGGAATAGCAGACACTTCAGAGAAGGTGTTAAATGATAATGGTCCCTTAGCTCGCACATGGTGTGATGGTCTTTTGTCAGAGCATAGAAATGCATTGCATTTCTTAAATGTCACATGGGTTACTAGAACCCTGCAAACAACTTGGACAGTTTAGTTACTTGGGAAAGAAACTCTGATGTCAAGGCAAGAGTGAAAATTGCAGCAGCATCCTTTAACCTGTTAACCTTCAAGGCCACTTTTGAAAAATCCCCAGAAATGGCATACCCAAACTTAAACAGATACAGTTCATGAACCCTTTGCACTAAAAGCACAAGTATGATCTCATTTGAAAGCTGACACCTAGTAGTTTATTGTAAATGTAGAAATAATTATTGTCATAATGAAAAAAAATGTTTAAATAGCTTCAAAGTTTTGTAAAGTTATTAGAAATTTACTTTTATGAAACATCTTCATAAAAATAAAATTGAAGTTGGCCCTGGAGGAATCTAGAAATGCACTGCAGCTAAAGCCATATGTGTGACCATTTTATATTTAAAATCTGAAAATGATAAGTCTAAAACTCTGTATTTAGTTAAATGTTTTTCAAGATCATGTCAAATTACTTTATTTTGATTAGACTCTAAAATGCAAACTGATGTTTAGTCATCTTCTGAGTCATCTAATCAGTCTATTGTCTCTATTATTTTGTGGTGCAAACGAGCCCCATTCAGAGTCAGTCTCTCCCTGCACACATTTACACCTCTCCAGACTGGTTATGGCTTTAAATATGCATTTCTTTTGTCTGCATTATAGCTACTAACGACTGGCTATTCATAGGGTTTCAAACCCTAATTTCTTTTATCAAAGTTCTCACTAAATATTTGAAACTGGTATCAAATGCACTGAAACATTTCAGTAAGCATTCCTATTTAGAAAAAAATCATAAAACAATAACTGCTGGTGGCAGGTGCACCTGGGCTAGCTAGCATGTTAGCTTAGCACACCATCAATACACGACCATTTATGAGATTAAAACCATGTTTGTGCTCCAAACTTACTTTATAACGCAAGTCGAGTGTTTTAAATAATCTTCTGTGATCTAATTTGGCTTCAGATAAAAAAAAATCCGACAGAAAATGTATTATTTATAGTGTTCTGCCCGATGATGAAATCTATATCGATTAGCATTACATTATAAATATAATCTATTATTATGAAATACCTGGCATGGCTTGAAGAACACAGGTAACTCAAATATCATTGCAATCATGTTTATTGTCTTCAAAACATCTTTATCTGCATGTTACAGCGATCTCTGTCAGCTACTTTCTGTATCAGTGACGTCCTGGAATGTCACATGACTATGGGTCTTCTTCGTGATCCATATATGGACTGTTATTGTGCATATAGCGCCCTCAGGCTATTGGTATGAATTGAAAACACAGCACATCTCAGTAAGAAGCGATCATAATGATTACATCGACGCATTTGGGTATAAATTCAACAAATATTATTCCTGTCTATAGAAATATGATGTGAATCTATGAGAATATATCAATATTTCTCCAAGTCTGCACATTTTTGAGCTAAAGCCCTGAGGGACGATGTTTTGCGAATCGCTGTCATGACGACAGCTTGGAGTGTTTTTTATGAATGGACCAGCTGACGCTCATAATTCATATTAAAGGTATCGACTCATTTTTTCATTTCATAACTCCTGACACAAATTAAGACATAACTGTCACTATAAGTTTCTCAGAATACAATAGTGGTCAAATACTGAATCTTGAGTATTATATCTTTTTAATGATGTATAGTTTGTCAAGGTATAACATTAAATCTGATAGTAAATTTGAACTAAATAAAAAAAAAACCGCTTCAGTGCGCCGACGCTCTGGAAACGGTTAACAGGTTAAGGTCAACGTAGAGAAGCAACAGAAACGCAAATGTCCTAAGAGAGAGGGCAGCAGTTGTTATTATTGTGGTAAACATGGACATTGGGGAAAAGAGTGTAGAAAAAAACAAAAAGAATGTTAGAGAAACTAACAATGTAACTCAGCTTCTGCTCAGCCTGCTGGCTGCTCTGAAGCAGCCCCTCCCCTCGTCATTAAGCTCGTTGGGCAGCTGTTTTAGTTGTTAACCAGTTGGGCTGTGAGTGCTTAATTTCCCCACTAACTTACAACAGAGATAAAAGACTTCTGTTTTTGTTTAATAGAACAAAAGGAAAGTGACTATCTCAGTTTTTCCTTTGGGGGACACTTGTTAACCTGTTAACCGTTTCCAGAGCGTCGGCGCACTGAAGCGGTTTTTTTTTTATTTAGTTCAAATTTACTATCAGATTTAATGTTATACCTTGACAAACTATACATCATTAAAAAGATATAATACTCAAGATTCAGTATTTGACCACTATTGTATTCTGAGAAACTTATAGTGACAGTTATGTCTTAATTTGTGTCAGGAGTTATGAAATGAAAAAATGAGTCGATACCTTTAATATGAATTATGAGCGTCAGCTGGTCCATTCATAAAAAACACTCCGTGCTGTCGTCATGACAGTGATTCACAAAACAACGTCCCTCAGGGCTTTAGCTCAAAAATGTGCAGACTTGGAGAAATATTGATATATTCTCATAGATTCACATCATATTTCTATAGACAGGAATAATATTTGTTGAATTTATACCCAAATGCGTCGATGTAATCATTATGATCGCTTCTTACTGAGATGTGCTGTGTTTTCAATTCATACCAATAGCCTGAGGGCGCTATATGCACAATAACAGTCCATATATGGATCACGAAGAAGACCCATAGTCATGTGACATTCCAGGACGTCACTGATACAGAAAGTAGCTGACAGAGATCGCTGTAACATGCAGATAAAGATGTTTTGAAGACAATAAACATGATTGCAATGATATTTGAGTTACCTGTGTTCTTCAAGCCATGCCAGGTATTTCATAATAATAGATTATATTTATAATGTAACGCTAATCGATATAGATTTCATCATCGTGCAGAACACTATAAATAATACATTTTCTGTCGGATTTTTTTTTATCTGAAGCCAAATTAGATCACAGAAGATTATTTAAAACACTCGACTTGCGTTATAAAGTAAGTTTGGAGCACAAACATGGTTTTAATCTCATAAATGGTCGTGTATTGATGGTGTGCTAAGCTAACATGCTAGCTAGCCCAGGTGCACCTGCCACCAGCAGTTATTGTTTTATTATTTTTTTCTAAATAGGAATGCTTACTGAAATGTTTCAGTGCATTTGATACCAGTTTCAAATATTTAGTGAGAACTTTGATAAAAGAAATTAGGGTTTGAAACCCTATGAATAGCCTGTGAATAGCCAGTCGTTAGTAGCTATAATGCAGACAAAAGAAATGCATATTTAGAGCCATAACCAGTCTGGAGAGGTGTAAATGTGTGCAGGGGAGACTGACTCTGAATGGGGCTCGTTTGCACCACAAAATAATAGAGACAATAGACTGATTAGATGACTCAGAAGATGACTAAACATCAGTTTGCATTTTAGAGTCTAATCAAAATAAAGTAATTTGACATGATCTTGAAAAACATTTAACTAAATACAGAGTTTTAGACTTATCATTTTCAGATTTTAAATATAAAATGGTCACACATATGGCTTTAGCTGCAGTGCATTTCTAGATTCCTCCAGGGCCAACTTCAATTTTATTTTTATGAAGATGTTTCATAAAAGTAAATTTCTAATAACTTTACAAAACTTTGAAGCTATTTAAACATTTTTTTTCATTATGACAATAATTATTTCTACATTTACAATAAACTACTAGGTGTCAGCTTTCAAATGAGATCATACTTGTGCTTTTAGTGCAAAGGGTTCATGAACTGTATCTGTTTAAGTTTGGGTATGCCATTTCTGGGGATTTTTCAAAAGTGGCCTTGAAGGTTAACAGGTTAAAGTAGACTCACAGCCATAAATGTTATTTTACAGCACAGGCCTTTCATCATTAATAGTGTTAGGTCAGACTGTAAACGTAAAAAAAAGCCCTCATGCAGTGTCCACAATAATGCCGAATATTGTCTTACAGCGTGCACCTGTCACGAATCCGTCCTCATGTATGATGTCTGCTATGACTGAAGTTTTGTTAGAGGATGAAGGAGAAATTACTACAGACGAGCAGGTTATGCAGTAACGTCCATCACGGAAGTGTTAGCTTCAGGACGTCTTCCAGATCATTTTTCAGCTCAAGCTGCAGAACTAGTAGCCCTAACAAGAGCATGCACGCTAGCTTCAGGATCAGTTGCTAATATCTACACAGATTCCAGATATGCTTTTGGGGTAATTCATGATTTTGGTGTCATTTGGCAAACCAGACCGTTTTTAACTTCTGCTGGATCCCCCATTAACCATGCTGAATTAGTGAAAGATCTAATGTTTTCCATGAAACTTCCAAAGAAATTAGCAGTGATCAAAGTGAAAGCACATCTCACAACTAATACTATGGAAGCTAAAGGTAATGCTCTTGCTGATATGGCAGCTAAACAGGTTTGTTTATATGCAACTGTACAAGTGTGTTCAGGTAGTGCAGCACAGAAGAAAATGATGCCTCCTGAATCAATAATTGATCTGTACAAAGACGTTTCCTCCATTAGAACCAAAGTGACATGGGCCACATCAAGTGATGTTGATTACAGCAGCTGCAGTATTGTGTCAGGGAAGGAAAACCTGGACTCATTGTACACACTGTAAGGTTGTTCCCCCACCTACAGGGATAGGTTAGGACAGGGAACCAGTGAGGAGCCCCGGGAAGAACCGAACGCAACAGGCTTCGAGTTTAAACCTGGGGTGAAGACGTCCCTCATAGGCCCTATCCTAGTCCATCCTTACCTCACTGTTCTTTAGGTGTCATAATTAAGAGATAGGGAAAGAAGGAACAACAATAGCAGACTCAGAAAATTTACCACCCTAGTGTTTGAACCAATACTGCTCTACTGTCGAGCAGACTCAGAAAAGTACAACCCTAGAACAAATACTGCTCTCCTGTCTTTTGTTTTCTCTCTTCCTTTGTGCAGATAACACTTGATGGCTGACCCGAGACCCATATGCACCGACCTCCTCGTCTGCGTATGAAGACATAACCTCAAGAAACAACTAGACCCACTTCCGAGCCAACTATCACAAAAGGATAAAGAAAAGAAAAAGAAAAACACAACGCAGAGACTACGAAACCTTCAGTCATCCATCGACATGATCAAGATTGTCCTACTACTACACATCACGAAGATCGCACATAGTCCGGACTCCAGAAACAACATATTCTTAGAGCTGATGAATATGTCACAAATGCCTTGTTTGCTGGAAAGAAAGTGTGCATGTCACATCCGAAGATGACTGCATTCCAGGACTCACTTGTGCACAAACATGGTGGTCCAACAAGACATTCTTGATCTTTCAGCAAAATTACACCAGATGACTGGAGATTATTACCCGTAGGGACGTCACGGACCCTAAAATTGCATGTTTGTTTAAGTGTTTAAATTTGTATTTTGTGAGAGTTATTTAGAATGTAGGATTACAAATTTTATTTAAATGTTTAATTTAGATTTCCAATACAATAGTATTTTTTATTGAGAAAGTTTATAAATGATGAGACCAGGAAATCTCTGCAAATGGTAGGGGTTCCCAGCAGGATATTCCTGACTGTCCCATCTCAGTACGAGAAGGCTAGGCTTTTCCTGTTCTCATTGTTTTACCGGGTGAAGAGTCATGCTGAGCAAGTTTGAACACCTGCTATTTTATTACTGAGACCATTTGTCTTGGAGTTCTTATCTCAGTGCGAGAAGTCCTGCACCGTTCTGTTCTCATGTTTCAGCTCATTTACATGCTTTGTTCCTCACAATGTAATCCCTCCCCCTTGAAATGTATATAAACTACAATGTAAAGTTCCCTTAGTTAGACGATTTTGGAATGACTGCAGCAACCGACAAGCAATAAAGAACTTCTGCTTGGAAAACTTCCACCGTCTCCTGGTCTGAGCTTCTAACTTTTTTACAAAGAAAAAGATCACTACAGGTGGAATAAACATATGGCAGGACTTTTACTTTCTGACCCCTGGACTTTACACCTCAGCATTTTAATTTATAAAAAAACACACTCATATGTTTCTTCTTTTTCTCTCTTTTGCTCGTGTCTCAACAGCAGCAAAATCCACCCTAACGTTTCTTTTAAGAGCCAAGACAAAATCCAAGACAATCAATATAGTGCATCTTTGGCTTTGTAAGTATGTTTACTAACTATAAAACACCTTCTCATTATCTGGGTTTAGATTAATTGAAGCTATGTCATGCAGCAACTTATCAGTGAAGTCTTAATAAAGACATTGAAAGGATAGTTCCTCTAAAAACAATCAAGCATCCTGCATCTTAAAACACGTTCCTCTAATGTCAAGAAAACTGGACATTTTTACATTCTCGATAACCAAATCTGGTAACACAAAAAATTTTAACTAGTTAACTAGTAAGCATGAACTACAATGAACTGCACTTATACAGCATTTATTAATGTTAATTTCAACATTTACTAATACTTTTTGTTAACATTAGTTTATGCACTGAACAAACAATGAACAGCTTTATTTTATTAACCAACATTAATAAAGAGGAACAAATACTGTAACAAATGTACTGCTCATGGTTAGTTCATGTTAGTTAAAACATTAACTAATGTTAACTAATGAAGCTTATTGTAAAGTACAAGCCAGCACACATGGATTACATGCATTTAATTAAGCTATGATAATACGATATGGGCTTTCAGAAAATTCCAAGTTTGTTGTCCTGCTTGAATACCATAAACACAGCTGTAAATTTGAATATTTTAACATGTTTATTTGTTAAGCTATAGTAAGTCAATCACTTGTACGTATGTTTTGATGTGCTGTATGTTCTTGCTTGTCTTTGTTTTAAACAGGCTCCCGACACTTCTTTTTAGCAAAAATCCTGTCCTTACAGAAAGGTATGTCACACAGTTGTTTATAACACAGTGTAGCCAGAAATAATCTGTAGTTTTATTGCATTTACAAACTTAAAGTTGCTGTGCAACCAGTGTTGGGTAAGTTACCTTAAAAAAGTAATTAGTTCTAGTTACTTCTCACAAAAAATTAATTCATAAAACTGATTTGCATCATTACAAAAGTAACTAATTATCAGGGAAAGTAATTATTGCATTACTTTAAAAAAAATGAAATAACTTGGATACCCCAATATACAATATGTTAAATGAATGAAATGGACACTAATTAGAACACATTATTATTATAAAACATTGTAGACTAATCTACACTATTTTAATGTTGCTGTGGGACAATGTGAGAGATGCCTATTAACTTAAATATTAAAATATTTTCGTTACTAATAGTGGAACAACTTAACACAATAGATGGTTTAGAACTTTTCATATTTATTGCACAGACCACAACTGGCCAACAAATGAGTCTAAAAAAAAGATGCTTCTTCAGAAATGTATAAAAAATAAATAAATTGTAATAAAACAAAATATGCATTATATAATATACACTCTTTGTAGTGCAAATTGAAATTATAAAACTGACACACATTTACAACTGGTAGACATACTAAAAGTACATTATATCATATATTGCTGCCACAATAAACTTTCACATTTTTATGTGTTTTATTCTTTGTCCCATTTTTGTTCACCGAGGTGTTGCTGCGATGAAAAATTGTTCTTGTAAATACTTTACAGCATTTCAGTAATAAAAGTGTACATCTTACTTACGGTGCTCGGCAGTGGTCAACAAGGACTTAAACAGTGAATTTTGATTCAGGAGGCAAAAAAAACAAACCATATGACCTGGTTGCCAAAAAACAGTAGGTCATTTGACCAGTGATTCTTACGTGGGTTGGGTGAGAAAAAACACTTACATTATGGATTTCGGACGGCAATAAAATCAATAACTTACCCTGTGAATGTTTAAAATACCGCACGAGCCCATGAGAAACAATTAGCGTCCGAATAGGACTTAACTGACAGTATGCTTTCACTGGGCCTTTGAAAGCGCTCCGCGGACGGCGCCTTCTTAGAACAACTATTCACTGTATCGCTGCTATAGTTTGATCAAACTCCCAATCATTCGCTTTAAATAGACCATTAAAGTGTTAATTGCAGGTTAACCACCACAACTAATTAATGTGTAAGTTAAAGTGCTCAATATGTATATATTTAAAAATGTCTGTCTTAATATGCGTTAAAATAACATTTATTGGGGTTTCTTCAAAGGTAGCATGTTTTTTTTCAGTAACTGGGTGATGACGTCATAAGATGGAGAGCTGGCGGTAATGCAATAATAAATAAAACGATTCGCGGGACTCCCGCAAACTAGAAATATCTATGAATAAAACATAAAAATGAATACATTTTTAGTCATCTGTTGCAGAAAAGCAATTAGAATAACTAAAACAAAATAGAAACGATTTACAGGCCAGAGTTTCTATTTATAACATGTTTGCAGCGTTGAGCGATGTAGCCAATCACAGACATATGTGTTGATTTCTTGAACCCAATGGCCAATCAGAAGCATTTAAGTTAGACTCTCCTCACCGCTCAAAACTGACTTTTTGTTCAGAGCTGAATTCTGTATGCTGGCAAATCCTCTAATTATAACAAACAAAGTGTACATATTAAGAACGATTCATTGATAATAACAGAGATGTGTGAGATTGCGATGAACTGATGTCAGCTTTTTAGGAATTATTATGGGAGCACACTTTGTGCGCACTCATGCCACACCACGCACACAGTAGCCCACTTGCTTTTATGTTATAACAGTGGTTTGTGTGTTACCTGCAATTTACACTTTAAGCATATTAATGGTTTGCCAGCTGATCTACCTTTGGATAATAGAATTAAAAATCTAACAACAATCATGACAATTTTATTCTTTGCATGAAAACACTTGAATTAGCCTAATTATACACTGTCTGGGTGTATTAAAACTTCACAACCGCAAGCCGCCTCCTGAGCGACGGGGTCCTCGGCCCAAGATCGTGCTGTACCCTGAACCTCGAAAGCCTTCCTAGCCACAGGAATGAGAAGAGAGAGGGCGTGTCTCGCAAAAGCCGGACCACTCTCTCTGCAAAATCTCAAACATTACCCAGTCCCCGTACAGGCGGCTGGAAATGTCTATACAGCAGTCAATGGGCCAGTCACAGAGCTCGTTCACCTGCAAACAAACGCCGTTTTTACGGCGACACACAGAAAACACAAAAAGAGTCTTTTTCTGCCTGTGTCACTAAGGGTTCACATGTCCACAAAGTGTGCATTCCCAGATACTGTCAAAACAGTGCCAAATTCATTCCCAGCTCAGGCTGCACGCCCCATGAATGTAGATCACGTGCCTACGGTCATGTATGCACCACTACACACAAGAATTGTTCACACAGTTATGAATTAATCCCCAGTAAAAGCGGGAAACATTAGAAAAGTGACGCGTGTGCTTACCACTGTCTATGCACCCCCACTTATAAACACTGTCCCTACTGTGTCAAACACAACCCCAGCTCAGGCTGCGAGTCTTACAGACATAGCGCGCTGTTGTAATCACACACGCGCCCATTCACTCGGCTGCTCAGCGCGCGCCCGCGCCTCTGAGAGCTACGAGCTCAGGCAATTCGCTGGCCGGGTCCCTACGTCACAGCGGCCCGCCCCTAGCCTGTATTCAGCCCATATCTGTACACGCAGCGGCATGGGAAAACATTCCAGATATGCCGAAATGGGTGTTGAATATAATGAAACACGGATACTCGCTCCAGTTCGCTCGCAGACCACCACGTTTTACGACTGTGGTAGAGACGAAAGTGAGAAAGGAGTGTTCGCATGTTCTACGCACCGAGGTGCGCAAATTAATAGAAAAGGGCGCTGTGGAAACTGTTTCCCCGTCTATGAGAGGGGCAGGTTTTTACAGCCGCTATTTTCTCGTCCCGAAAAAGGATGGCGGTCTCCGCCCCATCCTAGATCTCAGACACCTGAACAAAGCACTAATGATTCGCTCGTTCAGAATGTTAACAACCAAACATATCCTCGAGCAAGTACGCCCAGGAGATTGGTTTCTCTCAGTGGATCTGAAAGATGCTTACTTTCACATTCCAATAGCGCCTCATCACAGGCCGTTTCTGAGATTCGCTTTCGAGGGACAGTCTTACCAGTACCGTTCGGCCTGTCCCTGGCTCCCCGTACATTCACGAAATGTATGGATGCAGCACTTTCCCCCTTGAGACGAAGGGGAGTGCGAATACTGAATTATCTCGACGATTGGCTGGTCCTGACACAATCAGAGAGTCAGTTAATAACACACAGATCTTGGATTATCAGCCATCTAGAATGCCTGGGTCTAAGAATCAATTTTGCAAAAAGTATACTATCTCCCAGCCAGAAGATTTCTTTCCTGGGAATAGTTCTAGACTCGATGCAAATGACAGCGCGTCTCTCATCAGAGCGCGCGCTCACCATCCGGCGCCTTGCAACATCATTCAGGGCGGGCGCGCGCGCCCCCGTCAAGCGGTTTCAGAGGATGCTGGGTCTCATGGCCTCAGCATCGGCCGTACTCCAGCTAGGATTGTTGCATATGCGTCCTCTCCAACGCTGGCTCAAGAGCCGCGTCCCTGCTCACGCGTGGCGTTCGGGCCACCTTTTAATTTGAGCGAACCACGGCTGTATAAAAGCCCTGACGCACTGGAAAGCCGCCGACTGGTACCAGTCAGGCGCGAGCCTGGGTGTGAACACAAGGAGAAAGATGATCACAACAGATGCCTCCAAAATAGGTTGGGGGGCCCTTTACGGGCTTTTGGTCAAACCCAGAGAAGCGCCTACACATAAACTGTCTGGAGATGAAAGCGGTCGCTTTGGCTCTCAGAGCCCTGCTTCCACATCTAAAAAACGAACACGTCCTGGTCCGAACGGACAACATGACGGTAGTGTCATACATAAATCGCCAGGGTGGACTCAGGTCGAGCTCCATGCATTCAATGGCCAGGAGACTCATCTTATGGTCCCAGCACAACTTGCGCTCGCTGAGAGCAGCGCATGTGCCAGGCCCGCTGAACCAAGGGGCAGACATGCTATCCAGAGACAAGATTCTCCCAGGAGAATGGGCTCTCAACCCGCTGACGATTCAGTGGTTATGGAAAATCTTTGGCGAGGCGGAGGTCGACCTCTTCGCCTCCAAGGAGAATGCACACTGCTCTCTTTTCTTCACGAAAAGCACGGACGCGCTCGCCCAGAGCTGGCCGAGCCGCCCCTTTATGCTTTTCCCCCGATCGCGATGCTGCCACAGGTCATCAGTCGGGTCAGAGTAGAAAAACGCAGTGCTCCTGATAGCCCCACTCTGGAAGAACCAAACATGGTTTCCAGAATTGATGCAAATGCAATCTGCACCACGGCCGATTCCACTGAGGCCAGACCTCCTCAGTCAGGCCAGCGGGATGATATTTCATCCCCGCCCCGATCTGTGGGCCCTTTATGCATGGCCCCTCAACGGGTTCCCAGGAACCTAACGAGTGGAGCGCTAAAAACCATCGCTGAGGCGCGGGCGCCCTCCACGAGACGCTTATATGCCCAGAAATGGAAAGTGTTCAGTGACTGGTGTAACGCCGAGGGCCTGAACCCTGAAACATGCGAGATTACGAACGTACTCGCTTTTCTACAAGGGCTTCTGGAGGCGGGCCGCTCCCCCTCCACGCTCAAAGTATATGTGGCGGCCATCACAGCGTCACACGACCCTGTGATGGAACGTCCATTGGGAAGAAACGACCTAATTATTCGTTTCCTAAGGGGCGCTAGGAGGATGAACCCTTCACGCCCCCCCTCAGTGCCGATCTGGGACCTAGCTACTGTCCTAGACGCTCTTAAAGGGCCCCCGTTCGAACCACTCCGAACCGTGCACCTTAAGCAGCTCTCTCTTAAAACTGCGCTCTTGCTGGCACTCGCCTCGGTCAAGAGAGTGGGCGATCTGCACGCGCTTTCGGCAAGCGCTGCCTGCTTGGAATTTGGACCTAACGACTGCAGGGTCGTCCTTAGGCCAAAACATGGGTATATTCCTAAAGTGCTCACCACTCCCTTCAGAGCACAGGTTATTTCCCTAACTGCGCTATCGTCTCCAGCAGACGAACACGACGCTAACCTACTCTGCCCCGTTAGGGCTCTCAGAGTGTATTTGGAGCATTCTGCCCTATTCAGACAGACAGAACAACTGTTTGTATGCTTTGGCGGCCGTACGAAGGGTTCCGCCGTTTCAAAGCAGAGAATCTCTCACTGGATAGTTGAGGCTATAGCTCTTGCTTATGAAGCCAAGGGACTTCAATGCCCCTGGGGAGTCAAAGCACACTCCACCAGGCTTCTTCCTGGGCGTGGTCGAGCGGGATACCGATAGAGGATATTTGTGCGGCGGCAGGCTGGGCCTCACCGTCCACATTTATCAGGTTTTACAACCTACAGGTCCCGACATTGCATTCCAATGTACTATCAGCATGATGCTAGTAGAACTATGAGTTCGTATCTAGATTATGTATGTGCTTGTGTCACACTGAGCGCCTTCTGGCCGCTCTTTACTTTTTTCCCACATATAAAGCTCGCCTCTGCCGGCTGGTTGGATGATAACTTTGCTTTTTAGCTCAGGCACCTGCCTCTGGCTATCATAAGGCGAAGTTCAGCACGCACGGCGTTTTGCATGGTGTTCCCATAGCGTAAGCTACTTACGCAATAGGAGAGACCTCTCGAAAGGGAACGACTCGGTTACTAACGTAACCTCGGTTCCCTGAGAGGAGGGAACGAGTATTGCGTAAGCTGCCGTGCTTGTGCTTGGTTAGTTCGCTTCAGTCGTTTTAACCTAAAGAACTCTCATGACGGGGCGCCCAATATATAGCTCTTGGCCACGACCATCTTGGCGGGCTCTGACGCGCGCTGGCGCGAGGCACGCTCATTGGTCGCGCATTCAGAGTCGCCCCATCATTGGTTCGAGCAAGTTGCCGCAGCACAGCCAATGACCGAGCTCCTTCGCTCATTGCTGTCTGCTGTGCAGCTGCAATGCGTTTTACATAAAGACTTCAATATTCTCGAGAAAAGCAGTTTTCCCATAGCGTAAGCTACTTACGCAATACTCGTTCCCTCCTCTCAGGGAACCGAGGTTACGTTAGTAACCGAGTCGTTCTGCCTTGAGCTACTTCTCTCAAATGTCTATGACGAGTCACGCAGGTATGGGCTACTCAGCAGTGGTGTGGCCAGTCTAAAATAGTCCGAATATAAATTATAAGTGTTCCTAGTGATTTAAGATAATACAAAAGCAAGGTTTGGAAAATGAATTAATGATGTGCTCGCTTGTTATATAAATTTGCACAATTTTACTCGAAGAGGAAGCGGGAGAAATGGAATTGACCAACTTCCAGCCACCTACACAGTTATACAGAAGCACATTTTGACGTCAAATATCATGCAAAATATATCAAATTAATATACACAAAGCAACACTTACCGAAGTGATTACAGTGTCGGAAAAATGGACGCCGCCTGAGGCAACTCGAAGACAAAGCGGGAGAAATGGACCCATTTTGAAGCCACCTACACAGTTATAAGTTACAGAAGCACATTTTGTCAACACATGTCATTCCAAAATCCATTGTAAATTAAAATAAATATAACAAAACTTACCGAAGTATCCACACTGTCGAAAAAATTTACGCCGCCTGAGGCTACTCTAGACGAAGTGCTGCGGCAGCTGGCCGTTTAAAAGAAAAACAAAAACAGTGATCGTGCTGCGCATGCTCATCATCCTGTGTGGTCTATCCTATTAACAAACTAAAAGTTGTAAGTTCTCCCAACTTTAATTAATTCTTTTTTAATATTTAATTTGGTACAAAATTTTAAAAATTCTAAATTCTAAAATCTAAATTTTATTTCATCCACTTGTTTGTCTCAACTTTTTATGTTAAATAGTTGAATAATATGTTTTTTACGGTGAATTTTTAGGTGGTGACATTTAATTAATTGGCAATAAATATTTAATTAAATCAAAGTAGAAAATAACTACTTTCAGCAAAAACACTATTTTACTTGTAATGAAGAACTTAAATTAGTGGTCACGATACTGGAATTTCTAACTTCAATATGATACCTTGAAGAATATAAATATTCAGTATCATTTTCAATATCATGGGGAAAACTTCCACATATTGTATACTGCTACATAGATATTTTAACATCTCAATTTTTGTCTATCCATTTTGTCAATGTTATCATTATTTTAACACACAACAAGGGTAAAACATATACAGTAAAAACCTTTTTCATTTTCTGATCGCAAATACTTTATATAGCAAATACTAAGTGGGGATTGCATCTCGATGTGAGCAAACATTTGCTTTTGCCATGTAAAAGGTAATGCGGTGTATTAAATAACTCGATGCTGAGTACTGATTGCCATTTATCGTTGTGCTCTTTTTGTTTTCTTTCTCTTGTGTTTTCTTTGTTTTCTGTGTTTCTGAAGTATGGCAAATACACCCTCTTACTGGACATTGAAACGAAAATCTAGAGAAAGAGTTAACCAACAATTGGAGTCAATTCAGTCTGGTTTTGGTTTAGGCTGTAGAGCTGAAAATTTACCAGTTGACAATTATGAATATCCAGTTAACAATGAGGAGGACTTCATGGACTGTGAATCATCTTTCCCTGAAGAGTTAGATTCTTTACTGTCTGATGACAGTAGCTCTGTTGAAGAAGAGGAAGCTCATATGGAAAGTAGATTGGCATCCTGGGCATTGGAAGAAAATATAACACACAGTGCATTGAGTCATTTCTTGAAAATTCTAAAGAACCACCATCCATCATTGCCAGCTGATGCAAGAACACTACTTAGGACTTCACGTTCAGAGTCAGTAGTTGTCCAGGAAAAGGCTGGTGGGACATACCATTACTTTGGAATCCTAAAGTCAAACAAGACCACTTTGGAGGCAAATAAGTCCAGCTTAGATAGTGGTGTACGCTTAGAACTTCAAGCGAATGTGGATGGGTTGCCAGTTTTTAAAAGTTCTTGCACCCAGTTCTGGCCCATTCTTGGAGTCATCAAGAACCTCCCCCAGCATCAGCCATTTGTGATTGGGCTTTTCTGTGGTACCAGAAAGCCATCAGTCATTGAGTATATGGAAGATTTTGTTGGTGAAGTTATTGCCTTGGAGAAAGGATTTACATTTCAAGGAATTACCATGAGGCTCCAACTGTGCTCAATGGTCTGTGATGCACCAGCCAGAGCTTTTCTGAAGAATGTTAAAGGACATACAGGCTACTCAGGGTGCGAGAAATGTATGCAGGAGGGGGAATATGTAAACAATAGGGTAATATTCCCTCAAACTGATGCCCGTCTCCGGAATGACAAAGACGTCAAAGAAATGGCTGATGAAGGGCATCATCTCGGATATTCACCTCTGGTTTCCACATCTTTGGGCATGGTCAGTGGTTTTCCATTAGACTACATGCATCTTGTTTGCCTGGGTGTCATGAGGCGACTCTTGCACCTGTGGCTCAAGGGTCCACTGGCTTGCAGGCTCTCAGGTTTACAGGTGAAGATTCTCTCTGAGAAGCTCTTGAAGATCAGAAAAAGTGTGCCAGTGGAGTTCGCACGAAGGCCAAGATCTTTGAATGATGTAAGACCGATGGAAAGCCTCTGAATTCCGCCAGTTCCTGCTTTATACTGGTCCTGTGCTCCTTAAAGATTTCCTGCATACTGCAGTATACCAGCACTTCTTACTTTTTTTTGTTGGCGTGTTCATACTGTCAAACAAGGCGCTGCTTGAAGCGTACACTGATTATGCAAATTATGCGCTTGTGTTGTTTGTTCAGCACTTAGGAAAGCTGTACGGTGACATGTACCTTTCCTACAATGTGCACAACCTTGTGCACCTTGCACAAGATGTAAAGGTGCATGGAAACCTGGATTCCTTCAGTGCCTTCAAATTTGAAAATTGTATGCAAAAACTAAAGAGGCTTGTCAGGAAACCAGAATCTCCCTGCTGCCAGGTTGTGAAGAGGCTTGCAGAGAGAGAGACTGTACAAATGGAGAGAGTAGAAAGATTAGGTGTAAGGAGAGAACACACATCTGGACCTCTACCACCATTGTTTCACTGTGCACAGCAGTACACCCAATATAACGCAGAACTCTTCACCCTTAAAATTGACCAAGCCAACAGCCACGTCTACATTCAGGGAAAGATAGCAAAGATCAGGAATATATTTGTTGATAAAGAGGAGGTATACCTGGTCTACTCTACATTTTCCAATCAAGAGTCCTTCTTTGAGTACCCTACATCTTCCTCTACATTTGGCATTCATTTAGTAGATGGCCTTCTGGACATGACACAGCACTGCAGTATTGGACTTGTAGAAGGGAAGGTTTTCCTTATACCTCATGGGAGACAATTTGTTGCTGTACCTTTAATACATATGAACTGACAATTTCAATCGATCCAAACACCAAAACTATCCCACCTCCTGTCCATCTCTATCTGAATCCGTCCCTACATCCGTCTATCTGTCTGTCTGTCTATCTATCTGTCTGTCTAGCTGTCTGTCCGTCCGCCTCTTCTGCCACCAAAGCTTCTTCCTCTGATCTGCCCCAATCTCCTTACATGAACAGTAAGTAGGTAGTACTGTAAAATGTTGTTTTCACTATTGTGTCTTGTCGGGTATAAAGTTCACTTTTTAACTATAACATACTTAACAAAATTAACCGTTATGCTGAATAATTATTGACCTTTTTAAGTGTTTACTGCATAAAAGTGACCCGCTGGATACAAACTAATAGATGGTCACAATTGTGACATTAAACATTTGGTCCGGTTAGCATGCGTTTTTGTCACATTGTTTTAACCGCTTGAGATAGCCTAATGTTAGCGTCCTCTCAGCTACAAACATACTGCTGTTCTTTCTCTGCTGATGCAGCATCTCAACACATTAATTAATTACTTTATAATTATATGGCAACTGTAGTGTTCTGTATTCATACCGTTTCACTGTCTGTGTTTGAAATGTGCATTTGAAGTGTCACCGCTCTTCATGCAAACTGCCATGTGCTCTCTGTGCAGCACTCAGACTCACGTGGCAAAATAAACCACACAAGGGCCGTCTAGAGGCCAAAACATAGAATCAGGCTATTAATTAATTGTATAGCCTACATTATGCTTTCTGAGCTTTTATAGCTGGACTAACTTAAGAGATCAATTATCGGACTCAAGCCCAATTACAATTTCAAGAAAGAGCTTTAAAATATGGACCTTATTGAATTATCAAATAAAAAATTTTACCTGGTGGATGGGCGGTTGCCAACTTTAGTGTCCTGATATAAACTGGTTGTGAGAGATTTCTCATGTAAGACATTATGTATCACACAAGAGCAGTAGCAGGTGGTATTTTTATCTTTAATCAACCTGTTATTAATTAAGTACACTTTTATTTATTTATTTATTAGGTGAATATGTACCGAATAGTACTGTTCGAGAAGGAAAGCAAAACTGGCCCGGTGGCAAAGGAGTGGTTTTCAGATGGTCTTGCTTGGTGGCCACCGTATAGTGACAAGTTCAAGATTTTGAAAAGTGTTCAAAAAAAAGTTGCTCCCAATCCATCAAAGGGCTGGAAACAATTTCCTGCACGTGTTCTCTACGAATCAGGTAGTTTTCTATGAAGTATGCAATTGAGTACTACAACATCTGGTGTTGCTTTGTTATTTATTTGTTCTGATATTGTCAAATACTATCATTACATTATATTATGTTATAGTTGAATAGTTAACAGGCTAAATCTTGCTTACAGATTCAATTGACAAAATAAGAGAAAAGTGGGAATGGTCATGTGTAACATCAGACCTTAACACAGACAGGGAACAAGACAATACACCTGTACGACAACGAAGGAAGTAAGCACATTACATACTTCTTTGATGAATATGAAATAATTCTAATTTTAGTCTGAGTTTTAACTATATCACACACAATTTAATGGAACTGTGTCATGTCTTTTATGCTTGAGGGAAATGTTGTCATTCACCTTTGCTTGTATTGCATAACATTATGCATGAAAACCAAAAAGTCTCATAATGGTTAATTTACATAGACCAAAACGTCTCAGGTCACCATCACCCTCATCAACATCAGAGGAAGATGACCTACCAGAAATACAACCTCGCCCACCCAAAAGACCAAAAAAACTTAATCGAACCCCCTCCAAGAAACTTAACCGCCCCTCCTCCCTTACCATTGGTCATAAGACCAAAGACCACAGAGGCAATCAGAGCTGGTAAGCTTATTTTTATTCTGTGTGTCAAAATAAATCACATCAAAGTCACATCTAAGACTCAACATCGCTAGACTTGTGACAAGCATGCTAGTTTTATCTTTTTGTAATGTTTTCATTTCATAACAGGGATTGCACAGCCCCGACCAGTGTCCTCCAACAGAAAACATAGCCCTGTTCCAGCCTGGCAACAGAGCGATATGAATTCATCTCAACGTAAGAGATATTACATAGTTTAGCCTAGATATGGTGTAGCTATGTAAGAAAATCTCAACTCAAGCATTTCTGATTATATTTGTGAGACGTGTTACTAACATCAATAAATTATTTCTTATTCAAAGGCATGACATCAAATTGGAGGCAAGAATTGGAGGCCAGATCAGAGACAGACTGCCATGAAAGGCCAGCTTACACTGAATGTAAGATTCTATCAGAAATGATGTTCAGTAGTAGGCCTTTGAATTTAACCAAAGTGTGCAGAGTTACTAGATTATTTAGGATCATTTCACTAATCACAAACATGAGGTAATGATTTTGTATTATTATTTCCAAGTAACAACAGTTAGTTGGAGGCCAAACGAAGTGGAGGAACGGCATCCAACTCCATTGCCCGATCAAGGGCTTGGCTTTCCTGAACGTAAGCTATTTAATCCTATTACCTCATTATAATGGAATAATGTAATCTGTTTTGTTGACGCTTCCTAAAAGAAACATGGTGGAAAAAACATTGTACTTGTTGACCTTGGCCCATAGCCAAAGCTATAACACTTCTGTTTTATTTGTTACAAAATACTGTTGAAAAACAAACACTAAACTAAATTAACAATTAAACATTTTTGTAATATTTGGTTGGGATGAGTCACTGAGTATTTCATTATAGAATATCGAATAGGTTGTGCTTTTGTGTCTAAAAAAAATCTCCATGTTTTCGGTGCTGATATGGTGACGCGTTCATGTAACACGTAAGGGTGGCGCTGCCAATAAATAAAGCACATAAAAGCTGTCACAAAGAACCATGAAAAGCAATGATTTTAATTGTTTATTTTCTGTGTCAGCTGCAAAGATTCTGACTCGCTGTCTTCGCAGTCGTGAACGCGCCGGAGAGAAATGCACATTTCATACGGATTACATAGTTTTCTTTCGTTTTGAATTGTAGAGATTTTAAGCTTTCTGTATGTAATATATATTTTCAGGTCTGTGAGGCAAGTAAGCTATGCTGAGTTTCGTTTCTATTATGAGACGAGCTCCAGGCGCCGGCGTGTCGAGATTATTGTCTGCTATCTTTAGTCTACTTCTATTTTATTAAATCCAGGCAATTGGATGATGAAACATTGATTAAAAAGAAAATACACTTAATACAAAACGAAATTCACTTTAACGAAAGGCTTTGTGCTTTCTTTTTAAGGTCTTTGTGAAAGTTTTAAAGCAGTAGGCTATTTTAGTGCAGCTTTCAGAGCTGACACGTCCGTTCCATTGTTTTTCCCTCATAATGCGAACACGAAAAATAAAAATGAATATTTTATGTTCTGTGGAGAGCCAACCCGATCTAAAAGTTAAAGATTTTTTTCACATTTATTGTGATTTTTTTTTGTGTTCACGCATGTGTATTTCCCTCATATTAAATATAAAATGCATATGTAGACTTATATTTTTCTAATGTCTGGACTCCTTTATTAAGAGAGTATGATATATAAACAGAAGTTTCAATATATTGGTATTAAATGCCTTTTCTGAGAATTTATATTCAAGCATCGACTGCAAATGTCACGTCTACGCTGGAATTGTCCAATTTTAACTAATTTGTCCTCAACTAGTTTTGTGGTGTAGGTCTATGTATTTTATAATGTTACCTTCAAATAATACAAATAGTAATTTGAAGATATGGTAGCATTGGATCTGGGCTGCGTTTCCCGATAACGATGGATCTTAGCACTTACGAGCATTTTCTACGAGCGACTTTACGAACGTTCGTGTTCATTTCACGTGCGTTTCACAAAAACACACTTAGCACGATTGTGCGCAGCTGTGCTTTAAGTGCTACTTAAGAGTCGCTGTCCGTTTGTCAAGTGCTGAAATGTCACGCTCGTAATTGTAGCACACGCTTGTATTTTGACATGTATAGCCGCCTAATTGTTTGCATCTGATGTGCATTTTCTACGAGGCCAATAATCTATAAAAGCACAAACCTATGGGTGGAGACCAGCAAAATGGCTGAACCAAAAAAAACAAAGAAAATATTTTTTTTTTAAAAGGAGGAGATTAATGTCATTTTAGAGGTGGTGGAGCTATACAACATTTTATTCAGCAGGTTTAAGGGCAGTCATACAAATAAAACAAAAACAAAAAATCTGGGAGATTATTGCTACAAAACCAACTGCAACTAGGGGCATTAAAAGTTCAGGGAAGGAGGTCAGGAAGAAGTGGCAGGACTTTGCCAGCCTTGCTTAAAGGAAAAGGGCACTGCAGAGGACAACATTTAATAAAACAGGTGGTGGGACCAATGATTCTATCCTCTATGTATTAATGTTCATGGGTAGCCTAAATTAGTTCCATTCAGACCTTAACATTAAGTCTTTCACTGTTATATGTCAATGTTACGTCCCCAGAGCACTGGGTACGTATTATAGTGATTATTTTCTGGCATTGCTTTTGTTTTTTTTGAGTGTTTGTATTTCTTCTAACAGGTAAGATGGCTTCTGTAACAGTTCCGGCAGCTGATTGGTGGTTCAACGGCTGATTGGATCTTGGAACTCCTCCCGCTCGTTAGTGGCTGCAGCTGGCTGGGCTCTTTAAAAAGCCTAGTTTGAATCAGTTCACTCTCTGCTCTGTTCTCTGCTTTCTGCTCCTGCTGTTGGTATCCCTCTGTGGGTATTTTTGTGACTTTTTTAGATAACTTTATTGTTCTCTATTGAGATTATGAATGGAACGTTTGACAATGTTTTAATCTGATTTGCTAGCTAGTAAATCTAGCTTTGTGTTCCACTTTTGGAACTTGTGAACAGCAGGACTGAGCATTTGATGTTTGTGTATTATTGTTTGTTAACAACTTTTTCTTTATTGTTTATAGGGAGTTGGGGGAGTAGATTTAGAGCTACCCCGGGGTATACATCACCCGTAGGCATACTTCTCTGTCTAGAAACACCAGCTAGACCTGGGCGGACTACCATCTGTAAGTTTGGTTAGGGCGCCTTGATCGTGTGCCAGATAGGTGATGTGTATAATTAGAATAGGTTAGCGGTGGGGTATCTTTTTGTTTATTTCTTTTCTTTGGTCCGTCCAGCTCTCACCTTTCTCCCTGAAAATTATTGTTTATCATTCACATCATTACCGTGGCAAAAATAAAAGTTTAGTTTGTACGGTATCTGGAAATTGTGTCCTTTTCTCGCACCACGACTCCATACCTCCTTTACTGGCATTTGTGGGCCCGAGCGGTGGTTTATCAAGTTCCCCTCCCTTTTTGGGGGCTGTAACGTAACATCAACAAGATATTTTCACCTATACCCAATGTTTAGATCTGTTTGAGTATTTATGCAAATTAGCACATATGTAATTAGATTATGCACCGCTTGTCCATGTTAACAAACAATTGCAAAAAAACTTGTAATATATTTTTTTGTTTGTCTTGATATAATTAATAAACTCAGTAATTTTCATGGTGATATCTAAAGGTTAAAATGTTTACCCTATTCACATGAGAAAAAGAATGAATATGCGTATGAATAGGCTATATTTGGGTCTTTTTCGAAAACTTTCTCCTAATGGGATTCTTCGGGGCTTTTTTTCCTTAGGACATACTGAGGATACAAAATCAGTTGAGTTATCTTCTGTTGCAATTTTGTTCAACCTTTATTAATAAAATGACTGGACTAAAGGGGTGTGTCGCTGATTCTGACAGGTTCGGTGTATCACGATTTCGTTTTTTTATAGTGTATCGTTACAGCACTAGTGATAACTAATACAAATAAAGACACTAAAGACTATCAACATGCTAAAACAAATGGAATGATGGACAGCTATAAGAGACTCTAAGAAACATGGCAGCGAACAGCAGATATCCTAAGTGGCTGTGGCATAATTATTAGCATGGCCAGCTCCAGTGTTTGAGGTTACAAGTTCGAATTCAAGTTTCACCACATCTAGGTCTACTGCATGAAACAGACTTAGCTTGCAATGCTTTGCCAGTGATAAACACAGCTAAATGTAGATGAAAATGTCTTACTTTTCCATTTGTCCACTGAATATTTCCTGACCTAAATGTGACATCTTTCCCTAGAACCAAGATATTGCCATCAACGTATGCCAACTAACTGCTGTAAAGACTCAGGGGCGGATCTAATCCGTGGGGGATTCGCATATCATAATTAATAATTGGTAATTAATAATTATTCATACATGTTTGGATTAGATCAGTCTTACATGTTAATAAATCTCCTGATAAGGGATGATATGTAATTTTACCTGCATGCATGCGTATCCTTGCAATTAACCACAAGTTGATTGTAATTAATTACACGGACCACGCCCTGCGAAACAGGCAAAATTAATTAGCTCAATTGTCAGACTAATATTTGTGGGAATCCACAATATCATCTTACTTTATAGGATTTCAGGAAAAGCAATTCTGTGGCCACAAGAATTGGGTTTCCTGCCCTATAAACACATACTCTTTAAAATATCTTTAATTTGTAAGCTTGTTGCTATAAGATCTTTTGACACTTAAGGGATGAGCAAAAAGGCAGTACATCAATCAAATGAATATAATGAATTTAATAAGGCAGAACTACTTATGTATTTACTACGGTTACATGGGATATATGTATTTACAAACATAATAAACAAACAAAACGCGATAAGGCATCGATGAACGAGAAATGCATAGAGTATGGACAATGGAAACACGTGTGAGAGGGGGAGAGGGAGAGAGAGAGAGAGAGAGAGCATTGGCAACATTCACCCTGACAGTCCCCTGTCTGTAACAACACGAAAACATCATCTTAATGCTTCTTAGAAGCTCTATAAAGAGATATACTTAAGTTTCGGGGTCTCTCTGTGTCGCGGCATTCCTGCGCGGCCCTGTCTGGCCGCGTGCGTGAGCGGAGTCCTTTAGGAAGCGTCACGGGGTGCTGCTTGGCGCGCGTGTTGAACGGGGGTTCAAAGTCTTTGGGGGTACCATTACCAAAGGAAGATAGTTCGGCTAAGTTCTTTTCAGTTTGTGGAAGTGAACAGAGTCGACTACGGAAAACAAAACTTTGACTAACAAAGAAAAGAAATAAAGATCTCTACGGGGAAATCACGCGGAGTTAACGTTACATCTTTGCATGGCTGGTGTAGAAGCGCGTGTGCGTCTCTCGTGACGTGGTCACGTGCGCGTGTTTCTCCTTCAAAACGAGCACGCATTCGTTTAAAGGTCCCTTGTAGATGGATTTGCTGAAGAGATATGTCACGCGGTGTTCTTTTCAAACGTCGATTGGAATTAAACACGGAGACTTATCTAAGACTGAAAAACACAAACTAGACTAGAAACAAATAAAAGAAAGGCGAAGAGCTCGCCCGGAGGCGAGACGTTACATTATGACACGAGGACAAGAGGGTAAGAGGGAGATAAACTGGTATTCAGTCCTTTTGAAGACCTGACGTTTCCGCCTTCTTTTGGAAGAGGGTCCAATCAGGAGCTGTCCCTTTGGAGGGAGATTTTATGACCCTTTGTGTTATAACCAGGCATTTAAATCTCTAGTTTCATTGGGTGTTTAAGAGAAGAATCTTCACAATTCTTATAATACTAATGTGTCACAAAGTTTAGCAAAATGTAATGTCAATTAACAAATGGGGAATGAAGATTGGAGTTTATCGAGACCAAACTTGCCACAAATGTATTTGGTTAAACATTAGTTGGCACAGTTTAAAACATTATCGCATTAGAGTTGTCGAGAAACATAGACCAAACCACAAAAAGGCAACTCATGAAATAGGGAACTTAGATACATTGTTCATACAATTCTCAAGTGGATATATAATAGCATATATATATATGAATACAGGATTCATTTCTCCTCCTTGGTTAAAATTCAGAGAGAGCCACAGTTCTGTGAACATTCCTTTAGGTCGTAAACGCTGTTATCTAAGAACACCAGTGATGTTAGTTTTGGTCTCTTTTCACTCCAAAGATGGAAAACATAGTAAACTATATTTTACTGGATATTACTGTATGTATTCTGATTGATCACACCGAAAGCATTCTGGAGGTGTCCAGAACTATGTGTACAAGTTATGAGAATAGACAGTTATATTTAAAATGCATAATGAAGGTATTTATAATTCACTTTAAGCTACGATAAAATCATAGTCATTCCAATGTGACATGGGCAAATGGACACACATAAAAACACATCGAATATATCTGGTTAAATGTCTAAAAAGAGAAGTTTCTTTCTGTTTAGAATCACCTTCTTTGCGACATTCCAGTCAGTCATAAAAATGTCTCGGAACTGGACACCACGCTCTGTCCTGAGCGGGCTTCACTTGTGGGGGATGCGTGTGTGTGTGTGTGTGTGTGTGTGTGTGTGTGTGTGTGTGTGTGTGTGTGTGTGTGTGTGTGTGTGTGTGTGTGTGTGTGTGTGTGTGTGTGTGTATGTTAATTTACATCCAGGCTTTTTGGGCCTGAAGGCTTTGGGATTTTAGCTAGGATGTATTTAGTTATTCAGATTCACCCCTCGCCCAGTCCTTACACTGCACTGGTACGTTTGGTAACATCTTTTTTTTGATGTCGGTGGTAAACTACTCTTTTTAGGAATTAGCATTTTTAATACTGATTTTTGCTGTATTTCTAACAGCAGTTGAAAAGATTGTCCTAGAACAGCTAGGGGAACTTCACCTCAAGCTGGACCATTTCACAACAATTGTCCAGTCCCTCACTCAAAACAGGGCTTTGCAACAAGAAAGCCATGATTATCCAAACCTACTTCCAATTTCCACATTGGAAGACCTAGATCGATTTGATGAAAGGCTTCGGCAAGATAGCGATTTTAAAAAACACATGGTATGTGTAGGATTACAAATTTATTTAAATGTTTAATTTCGATTTCCAATACAATAGTATTTTATATTGAGAAAGTTTAGAAATGATGAGACCAGGAAATCTCTGCAAACGGTAGGGGTTCCCAGCGGGATATTCCTGACTGTCCCATCTCAGTACGAGAAGGCTAGGCTTTTCCTGTTCTCGTTGTTTACCGGGTGAAGAGTCATGCTGAGCAAGTTTGAACACCTGTTATTTTATTACTGAGACCATTTGTCTCATCTCAGTACGAGAAGTCTATGCCTTTCCTGTTCTCATGTCTCAGCTCATTTACAGGCTTTGTTCATCACAATGTAATCCCTCCCCCTTGAAATGTATATAAAGTACATGTATACTGCCTTAGTTAGACTAGACTTGACTTGACTTGGGTACTAAGCAGACTACAGCAAATAAAGAATCCTGCTTAAATAAGTCTCCTGGTTTTCGCTTCTGAGTTTTTCTACACTGAAGAAGGAAGAAGTTTACAAATATATGTCATATAATACTTGGTGTATATACAGTGGGTAAGCAACATCAAAATGTGGAGTTGAGTCAGTTGTTTGTTGTCATAAAGGAATTATGCTTAGGGCACCAAAATGGCTAACAGCGGCACTTTGTTGCATGCACAAATCTAAGCAGGAGGGTTGAACTTAGGTGCTCCAAACTAACAAGACATGTGACAGAAAATAGGATTTTGATTGCCTGTAGTAGCATTTGCTTTCATTCTGTATTTTTATTACAGATTGCAAAGCTGTCCATAACTGGAGGAATCAATATTAAAAAAACAGTGTGGCGAGTCTGCAGAAAAGTATTTGCTCCTGAACTTGCCACCCAACTAAATTGGTGTGGGAGAGGACAGAAGACTGGCATCAATTCACGACCAGTGCGTGAAATTCTACTGCGTAAGTTATACTCGGTTAGCAGTCAAGGGACACTGTATCAATATTCCTGTTTCATATACAATTGTGCTTAAAAGCTTGCATACAATGGCAGATGTTGTTAAATACTGCTATATATGTGCAAAATATAACTGATCATGCAAAATACTTTTAAGGATATTGGTCACACAAAGCCGTTTATCACACGTTGTTTTTTAATCATGATAACTGAAAACACCAAAATGGCCCTGATCAGAGTTTACATACTCTTGAATGTTGACAACGCAGGTTTACATGGCAAACTTACAAGGTAAGTTTCTACACCTGTGACTTTCTGTAATTGTAATGCGCGCGTGTGTGTGTGTGTGTGTGTGTGTGTGTGTGTGTGTGTGTGTGTGTGTGTGTGTGTGTGTGTGTGTGTGTGTGTGTGTGTGTGTGTGTGTGTGTGTGTGTGTGTGTGTGTAAATACGGCTGTTAGTGATTTTCTTAAAGTAGCTCTTGAGCTCTTGAATTTAGCTAACTTAAATGATACTGAGCAATGGTGTGCGAGTCAAGTCACATTTATGTATATAGCGCTTTTTACAATATAGATTGTTTTACAGCAGCTTTACAGAGATAACAGTTTGTTTCAGAAGAAAATAGCATCACAGACCAGCTTAAGTGAGTTCAGTGATGTTTTCATTTTTGTTGTAAAAAAGTTATTAATTTAGTTCATTTATATAGGCTATATATATAAACCGTGAAAGATTTACTTGATAATGGCAACCATACTGTTTAGGGGTTTTGTTTGAACTTTATAAACTTCAACTACCTGCTCTACATAAAAAAACTTATGACTACAGTATTTATTCACAAATACGATAATTACTAACAGTCAAAAGTGTGAAACCATACCTTTAAAAGCTATTCAAACCTGTCTGTGTAATCTTGCACTTTTAATGAGGCCAAACATGATTCAAGGCCATTTGGGTGTCATCAATTATAGTGATTTTTAAAGGAGCCAAACAACTGATAATTTTTCCATGTGACCTCTATCCATAAATAAATGGTCTGATTTCCATATAAATGCCAATATTTAACCATTTATGGGAAAGGGAAAGAAAAAGGGAAAGGGGAGGGGAGGGAGGGTGAAGGGTGTTATTTTTAGAAGGTAAAAGGTTGATAAATGTATTGTTCTACCAAGTGTTATGTTGGTAGTAAATTAACGCACCTCCACACATTATTGTAGCTGATACATTGATTAGTGACTGTAGTGGGTACCTCTCTTGATGGTGTTTTTCCCCCTTTCTCTTGTAGTGACAGTTCTTAGGAATGGTACTCTGGCATATATCACTGAGGCTAAGGTGGAAACAGCCATTCAAAACTGGCTCAGGCTGAGCCAAGATAGACTTGGAGGTCAGCGGAGGCAGAGACTGTGAAGGTGAGCTGATTGATGAAACTCAGGCAATTTAAATATCTAGGAGGTGCTTCAAAATCTAAAAATCTAGGGATTTGTTACTTTGTAGTCTTACTGTAAATACCCTTAAACCACACTGATGCTGCTCCGTTCATCACATTTTAAAGAGTAACTAAACCCCTGGTCAGAGCCTGACTCCACCCACTGAAAATATTCGAAAAATGCTGGAAAAGTGGGAAAGAGGCCAGCTCTGTAGGCAAGGGTGGTTAGCTGGTACCCTCTGACGTCAGAGGGTACCACAACTTCCAATAGGGAAATTCAACTGCAGTAGCCACTGTTCAACCTGAATAGCAGCACTCAGACGTTTTTACACCATATATGTAAGGAATAATTGACGACCGGCCATTGAATTATTAGAAAAATAATGCACACCTGAGCAGAGCCGGCGCCAGCCGAGCGCTGATGAGGGGGCGTCTGAAATACCGAGAGGGGGCGTTAACGCACGTCACCACTTTTTGCCAGGGTCTCCCCACCACATTTTAAAACATCTTTGCGGCACGGATGTACCAATACAAATTAATAAAACATCTCCATTTAACTAGCAGAGCATTAATTTTGTTCGTTTGTCAAATTAGAGTCGTTCTAGCGCTAAAATGTGTTTTTTTTTTTTTTTTAAATCAATTGATCAAAGTGCTTGCCGCTTCGATCAGTGAAGCAGATACATTGTTGTCTTGTGGCTCGCACGCGCGCTTCAATCCGTTGCGGAGACTAACGTTTCGTTCTGGTGAAATCACAACAAAATGTGCAAAACACCCACACACACACAGTCACACACATACACACACACACACACACACACACAATTATAGCCTACACAAATGAACTTGTAGTGCTATTACCATACAGCAAAAAAAGAGGTTGAAATGAGATCAGATCCAGATGGATTAAGCTGAATAAAGCATTTAGCAAAGCAAATAAAGCATTCTTGTTTATTTTTGTTACATTTTAATTACATATTAATCATACACGTGTGTAACAAAAAACTTTCTCTGTACTTTCTCTGAGGTTTGACTGTAGTTATAATAATAATGCAAAAACGAGTACACTTCGAATAAAATAAAAAAATATAAACATTGACAAACAGTTGTAGCGACAATGAGTCTTACATTAAATTAGCTCAAATTATATATAGGGAATTTAATAATTAATCATGAATGATTAATATATTGCATATTACAGTTAAATTATCGAAGCTGAAAATAGATCGATTGTATATATGAATGATCACCATAATGGGTTATGGTTCGTCATTAATATATCAATAGTCTTATTACAGATCGATTATATGAGATAACCTTAAATGGAATTAATTTAGTTATCGAACAATCTGTTTGTCCAGCAAACGGCCGTAAGATTAACTTATCAATTTTCAACAAAAAGTATCTCTTTCTTATAATTCCAAAAAAAGCTATTTTCTGGCCATGAAAAATCACCTTCTTGTTATTATAAAATTTAGGTTACTGAAATAGTAACGAATTGTAAAGCTTTGTAGCAAAATGGTCGAACACTTCATTGACTTTGTAAAAATGAGAACTTTAGACAATTAGCAATCAAGAATATAATGGTTTTAATAAAATGAAACTACGGATACAGAATTCTACATTTAAACCCGGGATACATGTATGTACAATAAACAGTAAAACTAACGAGACAAACGAATAACAATGGGAGTGAGAGAGAGAGAGATTGAGTGAGAGAGAGAGAGAGAGAGAGAGAGAGAGAGAGAGAGAGAGAGAGAGAGAGAGAGAGAGAGAGAGAGAGAGAGAGAGTGAATATATATATACATATATATATAGAGAGAGAGAGAGAGAGAGAGAGAGAGAGAGAGATAGAGGATGAGAAAGTGAAACTAACGGTCAGGATGAGAGAGATCACCGGGGTGATCGCAGCATGGCAAAAATCACAGACAATAACCCTTAGAGAGGCAACAAGAAATCACATCAATCAAATCAAATCAATAACCTATACTTGCGAATGCGTATGGTTCTCTTTGTGTGAGCTGAAGAACGCAGAGTCGTATGCGTGTTTGTCCTGTGGCGCTATAGGCTTGTTCTCTCGTGTCTTCCGGGGCGAGCAGACTCGCGGGAAGTTTTAAAGGTTCACCGAACGTGAAGTTACCAAGGAAATAGTTCAGAGTTCAGCTCCCTCGGGAGGGAGAGGCGAAGAATGAAAATAAAACTTAGTAAAGAAAGGAAAAGAAAAGAAACGCGGTGTAATGCTCCCTAAGGAGCCATGGGACCGGACACCTCTCACAGGGAAAGTGCTCTCTTCTTTTTTTAGAAACTCCTGTGTCAGTTTCTTATAGAGAGGAGGGGTTCACGCCTGCTTCGCGTATGTGAACCAATCATCTTAGAGCATCTCGAGCGGGAAAAGTTCTTCTTTGTCTTGTCAGGATAATTGATGGTGCTATAAAATTTTGTCATTTCTAGCCAGAAAGATTATACACACAGAACAATACATTTTACTGTAATATCCTATGTATGACTGGTTTAGTCAAAACAAGACGGTCAAACAGGTACCAAGAATGGCCGGAAAGAGTATAAGAAACATAAAGTTACATTCATATGCAGAATTACACACATTTAATGTTCACTCACACGACTATAAAGCCTGTGTGTCACACGACTATAAAACCGGCTACCATGACCTAGGAAAGATCAAATTCATGTTTGTACATTTCTTAAGTGGTTATACTTATAGAAAATATATAATTGCAGAGTCTATTCCTCTTTCTTTATCAGAATTCAAGTGGGAGCTGTGATTCCCTTGGAATTCCTTTTGGGGGTCATAAAGTTTTATGACCTAGCAAGAGGGCGAGTTACAGAAGATGATACTGTTAGGTAATCTTTCTTTAGAAATACACTTAAGATTTGAAGTTACAGACCAGTCTCCAATTACATCTATAGAATAAGACAAAACTAATTAGATATGCATGCATACAGGAAGGTTAGATACAATTCTGTGTTATATACATTAAGGACATTCCTATCCTAAGTTGCACACAAAGGACGTTTGTGTGCGGGTATGTGTGGTGTGTGTGTGTGTATCCTTAGGGCATATTGTCCATCCGTGGTGTGCACCACGTGAGGGTTTCGAGAACAACGGGGACCTGTTTCTTGATTGCGCAATGCGTCATAAATGGAGTTAATCAATGACCTGCTGGCAGACATTGGGGCACCATTTCACATGATTCAAGGTTTTGTGAATTAAACATACATGTGTTCATATTTGTTCAGTAGTGAAAAAGGAAAACAGGATTCGGTCAGTCGCTACATATTCCCCCTTTTCGTCGGATGAAGTCCCTGTGTGAACATCATCGGACGACAATCATCACAATGGCCGACTGGCAGGTGAATCCTGATGGTCATGTAGCAGGTGGACCATGGTAGTAGGGTAGCAGGTGGAACCTGATGGTAGGATGGCAGGTGGATCTTAAAGCTGAGAATTCAGCTCGATGAGGTTTGGCGTGGTCTCTGACTTGGCACCCCCTTTCCGGGGATTCCGTCTGAGACCTTCAGGCACGGCTTTCGTGAGCTCGGCTGTGTCGCATCTGGTGGAGTCTTCTGTACAGAATGAATGCCACGCATAGTGTCAGAGTGTGGCTGATTACCTGTAGAGATGCACAGCACAATGTCGGCTGAGGTCCAGCCTAGGAACGCAGATGAAGTGTTCAGAACGGGCAGTCGAGACAGTGCTTGGATGGCTGTGTTGACCGGAGAAATGTCAATGAATTGGGACCCCCTTTCCTCGATACAGAGTTCCAGTTCTGGATCTAAGGTGAAGTCGTAGTTCTTGAAGGATGGGAGTTCCAGTGCTGTCTGGTACTCTTTGCTCGGAAGATGGTACAATGCCAGATCATTCAGGTGGAGTATGGCACCTTTCGGGGCTTGAATCCACGTACTGTGGTTGAGCATGTTGACACGGCTGGTTGTGTCATGCTGGTCGTAAGTGAGAGTAGCTGTACGCACAGGTGTGTTAACGAGCCACCTGTCACCTACAATCTCTGCTTGCATCTCTGTGACTTTTGCTCGAGGCTTAGCTTTGGCTGGGCAGCGTGTGTCGCTGACCAGGGGTTGCAACCCGCAGGTTCCTTAAGTGTTGTCTCTGAGGAAGGGTTTGCTAGGGCAGAGATAGTGAATGAATTTGGTGAGGTACACATGTGCAGGTTTGGGGCCAGGTGCAGCTGTCGTGGTAGGCCACCACATCTGGAATGTGTGCCTTGTTGTGGGTGTTGCTTTTCAAAAACCTGACATTGGCAATGTCTTTAAGTCTGTAGACTTGGTTTGACTCGCTGATGGATTGGTTCAAGAGCACATCCACTTCCCTCTGCTCGTGATCGACGTAGAGTAGGATGGCGCTACCCAGAGAGTAGGCCAGGTGTATTTGTAGAGGATCAGTTGGCCTGGTGATGGCGGAAACCAGCATAGTTAACACAAGGCTTAAGGGTTTCAAGTACGGTGGGATTCTACCCGTGGTTGGGCTGTTATTTGAGGAGTTAACCTCCCAAGCATGTCTGTTATCAGGGCTGTAACCAGCTGAGTTTGGGCAAAGTCATTCTGGAAGACAGTAAACAGCGGTTTCATGCAGTTCATGGTCTGATTCAGCAGGACGCTGTGAATGTTGAGAATGACCATGTTCTTCTCAATGTCTTGCCGATGGTTTGGAAAGATGCACTCTGCGTGGTGAGTTGCTCTTTTAGCTGTGAAAGTTCAGTCTGGATTTCAACCACATGCTGTTTCACAGTGGCTATGTTTGCTGTCTGGACACTTGGCATACCAGTGTCGAACAGAGTTCTGGCAGCAGCTACGGCTCCGAGCAACGCTCCCAGGAACCGTTTTGAGTGTTAGTTGGTGCTTTAGAGTCCCGATTGTGTAACAGTCACTTTCCCAAGTTGGTTGGACATGTGTTCGACCTTGGCCTTGGCGTGAGAGAGGGAGTCCTCTGTCCATCGGGCACTTGCCCAGCTGTATTTGGCTACGGTGCTGGGGTAGTGTGCTCTGTAGGCCTTGTGGGGCTGGATGAGTCGAACATGCGCTTGATGGGTGTAGGTCCTGCAGTCGGTGATCAGGAGTCTCAGTTGTTATCTCGGTGGCAGCTGTCCTCTGGATGGCTGACAGCACGGCATGGCGAACCACAGCAGCAACCTTGGCCCATGTTTTGCCACATCTTGCTGCTGGCATGTCGCTTGCTTCAGTGTATTGTCAGTGGCTCTGGTGCTGTGGTTTGCAGCGCATGATGCGTCATGGACGTACATTGGCCTTATCCCCCCTTTGCGCCGTTGCATTACACGTCTTTGGTTGTGGTGTCAGACGGCGCACACATAGAATGTAGCTCTTTGCACGCAGCATGTGCTTGGTGTCATGTCGTGTTCTGAGTAACTGGTTGTCAGTGAGTGTAGACGGCAGTCAAGGGTTGGTTGGAGGGGTCTGAGAGGTGGTGAAGCAAAGTTTTTATTGTGTCAGAAGCCCGCATGTTCGTTATGTTTGTGTTTGTAAACAGCGGAGCTAGCGTAAACTGCTGTGAGGTAGACAGTTTAGGTTGTAAAGTTCTTATGCTGTGTGTAATCACTTCAAACTTCAGGGTGGGTGGGCGGGTTTGAAGTGACCACAGCTAGTCGTTAAGTGCGCATGGCTTGGGGAGGGTATGGGTTTGGTCATTCAAGTCTTTGTCAAGGCCCGGTTGCCTTGAGTGTCCTTTCACCTTTTTCCAGTAGACAATCATGTTGTTTGTTCTTGTGATGTCATCGCATGCCTGGAACCGGTGTTGGTGTGTGACAGGCATGTGGTTTGAAGTCTTACAGCCATTTTGTTTCCAGCCTGGAAGTTGGTATGGGAAACTGAGTCTGGCATAGTTAAAGTCTGTGCCCATAAGGAGTTCTTTGATGTTATGCGTCAACGCGATGTGCAGCGTTATGAGGATGGCTTATATTGTGATGACTGCGGGCCCAACTTGAAGTATTGTGGTGGGCACGGTATGTCATTTACCTACAGCATGCCCGCACCTGATTGACGGGTGCCCTCATGGTGGTAGGAATGTCCATTGATGTAGGGTGTGGGCATACCTTGACACGCATTCTCTTTAAAGTACCTGTGACAGGTCAGTTGTTGTTGTTGGGGTTCTTCTACATTCACCGTCGCAGCTGGTGTGTTATCAGAGCAGTTTTGGCAGGCTGCCAGGCCGTGGCCTAGCGCACACTTGTGATTTTGAGCATAAGTGCCTCAACATTGCGCCCCTGGAGGGCCATTAACCATGTGGCTATGCGTGAATTGGTGACCACGCCATCTCGGATGCACTGGCTCCAATGTAGTTGGAGAATCTCTGGATGGCCCATACAGTGCAGAGCAGGGCTTTTTCACAGTCTGAGAATTTAGTCTCTGGTGGGACAAGTGTCCTGCTGACATATGTAACGACTCCTTTGTCTTGATCATGCCTTTGGTACAGGCCAGCACTGTGACAGTGGTTGGAGAACCCAGCTTCTAGATAGAACTCTTTTTGTTGGTCAGAGTAAGCCGGACATGGAGCTGTGCATAAGTGTCGTTTTAGCTCATTCAAGGCATTGTCTTTAACTTCTGTCCATACAAATGGGCAGTCTGTTTTCAGAAGGGCAGTTAGAGGTTTCGCAATGTCTGAGTAGCTTTCGCTGAACTGCCGTGAGTAATTGCGCACCCATAGAAAGCTTGTAGCTGGAGATGTTGGTGGGTGGCTTGATGTTTTGAACAGCTTGAATACGGCTGGACTGCGGTTCGATGCCTTGTGATCCGATGAGTGGGGCCACATAGTTGACTTTGGTTCGACACCACTGTCCTTTGTGGAGGGTGTTCTTGGCACCGGCAGTGGATAATTGGTTGAAAACTTAGTCTAGCTCTTTCAGGTGGTCAGCCACTGTTGTGCTTTTCATGAGAACATCATCAACGCACATAAGGTTACCTCTCATTCTGGCATCTGGGCATGCCTTGTTCAGGAAGATGTTGAACTCAGCAGGTGAGTTGGCATAGCCCAATGGGTACCTGGGGAAAGTGAATTGTCTGTTGCCGAACGTGAATGCTAGCTTGTGCTGGTCTTCTGGATGCACAGGTATGGTCCAGAATCCAGAGGCCACATCAAGTGTTGAGAAGATTGTGGCTTTTCTGATTCTGGGTATTTCTTGCTCCAGCTGGGTCATGGGCCATCGGGACAGTGGCACCTGTTGATTCAGTTTCCTGCAGTCAATGGTGGGTCGCCACTTGCCGTTTGGTTTGAGGACGGGCCAGATGGGGGCAGAATGGGTGCTGTTGCATGGACGGATGACACCTTTTTCAAGCCTGGATTCGATGATCTCTCGCACCGGTTCGTGTGAAGCGATGGGGATCTTGCCTGACTGCCTGACAAAAGTGGGAGGAGCATTAGGGTGCGTTGGGATGCGCACAGTGTGGGGTTCAGTGAGACCACAATCTAAAGAGTCTTTGGCAAAGGATGCTTTGAACTTGTAAAGGACTTGTCTGAGTCTTTGTAGATCTGCATCATTTTAAATTGCGTCAGCGTCTTTTAGAATTTGCTGAACTTGAGACTCAAATCCTGGGTACGGCTCCTCTGTTGGTGTGTCGTCTGTCGTGTTGGCAGGCAGAGGTGCAGCAGTGTCGTCAATCTCGCAAGCAAGCTGTCTGGAGACTTTGTATACTGCAAGGTATTGGTCCTCTGTCAGTGCTGTTCTGCATACCTGGTCTTTGTCCATTGGCATGACCGAAGTGATGGAGATGAGTTTGAAGGGTGCTGTGAACACTGTGTGGTTTGTGCTCCCTTCGGGTATCATTGAAGATGGGATGGGCCCAATGATTGGTAGTGTGAGTTCAAAGTCATGGAAGTCGTGGCTCACTAGCCATCCCACCCGATAGACTTTTGGAATGGTGGTGTCCATCGCCACACAGTTGTTGAAAAGGATGTAGACTACACGCGATGACACTTCAGTAAGGGGCGTGGCTTCCAGCGTGAGTCCAAGTTCAACACATTCGGGTGAAGGTTGAAAGAAGCCCAGCGTGTGGTTTTAGGGTTTGACCACAACGCATGTTGAGCCGGACGGCGACCCCTTTGGTGTAAGCTAGTATCACAGTGTCCTGTTCGTTGATTAGGGTGCCAACCTCAGGAATGGTCTGACCTGACAGGAGGTTCTCAGTGTTGGTTGGAACAACAGGGGGCTGTAAAGTCAATGGGGCCCACACTACCTCATTAATGATGTCCACATGAGCCTTGAGGTGAGTCAGGATGTCTACCTCAATGTAGAAATCATGGGGCGGGTCCGGAAGGACCAGGAAGTAATGGGTCAGACACCGGTGGTTCCAGTTCAGGTTCAAAGCGAAGACACCTTTGGCCGTCATCATGGTTGATGGGTACGTGTTTAAAGGAAAACGGGTGCGCTTCCTGGCAGAAGGAAGGTCTTGTGTGTCTTAATGAGAGCATTGAATAGTGAGACACTGATGGCTGAGTTGTCTGCCCATAGTGCAAGTACAAAGTCAGTAGTGGTTACATCATTCAACTGCAGGTCAGTTGTGACCTTGGGGCAGAAGGAATCAGAGTCTTTGGTGAGCTGTAAGGTGCATGGTAGCGGATTCGAACCTACAGTTGGTGTTGAGTCTGTGTCTTCATGGCTGGCTGTGGGAGTTTCCGTGAACTCTGTGACTTGAAAATCTGGTTTTGCTGGAGTTCCCGTGACCTTTGTGATCGACCGTCTGGCTGTGTCTGGAGGGGGTCAAGTTCTCGTACTTGAGCCCAGACTTTGAGCTGTTTCAAGTCCAGTAACGGTTCAAAGCGATCTAGCACGTCTTTGCCAATTAGAAGTGGGTAAGTGTTCATTTTTTAGGTGTGCACTGGGTGGATCAGACTCATAGAATCAATTGTCAGGTGGATGGAAGCTACCTGTTTGAGCCGGATGTCGTTCTGGCTGTGGGATTGCACGTTCAGTTCACAAGTTTGAGGTGTAAGAGTTCGATCTTGTCTCTTAGCTTGAAATTGGAGTCTTTTTGAAAAGGTGAGATGAGATCACCGTAAGATGTGATGCTGTGTGTTCCCTGCTCACTTCCTTTTCCAACGTGATGTTCAGGAGGAGTTACCGGCCCACCCCCTTTTCGACCAGGTTGCCCAGGAATGTTGTCATTGGGGCAGGTCTGACGATCAATGGGTGGTTAGGACCGGTTTTGTGTGGCTGTCTGCGGGTGCAGATAGCCAAAACAGCATTTTCTGGTACCTTGGGATAGTGGTACCTGATATGAGGAAGTGTGCTGTCTCATTCAGGGTGTGCAGCTGTCAGCTGTGGAGCTTGGGTGATGCTGTCACCTTGTGATGTGACAGTTAGCTCTGTGGTCTTTGGCTGACGAGCAGTGTTCGGGGTGCTTGGCTCAGTCAGTTGGTAGTCAGACCGGGCGTTGGTTTCGGTTCTTATGCTTAGACATAGATGTGTGGTTTTTTTACAGTCTGGTTGGACACAGTCTTTTGCTTGACATAAGCTTTGTGGGCCAAGTCTCGTAGCTGTTGGGCAGACATGGTCCGTGAACAGGCCAGGTGATGACTCACTGTGGGATGCAGATTTCGGAGAAACAGAGTTCTGAAGTTGAAATCCTTACCTGGCTTGTTCCGTGCTCCGAAGTAGGCTTGTCGGAATCGGCCGTAGTAGGTCTGTGGTGTTTCAAGTCTTGTCTGCTTGAGGTCCATGGCGATGGCTTGGTCTGATTCTGGATCAGAGAATGCTCGGATCAAAGCTTGTCGCAGCTGCTGGTAGTCAGTTTTGACAGTCTTTGTTTGACGGTCTAGGAAGCTGCGCACATCACCGCTGGATGTGATTCTTAACAGATACAAATTGTCCCAAGCTGTCAAGTTGGCGACAGTTTGCAAGTGAAAGTCAATGTCCTGTAGATAAGAGTGAATGTCATCACCTCCTGCAGGGTCTGGATTGAACGTAGGGATGTTTCTGGCCAGCTTGTCGAGTTCTTTGGGGGCCATGCCGTGGTTAGCGGCAGGGGTTGTCTGGAAGCTGGCTGGTGACATCTTGAGCAATGGGCTTTTAACCCCCCCTTTCAGCTTTGAGTTTGTGGCTGAAAGGTACGGACCGGCTGGTTAGGGGAAACTTTGTGGTGTGCGTTTCCCCTTCCCGGTCATTCTGCAGTCTATAAGAGTGTTTCAGCTCTCTGTGAACAATGTCAAGTTCGTTTTTTTTAGATCGTGTCTCTGCTGAGTAAGCTCGGGGATTTCAGCTCGGGCTGCGTGCAAGTGGTTTTTGCAGGCCTTGGCTTTAGCGTCTCTTTCTTTTAGTTCAGTCTCTGCTCTTACAAGGAGAGCGTCATTTTGTTGGAGTTTTGCCTCGAGTTCCACTCTGGCTTCTCTTTCCAACTGTTCTCGGTAGTCTGTGTCGAGGCGAAGATCTTGCAGGGCATATTGAAGTCTTTCTACTTCTTTCTGTAGCTCTGGATCTGTGTCGTCCTCTTTCTCGCGCTGGTTCTGGGTCTCGAGGAGGAGCTGATCAAGGCGACTCTGGGTTCGGGCCTGGTCCTTCCGTGCCTCCTCCGCTTGAAGCAGAAGCGCTGCTGCTTGTTGCTCCAGGTCGATGTTACTCCGTTCGCTGAGCCTTGCATGGGGGACGAGGTTGTGTGCGATGCCTCCAACGATTCTGGCCCAGTCTTTGTAGTTGTAGCTCAGGGTTGGATCCAGGGCTATCAGCTTGTCCAGCGCGGTGTCCAGCTGCGTTTGGCTCAGATGCTGCAGGTCACTGGCGTCCTTGGGCAGGAAGGGGGTCGTCATGGCTCTCGACCATGACTGTAGGACAGGAACATACTGGCTCACTGTGGGCGAGAGGAACACAACATACACAAACAAAGAGACCAAAGAATTTTGGGGCTAACTGATGTAAACAGTTAGCGAAGCCAATTGATTTGGGTCGACGAAGGACCCGAACTAGAGATTTGACAGGCAGTAGCCTAGCGGGTCACGTGATGACACCGGCTGAGTAATTGTCACTCTATTCTATTATTTAGCTTCCTTGGTGGCTCTCACAGGTTACTGTCTCTAAGTGAAATGAAAGAAACAAATCACAACAGAACACAGAGATAGAAGAGATCAGAGTGAAAGGAAACAATGAAAATGAATAGGTCTGAAATGAACTGGAATAAATACTAACACCGGAAGTGTTAGGGAGAATAAGGAGGCCTAAGCCGACTACCGCTGATAGGGTTTAAGATAGGGCCTACGGGTGAGTGGGGTTGTCGAGATAGCAACCTAAGAAAGTGTGGCTTGGAGAAGAGATGGGCCAAACACTTAAAATATCCGGGAGATATCTAGTATTTTGTGGCTCATAGTAGGTGGAATGGGTTTTTATTAAATTTAGTTTACCTGCGGTGAATTGAATCCACTCCGGTGAGAACCAGTGGCATGGTCAACCTCCCTGGCGCTTCCCAAACACTCAACCGCGGTGTCCTCGGCCCTCCGTTACTCTGTGTCGCGTTGCGCCCTCCCAAACAGCCTTTGTGACTTTAAACACAACTCGGCAAAGCCAAGATGTCAACCGCCAGACAACACTACAAAATTGGGCTGTTCCCCAGAACCCTCCCGGAGGAGTGGCCTCTTTTTAGGCCCCGGTTTAGGTACTGGTCCCAGAAATTGCCTTTTTGTGTCGGCTGGACTGGTTGACTACCTTTGGAGTGCCAAATTGCTGATGTCAGCACTGCGGGCCGCAACGACGGACAGAGATAAAAGAAACCGAGATTCACGCACAGCAGGGTGTTGGTAACGCTGGTCGGACAACCCTACTGGCCGGAACACCACCAGAGATGACTTCAAATCACCAAGGGAGTACTACAATAGATACACAAAAGGATGAACAAGGGAAGCTTAAAGTGAATTAAGGCTTGTTTGTTTAAACCAAATTGAGTAATTATTTATGTAGCAATAAGAGTCGAAGGTTTTACTAAATAATAATAAAAAGAGGGAATTATGATAATGTTGGTAATTATCAAAATAACCTAACCCAAAAGAGAGGAAAAATAATTAAAATCAAAATATAAAGAGACAGGATTGAAACACTGTAGATAGAAGAAGCAGGCCGCAGTAGTGGGTTTTCACCACGAGGGGGCGTATTCCTTCTCTGTGCTTTGCCTGGGTAAACAGAACACTTGATTCAAATTCAAAATTCAAAACTTGTTTAAATTTAAAACTTAAAACAAGCAGGAAAGAATTAAAAGGGAAATCAGAATGATATCCTATAATAGCTAATAACACCGTAAAGTATCATTAATAACTATAAAATAATCAAAAAGGGGAAGATGAGATAGATGCACAATTCAAAACAGAGTGAAAGGAGGAAAAACGTGATACCGACTTAGGGGGAAAGGCCACAGGGTGCGCTGTTCCCTCCACATGGATATCAGTGACTGACAGGCAAACACGATGTAAATTTAAACTGGTTTAAAACCAAATTAAAATAAGCGTGAAAGGAGATTGAGAAATCAGGATAAAATTTTATAATAATTAACAACAACAGTAAAGTATCGTCAATAACTATAAAAAGAGAAAAGTAGAAATAGGCAATTCAAACAGAATTGGACAGAGAGACAAGGAGAGTTGAGTGAGCCGACTTGGGCTCTCTCTGGCTGTGCTGGGATTTAGTTTAAGTTTTAATTCAAATCTTGTCTTGAACCAAACTCAAAGTAAATGTACCAGTCAAAAGCAGAAAAATTTGTCTAACACAAAATAATATTCGCACGAGCAAAGGTCTAAAGGCAAATAATTCTTGAGAATTTAGACAGGGAAATGAATTCCCTTAATTCACAGGGAAATGAATTCAGCAGTAAAGAGAGCATTATCTGAAACGGCCACAAGATGGCGTAATTGCGCTCATGCAGGCTGAAGTCAGAAGGCGGGGCGTAATTCGAGACTCCTAAACACTTAAAGGCCGCCCTCTGGTGTTTAGCAAGCGGAATTACAACCGACTTTAATGTGATTCAAACTAAGAGCTTTCAGCTCGCGTCGTGCGCTGAATTCCTGCAATAAATCACAAATAAACAAGCAGATCTCTGTGGATCTTTCGGTGCTGTACTGCACAAGAGCGTGAAACAGGATTTTTTCGCTGTGAAAACACGCAGATGTGAAACAACAGGAATTTCCGTCTGTTGTTACTCACATAAACATTTTTATGTATTAGATTTACATTTAAATGTATCAGATCTTTAATTGGGTAGCTAAACCAATTTTGACCAGGAGTTTACCGTTTTTGTTGAATATCACTGGGTTAACCACGAATTCAATAACGACATTATGGAAGGCCTTTTACCACTGAAGAGAGGAAACTCGCTCTCGATCAGATTTACGTCTTGCTCTGAGAAAGAGATTCTCGTCTTAATCAGGCGTTTAAATAATATTAACATATACCAGCTGCAAAGAGTTTGCTTCGTCTTTACAGGGACAGGTATAATATGAACTGCGTTGCGCGACTTTCACTGGAGCGCGCATAAAAAAAAAAATATATATATTAATACACAATATACTCATAGATTGAAACTGAATTTGCTCATAAAACAAAGTTTGAAATGCCCGCATTCTCCACCAAACTGTAGCGACAATGAGTCTTACATTAAATTAGCTCAAATTATATATAGGGAATTTAATAATTAATCATGAATGATTAATATATTGCATATTACAGTTAAATTATCGAAGCTGAAAATAGATCGATTGTATATATGAATGATCACCATAATGGGTTATGGTTCGTCATTAATATATCAATAGTCTTATTACAGATCGATTATATGAGATAACCTTAAATGGAATTAATTTAGTTATCGAACAATCTGTTTGTCCAGCAAACGGCCGTAAGATTAACTTATCAATTTTCAACAAAAAGTATCTCTTTCTTATAATTCCCAAAAAAGCTATTTTCTGGCCATGAAAAATCACCTTCTTGTTATTATAAAATTTAGGTTACTGAAATAGTAACGAATTGTAAAGCTTTGTAGCAAAATGGTCGAACACTTCATTGACTTTGTAAAAATGAGAACTTTAGACAATTAGCAATCAAGAATATAATGGTTTTAATAAAATGAAACTACGGATACAGAATTCTACATTTAAACCCGGGATACATGTATGTACAATAAACAGTAAAACTAACGAGACAAACGAATAACAACGGGAGTGAGAGAGAGAGAGATTGAGTGAGAGAGAGAGAGAGAGAGAGAGAGAGAGAGAGAGAGTGAATATATATATACATATATATATAGAGAGAGAAAGAGAGAGATAGAGGATGAGAAAGTGAAACTAACGGTCAGGATGAGAGAGATCACCGGGGTGATCGCAGCATGGCAAAAATCACAGACAATAACCCTTAGAGAGGCAACAAGAAATCACATCAATCAAATCAAATCAATAACCTATACTTGCGAATGCGTATGGTTCTCTTTGTGTGAGCTGAAGAACGCAGAGTCGTATGCGTGTTTGTCCTGTGGCGCTATAGGCTTGTTCTCTCGTGTCTTCCGGGGCGAGCAGACTCGCGGGAAGTTTTAAAGGTTCACCGAACGTGAAGTTACCAAGGAAATAGTTCAGAGTTCAGCTCCCTCGGGAGGGAGAGGCGAAGAATGAAAATAAAACTTAGTAAAGAAAGGAAAAGAAAAGAAACGCGGTGTAATGCTCCCTAAGGAGCCATGGGACCGGACACCTCTCACAGGGAAAGTGCTCTCTTCTTTTTTTTAGAAACTCCTGTGTCAGTTTCTTATAGAGAGGAGGGGTTCACGCCTGCTTCGCGTATGTGAACCAATCATCTTAGAGCATCTCGAGCGGGAAAAGTTCTTCTTTGTCTTGTCAGGATAATTGATGGTGCTATAAAATTTTGTCATTTCTAGCCAGAAAGATTGTACACACAGAACAATACATTTTACTGTAATATCCTATGTATGACTGGTTTAGTCAAAACAAGACGGTCAAACAGGTACCAAGAATGGCCGGAAAGAGTATAAGAAACATAAAGTTACATTCATATGCAGAATTACACACATTTAATGTTCACTCACACGACTATAAAGCCATAATACCGGCTACCATGACCTAGGAAAGATCAAATTCATGTTTGTACATTTCTTAAGTGGTTATACTTATAGAAAATATATAATTGCAGAGTCTATTCCTCTTTCTTTATCAGAATTCAAGTGGGAGCTGTGATTCCCTTGGAATTCCTTTTGGGGGTCATAAAGTTTTATGACCTAGCAAGAGGGCGAGTTACAGAAGATTGCTGTTAGGTAATCTTTCTTTAGAAATACACTTAAGATTTGAAGTTACAGACCAGTCTCCAATTACATCTATAGAATAAGACAAAACTAATTAGATATGCATGCATACAGGAAGGTTAGATACAATTCTGTGTTATATACATTAAGGACATTCCTATCCTAAGTTGCACACAAAGGACGTTTGTGTGCGGGTATGTGTGGTGTGTGTGTGTGTATCCTTAGGGCATATTGTCCATCCGTGGTGTGCACCACGTGAGGGTTTCGAGAACAACGGGGACCTGTTTCTTGATTGCGCAATGCGTCATAAATGGAGTTAATCAATGACCTGCTGGCAGACATTGGGGCACCATTTCACATGATTCAAGGTTTTGTGAATTAAACATACATGTGTTCATATTTGTTCAGTAGTGAAAAAGGAAAACAGGATTCGGTCAGTCGCTACACAGTATTATTTGAGAATTACTAAATATATACACTGAAATTCACACTTTAGCTGTGTCTTCGTGCTCGTCTAGGCAGGCAACACCATTGGTCCAGAACACTAAACAGTTAACAGTGCTATTTTCTCCCTGTTCACCATAAATCGTTTCTGGATCACTTTTAAGGGCATCATCATGTATTGAGGGCCTAGTCTCTATTTTAAATCACAAGCAAAATATTAGATCGTAGGCTACCTGTAGTCTCAGTAGAGCTGCAATCTTCTCTTTGATGAGTGAAACCTCCTCAGCAGTAACTCTTTCCATTCGTCTCTGAATTTTCTACTTAGGTCATTTTCAAATGCCAGCTGGATCAGATGTGCTTTTCGTCTATGCAACATGCTGCGTCTGTGCTCAGAAAAAACATTCTTAAGCGTTGAGAAAGAGTTCTCGCACATAGCAGTCGATGCCCCAAATGTTAGTGCGTGTTTTAAGGCAGTCATCACCACTGGCATGGCTTGGAAAACGCTGGAGTACTTTGAAAGAAGTTTGACCAATGTCACTTTCTCGTCCTGGCCTGTGGACAGTGTTTGCCAAAACTGACGTGCAACAGTGAACTGAGACTCCACCATTTCGGTGTTCGTTAAATCCAGTAGTAGTTTCACTTTCCCTGCATTCAAAAAGTTGTCACTACCAGGGTCCAGTGCATCCAAAGCTGCCATGTAGTTGCCATTACGTTCGGTGAAACGAACGGACATTTCCCCCAAAACAGAGTCAATAATGCTAAAAAACCGCCGCTTGCACTCCTGCTCAATGTTCACTTCACGCTGACCAAAACTTTCATCCACAATGTAGTCTTGCAGAGTCTTGCTGGCCTGTCGCTGCCGTTTCGGAGGGGCAGGAACCGCATCATCTGCACCTATACTTTCAGCCCACAGTTTCGCAAACTCTGCATCTGATCGTAGACTTTCAATGCATGAAGAAGCGCTGCCAATGAGCCGAATTGCCGTCATTAGATCTGTTTGTTCAGCTTGTAGCATCCTATTCGGTGGATCCATCAGGCACAAAACTTTGTACATCACACAGGCAAGAAATTTGAAAGTCAGTTCTGTGATGGCCTTGTGAAGTCCAACAGCTTCAACTTTTATGTCAGCACCTTTTCTTGTGGTTGCGATTCCATTCAGAAAATCCACAAGGGTGTCGTGCGATTTCAGCACCACGGACACCGTCTCAAGGTGTCCAGTCCATCGTTGATCTAGCAGCCTTTTAAGCTTCTCTCCCTTATACTGTGCAGCTAGAGTGGGCTTTCTCAGAAATTTGTACAGTGCATTACAAATGGCAAAAAAATCTTCAACGGCGCTCTCGGATGAAACTGCATGCACTATAACCAAATGTAATTGATGATTAAAACAATGAATGTAGGGCACTTCTCTGTTTAATTTGTTTTGAATATGTTTCTGCATGCCTCCTTCTCTTCCAGACATAACGCTGGCCCCGTCATAACATTGACTTAATATTTTATTTGTATCGAGACCAACATTTGACAGCTCCTCAAGTACGATGTTTGTGAGTGACAGGGCATCGCACTTGTCTGTGGTCAATACTGACAACAGCCTCTCTTTCACTGTGCAGTTCTGGTCAACATATCGAAGAACAACAGCGACATTCTCATTGCCTGTTGGGTCCTTGGTTCCATCCACTTTAATTGTAAACCATGACTCCCCAACATCTTTAACAATGTTCTCTGTCACGATTGTACTCATCAGTTCAATTAAATCATTTTGAACATCGTGTGATGTGTACGTAGCATTTTTTGGAATTGTACTGAAGGCCTGCGCTAGCTCTTTGTTTTTTCTCAGCGTGTAATCAAATAGAGACAGGAACAGTCCACTGCCTACGTCACCTCTGTCATCAACTGAATCTATGGTACCCCTAAATGGCAGTTCGTTTGATACCAGGAATTCAATAATGTCAATTATTGAAGACACATAAAGGCGGTTTCGAGAAAGCTGATCTGAATTAACTAGGGTTGAAATCTCTTTTCCTGTGGAACATCGCAATTGCTGCTCTTTCCAAATAGCCATGCAAGCCAGATGCTCTTTACAGTTAGCATGTCTGTAAAATCCTTTCGCTTTATCTGTCGCATGCTTCCAGTTGCAAAAACCAGTACTTGTAAACACAGAGTCACTCCCGCCAAATTTCCGACAGGGAAAACAAAATGCCGAATCTGTTTGCTCTGAATATTCTAGCCATTCCCTATCATTGTACCAATTCGCCGAAAAGGACCGTTTACAGTCGTTTTTATGTTGTTGTTTCTTTGGAAACTGCTTTAAACAGACCTGGACTGGCTTGTTTTTACCGAGGTCCTCTGGTACACTATACGATGACGGCGCCGGCGAGTCCTTGTTTTTGGTGGGCTGAGTGACTGGCAGTGCCGTTAGCGGGGCTGCATTGTCAGAGTCCACACTGCTTATTTGGAGCTCAGATGAGCCAGAAGAAGTAGCAGCAGGTGTTGTGGGTTCTTTCTTTTTAATCCATTTGCGAATGTCCATTGTGAAACCAACGATATGATGCAATATGCAACCTTGATATGATATGAAATAAAATATGTGTTGTGGTTCAGCACTGTGGCACGTGACAAGCAATGACGCATCACCATGGAAACATTAAAGTGACAGACTCTAAATAACGGTTGCCTTGGAAACTCACGCAGTTAGAATATTTTAAACTTACGTGTGAAAGGGTTAACTAAAATATTATTAATTTAGCTTAATATTCACAAAAATAAGAAAATGTGAAAATTTAATTGGCAAATGTGATTTTTAAATAGCATATTTTATCAGTAAAATCCTGTTTACATTCATGGTGATCTGAGGGGGCGGGAGAGTCCCGTTGAGGGGGCGTCGCCCCCTCACGCCCCCCCGTGGCGCCGGCCCTGCACCTGAGGTGGTAATGCGGTCACGACGCGAAGCGGAGTAGCCATTACACCTCGGGTGTGCCTTATTTTTCTAGTAATTCAACGGCCTGAAGTCAATTATTCCGCTTATACTACAGTTACCACACCTCAAAACATTGTTCAGATGATGCATTTCAAGACGTTTGTCAAGCTTTTGCCATTAAAACACTCTTGTATTTAGGACTAATTTCTTACGCATCTAATCCCATGCCTTCGTTGCTAATTCCTGTAAGGAACTCAGCTTTTTGGAAATATTAATAATCAATAATATCTTGTTATTATTAATTATAAATATTTGGGTCAGTTAATTGGATTAACTTGATGTGGCTGAATTAATATTACAATCAATTAATCAGTTCTTCCAACGAACTCTTTTGATTATTAATTTATTCTAAGAAAAGGGTATCTTCCATGGCCACCGAAGAATAATTATTTCTTCGCCTGTACTTGTACTTTGAGCCAGTAGCAAAAACCGTGATCGTAAAGTGACTTGTATTGCAAGCAAAACAGAACCAAATACATATTATGTACAAGTTTTTTTAACTAAATATAGATATTTATATGAATATAAATAAACTAAACAACATACACACATGAATACATAAATAGGTTAGTGATAGGATGAAATTGGAAACCGGAAGAGGGTCTATGAGAAGAACCATCAGAATTTCATTTTCACATTTCATTGAATTGAATACTTGCATTTGTAATGGGAACAATTCTGAAGTTGTTGAAAATTGAAGTCGTTGATGGTTCCGGCAGTGTCAAGTGGAAGTTGGTTGAGCGTTCTCTTTCTCCAGGAACGCATGATTGGTTTGGTCAAGGCCTGGGACTCTGTTGAGGCCACGCCGAGCACCCAGGAGAAGTGAGGAAGTCAAAAGGATGGGTGATTGGAGTCGTTGTTGGTTGGAGTCGTTGTTGGTTGGAGTCTTTGTTCCAAAACTCCTGAGATTGTCCTTGGTTCTTTGTGAGAGAGTCTTCTCTCTTTTCCATGAGGCCGGATCTGGTTGGAATCGAGGCCTGCTGGGCCCTGGGGCCCCCGTGGAGGGGGAGGGGGCTCCCCAGTATCACCTGAACAGTGTTGCGGCTTGATGAAAGAACTAAGAGAGGGCGGTCACTGTTGCCTGCCTCTGATATACCCTGAGAAAGAACCAACCCCTAAGGTTTGAATGGACCTATGAGTAAGGTGACATGTCCGAGAGGGGAAGCGGCTCTTAGTTGATTTATGGTCTTTGTCCCCAGCATGCTTAGACTGTTCATTCAAGCTCAAATAGACATAACAAATTCACATTGCATTCTAAGAGAAGGTGATGTACATCAAAGTGTGTGTCATTAAATGAGGATTAATTTGGTAGGAAGCTTGATACAGGTGAGGTTATATTGACCGTTGGGTGGTTGTTCAACCACATACACCCCAATCAAACATACCATGTTGTTATACCTAATAGTACACGAGACAGTAAATCATCACAGTTTCTGTGAGGCATGTTCCTTCATAGATCAGAGTAACACCGCAAAGTTTATTTAATTAAAGATGGTCTCTCTCTCTTAAGCATGTGGCGCATGTGGCCACATTCCTTTGAGGTCGTAAAGTCTGTTATCAGTCTTAAAGTGTTCTGTAACCGGACACCCGGCTGACAAAGTAACTTCATTTGTGAGGTTAGTTTTGGGGGAGAGTTTCATAGACCTTTATATTCATTAAATATAGTGAATATGAATAATTAGTGTGTGTCTGATTGGTCCAGACCCTACATCCCCCCCTTTCGACCGTTGTTGTCCCCCTCAAGGACAACCATGATCGAAGTTGAAAGTGCCGACAGATCAGACACACCTTTGTCATAGAAGGCTGGAAGGCCATGGTGGCCTCTGGTTGCTCGCGTCTTCTGGAGTGGTGGTCGTTCCACGGCGGTTGATGTGGACAGTAGCCCAGTACAGGTCTCTGCAGCAGGTGTTGGGGCAGAAGGTGCCTTGACTGGGTATCACCTGTCATTCTGGAGTTAGGGTGAAATTGTGGTTCTTGAAGAAGGATGAGGTTTCCAGCTTTGATTCAGGTTTGGCCTCAGCAGGGCAGCGTGTGTCTTGGATCAGAGACTGCAGACCAGCTGAGTTTGAGTAAAGTCATTCTTGAAGACCGTAAACAGCTGTTTCATGGAGTTCACTGTCTGGTTCAGCCGAACGCTGTGGGTGTTGAGAATTACCACAGTTCCCTTCGATGTCTTGCCGATGGACGGCAGGGAGGCACTCTGTGTTGTGAGTTGCCCTTTTAGCTGTGGGATTTCAGTTTGAATTTCAGCCACATGTTGTCTCACGGTGGCTAGGTTCAGTGCGTTGACACTGGACATGCCAATGTTAACAGAGTTCCGACGGCAGTGGCGGTTGTGTCCATCTGGCTCTGCTTGTGTGACAGTTTTTTTTTTCAAGTTGGTTGAGCATGTGTTCGACATTGGCCTCACCGTGGGCGAGGGAGTGGAGTCGAACATACACTCTCTGGGTGTGGGTCCTGCAGTTGGTGATAAGGAGTCCCGGTTGTTCCTTCGGGACGCTGCCTGATACCGGACCTGGTGAGATGACCGACTGCGGCTGTCCTCTGGTTGGCTGGAGGCACAGGAAGACTAACCACAGCAGCATCCTGGAACAGACAAAGGGGAGAGGGAGAGAGAAAGGGGGGAAAGATCTCAGCGACTGTCGTCCTTTGTTGGCTAGGACAGTCTTTCCGCTTCGAGGACGCCGGTATGCCACTTGCTGTGCAGCACATGCTGCGTCATGGGCATACACTGGCATGAACCCCCCTTTTGCACTGTGGCACCACAAGCTTTGGCGCAGCGATGTCATCAGGTGCATAACACAGAGTGTTGTCCTGTGCACGCAGCGTGTGCTTGTTGATTTCAGTTGTCTGGGGCACCGGTTGTCGGTGGGTGCAGACGGCGTTCGTGTGTGGTTGGAGGGGTTAGAGGGGTTAGAGGTGGTTTCTCATAGTGTCCATTGGTTTGTCATAGTCTTTGGTAAGCTGGAAGGTTGGGGTCAGGTTAAGCAGAGGCTTTGTGACATTTTGGCACACTTGTGGTGAGAGACTAATTCATGACCCTAAAAGTTCAGAACCACTGTTTAATGGGTTCGCTAGATATGTAGCATAAAGTTAGGTGTTTCATGTGTATCTAGCTAGTGATGTGTCTCTTGTATCTTTATCATCTTAGCTGTGGATGTTAGGAGGCTAAGACTTGTGTGGTTCCTAGAGTATTTCCTGGAAAGGGCATAGCCGAGATGAAATAAATGACTTAAGATGGTTCTTATGACTAAATTATTTCTCTGGACTTAAATGGTGGTTCACTGCGGCTTGACGAAGTGAAGGATAGGAGGAAAAGGGACAGCTTTCCTATTCAAATTATGCTTATTATCAATCCTCAGGACTATAGTTATGCCCTAATAATTGTTGAAATTACTTGTGTCGCAGGGTCACAAAAATGAGTGCACTTGTTGAAAATAAACACAATCACAAATAAAGGTGTCTCTGTTTCCTTTCTGGGCCCAATGGGAAATAGAACCACATTCGAACAAGAGAGGAAATGGAATTAAATCATATAGATGACCGAATAGACAAGGGAATAGCTGACTGCTATTATTATCAAAGTGGAAATAAAAAAATAAAATAAAAAAAATAAAGTAATCAAAACAGCGGTAATGATCTGAAATTGAGAATAATCAATAGCACTAGTGACTAACCTTTAGATTTGCCTGGACCAACACTCCCTAGTGGGTCACAGCTGTTGCGTGTTTAAGACCACACCGTGTGTGTCCCTCCAAAGGTTTAGTCAATATGCTGATGAAAATTCTCATAACTATAATAATTCTTCTCTAGCTACACAGCTTACATGTAATTAAACTTGGGTTTAATTGCCAGGGCATCTGCAAATTTAGCCTACAGCGCTCAGCAAGGACTATGCCTAAACTGGTGAAGGTGAAATTCAGCTGAGAAGAATTGAAAGTAAGGAAAGAGAAAAATTAGAAACCCTAAATGGGGTTAAAGAAAGTATTTTAGAATACTTTGCGCTGTATACATAAAAGCTGTAATTAAGGCTTCAAGTAAATGATGCTAACCGCTAACTGTAGAAGTTATTATGTAGCTTAGCCTAAGCTGGATGGATGCTAGGTTAGCTTAGTTTAGCCTAAGCTGGATGGACGCTAGGTTAAGTTAGCTTAGCCACCTAGGCTGGTTTGTTTACAAGATGACGTCACGAGTTAGCACTTCCTGTGACAAGTCGTTGTCATGGGAACCAGTGCATGTCAGAACAATTCAACAGTCCATGAAGAATGTCCGCACATTTTAAATGAGTTATGCATGTTTAAACGGGTTAAAAGGGGGCGCCTATACTTTAAGTCTTTCAAGAACTTGATGTTACATTCAGTAAAATGCAAATGTGGTTTGGCATTTGCAAATTTTACTCATGGAACTCTTCTCTTTACTGTACGCAACTTATTCTATTTGTTTACAGAGTAAGGAAATAGATTTGCTGTAAGTCAAAGCTTGTCTAAGCCTATATAGTTACGTCCCTCTCATGCATAAATGCTGACTTTTCAGCGAGTGAACAGTTTTGATCGCTAGGTAGCTCTCTGCTTGTGGATACAGCTAAAAATTTAGGTGAATTACATCAATCTAACAATAATTTGTAAGGCCTTTACATTGTAGAAAGGGGAGCATCACCCAGGTCTACGTATATATAACACTGTCCTGAGCTTTCTTTTTCAGAAACAGGTTTAGCAATACTGCAATTTGGATTTCTTTAACCAAAGCAGGATAGATATCGGTACAGTTTACAAGCTGCTGAGATGAGATTCCTTTGTCAAACAGACTTACGCTTTAATGCTGAACTTACTGATACCAGTTGGAAATCTAAGACTCTTTCACTTACAGTAGAGATGTCAATTCCCGCTATCGTTTTATCTGCATTTAGACAAGCCAGCAACCAGTGATCAAAATGCGTATCGCATGTTGTGTTCCAGTTGGACCGCAATGGTCAAATGCACGCCTGTAGGTTAACAGTAGTTTAAAACTCAGGTGGTTTTCCTACACTATGGCGTCAAGGTATGCCCTATTTGGAGCTAGTGTTTCCTGTAACCCTTCATTGTCATGGAAACTAATGTAGCAGTGCCAATTCAACCAGCATGTAGCAAATGTTTGTTTCAAAAGAGTTGTGCATAGTCTGTTGGCAGGTGAGGCTTACACGTCCATTCAAGATTTTCTTTATATCAGTAAAATTCTATTTTTACTAATGCAGAGTCTTGCTGCTCTTTGAGCACCCATTTTCATCTACTTTAAAAGTTTTATGTCCTATGCTGACCAGGGACTTTTTAGCAGAGTCTTGCATTGTGTTCATGCTGTGTGGCTTCTGGTTTTGCAGTTCAGGATCAATGGGGTCTTAGGAACCCTTTCTGGGGAGGCCTTCTGTGTTAGAGGCCTTCCGCATCAGGTCACACATCGTTGAGTGGGCATTGCGTGGGGGCAGGTGAAAATATGGTGACTAACTGGTTTTGGAGGAAAAGTTTCTTGAAGCTGGTGTCCTCCTCCGTCACAGGTTCGTTGTAAGTTCCACAGACAACTCGTTCGGAGTTGGTGGTGGTAGCACAGGGCCTTCTAGGTCTGTCCTGCTTGGTGTCTGGGCAGGGCCCAGCTGGGCTGGATGTGTCCAGATCAGATGGAGTCTGTCTCGGTGTGCCATACCGGTTGGAGACTGCAGGTGAAAATCAATGTCTCGTAGATTGGCAGGGATGTTTCTGACCTTTCACTTGAGATTGTTGAGTGTCACTTCATGTGCCATTTCAGGGTTTGTCTGATTTACCTTTTCCTCCTGCAGCTGCAGGGGCTCTCAGGGCACTGTCTGGTGAAGTGTTAAGCCGAGGGCTTTGGCTCCTCCCCCCTTTGTGCAGGGCTGGGGAAGCTTACGCTGCTAATGTGAAGGTCAGCAGGGTCCATCTTTCTTGTGTGGTCCATTTGCAGTGGGTTGGACTGTTGCAGCTCTCTTTGGACCACATGGAGTGCATCAATAATGTTACAGCATCGCTAAGTCAGTGTTCGGACTTCCGCTGCACATTGATGGCTTTAGCTCTCTTTGAGTTCAACCATTTCTTTAAGTTCTTTGAGTGAAACAGTTCTTTACCCGTCGGTTTGCAGGTGCTCAGAGCTGTCGTCCGCCTGAAAACTGATGATCTCTTTCAGTTGCTCAGCTCTGTCAGGGTCCTTGGATCTGTCCTGTGCCTTCTCCCGTTGAGCAGGGTTCGTTCTCTGTGGAGTCCTGTGGCTGGCAGCGTTAGTTCATTTACCTCCTGTTTGAGGCCTGCGGGAGCATGGCCAAGGAGAAGATAATGCTGGTCAGCTCTTGGTGGCTCAGGCTGGGTGTCGGACATCTGCTTTCGTTGTTGCCTAACTGTTCCTTCCTCTGCCGTGGCAGGTCGTTGCCTGCTTCAGGCTGAAGGATGTCCATGACACTGCTCTGCCGGGTCTTCAGGTGGTCCTGGTGGCAGGGCTGTGTGTCTGAGGCCTACTGGCACACTTGTGGGAACAGGAGAGAGAAATGGCAAAGGCAAATGCAAGTTTCTACAGAGGTGGTGAGCTATCTGTGTGGGAGAATAGCTATGTGGAGCAGCTAAAATTTAGTGTTGGTGAGCACACACAAAAAAAAAAAAGTTTTGAGTATCTTAGTTGACGTGCTTTAAGCAGCATCGACTGATGACTGGGCTCTTACATGTCATAACCTATTACTCAAAAATGCTGATGGTTCTTCTCACATGTTGTGCTACGAGAGTAACAGATAGAGCAAAACCAAAATAAAACAATAGGATGAAACCAGAAAAGAAGAGGAAGAAAGGAGTGTTTTACCTATTTAGGTTTATCTAGGAGACATAGGTAAACATGAGTCACTTATGGGTTATGCTGCTGTTAGACTAAGCTACCAGGGACACATCAGACATCTCAAGGTCCAAAAGAAGAAGAAGAAACAATGGGAAGTGTTTCCAGTTCTGTCTGGGGCCTACTGTGTGTTTGTGTTTAGCCGTACTTCATGTACTTAGCTTGGTGCTAAGGAGTGAGGATGGGTAAAACACAGACAGGAAGTAGGATATTAATGACCTGTGTAACTCTCTATGGAAACAACAGTCGCTAGATATTGTAATCCTATAGAGAGAGAGAAGATGAGGATAGTGACTAGTGATCTAAAATAAGGTAAAGGTAAAGTTAGAACATCCTTATAGCTCTAAGAAAACTAAAAGGAAAGGGAAGCGTATCAAGTAATTTAATTAAATTTCAAATTTAGTTAAGCCCTTTTTTTTTCTTTAGCTGAATATAAGAATTCAGGCTGAAACAAAAGTAAATAACTAAATTGAAATAAAATAAAAAAAAATAATTATGTAAACATTGTGTGTTCTCATAGCTCTGGTAACTAGAGGGGAACTTGACTAAGCAAATTGATTTAATTAAATTCCCAATTTAATTAAATTCAATTTAACTGAATAGGACTATTCAGGCTCAACAGGTGTAAATACACAAAATAAAATAGGGGTAGATTTAAGTAAAAATAAAAGAAACACAAATAAAAACCCAAAGTATCTGGGTTTCAATCTGAAAGTGAAACCAAGAGGAAGGGGTCGAGAGAGAGAAAGAGAGAGAGAAGAGGGTGGTTTAACCCTCTTATGAGACGTGCTTCGAGAAGCTCTGACACCAGGGTGAATCATTCGTCTCAAGTCATTCGGAGTGTATCACTGCTAAGGTCACGTGATTTTATTAAACTGGGCTTCGTTACGCGTCATAGCTGTTTCGAAATTGTTTTAAATTTCAACGGTTCGTGAACCATTGTGTATTTGGTCTCTATGTGATCTCGTATCACTTTATAGATTCGTACACATTTAATGACGCATTTGATAAAGGGTCTGATTGACTTTCAAGTCAAGCTTTCATAAAACGAGCCCTACGGTTTACTAAGATATTGTGCCTTGAAAGACACCTCATATTAAACGATATTAGGTAGCTCGCGGATTGCCATTACCTGATAAATTTTTTTTGATAAAACCTTTGCGATTGGTTTGTAAAAGGTGTTCCGTTGATTTGAGTTTCCACTACACTTCCACTGTTTTGACCAGCAGGGGTCGCCAGCGAGGGCGTTTCAAACAAAGAATCATTTGTGACGCAGTTGACTCCTTTTGATTCAAAGCCTCGAAGAGCTTTGACTCTCATTACTCGTGTTCAAATCACTCAGTTCAAATCACGCAAAATCTATAGTCTTTGGTTTAAGGTTACACTTTACGCTCTAACGTGTCTAAGTTTTAGGCGGTGCTAGAACTATCACTCGAGGTAGAGGGTTTTACTTGTAAGTTATGCGTGCAAGTTAGGATTGAGGGAGCTATTGGCTACAACCGTCGCTTGTTTACACGAGGGTCTGTGAGATTGGTGCTGTTGTCAGAAAAACTAGATAGGAACGCCTGCTCGCGTTCCGGACGCAATGCCAACCAACAACGCAGATCGGCCGGAGCAGCGGACGAGCTGTGCTGACAGTTTGCACTGAGTCTCTCACTTAGACACGACGTTGCGTGTGAGTGACTCTTTTTTAACAAATCAAAACAGCACCGTTCTTTCACAGACAATGGCAAATTACTAGTTAGCTTAGGCTAGAATTTTAGCGGTTTAAAATGAATACAATGACGTAACGAACAACAAGGCCTTGATTGGTGACTGAGGAGCATCGCTCAGATCACCTTCAAAATGCTGAGAATGGAGTTTTCTTCGTCCATAATCAGATTAATTTGTTCTGGTACCATTTATACGCGCGGTTAATCTGAGATTTCTTCGTCAGAGAAGGCTTATGCTCGATTTATATCTGAAATTAGGCTTTCTTCGCTAATATCAGGAGTTTCTTATCGTACGATTTAAATATGCATTATAGCATTTGTGAACTTTCTGCCATTCGTAGGAAGGCATATTCAAGCTATTGTTTTGCTGATTTACTCAGAAACTTGTACGTGCATGTATGAGATGTTAATAAAACTTATGGGACAACATATGATTGATTACTGTCTGCTTGCATACAATGTTTAATACGATGCCTTAAAATTCTCCACCATTATGTAAGGAACTCAGCTTTTTGGAAATATTAATAATCAATAATATCTTGTTATTAATATTAATATTTAAATGTAAATTAATATTACAATCAATTAATCAGTTCTTCCAACGAACTCTTTTGATTATTAATTTATTCTAAGAAAAGGGTATCTTCCATGGCCACCGAAGAATAATTATTTCTTCGCCTGTACTTGTACTTTGAGCCAGTAGCAAAAACCGTGATCGTAAAGTGACTTGTATTGCAAGCAAAACAGAAGTTTTTTTTAACTAAATATAGATATTTATATGAATATAAATAAACTAAACAACATACACACATGAATACATAAATAGGTTAGTGATAGGATGAAATTGGAAACCGGAAGAGGGTCTATGAGAAGAACCATCAGAATTTCATTTTCACATTTCATTGAATTGAATACTTGCATTTGTAATGGGAACAATTCTTGAAGTTGTTGAAAATTGAAGTCGTTGATGGTTCCCTCAGTGTCAAGTGGAAGTTGGTTGAGCGTTCTCTTTCTCCAGGAACGCATGATTGGTTTGGTCAAGGCCTGGGACTCTGTTGAGGCCACGCCGAGCACCCAGGAGAAGTGAGGAAGTCAAAAGGATGGGTGATTGGAGTCGTTGTTGGTTGGAGTCTTTGTTGGTTGGAGTCTTTGTTCCAAAACTCCTGAGATTGTCCTTGGTTCTTTGTGAGAGAGTCTTCTCTCTTTTCCATGAGGCCGGATCTGGTTGGAATCGAGGCCTGCTGGGCCCTGGGGCCCCCGTGGAGGGGGAGGGGGCTCCCCAGTATCACCAGAACAGTGTTGCGGCTGGATGAAAGAACTAAGAGAGGGCGGTCACTGTTGCCTGCCTCTGATATACCCTGAGAAAGAACCAACCCCTAAGGTTTGAATGGACCTATGAGTAAGGTGACATGTCCGAGAGGGGAAGCGGCTCTTAGTTGATTTATGGTCTTTGTCCCCAGCGTGCTTAGACTGTTCATTCAAGCTCAAATAGACATAACAAATTCACATTGCATTCTAAGAGAAGGTGATGTACATCAAAGTGTGTGTCATTAAATGAGGATTAATTTGGTAGGAAGCTTGATACAGGTGAGGTTATATTGACCGTTGGGTGGTTGTTCAACCACATACACCCCAATCAAACATACCATGTTGTTATACCTAATAGTACACGAGACAGTAAATCATCACAGTTTCTGTGAGGCATGTTCCTTCATAGATCAGAGTAACACCGCAAAGTTTATTTAATTAAAGATGGTCTCTCTCTCTTAAGCATGTGGCGCATGTGGCCACATTCCTTTGAGGTCGTAAAGTCTGTTATCAGTCTTAAAGTGTTCTGTAACCGGACACCCGGCTGACAAAGTAACTTCATTTGTGAGGTTAGTTTTGGGGGAGAGTTTCATAGACCTTTATATTCATTAAATATAGTGAATATGAATAACTAGTGTGTGTCTGATTGGTCCAGACCCTACATTCCAAAACGTCATTTTAGAGTTAGTAACGGAGGTTTGAGCCACTGATAGCAGACTAATGAGTGGGACACACTTACGACTCGCTGAAACATTCGAAGACTGACTGTTTCCATCGACTGTAGCAGGTCTTAAACACCGACTGTGAACACAGACTGAACGCGCTGAACACGCGTTTGGGCACGATCAGTCATGACTCATAGGCTATCAAATTACATTCATAACTGGCCTTAGAGTAAGTGTGTCCCCGGCTTTATGCAGTTATTAATGCATTAGAGAGAGAGAGAGAGAGAGAGAGAGAGAGAGGTTGCAATAATGAGACAGAAAAGCATGCGCATCAATAGGCTATTTATTAATTAAATAATTAAATTCGTTTTAATTAATTCGTTCTTGTTTTCTATAATTGACAGTAGATAACCTAATAAATTAAACACACAAAGCCCTTTAATAAGTAGGCCTATCAATAGTTATTTATGTTATTATCTGGAATAATTACGAAAAGCCGTGCAGCAGGACTATCAATTTTATATATTCAGTTTAATTTTCTATTTATAGGACTTTAGCCGTGCGTTTCCCTGAAAATAATTGCACAACTTAGAAACGTTCTCAACAAATCAGAATCAAGCATTCAACAGCCCTGTAGTATAATATAGAATTAAAACACTTTATATCCAAATGTCAAATAAATGTCATTAATAAAGCCCCAGTCTTATAGATCATTAACTAAAAAAAAGTTGTTTTAGGGTCTAGTTACGCTTTAAAGGTGGCATTCTTTTTCAAGCAAAGATAGCAATTTAATTACATGTTCCTTGACATTTACATTTTATTGATAAAGACGGCCTACTGCACACACATGAAAATACAAATAAATATTTTATTTTTAAAAACAAGGCATTTTTTTGTATTCAGCCTCATCTTTAACAGGGCAGATATCAGAATATTTTTTTAATTTATTCTTGCCTCAAAAGGAACAATATAATTTTACAAACATGTGGCATTATAGTTGGAGTAAAAATAACTGCTGTAATAGTAATAACTGAATACTAATAAAGAGTTTGATGACGTTATAAGCAGAGATGGGGGACTCGAGTGACATGACTCGAGTCGCAAATTTAAGGACTTGAGACTTGCTTGACTAAATTAAGAAAATGACTCGACTTGACTTTGACTTGAGATCCAATGACTTGAGACTTGACTTGACTTGAACTGTATGACTCGAGAATGACTTGATATACATTTATCATCGCAATGAACAAAATGAAAGCAACGGAACCATTGACGCCAGTCATCAGATTCTGCGCGATTGCGTGACACTGCACAAGCCCAGAAAAAACATACATCGCGGTGAGCGCGCTAAATACAAAAACATCTCCCAGCATCGTTGTTTTTTTTTTGGATATAAACACTAGAAATTGACTATATTCATACAAGAAGATTTGCTGTACGCATAATAACTGGCAAGGGATATCGGACGACCATCACAACCTCGAACAGTCAAACTTCATTCACCACGTCTAAAAGTAAGCTATGGCTTGTTTAACCTGTTTGTTATAGTTCATTTGACTATCTTTAAATCGAGATTATTGGTCAAAACAGAATGCCTCTTTATACACAATTATGTTTTCAAATGTAGCTTAATGTTGTCAATATTCAAATGATAATTAATGATGTCATATGTTTTGTATAACATTTGCCACATTTCTTTTAAAATCATGCTTTAAAGCCAAATATGTCGTTCTTTCCAATGACAAAAAACAACATAGAAAACTGTTAATGTTTTGTCGTGTTTTATGTTTCTCTTAAAGCAGGGTTAGATGTTATCAGGGGTTACATCTATTAGATGTTATCAAAAGGCCAGCAGAATTAATATTGCACCCAAAATTCAAAATGTGGTGGAAAAAAATGCCCTAGTATGAGTTATTTTCATAATTATAACATATGATATTAAACAAATATTTCCAGAATATTGACGCGATTGCAAATGTGATAATTATTTTATAAAACAGTTCAGTAAACAAAGAGTGAATATTGTGATGCGACATTTAGACATAGCCTAATATTCCAAATATTTTCTGTTTTTGCTCGATTTCTCCAATGACAATAGTTCCAAACAAGCCACAGAAAGAGTTATGCGTATTTGTGATTCAGTGACCTAGTTGGTTAGTTCCAGAACGAATCTGCCGTTTTGAACATAAGTTAAATGAATGCTTCTATGACTCGTACATTAATACGGTAATTTGGCGTAACCTATTGGCGGTTTTAACTTCATAATTAAAAATATATAACTTGTATTAAAGCTCCAGTAGGTAACTTTTGTAACCAGATATTTGTTAAAACTGTCATTATGTCCTGACAGTAGAATATGAGACCGATAATCTGTGAAAAAATCAAGCTCCTCTGGCTCCTCCCTGTGGTCCTATTGCCATTTGCAGAAATACACCGCTCCCGGTCAGAAACAACCAATCAGAGCCAGGAGGAATGTCTTAGCAGTGTCAATCACGCTCGTGTACGCGCTGATCACCCCTCTCTTGCACAGCGCGAGTGCGTACCGTTGTTCGTGACTCTCCTGTTCGAACTCGTTCATCCAAATGAGCGAATCTTTTTTCGAGTCATTTCGTTCATTCAACGAACGAAATGACTTGAAAAAAGATTTGTTCATTTTGATGAACGAGTTCGAACAGGATCACGAACGTGCATCACAGAACAGAGCAAGGCGAGCATTTGTGCTTATAAAACTTAAAGTTTTTTATTTATTTTTGGAATGACCGATCGTTTCGCTAGATAAGACCCTTATTCATCGTCTGGTACCGTTTAAAGCCCTTTGAAGCTGCACTGAAACTGTCATTTGGTCCTTGAAACGTTTGTGTCCTATTGAAGTCCATTATATGGAGAAAAAGCCTGGAATGTTTTCATCAAAAACCTTAATTTCTTTTCGACTGAAGAAAGAAAGACATGGACATCTTGGATGACATGGGGGTGAGTAAATTATCAGCAAAAGTTTTTTTTAAAGTGAACTAATCCTTTAACGGTATCTTACTAGCTATCTATAACTTATAGGAAGAGTGCAACGTTATAAAGTTACATGCATTGCAAAATACATAATGATTTGAGGACCAAGTTTGTAGTCAAAGTATGGGCAGGCCATAGTCAATGTAAAGCATATTGTTGATGTTTCGTACCTATTAGTGAATGTTCCATAACTGTTTATAATCCGCCGTCATCGGTGGTCCTGCTTACTAGCCTGCGCGTTCACGGCAGGCTCCGCTGTGGGGGAGGAGCTGTGGAGGGAGGGCTGTAGCGTAGCAGAGAGCAAGGGGGTGGACCTGTAAGTTGTTCTTGTTCAAATTTTCAGGGTAAGTCAACATTTCCTCAAAACTCCCTACTGCAGCTTTAATCTATTTTGGATGCTGTAAGTAACTTTTACAATACAATATTATTAAGTCTGATTCATATGAAATATTATTTGTGTGATCAAGCGTTTTAACAGATAAATTCAAATCGCTTGTCTGCTGGGTCACTTTTAAATACATAATCATTATACGGACCTGCTATTTAAAACGACTGAAGAAGTGGGAAAAGCTGTTGTGACAGTAATTTTCCCAATATTACTCAAACTCGCGTATTTATCACGAGGTTGAATCCAGTTATTCATTATTCAGCAACGTATTGATTCTTTTCTGTTTTATCATGAATAACGTAACGCTTCCATAACGCGTTTTCCCCATAACGTAAGCGCTGTTTCTCTGGCATTTTCAAAGGGTCATAAAATCGTGGCTTGATACACAGTCTAATGGTCTAACTCTAACGAAATCCAAATTTTAAACATATTTTACTGAAGCAATATTATGAGCTCAAATATTATTATATTTGAGCCAATGCAAATGAATGAGCAAAGTTATTTCAGACAAGACCACTCTGATTGTAAAGCCTAACATGATTGGTAGTAGCTAGAACGTGCTACGATTGGTCAGCTCAATGTGGCCGTTATCTGGTTGGCTTGAGTAAACTGAAGGGTTGGTCAAAATCCCTTGCCTCTCCAAATACATCTATAATCATATCCTTTTGAATGTATATACTTCCTTTATAAAAATCAATAATCAAATATATTCATTATCACATAATAATTTTTATATTCTTTGTGCTTGTGAAATTATATTGTCTTAAATGCATGTGATGTAAGTAACCAGTTTCTTTTAGGTGCATTCCAATCTTACTTTGAGATTGCACGCAGTACACGCAGGACACGAAGGCCACGTAACCCACAAGGCCGTTTGTCTCTTTCTCTGGTATCAGTAGAGGGTCCTAAAGGCAGCGTGGACACATATGATTCTTCGCTGGACATATGGTCAAGCTATATTGAGCGTTACTATATCGAACTTTAATTGTTGTATTAAAATGTATTCTTTCCAGTATATTTCCTTCCTTAGGAGTAAATGCCAGTGATCTGTTTTTCTCCCAAATGAGTGAATGTTTTAGCATTATGTTTTGGTATACTTAACTGATAATAAGGAGCTCAGACTCTCTTCAGCCTTGATGGGAGCTGTTATTTGCTAGTGTCTGTTATGTGTGTGTGTGTGTGCGTATGACATTCTATGTAGGTTCTGGACGTTCGGACCAGACACCCCGGCGCCCTTCTCTAACCTGCGAGGCCACCACAGACCTAAATCTAATGAGTGGACGACAACTATCTTGACTAATGGCGATAGGCACCCCTATCTCCTCACATGTGTTAAATTGTTTAGGCTCTTAATGTTTCTTAGCCAATGAGAATCATTCAACCTGTAAGCAATGACGTAGCTTAGACCTTGGAAATGGTATAACTGCTGTGATCTTTGTAACTGTAAGCGGGGCGGCCTACGAACTCCTGTGCGAGTATTGAAGCTGACTTCTGCTGATGAAACTGCAAACTATCTTCAGTAAATATTTTCTTTAATTTTTTATAATTCTGACTCTGGGTCTTCATTCTTCATATCTGGTTCTGGGTCTTTAACTGTACACCCCTTACAAAACGGTGGGTGGAGTCCACTTATTTATGGATTTGTCTGCACGTCAAGGCTAGAAGTGTTTCAAAATCCACAAATGCTTGAGTGGATTTACAAGTGCACAGGAACCGATTCACAAATGCGTGAGTGGATTTACAAATGCACAGGAACCGATCCACAAATGCATGAGGGGATTTACAAATGCACAGAAAGCGGTTCACAAATAAATGCCAGGCAGAGTTGTGTTTGTGGCATAAAACACATTTGTAAATATATATTTTTATTTGCAATTCTCATTTTATTTATTTGTGAGTTTTATAATTTTTTGTGAAACTCATTACATTTATTTGTGGATCTCAATCTATTTATTTGTGAATTTTATATATTTTTATGAATCTCTTGACATTTATTTCTGGATCATAATCTATTTATTTGGAATAATGCAACAATTCTACCCCCATAACTAACGCCCGTGACCTAAAGGAAAACATGTTAACATGCTATTTGTTGATGTATAGGCTATTTGTTTTTTAAAGCAAAAGTCCTAACTGCTTTTCCCTATGTTTTTTTCACTCTGTTACAGGAAGAACCCGTTTCTATCGAGGGGCTACATTGTTCCTGTTCCTTTTTAATCTCTTTTCTCCTTGATTTATTTTTTGGGTTTATTAAAGTGTCTTAACTTTGCCCTAGTAGGCTATAATAAACAGACATGATTCAGTTACACACAAAATTAAGAAGATATTTTTTTCGATGTCAGTATAGCCTACTTTTTTAAATATTGTTTTTCATGTTGGATATTCAAGGGCTGTATACCACCATATGGGCTACATTGAGGGGGGGGGGGGCAGTCTTATACGTAGCCTAATAATAACAATAATATGTCAATAATTAGAAATGTTCAAACGGTTCCCCCAATGTTGGAAATTCTTGCTCTGCTTTGTTTTTTTAGGATGACAAAAAGGTTTAAAAGTTACATTTTAGGCACGTCTATCTTAGTGGTCTAATAGCGAACATCCAAATAGATACCCAAATAAAATTAAAGGTGAGATGGAAGTTGCTAATCATTTAATATTAATCAACTGTTTTACGATAGAAATGATAAATGCCTGACAGTTATGTATAGTGATGCAAACTACTCGACTTTTTCTTCTTGAATATGAAGGATGAAAGTTGCATGTGTTTATTATCGATGCTATTTTATTAATGAAAGTCGCGGGGTTTCTGTGAACTTGAGTGTGCAGCACGATCTCCGCTCTCTGCGTGCAAATGGTGTGTGTGTGTGTGTGTGTGAGTGCCTGAAAGCAGTTCATGGTGTGTAATGTAAAAGAGTAACCCGAAAGGTTCGGCCTATGAATAAAGGTCATATAAAGCCCATACAGAGCGGCCGCGATTTACAGCATTGTTCAAACATCGGCCGGAGATCATTTGCGATCATATGCCGACGTTGCGGTGACATATGGCCGATTAGCAAACGCTCTCTGAGCGACATCGTGCCGATGGAACTTTGTACATCGGGCCGACATCGGCCAGACGTACGTGTGCTATCTGGGTAGTAACGTCGTCTAGCTGATGTCAATTACTAAACGGAAGTTGAAAGCATCTTACTGGAAGTCACTCGCGGCTATGGCGCCCCCCACGGAGAAGTGAGGAAAAAGGTGAATAGAATGACTGGATAGCTCATGACGTCATAAACAGTGAAGCCACCGCGCCGCCATATTGGTATTCCCTAGTGAGCTCACGCGTTCTATTGAATCAATAGGAAATTTTATGATTTGACTGAAAAAACATTGCCTAACGAGAGACAGTTTTTAAATCTAAAGTATCCCTGTACATTCTCACAACGCAAACATCCGAAGCATTTAAATGGGTATTTGTTTAAAGTCAGAATTTTTTCCAGCTTATTAAAAAACGGCAATTTCTCTGCAAAAGTAATAAAAAGCTGTATGAGAACACACTAGTCGGCCTTCACTGAAGAGCTATCTGCACAGGTAAGAAAAACAGTTTGATACTATTAATTATATAGTGAATGCTAAAGACCTATATTTTTGTGAATATTGTTTAGTGGCCACAAATTAATAATACCTCAGCACGTTATACTAATTTGTTCCCTCGTTTTACTATATTGTGGCCACGTTGTCATTCGTTAAATCAAAACGAGGGAGGGAATTAATTCAATTCAAATTCAATTCAAATTTATTTGTATAGCGCTTTTCACAATACACATTGTCTCAAAGCAGCTTTACAGAAATTGCATTTCGGAAATGTACATAGAAAAATACAGTTAGTTAATCAAGTATTAATTTATGGCATAACATATCGCCGGCTTTGAGTCGTCTCTTCACAGGCGTCGAGTCGTCTCTTCACAGGCGTTGGGGCATCTGAAGTCTCCGTGAGAGGCTGGATACAAACTGGAGCTGACGAACGCTATTTACCTCGGGACTAGCGTCCCGAGATAACAGCAGAAAAGCAGATGGGAAATAATTAGCATAGCTGATGTTCATAATGTTTATGCATTCGAACTGATTCAGCAGTAGTATCAAAGGTTAAGCATTAAGTGAATGCTTGGTTAAAGAGATGCGTCTTTAATCTAGTTTTAAACTGGGACAGCGAGTCTGAGTCTCGTACAATATCAGGAAGGCTATTCCAGAGTGTAGGAGCTAAATGCGAGAACGCCCTCCCTCTTTTAGTGGACTTAGATATCCTAGGAATGACCAGAAGCCTCGAATTTAGTGATCTTAAAGAGCGCGATGGATTGTATGGCGATAGAAGGTCTGTTAAATACACAGGAGCTAAACCATTTAGGGCTTTATAGGTCAGTAGGAATACTTTGTAATTGATACGTAACTTAATAGGTAACCAATGTAGAGATGAAAAAATAGGTGTTATATGATCATATTTTCTTGATCTATTAAGAACTCTAGCAGCTGCATTTTGCACTAACTGTAGCTTGTTGATTGAGGATGCAGGACAGCCAGCTAATAAAGCATTACAGTAATCTAGTCTCGAGGTCATGAATGCATGAACTAACTTTTCTGCATCAGAAACAGATAGCATGTTGCGTACCTTAGCAATGTTTCTAAGGTGGAAAAAGGCTGTTCTTGTAATATATGAAATATGATTTTCGAAAGTCAAGTTGCGGTCTAGTATAACACCCAGGTCTTTTACTGTAGTGGATAAAGTAGCAGGACATCCTTCTAAATTAAAGTTGTATTGTAAGGGATTTTGTGGGTAGTTTTTTGGACCAATAAGTAGTACCTCCGTTTTATCTGAATTTAATAGCAGGAAATTACACGTCATCCAGCATTTTATATCATTTAGACACTCTGTCAATTTAGATAAGTTAGTGTTTTCATCTGGTCGTGATGAGATATATAATTGAGTGTCATCAGCATAACAGTGGAAATTAATTCCATGTTTTCTTATAATATTACCAAGTGGCAGCATATATATTGAGAATAGCAGAGGGCCTAACACCGATCCTTGCGGCACTCCATAGTCTACTGACGTTATCTTTGATTTTTCCCCATTTAAACAGACAAAATGGTAACGGTCTGATAAGTACGATCTAAACCAGCTTAATGCCTGTCCCTGAACACCAGTTTAGTTTTGTAGTCGATCCAAGAGTATTTTATGATCGATAGTATCGAACGCAGCACTAAGATCGAGTAGAACTAGTATTGAGATACAGCCTTGGTCAGAAGCTAAAAGTAAATCATTTGTAATTTTAACTAGCGCAGTTTCTGTGCTATGATGCGGTCTGAATCCCGACTGGAATTTTTCATAGATATCATTTTCTTGTAAGAAAGAGCACAGTTGAGCGGACACAATTTTTTCTAGTATTTTAGACATAAATGGAAGATTTGAGATGGGTCTGTAATTTGCTAAGTTATTTGGATCTAATTGCGGTTTCTTAATGAGAGGTTTTATTACTGCCAGCTTGAATATTTTTGGAACATGACCTAAAAATAAAGACGAGTTAATAATATTAGGAAGAGGCTCTTCCACTACAGGTAACACTTCTTTCAGTAGTTTAGTGGGTATTGGATCTAATAAACATGTTGTTGGTTTAGATGCAATGATAAGTTTATTTAGCTCTTCCTGTCCTATAGTTGTAAAGCGGTGTAGTTGTTCTAGAGGGGCCATAATTGAGGCTGAATCATAAGACATCATAGAGGATTGTATATTTACAATTGTGTTTCGGATGCTTTCTATTTTCTCATTGAAGTAATTCATAAAATCATTACTACTATATTGTAATGGAATATTTTGCTCTGGTGATGTTTGTTTATTTGTTAGTCTAGCCACGGTGTTGAATAAAAACCTTGGATTATTTTGGTTATTTTCTATTAGTTTGCGGAGATGCTCAGCCCTGGCTGCTTTTAGAGCCTTTTTATAACGTGACATACTGTCTTTCCACGCGATTCTAAAGACCTCTAAATTAGTTTGTTTCCATTTACGCTCTAAGTTACGAGTTTCTCTCTTGATTGCATGCGTAGCACTGTTGTACCATGGTGCTTTAGTTTTCTCTCTAACCTTTTTTAATCTAATTGGTGCAACAATATCTAGTGTACTAGAGAACATGGTGCTCAAACTGCTAGTCATTTCCTCTAGTTCATCTGTTTGTTTGGGTGCACTGCGCAGCTGAGATAGATCAGGTAAGCTATTTGAGAATCTATCTATAGTGGTTGGAAGGATTGTTCTGCCTGGTCTATAACGTGGCGCAACATGACAAATTTCAGCAGTACGTATTATACAAGTTACCATGTAATGATCAGTGAGATCATCACTTTGCGGTATAATATTTATATCAGTTGGATTGGTTCCATATGATATAATTAAATCTAGTGTATGATTTAGACGATGAGTGGGACCACTGACGTTTTGCGTGACCCCAAAGGAGTTTAATAAATCTGTAAATGCAGTCCCTAACGCATCATTTGTATTATCTACGTGTATGTTAAAGTCTCCAACAATTATTGCTTTATCGACATTGACCAATAGATCTGAGAGAAAGTATGCAAACTCTTTTAGGAAGTCAGCATAGGGCCCTGGAGGTCTATATAGGGTAGCCAAGGCTAGAGATAATATGGATTTGTTTCTTGCATCTAAGAGCGTAACATTTAGCACAAGTACTTCAAACGAATTAAACCTGTGACCTGTTTTCTGATTAACATTAAGAATATCTCTATAGATTGTTGCAACACCGCCGCCACGACCGATCAGACGGGGCTCATCCTTATAACAGTATCCTGGTGGAGTAGACTCATTTAGACCGAAATAATCATTTGGTTTAAGCCAGGTTTCAGTAAGGCAAAGTACATCGAAACTATTATCTGTGACCATTTCATTTACAATAACCGCCTTAGGTGTGAGCGATCTAATGTTTAGAAGACCTAGCTTTAGAAATTGTTTTTGTTCACTGATATTTAGATTTTCTGGTTTAATTACAATAAGATTTTTGCTAGATCCTACACTAGATTTATTGTTTGGCCTCACTAAGCGAGGAATAGACACAGTTTCTATATAATGTTCTACACTACTTATATCAATTAAGTTGGGACAGCAAAGACTGTGATTTGGACTTTGACTTACTAGTCATATGGTGTGTAACGTCTTGGAGATGTTGTCCGACAGAACAGCCGCTCCGATTCTGCTGGGGTGCAGGCCATCAGCACGGTAGAGCCTAGGTCGCTCCCAGAACAGATTCCAATTATTTACAAAGAGCAGTTTCTGTTCATTACACCATGACATTAACCATTCATTTAGAGCAAATAATCTACTGAACCTTTCTTGTCCTAGTCGGTACGTGGGAAGCGGTCCAGACACGATGATCGTTGCTTCAGGCGATGTGCTGCGAACCGTCTCGATCAGGCTTCTGTAGTCCTTCTTCAGAACCTCCGTCTGCCGCAGCCTGATGTCGTTCGTCCCCGCGTGTAGGACCACAGCTCCGACGCGCTCGTCACCGTTCAGGATCTCGGGAATCTGTGCAGCGACATCAAGAACACGAGCACCAGGAAAGCAGTGAGTGCGCACCTTACGCTTACCTGAGGTAGCACGGACATGACGGACCATGGAAGTGCCGATGATCACGCCGGCGTCACGTTCCGGCTCGCGAAGAGGGGAGAAGCGGTTCCGGGTGGAGATCTCGAAGACCGGGAGGGGCGGGGAAGTCCTTGGTCTGGTCCTGGCTCGTGTCTTCCGCTGTGGGATCACCCAGGGTCCATGGTGTTGCCTCGGTGCCGGAGTGAATGAAGGCAGAGATGATCGCGTCCTCCTGGGCAGAGAAACGCACGGAGTAGACGAAGTCGGAGTCAAAAAGTTACTAACCACTGACTTGTGAGCATCGGCGCGTGATGTTTCAAGCGTTGATCGCCGATCTCGCAGCTCGGCTTGCTTCACCAGCAGAACGCGGATCTGTTTCTCCACCGACTCCAGCTCCAATCGTACCGAAACCAGCTCGAATGTGTCCTCACCTGCACTCAGAGGTAACGTTAGAAACACATCCGATATGTTCGCCATTATAACAGATGAACAGTAAATTAGTAGTGATACTACCAATATCACTACTAATTTAGGACTGAAATGATGGATATAACCCGTATCCTTTCAGTCAAACGGGTGTAAAATGAGAGGGTCGATAGGCGCGAGGCCACGCGTGAAATGCTAGCGGGCTAAAGGCTAGTAGCCGAGATTCGGAAAGTTGGATCTAAGTAGCGATATCAAAGCAATCCAATTGTTTTTTATAAGGAATAGTGTCGAGGATAAGTTCACATGATATAAAAATAGAAAGTGCTTGTTTATAAATGAGTGGTAAAGAAGAAAATCAGGGAATTAGTTCAAGGTGTCCACGATTTATTAAAACGAGGGAACAAAGTCGTCGTAACGACGAATTATTTAGATCAGTAAAAGGTAGTAAATTAAATTATGCCAAATTAAGGCCAGAAAAAAGTAGTAAACGTCATCTGCTGAGGTAGTAAATTTTCGAACCCCCATCCAACTAGGCCTATGAGTTTCAATTTGTGTTAAGTGCAGGACTTTGTTCTAAAATTCGCGTGGATCTATTATATGTTGCGAGTAGGACCTGAGCGATATCATGTGACGTGGTGTTTGTTCGTTCGCGCGCTCGCAAACAAACTGGGTACCCGGCTGGGCTGGTTTGCTGCCCAACCTGTTCGCGAGTTCGCTTCTATTTCAGTCATCAGTCGGCCCCCAAAGCCATATTTGATCGATGAGTAGCCTAATGTAGACAACTGACTGCTGCGCTTGTGACAGGGTGCATGTTAACTGAAAGAAGGAACAGAGAGAGAGAGACAGAGCCGGCGCCAGCCGAGCGCTGATGAGGGGGCGTCTGAAATACCGAGAGGGGGCGTTAACGCACGTCACCACTTTTTGCCAGGGTCTCCCCACCACTTTTTAAAACATCTTTGCGGCACGGATGTACCAATACAAATTAATAAAACATCTCCATTTAACTAGCAGAGCATTAATTTTGTTCGTTTGTCAAATTAGAGTCGTTCTAGCGCTAAAATGTGTTTTGTTTTGTTTTTTTAAATCAAGTGATCAAAGTGCTTGCCGCTTCGATCAGTGAAGCAGATACATTGTTGTCTTGTGGCTCGCACGCGCGCTTCAATCCGTTGCGGAGACTAACGTTTCGTTCTGGTGAAATCACAACAAAATGTGCAAAACACCCACACACACACACAGTCACACACACACAGTCACACACATACACAGTCAATCACACAATTATAGCCTACACAAATGAACTTGTAGTGCTATTACCATACAGCAAAAAAAGAGGTTGAAATGAGATCAGATCCAGATGGATTAAGCTGAATAAAGCATTTAGCAAAGCAAATAAAGCATTCTTGTTTATTTTTGTTACATTTTAATTACATTTTAATCATACACGTGTGTAACAAAAAACTTTCTCTGTACTTTCTCTGAGGTTTGACTGTAGTTATAATAATAATGCAAAAACGAGTAAACTTCGAATAAAATAAAAAAATATAAACATTGACAAACAGTATTATTTGAGAATTACTAAATATATACACTGAAATTCACATCTTAAAAGTTATTAATTTTGTACAAAAAACTATATATATTCTGTATGTACTAGGCCCTCGATACAGAATGATGCCCTTAAAAATGATCCAGAAACGATTTACGGTGAAGAGGGAGACAATAGAGGCTTTTCACCGACCCAGGTGGCGTTGTATAGACGAGCACGACAATCCTGGTCCAAACTTTAGCTGTGTCTTCGTGCTCGTCTAGGCAGGCAACACCATTGGTCCAGAACACTAAACAGTTAACAGTGCTATTTTCTCCCTGTTCACCATAAATCGTTTCTGGATCACTTTTAAGGGCATCATCATGTATTGAGGGCCTAGTCTCTATTTTAAATCACAAGCAAAATATTAGATCGTAGGCTACCTGTAGTCTCAGTAGAGCTGCAATCTTCTCTTTGATGAGTGAAACCTCCTCAGCAGTAACTCTTTCCATTCGTCTCTGAATTTTCTACTTAGGTCATTTTCAAATGCCAGCTGGATCAGATGTGCTTTTCGTCTATGCAACATGCTGCGTCTGTGCTCAGAAAAAACATTCTTAAGCGTTGAGAAAGAGTTCTCGCACATAGCAGTCGATGCCCCAAATGTTAGTGCGTGTTTTAAGGCAGTCATCACCACTGGCATGGCTTGGAAAACGCTGGAGTACTTTGAAAGAAGTTTGACCAATGTCACTTTCTCGTCCTGGCCTGTGGACAGTGTTTGCCAAAACTGACGTGCAACAGTGAACTGAGACTCCACCATTTCGGTGTTCGTTAAATCCAGTAGTAGTTTCACTTTCCCTGCTTTCAAAAAGTTCTCACTACCAGGGTCCAGTGCATCCAAAGCTGCCATGTAGTTGCCATTACGTTCGCTGAAACGAACGGACATTTCCCCCAAAACAGAGTCAATAATGCTAAAAAACAGCCGCTTGCACTCCTGCTCAATGTTCACTTCACGCTGACCAAAACTTTCATCCAAAATGTAGTCTTGCAGAGTCTTGCTGGCCTGTCGCTGCCGTTTCGGAGGGGCAGGAACCGCATCATCTGCACCTATACTTTCAGCCCACAGTTTCGCAAACTCTGCATCTGATCGTAGACTTTCAATGCATGAAGAAGCGCTGCCAATGAGCCGAATTGCCGTCATTAGATCCGTTTGTTCAGCTTGCAGCATCCTATTCGGTGGATCCATCAGGCACAAAACTTTGTACATCACACAGGCAAGAAATTTGAAAGTCAGTTCTGTGATGGCCTTGTGAAGTCCAACAGCTTCAACTTTTATGTCAGCACCTTTTCTTGTGGTTGCGATTCCATTCAGAAAATCCACAAGGGCGTCGTGCGATTTCAGCACCACGGACACCGTCTCAAGGTGTCCAGTCCATCGTTGATCTAGCAGCCTTTTAAGCTTCTCTCCCTTATACTGTGCAGCTACAGTGGGCTTTCTCAGAAATTTGTACAGTGCATTACAAATGGCAAAAAAATCTTCAACGGCGCTCTCGGATGAAACTGCATGCACTAACCAAATGTAATTGAGGATTAAAACAATGAATGTAGGGCACTTCTCTGTTTAATTTGTTTTGAATATGTTTCTGCATGCCTCCTTCTCTTCCAGACATAACGCTGGCCCCGTCATAACATTGACTTAATATTTTATTTGTATCGAGACCAACATTTGACAGCTCCTCAAGTACGATGTTTGTGAGTGACAGGGCATCGCACTTGTCTGTGGTCAATACTGACAACAGCCTCTCTTTCACTGTGCAGTTCTGGTCAACATATCGAAGAACAACAGCGACATTCTCATTGCCTGTTGGGTCCTTGGTTCCATCCACTTTAATTGTAAACCATGACTCCCCAACATCTTTAACAATGTTCTCTGTCACGATTGTACTCATCAGTTCAATTAAATCATTTTGAACATCGTGTGATGTGTACGTAGCATTTTTTGGAATTGTACTGAAGGCCTGCGCTAGCTCTTTGTTTTTTCTCAGCGTGTAATCAAATAGAGACAGGAACAGTCCACTGCCTACGTCACCTCTGTCATCAACTGAATCTATGGTACCCCTCAATGGCAGTTCGTTTGATACCAGGAATTCAATAATGTCAATTATTGAAGACACATAAAGGCGGTTTCGAGAAAGCTGATCTGAATTAACTAGGGTTGAAATCTCTTTTCCTTTGGAACATCGCAATTGCTGCTCTTTCCAAATAGCCATGCAAGCCAGATGCTCTTTACAGTTAGCATGTCTGTAAAATCCTTTCGCTTTATCTGTCGCATGCTTCCAGTTGCAAAAACCAGTACTTGTAAACACAGAGTCACTCCCGCCAAATTTCCGACAGGGAAAACAAAATGCCGAATCTGTTTGCTCTGAATATTCTAGCCATTCCCTAACATTGTACCAATTCGCCGAAAACGACCGTTTACAGTCGTTTTTATGTTGTTGTTTCTTTGGAAACTGCTTTAAACAGACCTGGACTGGCTTGTTTTTACCGAGGTCCTCTGGTACACTATACGATGACGGCGCCGGCGAGTCCTTGTTTTTGGTGGGCTGAGTGACTGGCAGTGCCGTTAGCGGGGCTGCATTGTCAGAGTCCACACTGCTTATTTGGAGCTCAGATGAGCCAGAAGAAGTAGCAGCAGGTGTTGTGGGTTCTTTCTTTTTAATCCATTTGCGAATGTCCATTGTGAAACCAACGATATGATGCAATATGCAACCTTGATATGATATGAAATAAAATATGTGTTGTGGTTCAGCGAGACCCGGCTGCGCCCGCGCACTCCATTCACTCTTGCTCTCTCTTCCTCGCTCATATTAATCAAAATCAATTGACACGATGGTAAAAGGTCGGGAGACCGAAGTTTCACGTGGCGCAATTGGAAATTTATTTCCCGCTGTGTGTGAATTGTGCTAAAAAAAACGTTGCCTTATCTTCTCTCAGGGCGTTCCCCACATTCAGCTGACACAACCACACTTTCAATAAAGGAAAATCTGTCTGATCTGTCTTCACGGCACTTCTGAATCGGTAACACAATATGGTTCCATTTATTAAAATCTAGTTAACTACATTAGTTAACATGAACTATTAATAAACTGCACGTCTACATCAATAATTAATCTTTCTTAATGTCAATTTCACCATATAGCCTACATTATTGATATCAAAAGTTGTATTGCTTAACATTAGTTAATGCACTGTGAAGTAACATGAACAAACAATTCATGCATGTTGTAAACTACGTAGTATTTTCAGGTTATTTATATTATAATGTGTAGAAACATTGCCAAAAAAATTATAATAATTTAGTTTAGACTGGAGTGAGGTAAAACCAGAAAAAAAGTGCAAAGCAAGTTGTTATCTAGCAGCAGATTTTGTTATTTAATTAAGAAAAGTTGTATCTGGCAGCTAATTCTATTAAATTTTACAGTATATGGTAGAAAATTAGACTTAAATAAACTTTTAAAATAAACTTTTTAATGCTTCGTTTTTATTCTACTTTTTGATATTGATATGATTATACCAAAACAATTATCAGGTCCAGCAAAGAAGTATTTTATGTTAGAAATCAAGTGGTAAAATCAAAGCTTAAAAAAAAAAAAAAAGGGGCAAGAAAGGATAAGTGTCTGTCGGCCACCACCGAAGACCAATTTTGACCAAGGAAAAAACCCTGGACATTATGGGGAAATGCAAGTTTTCGAAGATATTTCATTACTTTACTTTATTTCATAACAACTAATATGATTTATATTCTTTTGGTTTATCTACTAATACATTTAAAAATTACAAATGCAGTGAAAATTCAGGGATCGGTTACGGTATCGATGTTGGCGAGTAGCCTACCAAAAATGAAAGTATTGGTATCCGTCTCGTTCTGCAAAAAGTGGTATCATGCATCCCTAATTGAAAATATTCAACGGGTTCGCGTGAGGGAGGAGCAAAGCAGTGCCATATTTGAAGCACATTTAGAGATGTGATTAAATAAATTGCTGTTTTGGGATAGTAATTTCACTGCTTGAGTCTGTGTGTGTGAGAATGTGTGTTTGTGGTAAGCAGGGACGTGCACAGGAATTATGAGGGGCAGTTGCTCTGACCTGAAAAAAGGGCTTCCCCTACATTCAGTTGTGCTTCTTGCTCGTATTCAGTTCTGATGGTAGGCTACGGGCAACTACGCATGATTTGTAGTATGATTGCGTAAAGGGAACAGGAATTCCGGTAGGGAACAGAATCGACTGCTAAACCCAGGGCCGATCCTGAACTCCCCCTGGGGCCCTAAGCAAAAGGGGCCCTCTACCTGACCTGTGACGCCGTGAGCTATGTAAACCATTTGCCATTGCCACACAATCACACCTGACACTTCAGTGCTCCCAATACAATCCTCCCTCCTTGAAACAAAACAGTCAAAGAATAAGTACAACAATATAGAACAGAGTGAGGTTCAAACAAACAATATTTTTTGAATAGAGTATTTTCTATAGAATGTTGACATAACAAGTGAATATTAACGTAAACATAAATGAGAAGAAAATAATAAATTATAACCCTGAGCTTTGGCTTTTGGGATTAACTTTGGTTCTCTCTACAGCCTGGGTATTTTCGGCATCAGTATGATTTTTATTTATTTATTATTATGCATGTTGAAGCAATTCTTGATTTATGGTTATTATTTACTGAGGGATGTGCATCCATATTGACCAGTATGTCCAGCTAATCAACATTTTAAATTCAATATAGCCTATAAATCAATAGTCAATCAATGTCAAATTGTCAATACATTGCTTTCTATCTTGCATAATTAGTGCAGTTGTTTAGAGTTTTTAACTACACTGAGACTAGATAATCAGTTTCTTGTTTTATAAATGTGACTTTGATTGGGAGTGCCATCATTCACGTGCATGTATTGTACAGTATGTCTGGTCTCCACATATTTCTGCTTGAAAAATGCGAGTTTCATTTCGTGCACGCGCATATGAACGCACGATAACACACGCGACGCGGTTATGTTTTCCGAGCTGCAGTAAACAAACACCGTTGCACTTTGTCGTTTATCAAAAACAAACGTAATAATTTTTTTTATTTTACTCTCACTTTTGTCAGGCACAAAGTGATGCAAGAGATGCACTGCCTGCCCAGCTAGGTTAGCAAGACCGAAAAACATCAAACTTTGCTGACATCAAACTTAGAGAGGAGAGAACACAAGTTTACCTGATTGTTCTTCCCGCAGTTCACTCTCATGGGTTTTTTCTTCTTCATCTTTTCGTGACCAGAAGGATAGTTTCGCTTCATTTTGTCATGGATGTTGTACACATTAATTGACACGCTATGACACGAGATGGAGGCGGGGCCTTAAGTAATTTGTGGGGTCTTACGCACCGGTCGCGTGCAGCGCTGCAGCCACGTAAACAGTTTGCCCTTCCCTTACTGACTTTCACTTTCGGTGCACGAATGGAAGTGAATGAGGCTTTGCGATTTAAAAAAAAATAAATAAAAAATGTATCTAGGCCTATGTGAAATTCTGCAGCCATTGTACGATTTTTATTATTTTTTTCTCGGAAGGGCAACCTGAGTCGAGAAGGGCATATGGGCAGTTGCCCGGGCAACCTGAGCAACCCCCCTGTGCACGTCCCTGGTGGTAAGTGTGTGTGATGTGACACACTTTATTATTAATCTTTATTAATGTTTATGGCTGTTAAGTGTCATTTGTTTTTAAGTGCCATGGTTATTATTCACCTTATTAGGGCTAAGGGTTAACGTAATGGTTAGGATAACTCAAGGGCTCATATAATGCCATTTTTGTACAAGTTAATATGAATCTTTAGGGTCTAAATGAAAACTTTGTAATATACTTTTATTAAAAATTCTCATTAGTATTTAAGAAAACACTCATTTTACCAGCTCAAAAATAGCTCTTTTTTCAGCACGCCGTTTCAGTGCACAATACCATGCCAGTTTTTAATAATACAATAACCATAACGCTTTGTTCATTATAAACGTGGGATTATGAATTATATTGAGAACATTGTAACGTTACATAGAATACATGTGTTGGTAGTAAAAAAAGACATGGAGGCAAGTCAAGGGAGAAGCCCATAGATAGAGAGTCCATAAAAACAATTAACGGGACAAAATATTTCAAAAACGTTGTTGAGGAATTGGGTGATACAGATTCGTTTTGCCACAGCTACTAAAAGATGTAAAACTGTCAGACTGTCGTCACCATAGACATCATATAGATAGATGCCCTATCGACCGCTACTGCCTATTGGCGCGGACGAGCCGTGGGGCCGCCATCTTAAACCGGTCACCCGCTCTGCTCATGGTAATCTGTTTGGCAGGTGGAATGAGCCGCCAGCGCATTTAATTAATCATATCTCACTGAATACCGAACTGATTTTCACGCATTTTTTTTTTTGCTACAAAGGTCATACACGTAGCTACGATACAGGACACATTGAATATTTTGTTCACAAAATACAACCAATAGTATGGTAATGTTAAATGTTAAATCTTACTTCAAAAGTAATCCCCGAGTGATGGTCCGCCGATTTGAGCAGGAATATGCTGCACAGTGCTCTGGCATCTACTGCTGCCATGCAACTCAAATAGGCGTATGACCGGTTTAAGATGGCGGCCGCATTTCTTGCGCCACAGCGGCCAATAGGGCATCTAGTCTCTATATGATGTCTATGGTCGTCACGCTCAGTTTGAGCCTGCGCAGTCGCTCAGCCATCAGACAGGAAGTGCAATAATCGGGCTTCAGTCTTCTCCGTTGAAATCAATTGGGTCGCTGTGTCCATTTCTTTTACTGTCTATGCTTGGAGCCTGCAGCTACTGTCCCCCCATAGATAACACTAGATGTCGCCTTGGCTACGGCAGTTCATTGGAACGAATGCGTCAACTAGCCTCTCCCTATGTAGGATCCCTATACCACTCTACAGATAAAGCGTTGTGGAATTTTTCGGTTCGCGTACCTACCCAAAGTGATAAGATAAAATAAAATTCTGCATCAAAATTTATAGACAAGACAAGTAGTTTGTTTAGGCATGGTTTGTAAGGAATTACAAACCTGCGCACATATATTCAAACGCACATAATTATAGAATCAATTCTTAATTCGCATGTGAACGCCATCAGCGTCTATCACAGGTTCGCGTTTAAAGTCTGTTTAGAGAGAACGGTGTCGTCTTAGCGGCCCGTAATTTAATAACAAATGATCATTTAGACCGAAGTGAATCAATCAAAACTAACTTTAGCTGGAAATTTTTTTTTTCAAGAACCACTATAAAACCAAACCTATCTCTGTTACCTTAAATTATATGTTTATCTCTGTAAAGCTGCTTTGAAACAATCTACATTGTTAAAAGCGCTATATAAATGAGGATGACTTGACTTGACTTGAAAAGAGCCGCCATCTTGAAACAGGGGAACCCCTCATCAGCGTCAATGTAGGAAAAGGTCTAACGGAAATAAAATCACCATAAATCATCATGAATGCAATTTTCTAGTTGTTTTGGTTCGTTCCAACGGTCAGATGTGTATTTATTATAGAGTCCAGAGACATTTAAAAAAAAAAAAATCACAATCTTGTGAATAGTAATCCCTTGCTGTCTGGTTTTTAGATTTCGTTCGTGTAAACATCCATACGCAGCACAAAAGTCCGGCATCATCCATGAATTCAGCGTTACCTAGCTACTTCCTATGACAAGACCCCTGTTCGAAGATGGCGGCGGTTTTGACGCATGTTTAGAACCCCAAGGCGACATCTAGTGTTTATATCTATGCAGTCCCCCACCCAGAGTCCTGCATTCTCAGACCCCTCGTTTTTCGAGACAACGCCTCCTGCTGTTCAAAAGATCGTATAACACCCTTATCCAAATGTCATTGAAAACAATAGGATGCAATATTAAATCTCGTTTTATTTAAATTTATCCAAATAAATATTTGCATAAATATATTTGCATATTTAAATTAATATTAAAATTTTTTTTTTTTTAATTCAAAATCCAATTTTTCTTTCAGTTCAACCTATAATGGTCTAATTAACATTATACCATGCTAACATTACAGAACCTATTTTTTGATATTTTGAATGCGAAGCAAAACTCAAATAAGAATAGACAAAACACCAATAATAAACAATTCTGTACTTTATTTAACGATCACCTAAACATCATCTTGCTGTAAACAGGACAAAGCAATGATAATGTTGCTGGGTTTGGCAGGGGCGACCGCATCGATGTATAGTGTACCCTGGAATACAACAGCATACGATTGCACTGTCGCACACAGTCTTATGATCTTTCAAAAAGCAAAAAAAAAAGATGTTTGCTCATGTTGCACTGCTCTGTTTAAGTGTCCCTTAAGATGTTTTTGAACTTTGGACAACTTTGTGGGTTTGAAATATATGGGGGCACAGAATGGGCAGTGAAAATCACTGCAGCATTTATGACATTTCTGGATTTCTGGAAGTGAATTCCCCCTTTGAATTGTTATATCCATCTTTAAAAAAAGAGAGTCAAACTCAAATTTTAAGACCACCCCACAGAGCCCATACAGTCAAATTTCAGTCAATACAGATTAAATCAAGGAACCCAAACAAAAGGCCAAATATCACATTCTAGCTCACATGTTAATACCATAGACTGGTTAATACATAGTGAAGGCATAGTAAATTTGATTATTGTATGAGTTGTAAATGGCTGGCAACAACTTCATATCACAGTTAAATTAATATTGATTCATTTTAATACTTACGTTTTATAAGAACGAATTTAAGTAGTCTACATAAATGATATAAAGTAAAATAATTACTCTGGCATTAATTCAATTTATCCAGTACGGTCCAGTAATTAAAAAAAGGTCAAATGGACCACTTCCATGGTCCGTCATGTCCGTGCTACCTCAGGTAAGCGTAAGGTGCGCACTCACTGCTTTCCTGGTGCGCGTGTTCTTGATGTCGCTGAACAGATTCCCGAGATCCTGAACGGTGAGGAGCGCGTCGGAGCTGTGGTCCTACACGCGGGGACGAACGACATCAGGCTGCGGCAGACGGAGGTTCTGAAGAAGGACTACAGAAGCCTGATCGAGACGGTTCGCAGCACATCGCCTGAAGCAACGATCATCGTGTCTGGACCGCTTCCCACGTACCGACTAGGACAAGAAAGGTTCAGTAGATTATTTGCTCTAAATGAATGGTTAATGTCATGGTGTAATGAACAGAAACTGCTCTTTGTAAATAATTGGAATCTGTTCTGGGAGCGACCTAGGCTCTACCGTGCTGATGGCCTGCACCCCAGCAGAATCGGAGCGGCTGTTCTGTCGGACAACATCTCCAAGACGTTACACACCATATGACTAGTAAGTCAAAGTCCAAATCACAGTCTTTGCTGTCCCAACTTAATTGATATAAGTAGTGTAGAACATTATATAGAAACTGTGTCTATTCCTCGCTTAGTGAGGCCAAACAATAACTCTAGTGTAGGATCTAGCAAAAATCTTATTGTAATTAAACCAGAAAATCTAAATATCAGTGAACAAAAACAATTTCTAAAGCTAGGTCTTCTAAACATTAGATCGCTCACACCTAAGGCGGTTATTGTAAATGAAATGGTCACAGATAATAGTTTCGATGTACTTTGCCTTACTGAAACCTGGCTTAAACCAAATGATTATTTCGGTCTAAATGAGTCTACTCCACCAGGATACTGTTATAAGGATGAGCCCCGTCTGATCGGTCGTGGCGGCGGTGTTGCAACAATCTATAGAGATATTCTTAATGTTAATCAGAAAACAGGTCACAGGTTTAATTTGTTTGAAGTACTTGTGCTAAATGTTACGCTCTTAGATGCAAGAAACAAATCCATATTATCTCTAGCCTTGGCTACCCTATATAGACCTCCAGGGCCCTATGCTGACTTCCTAAAAGAGTTTGCATACTTTCTCTCAGATCTATTGGTCAATGTCGATAAAGCAATAATTGTTGGAGACTTTAACATACACGTAGATAATACAAATGATGCGTTAGGGACTGCGTTTACAGATTTATTAAACTCCTTTGGGGTCTAGCAAAACGTCAGTGGTCCCACTCATCGTCTAAATCATACACTAGATTTAATTATATCATATGGAACCAATCCAACTGATATAAATATTATACCGCAAAGTGATGATCTCACTGATCATTACATGGTAACTTGTATAATACGTACTGCTGAAATTTGTCATGTTGCGCCACGTTATAGACCAGGCAGAACAATCCTTCCAACCACTATAGATAGATTCTCAAATAGCTTACCTGATCTATCTCAGCTGCGCAGTGCACCCAAACAAACAGATGAACTAGAGGAAATGACTAGCAGTTTGAGCACCATGTTCTCTAGTACACTAGATATTGTTGCACCAATTAGATTAAAAAAGGTTAGAGAGAAAACTAAAGCACCATGGTACAACAGTGCTACGCATGCAATCAAGAGAGAAACTCGTAACTTAGAGCGTAAATGGAAACAAACTAATTTAGAGGTCTTTAGAATCGCGTGGAAAGACAGTATGTCACGTTATAAAAAGGCTCTAAAAGCAGCTAGGGCTGAGCATCTCCGCAAACTAATAGAAAATAACCAAAATAATCCAAGGTTTTTATTCAACACCGTGGCTAGACTAACAAATAAACAAACATCACCAGAGCAAAATATTCCATTACAATATAGTAGTAATGATTTTATGAATTACTTCAATGAGAAAATAGAAAGCATCCGAAACACAATTGTAAATATACAATCCTCTATGATGTCTTATGATTCAGCCTCAATTATGGCCCCTCTAGAACAACTACACCGCTTTACAACTATAGGACAGGAAGAGCTAAATAAACTTATCATTGCATCTAAACCAACAACATGTTTATTAGATCCAATACCCACTAAACTACTGAAAGAAGTGTTACCTGTAGTGGAAGAGCCTCTTCTTAATATTATTAACTCGTCTTTATCTTTAGGTCATGTTCCAAAAATATTCAAGCTGGCAGTATTAAAACCTCTCATTAAGAAACCGCAATTAGATCCAAATAACTTAGCAAATTACAGACCCATCTCAAATCTTCCATTTATGTCTAAAATACTAGAAAAAATTTTGTCCGCTCAACTGTGCTCTTTCTTACAAGAAAATTATATCTATGAAAAATTCCAGTCGGGATTCAGACCGCATCATAGCACAGAAACTGCGCTAGTTAAAATTACAAATGATTTACTTTTAGCTTCTGACCAAGGCTGTATCTCAATACTAGTTCTACTCGATCTTAGTGCTGCGTTCGATACTATCGATCATAAAATACTCTTGGATCGACTACAAAACTACACTGGTGTTCAGGGACAGGCATTAAGCTGGTTTAGATCGTACTTATCAGACCGTTACCATTTTGTCTGTTTAAATGGGGAAAAATCAAAGATAACGTCAGTAGACTATGGAGTGCCGCAAGGATCGGTGTTAGGCCCTCTGCTATTCTCAATATATATGCTGCCACTTTGTAATATTATAAGAAAACATGGAATTAATTTCCACTGTTATGCTGATGACACTCAATTATATATCTCATCACGACCAGATGAAAACACTAACTTATCTAAATTGACAGTGTCTAAATGATATAAAATGCTGGATGACGTGTAATTTCCTGCTATTAAATTCAGATAAAACGGAGGTACTACTTATTGGTCCAAAAAACTACCCACAAAATCCCTTACAATACAACTTTAATTTAGAAGGATGTCCTGCTACTTTATCCACTACAGTAAAAGACCTGGGTGTTATACTAGACCGCAACTTGACTTTCGAAAATCATATTTCATATATTACAAGAACAGCCTTTTTCCACCTTAGAAACATTGCTAAGGTACGCAACATGCTATCTGTTTCTGATGCAGAAAAGTTAGTTCATGCATTCATGACCTCGAGACTAGATTACTGTAATGCTTTATTAGCTGGCTGTCCTGCATCCTCAATCAACAAGCTACAGTTAGTGCAAAATGCAGCTGCTAGAGTTCTTACTAGATCAAGAAAATATGATCATATAACACCTATTTTTTCATCTCTACACTGGTTACCTATTAAGTTACGTATCAATTACAAAGTATTCCTACTGACCTATAAAGCCCTAAATGGTTTAGCTCCTGTGTATTTAACAGACCTTCTATCGCCATACAATCCATCGCGCTCTTTAAGATCACTAAATTCGAGGCTTCTGGTCATTCCTAGGATATCTAAGTCCACTAAAGGAGGGAGGGCGTTCTCGCATTTAGCTCCTAAACTCTGGAATAGCCTTCCTGATATTGTACGAGACTCAGACTCGCTGTCCCAGTTTAAAACTAGATTAAAGATGCATCTCTTTAACCAAGCATTCACTTAATGCTTAACCTTTGATACTACTGCTGAATCAGTTCGAATGCATTAACATTATGAACATCAGCTATGCTAATTACTTCCCATCTGCCTTTCTGCTGTTATCTCGGGACGCTAGTCCCGAGGTAAATAGCGTTCGTCAGCTCCAGTTTGTATCCAGCCTCTCACGGAGACTTCAGATGCCCCAACGCCTGTGAAGAGACGACTCGACGCCTGTGAAGAGACGACTCAAAGCCGGTGATATGTTATGCCATAAATTAATACATGATTAACTAACTGTATTTTTCTATGTACATTTCCGAAATGCAATTTCTGTAAAGCTGCTTTGAGACAATGTGTATTGTGAAAAGCGCTATACAAATAAATTTGAATTGAATTGAAATGGTAAATCTGTTTAAATAATTAATGATGACATTCTTTGATATTAACACAATGTATTTAATTGGTCTACTTTAATGTCAACTAATTTTAATCAAATTTTTACAATGGCTTGTCTACAAAAAGTCCAAGGTTAAAGGCTAACGTTAGCCATCAAAATATTTTCTGGGAAAAAAGGCGAACAAACATACATTAACGACTCAAATTTTGTTACAAACTATCTTTACAAATATCAAATGGACTATTCATATGTTGGTGTATCGATGAGCTATAAAGTAGTTTGATTAAAAAAAGGAATCGAATGAGTATGATTCGCTAAATAAAATTGATGATAGGCCTACTCTCGTTCTGACTTAAGTTCTTCACATGTTTATCCGATCCAATTTGATAGGAGGCGCTATCTCGAAAAACGTGGGGTCTGAGAATGCGGGACTCTGGGTGGTGGACTGTAGCTGCAGGCTCCAAGTCTGCAGCTTCATACTACTGATATATTCGGTTCCTGAGATATTTTCCAGTGGGTGGTCTTTTTTGGGCTTCAAAATCTTCAAAATCAGGTACTATTCACTCCCTTTATAAAGCTTGGAAGAGCCAGGATATTTTTTAATATAACCCTGATTGTGTTTAGATGAAAGATGAAAGTTATATAAAGGGTGAGTACGTTATGGGATAATTTTCCTTTTTGGGTGAACTAACCCTTTAACAATCCATAGTGGTGAGCACTGTAAAAAAAAAAAAATTATGACAACATATGTTTATACATTACTTTAACTCATCAAAATATGTTAGGTAAAACACAAGAGGTGTTTTTCCTCATTTTACAAGTATACATACAATGATAAACAAAGGAATGTTGCACAATTTCTGATCTTCAACATTGTAAGGGGGATTGCCCAACTTTTTTTGTCAGCTAAATTCAGTTGACCAAAAAAATTTATTTGAAGTCTCCTGAGATTTTAAGTAAATATATTTAAATGTAACAACACATGCATGTTTGCAATGTTACTAAAACAAGTAAGGAGGCAGTTGCTCCATGAATGTAACTCAGTTTGAAAAGACAAGGAGAGTTTCAAAACAATATGTGGAATGAAAGTTTCATGCATGTCTGAGAAAACTGTTTATTAAAACAGAGCTTTGTCACTCCTTGGCAAATGAGAGCAGCCACCCGTGATCATTGTATGTATACTTGTAAATGAGGAAAAACACCTCTTGTGTTTTACCTAACATATTTTGATGAGTTAAAGTAATGTATAAACATATGTTGTCAAATTTTTCTTTTTTATGTGCTCACCACTATGGATCGTTAAAGGGTTAGTTCACCCAAAAAGGAAAATTATCCCATAACGTACTCACCCTGTATATAACTTTCATCTTTCATCTAAACACTACATTCTGCGTTTCGGCGCAGCGCCACCTACTGGTCCGGAGATACAGAAAATGGCTATTTTTGCTTATAACTTCTGAACGGTTTGTCCAAAAATCATAAAAGTGGTCTCGTTAGATTCAGGGCGTCAGGATGAGTCGAGCGATATCCAATTTTCCCAGATCAGCCATTTTGGCTGTCGGCCATTTTGAATTATGTGCTAAAATGCTGTATTTTCTGAACGCATGAACGAATTGTTACGAAACTCGGTATTGGTCATCAGTACGATGCCCTGAAGGAGCCTGAGAAGTTTCGAAACAGCGCCACCTAGTGGTAAATTTTATTTTTCAAATGCTTATAACTCTGGGTGTGGTTGACTTATTTTCACGGGAGTCATCTCGTTAGGTTCCTGGATCCTTGCCGAGTCCACAGATACCAAACATGCTAGGTAGGGCTGCACGATTAATCACATCGCAATCGCAATCGCGATGTCAGCCCTCTGCGATTATATGACGGCAAAATGTTGCGATTATATTAAATAAATAAGTGTGTGTGTGTGTGTGTGAAGACAAACTTTCTGAGAACAGTTTGCCGATTTTCCTTGCCGAAATCTGATCTGACAGTCTCAGTAAAGGCGTGTTGCGTCTTGTGCCGTGTCACGTGCCTGGTCACTTGTGTGTGTGTGTGTGTGTGTGTGTGCGCACTGCGCAGCGCGAAAATACCAGAGCGAAGATGGATGCTGAGGAGATCGGCACTGATCTGGTACCTAAAAATTACTCTACCTCTGTTATATGGCGGTATTTTGGATTTCGGATTACTGACACTGAGCAGAGAGAGGTACTGTGCAAGATTTGCAAAATTAAAGTTGCTACATCACGTGGCAATACGACAAATTTATTTCAGCACCTGAAACATCACAGAGAAAATTATGAGGAATGCATGACGGTGAAAGACACAACTGAAGGAAACACGGCACAAGCTGTTCCCCGAACAAAACAAAACAAAATTACAGATGTGTTTGCAAGCATCACGCGATATGATAAGTCTTCGGCTAGACATAAAGAAATCACTGACTCCATAACGCACTGTTTGGCAAAAGACATGATGCCCATACACGCCGTTAGTAAAGTGGGATTTCAGAAAATGATCCACACACTGGACAAGAGGTACCAACTGCCCTCTCGAAACTATTTCTCTCAAATAGCGATCCCTAAACTTTATAACTCGCGCCGTGACGAAGTTCAAAAGGAAATGGCTACGGTGACGTTCTTTTCAACCACTACGGACCTGTGGTCAAGCAGGACAAGTGAACCGTATATTAGCTTGACTGTGCACTTTGTCGACGATGAGTTTGAATTGAAAAGCCGCTGCCTGCAAACATCGTACTTCCCCGCCGACCACACAGGAGAAAACATAGCCTTGGGCTTGAGAGAGGCACTGGCTGCGTGGGACCTCTGCGAGGAGCGTCAGGTCGCCATAACAACAGACAACGGCACTAACATGGTCAAAGCAGTGGAGCTTAATCAGTGGACTAGAATCCAGTTTTGGTCATAGACTTCATTTGGCCATTGGTAAGTTAAATTGCTTTCATATTTCGTTATATTACACTAAAGCAAATATTTTAAACTACTGTACTTTTATAAGCAAATAACTTTGGGTTAGGGGCAGTTGTACCATTTATTTAATGAAATAAAATTACTTGAAATACAATGTAAAATTCTGTGCGTCACAAAAGATACTAGGAGTGGCCCATTTCATGTAGGGCTATTAATTAGCATTAAACATAACTCTGTATAAGATGGATGATTGTAAAGAACAAATCTGCCATTGCCATTTTTGCCTACTACTCCAATATAATTAATTAGGCCTAGAGTTGTGACATGATTTAGTACAAATACAGTATTAACGTGTGTGTGTGTGTGTGTGTGTGTGTTTTATGCTATTCATATGAACTGGGCATGGAATCAGAATGTGAATATTAAACGTTTTTGCAATGTGTAGTGAGTAAATGTTTTTCATCTATCATTCACAGAAAATGCTCTGAAAAAGAATGCACAATGCATTAACAGAGCTACTGGGATATGCAGGAAGATTGTGGGCCACTTCTCCCATAGTTGGAAGAAAAGAGTGGCCTTGAGGGAAGCACAACGAGAGCTCAACCTCCCAGAGCATGCCATGGTGACAGACTGCGCAACACGATGGGGTTCCACTCAGAAAATGATAGAAAGAGTCCTGGAGCAGCAAAGTGCATTGTCCAAGGTTATCTCTACAGACCGCAAAGTGCGACACCTACTCCCTTCTTGGCAAGACCTGGAGGTCTTGGAATCTTTAAACAAGGCACTCAGCCCTCTACAGGACTTCACGGATGCCTTATCGGGTGAAAGTTATGTGAGCATATCTTGTGTGAAACCTTATCTGCATCTTCTGAACACATCAGTGCTGGCTGAAGACGAAGCAGACACTGAGCTGACCAAGTCACTGAAATCCAACATTCTTAGCTACCTCAACAGCAAATATGACGGCATTCAGGACTTTCTAAACTTCACCACTTTCCTAGACCCAAGGTTCAGAACACAACACATCTCTGAAGAAGAGACCCAGACCTTAAAGGAACGAGCCATATCTGAGTTGGTTGGGTAGTGAAACCACAGAGTTTACTGGTAAAAAATTATTCAATGTAATAACAAATTTCTAAAACATGTGCATTGTTTATTGTTTCAGGAAATTCACGGCCAGCAGTATGTAGCCCAAAGCCCTGCAGGGATGGAGAATAATAGCATAGATGTGGAAAGTCCACCTGCTGCTAAAGCCAAGAAGAAAACTCTGGCCAGTTTCTTTAAGGAAACCACATGCACAGCACCAAGAGCACCATTGTCATCCACATTTGATTCCATGGCACAGTTAAGAGAAGCAGTGGCCTCTGAACTCAATGTTTACATTTACATGCCATGTGTAGACCATGGATAAGATCCACTGAAATGGTGGAAGACACACAAAGTCAGCTTCCCTAGGCTATGCAAACTAGCACAGAAATATCTGGGCATACAAGCAACAAGCTCTGCATCAGAGAGAGCTTTTAGTGCTAGTGGTAATGTTGTGACAAATCATCGCTCCTGTCTGAAACCAGAGAAAGTCGATATATGCATGTGTTTTTGTCAAAGAACCTCTAATGCGATAAGATTAACTGTTTAGAAAGAGGATTTGGAAGTACCAGTTGGTCATTTAAGATTTAGTGGTTTGGGTTTTCAGCAGTTTATACAGAGAGTATATGTTACATCCTGAGTAAATGTCCATGTTTGTTAAAAAATCTTATTTTTGTGAAAATGTGTATGTTATTATTTGTCTTATTTATTTAGCTTTACTTTTGAGAAAATAAGTTTACATAAATGCAAATGTTCATTTTTGTATTTATTTTGAAAACATTTCTAGTTTTACAAATACACATTTTAGCATTATCACTAATCTGTGTGTGCATTTTCCTTTAAAACCCATCAAGTTGACTCATGATACAATTTATTATAATCGCAATCGCATATCGCAATATTGACCTCAATAATCGCAATATGACATTTTCCCCAAATCGTGCAGCCCTAATGCTAGGTTTTGCCTTACGGTTTGTGTAGAGTTGTGATTTAGCGCTTAAAAAACATTTGCCGATATCTTCGAAACCGTTAGTCCGATCGAGACGAAACCACAGTCAGAAGTTTGTAATCATAGCTGGTTAACTAAATGTTTAGGCCCAAATCCCAAAATATTGATAGTAAGGGGTAGTAAAATTCAATCAAACTCACGTGTCAGTCATTTTTGACGTATTTTTTCATATAAATGTCTTTAACTCCGAAGCGAATTGAGATATTTTCACCAAATTTGGCACAGACATGTATGGGCTCATTCCGAGGACACAGGAAAAAAATTGTGAGATTTTGCCTCTTGGTGGCGCTATAATAAAACAAAACATGAAATTCCCATTGACTTCAATACAGTTTTGTGATGTAAAATGCTATACTTAACAAATGCATTACTGTAACATTATGAAACTCAGAATTTGCCACCAGCACCATCTACCTGAAGGTACTCAAAAATTGAGACAGCACCACCTGTTGGTCAAAAGTTAAAATTATATTTCCAAAAATGCTAATAAGTTTTGAAAAAATATGCCTATTGTAATGACACTGGTCTTAATAGATTCCTTGGGTCATGCCGAGAACATAAATACCAAGTTTACACGTATTTGGACGAACTTCCTGTCCGCCATCTTTATTTACTTTCAAAACCTTCTTTTTCGAACTTCTCCTTGACCATTCTTCAGATTTTCACCAAAATGGAATCATATCATCTCCAGACCATGCCGACTAAAAGTTATAGATTTTTTGACGATAGACGAAACCGTTTTCGTATACCGCAGCAGCAAAGTTGAGGCATGCTGCCAAAATGACTATTAAGTCTTTATCTCTGCAATGCCTTCACATTTTGACACCAAACTTTGTATGTGTCATTGCCACCTCACTCTGACCACATCACATCGATTTCATAACTGCGCCACCTATTTGTCGAAAGTGATAAACCATTAAATCATCTTAAAAGTTACTGTATATATGATTTTTCAGCCATTTTGCCAAATTCTCTTAAAATGTCTTTAATTGCTCCTTGCTGCAGTTGGTCTGCCACTCCCACCCTTGATGGCATCTGTTGCCGCTTCTTGCGCTTGGCCCCGGTAATGGCTGTTTGCAGCTATATTTATTCTTCTTCTTCTTCTTCCGACTGGGCGTCTATGGCAGCCCATAGAACCGTTTGTGGGAAAGTTGTTTTGGTTTGACATTCTGATAAAGGACAGGCCCAACATTAAATACACCAATTTTGGTGTCTCTAGCTCATTCCCTCTAGTGCCACCACCTGTCCAAAATTTCACTTTTATTATGCTAATAACTTGTGAACCGTAAGGCCTATCAACTAAATTATTTTTTCCTCTGATTCCAAAGGTCATGGCGATTCGATTGCACCCTATGACGTCATTTTCCGTCATAAAGATATGGCCGCCATTTTGAATTGTTCAAAAAACCTACTTTTTCGAACTCATCCCAGACGGTTTGTCCGATTTTCACCAAAATCACAGCAGATCATCTTCAGGCAGTGGAGACAAAAAGTAATGGAATTCAAGTTGATTCGTCAAACTGTTTTCGAAAAACGCACGAAAAATATTTACGTAGCGCTTGCAAAAACGGACGTAAGTGTGTATCTCCGCAACGCTTTATTATATTGAGACCAAACTTAGTACATATCACATGCATGACCTGAGGCTACATGCTGCGTTTCGGCGCAGCGCCACCTACTGGTCCGGAGATACAGAAAATGGCTATTTTGCTTATAACTTCTGCACGGTTTGTCCAAAAATCATAAAAGTGGTCTCGTTAGATTCAGGGCGTCATGTCGAGTCGAACGATATCCAATTTTCCCAGATCGGCCATTTTGTGTGTCGGCCATTTTGAATTATGTGCTAAAATGCTGTATTTTCTGAATGCATGAACGAATTGTTACGAAACTCGGTATGGGTCATCAGTACGTTGCCCTGAAGCAGCATGAGAAGTTTCGAAACAGCGCCACCTAGAGGTAAATTGTATTTTTCAAATGCTTATAACTCTGGGTGTGGTTGACTTATTTTCACGGGAGTCATCTCGTTAGGTTCCTGAATCCTTGCCGAGTCCACAGATACCAAACATGCTAGGTTTTGCCTTACGGTTTGTGTAGCGTTGTGATTTAGCACTTAAAAAAACATTTGCCGATATCTTCGAAACCGTTAGTCCGATCGAAACGAAACCACCGTCAGAAGTTTGGAACCATAGCTGGTTAATAGTATGATTAGGCTAAAATGGCAAAATATTGATAGTAAGGGGTATTAAAATTCAATCAAAGTCACTTGTCAGTCATTTTTTATGTTTTTTCATATAAATGTCTATAACTCCAAAGAGAATTGAGATATTTTCACCAAATTTGGCACACATGTATGACCTCATTCCTAGGATTTTGCCTCTTGGTGGCGCTATAATAGAACAAAACATGAAATTCCCATTGACTTCAATACAGTTTTGTGATGTAAAATGCTATATTTGAATTGAATAAGAGTTATTTTAAAGTGTGCTCAAGTAAAGCTTGACGTGAAACTTGACTTACAGTTAAGAACCCTGTTGTTTTGTGTGTTCAGATAACATTGCACAGATACGATCCGCCCGAGATCGCTATTGTTCCATCTATATTACAGCGCAAAGCTGTTGCTTCCTTTAAAGTTAGACTCACTCTTAAAAAAAAAAACTGAGTGAAGCCCCACGTCGCTACGAGTGGTGTCCCTTATTTGTACAGTTTGAAATGCGCCGACATTTCACGCGATATGATCGACTTTCCGTGCATATTCTATGAACATTGTTGAAATGAGCCGTCATTTCATGTAACATACGTAACTGTTTACAAACTGTTGCAATTCACATTTTTACCCACTAGCGTTTGTTTGGTCGCCATAGTTACGATCGTGACACGAAAGTCTTAACCAACGCTTCCGGGGGAACTCTGACCTCTCGCATGATCAAAGCCACAGTGTAAACAAACCTTTTGGTGGCTAAGCCAGCTAACCCTTTGCTAAGCTAACCAAAGCAGTTGTTACAGTGAGGCCTATATGCTAAAGCCTTAAGCATTATTTACGGTTATTATCAGTAGTATTAACATCAATGGTTAAATACAGTGTCTGTTTGAACAACGTTAAAGTGATTTAACCATTTAAACACCTCGACTTTACACCTGTTGGTCTTTTCTTCTTTCTTCTTTACCTTTCCCATATCTTACTTAACCCATATTTTCCGTGAAAAGGAAGTCGTTTGCAATTATTAATTCCTTTACCTTCATCTTACTTGAAAAAGAAAATACTGGTTTATGATTATTAATTGTCAAATTCGAATTAGATTTTTTTTGTTTAAAGCTGCAGTAGGGAGTTTTGAGAAAATGTTCACTTAGCCTGAAAATTTGAACAAGCACAACTTACAGGTCCAACCCACTTGCTCTCTGCTGTGCTACAGCCCTCCCTCCACAGCTCCTCCCCCACAGCGGAGCCTGCCGTGAACGCACAGGCTAGTAAGCAGGACCACCGATGACGGCGGATTATAAACAGTTATGGAACATTCACTAATAGGGACGAAACATCAACAATATGCTTTACATTGACTATGGCCTGCCCATACTTTGACTACAAACTTGGTCCTCAAATTATGTGTTTTGCAATACATGTAACTTTATAACGTTGCACTCTTTCTATAAGTTATAGCTACTAAGATAACGTTAAAGGATTAGTTCACTTTAAAAAAAACTTTTGCTGATAATTTACTCACCCCCATGTCATCCAAGATGTCCATGTCTTTCTTTCTTCAGTCGAAAAGAAATTAAGGTTTTTGATGAAAACATTCCAGGCTTTTTCTCCATATAATGGACTTCAATAGGACACAAACGTTTAAAGGACCAAATGACAGTTTCAGTGCAGCTTCAAAGGGCTTTAAACGGTACCAGAAGATGAATAAGGGTCTTATCTAGCGAAACGATCGGTCATTCCAAAAATAAATAAAAAACTTTAAGTTTTATTAGCACAAATGCTCGCCTTGCTCTGTTCTGTGATGCACGTTCGTGATCCTGTTCGAACTCGTTCATCAAAATGAACAAATCTTTTTTCGAGTCATTTCGTTCGTTGAATGAACGAAATGACTCCGAAAAAGACTCGTTCAAAATGAACAAATCTTTTTTCCCCCGAGTCATTTCGTTCGTTGAATGAACGAAATGACTCGAAAAAAGATTCGCTCATTTGGTTGAACGAGTTAAAACAGGAGAGTCACGAAAGACGGTACGCGCTCACGCTGTGCAAGAGAGGTGTGATCAGCGCGTACACGAGCGTGATTGACACTGCTAAGACATTCCTCCTGGCTCTGATTGGTTGTTTCTGACCGGGAGCGGTGTATTTCTGAAAATGTCAATAGGACCACAGGGAGGAGCCAGAGGAGCTTGATTTTTTCACAGATTATCTGTCTCATATTCTACTGTCAGGACATAATGACAGTTTTAACAAATATCTGGTTACAAAAGTTACCTACTGGAGCTTTAAAAGGAATTATTGAAGTAAAAATTTAAATTCTAGTTTTCTAAACAGGTAATTTCTAATGATTTCTCGATTTATTTTTAATAAATCTAATTTCATAATTTCTAAATTTCTCTTTTAGATCTAATCACTTCAGGCGAATAAGTCTTAAACTTTGAAAGTTAAGAACTTATTCCCCCAACATTTTCCCTATTACAAAATATTGTTAGACTCATACTTGTTCCTTATTGTTATTGCGTTGTATCCTCATTTTCTCTTTTCTTTCAGTTGTGGTTATTAACTTAACCATTCTATTTTACTTATTCATTTACCTCTTTATTTAATTTCCCTTTTCTTATTTTGTCCATTATCATTATTACTTTCTTTCATCTTTATTACCTCTTCCGTACCTTTTTTTTGCTTGGGAGTGAGACACCTGAGGCTCAATAGGAGACATTGGTATCTCACTACGAGCTTCAAATAAATCAGAGATAACACTCTTACAAAGTTTTATTTGTGAATGTTTAGTTTGGCAACTGTCAATTCTATACTCGTAGTTCGACAAAGGCTCCAGCCATTTGTGGATCCAATCTCCTTCCCTTCTCACATCTTTCCTGTGCTGTCCTGCTTTATTCCATCCCATTCTTCGCACTTGTAGGGAACATACCTGGGAGAACCATCAATCGATTCAAAAGAAAGAGAAAGATAATCTTTCCAAAGAAATCATTAGGTATTTGATTCTTAATCAAACCATCTATGTTCTCCATACTCTCCCTGCATCTGTTTACGCAATTTACAATTTGACATCTCATCCAAGATCAATTAACAGAGACAAGTGTTGAGCAACCGTCGCCTTCCAAGCATCCCTGCTGTAAGCGGTCCAACTGACGGTGTGTGGTGTCAATCCTGTCAAACTCAGAAAAGAGGTTTCAGCATTAATGTTGTATTACTTTTCGTTATAAACATAAACAATAATGTTGTTTGCCTCTCTGGAAGCAGATTCTCTTTGATAGGAAGCATTTACGAGAAAAATAATATTTCTCCTAGTTAATAATTTTCTTTCTTGTTATTTTTTTTTAAATTGGTTTTTAACCTCTCTCTCTCTTTTTCCTTTACTCAGTTGAGTGACATAGTCCTCACATCACGGGTTGAAACCAGCTTTTCATTGATAGAAAATATTTATAACAAATATTTCTCCCATTGAAAAAAAACCTTACAATTGAGATTTGTTCTCAAAACTTTTTCCCTCTCTTTCCCTCACTCAGTTGAGTGACGAAGTTTCCCCATCATTAGCCTACCTGTCTACACTGAGACCAACACGTAGACATTACAACATTTCACTATTGGTGTACCGTCACTGAAACGACACTTAGCTGTTCAACCACATATAGGCTTACATTCCACACAGGTCTGTGTCAGTCTCTTCACCCCAGCGTGCCAACATGTCGTGGACGACGAACCCCACTGCCCAAAGGGATGACGTGGACGCCTGGCTCAGAGTCATTACAGACTGCCTCACACCAAAGACAATTGAACTGTTATTATTTTTAATAATAATCATAATTCTGATTAGATTCCTGACACATGATTCAAGCCAGAACCACAACCATGTGGAACTAACCAAGATCACCTGTTCCTTAAGTAATGCCTTCACAGCCCAGCTGAAACTAAGCGACAAGCACATCACCCACCTTCAGGAGGAGCTGACATGTGCCCAGAGCCGCATAGACAAGCTGGAAGTGAAAGTCCAGGAGGACTTCAAGTGTCAGACCACTGAGTTCCTGAGAGAGCTGATGCACACTCAATACTGCACAGACCAGCTCAAAGCAAAAGCTCAAGACAAACTCAAAGTGCCTGATGAAGTGGAGCAAGAAACAAAGAAACATATGACTGACACCACATATGACTGACAGAGACAGTTTCTGCCTCCTCAGATCCACATCCATTCCAGAGGTACGAAGCTTCCTAGACCGACAACCTGCTCATGTCAAGTCAAACTACCAGCTGCTATGTGAGACACTGATTAAAGAATTCACAGGCCCAGAGTCGGAACATGGTGTGTTAATCGCCTTGGAAACCAAACAAGGTCGACAAGAGACTCCCCAAGCCTACTACCACCAATATCGACAAGCTTACTTTGGTGCACATAACAAACTTGAACATGAAGAGGATGTGAACTTCAAAACCCTCTTCTTGAGAAACCTGCATCCTGGTTTGAGTTATCATCTTGGTGTCATGGCCAGCGCAGACACAATGACAATCCAACAGCTACGTGACCTGACACACAGGGCCTACATCAAACAAAAGATGTCCTCAAAGAAAGGTTTGAAAACATCCACAGTTTCAAACTCCTTCAGCCAAGACACAAGTCTTGCACTGGAAGACAACCAGTGGCATGACAACACAGTTCTTCGTAACAAGCACAGAGAACGTGACTCCCATGCCGCTGACAGATACCACACCAACCGCACGGAAAAGTCATGGGACCAGCCACGATTCTCAAGTAACCCACAAGAAGGAAACCACTGGAAACCTAACTGTACATCCAAAGGCCATCAACCAATGCATCCAGAAGCACTCCATGTGGGTACTCAACAACGAAACCCACCTTGGCACCACTCAGTTAAACACAGCACAGAGTATTCCCAAGAACCAGGCAGTTTACCCTCAGAAGACATGGAGCAACTAATGAGGCAACTGAAAGTTTTCATCGGAAATGAGGTAAACATGGATGACGAACAGGATGGCGATGGAACGGAAGACCACCGGTTCATCTGATACACCTTCATAATGAACATGACGACCACTTGTTCTACAACAACACAGAACAAAGTGGTCTCTCACAGTCAACCACTGACAAACACCCAGAGGTACCAGAAAACACCATCCTGGCTTCCCATCACTCAAAGAAACCACCAAACGAGCTCCAAACTCAAGAACCATGTGTGTGCTACAGCAACAACAGTAAGCACAGAAGGTCAGAAAGTCTGTCAACCAGAAGGCATCGTCGGAGGAATGCAACAACGGAGACCAAGTTTCGCACTACATCTTCACGCATCCTTGCCAAACTACCTCCCAATGTCTGCCAGAGAACTTCCTGCCTTACTGGATTGACCCCCAGCAGATCACAGAAGACCCCTTTTCCAAGGCAAAGGTGCAACAAGCTCATCAAAGCTAAGCCATCAAGCAAAGGGGGGAGCAAAACAGACTGAAACAGATCTGACCATACATGCATACATACATGCACTACACAACACCCCTAACATACTCACTAACATACAGAAGTTAACCACCTCTACCGTGCAAAACATTCAACAAATATGTTTTCCCCCACAGGTAGAAACTAACTTCAGAAACTAGCTTAACAACTTAGCTACACTTACCATAGGAAACATGGTAACTACCCATCCAACAAGTACACCTCAGAACACCTCTCACTACATCATGATACCTGACACCTTAGCTGTGCAACCGTAGTTATAAGTCATATCAGGAACACTCAACTGCTTTGTTTTGTTTTACTTCTTTCTTCCTTTCCTTCTTTTATTAGGTAAAATGCCTGTCCACCCCATAAGGGTCAAGGTCACAATAATAGGATTGACACACCACGCCTAATATTTGTAAGTCACCTTAAAACGAATGTGAGCCAGAGAACTCCCTGCATCATTCGTATCACAAATTGAAAGGTAAATTGGTCTAAACCTAGAACAATTTAGAAGAGAATAAAACAAACAAATCAAATTTAGTCACAAAGTTGATCAATCACCGTACCAGAACAAACTAGAATAACGGTCCTAAAATTGAACTAAACTTAATTCAACGTGATTGAATATATTGTGAGAGTGTACCTGTTTAGGCCTAGATAATCTAATGCCCTGCACCAGTAAAGTGACCAGTCATGGAGGTGTTGTCTTGTTGTTTGCTGTGTGTGTTGCTTCCTCTATCCGTTTCTCCAGCGTTCACTGATGTCTTCTTCTCAACCCATCATCGAACGAAGGGGGGATATGTAGCGACTACGAGAATGAACCAAACACAATTGAAGCTTTTAGGTGATTGTTCATACATAATCACACAAAAGAGGCTTCACATTCCAGATTCAAATCACCAAACCCAGAGCCATAAATCACCCCTAGGCTCCAGAGAGTCTGTAACCAAAAATACTTTTTATTGTTTAACTAAAGGAAGAACGTTGTCAACGTTTTTATAATTTGGCAAAACAGATCTGTTCAGAAATGGTGAAACAAGAGGCCCTAACAAGAGGTCACCTGACCCCTGCGACTAACAGACTACGTCTTTCTTAAGGACCAAGGTCCCATCAGAGATGACCAAAAACAGACTTCAGCAGGAACTATACCTGACCTCAGACTGGAATGGCTTAAACCCCATAAACTTTACACTTAACACACTTTACATATCAAAATCCATAAAACTCATCCCAGAACAATTCTCGATGGACTTATAATCAAACATCATGCAACTACATAATTCTATGTTCTTTCTACAATATATGTGTGTGTCTAATATGCTTAGATGCCATACAATTCATAATTGTTATAAATATTAGGTGTGTGAATGAAAGTGTGTCCTGCTTCCTGTCGGCAGGATCGTATGTTCTTCTTGGCTTGATTGAAATCTGGGTAAAATGTTTTGTATTCTATTAAAAGTAATAATGGCTAAACTGTGGCCTCTTGTTCTCTCTGCTAGTGCTGGAGAGCAAGGAGATCACAGATAACGCATGATTTACGATAAGAAAATAGAGCCACCTCCTAAATTAAGCCAGCGTCTAATTGGCCAGAACTCATCCTGGAGATTTGACAAACTTCAAGTTTAAAATCTTAGACCCGAACACAGAAGTGCTCTCTTCTCCTGCTGCTCTGCTCTCTTCTCTCGTGCTCTCTCTCGGAAAAAGTCTCGGCAGAACAAGTCGGGTGGAGCAGACGATGGTTATAGCAACCATGTAGACGCATAGAGACAAATGACCCAAATCAAGATAAGGGTTTAAAACAGATTCATCCAAGCCATCTAACTCGTCTCACTTTTCCTTTATTTTCCTTTGTTTTCTTTTCCGTTGAAAGTCTCGGTTCTAAGTTAAGTTTTGCTGCAAAGTTTTGTTTAAACGTTTCGACTGCAAGGCGCTACCAACTTCAAATACTTTCATCCATCCGCCAACACACCACGTGATTGGCTGCCCAAGATCTAGCAGGCATGAGGAGACCGCCAGCCAAGCAACGGACCCGGGAAACCCCTTTACACCGACAAAAGGGAATCCCCAAAGCAAACTGAAGACAAGCAAGTAGCCTTCAGACTCTTAACTGAACTGGTGCAATTAATATAAAATTGAATAACTTGCCTGAGAAACGATAGAAGGGTTAAATCGATGATTGATGGTTCGTTCAGGTCATGTCTTAAGTGTATATAGAAACTTGGGTTCTCACCATCTGACTCCTAAAACTCATTCCTCCTCACTCTCTTTCTTTCTGCAACTCGTATGAATGTGTGTGTGTGTGTGTTAGATATTAGTTTTATTTGTTAGTCTTATAATCAATAAAGTTTTGTTTGTATTTGAAAAGAGAAGCATTACTTGTGTTATGTTCTTACGAATTTATTGTCTTGAACTGCGATCTAAGCTACCTATGCTTTTACCCTTAAATTATTTCTTAGCTGTTAGCTGGGAATTAGTCTTTCTTGGTCAGGAAGATATTATATTTCCTAGAATTAATAATTGTTTATGCTTTCCGTTCATTGGATGAACTGATAAAATGATCATACTATTGATTCTGCTACAGTAAATTCTGAAAATAATTAAACTATTAATTATTTATCATAATCCGTTATGAATAATAATTAGTTATATTTATACGGGCGTATAAACGCTACAGTGTCTATGTCTCTGTTTCTGTGTGAGGGGGGAGGGGGGAGGGGGTGCTAGATAAACCATTTCACTGCTGTGTAGGCTTGGGCGGTATCCAAATTTTGATACCGTCAAACCTCCTCCCTATTTTACCGGGGTATTCAGTATTACCGTGACTAATTAAAAATTATGACATAAGGCTCAGACAGCATCACCAAACTGTTGGCTTGTGCCTACACCGTTCAGAAACTGAATACCAGATCGGGCAAAAAAAACACACAAAAAAAAAATCAAGGCCAACCCGTGCATGTTGTGTCTGATCCCTGCTGACGGCATTTAATGTAATATGAGCCGTAGCCCTATTTAGACTCGACTATTTTTAATACGTGGGCCGTTATAATATGATGGCGCCAAATAATTGTTTAACCCAGGTCCTGAGGGGGTGGTAGATATAAATACTATTTATAAATGAGCAAAAATGGGACAATTAATAATATTTAATTATTTTAATTATGACAATTGTATTCATTTTATTAATTAATTTAAATTAAATTAACAAGCAACACGCAAGAAGTGCATTTGTAAATCCGGTGACACGCGTCGATTGATTTTTATTAATACAACTTTTCTGTCAGTGCTGCAAAGATTAAGTTGACGATCGCCATCTCCTAGAGGACGCGCATATATAGAGAGAAATGCAAATCGTGGATTACATAATCAGAAGGTATAGGCTAGCCTTTTTCTTTTCGTTTTGAATTGTTTCGTTTAAAGAAATTGACGATTGATATCTCCGTAGTGAACGCGCCTAGAGAGAGAAATGCACATCATGGATTAATCAGAGAGTATGCTGCCTATATTTCTTTTCCTTTTGAATTGTTTCGTTTAAATAAATTGACGAATCGCCATCTCCATAGTGAACGATAGAGAGAAATGCACATCATGGATTAAATAATGAGAGAGTAGGCTAGCCGATTTCTTTTCGTTTGGAATAGTTTCGTTTAATTTGATGATCGCCATTTCCGTATAACGCGCATAGAGAGAAATGCACATCATGGATTAAATAATCAGCGAGTGGCCTATTTCTTTTCGCTTTGAATTGTTTCGTTTAATGAAATTTCAAGCTTTATTTAGATATAGGCCTATCTGTCATGTCTGTGAGACATACACTGAGTTTCGGTTAATTTATGAGGAGATTTCAATGCAAGTGACCGCGGCGCGCCAGCGCACGATCATGTCATGATTATGTTGTCTGCTATATTTGATTCTTATTTATTATTGGTTGATAAAAAAAAAAATTAAAATTAAGATACAATTTATACAAAACGAAATTCACTTTAAAGAAAGGCCTTTTACAAAATGAAACTTAATTAAGTGGTCAATGTCTGTCTCCCGATGCATCCCATCTTACTCGTGCTGTTCAGTTTTCATTATCAACGTAAAAAAAAATAACATTATAATATTTTAACAAATATAAACTAATGCGCTTATTTAATGAACTCGGGGCAAAATGCATCTTCGCAGCAGTGAGTGGGTGGTTGTTTCGGAGATGCGACATTAGGTTAGAGGTGTTTCCATCTCTCATGGTCACCTTTTTTATTGCAACATTTACAAATTGCCTCGTCAGTATTTACCGCCTCTCCCTTCTCTCTCTCTCTCTTTCTCCTCCACACTGTCACTTGATGACAACTACATAAGCATTTTTAGGCATTGAATAAATTATATTTATTTATTATATATAAGTGCCGGTAATGACGGTATTGAAACTGATACCGTTGCTATTTTAAGACCCCGCGGTATACGATATTACCGAAATACCGCCCAACCCTACTGCTGTGTGATTTGGCCTGCATTAAAAAGGAAAGTAAATGTCTTAAGCCTTGAAAAATATATATTATTATTATTTTTTTTTCATTGTTCTAATCAGGTCAGGCAAGTAAAATCTGTGTCTTGTCCCCATGTGCAGCCGTGCACTAAGTTTGAGTTTAAAATTAGTCCTGCATTAAAAGGATAAAGAAATCTCTAAGGCCTTGCCTTTTTGCATAGCACTTTATGGATATTTTTAAAATTACAAAATATGCATAGAACATATCTTTTAAATGTATTGTTGGCTTTAAATAAAATTTATATTGTATGTTTGGTGATTCAAGCTGAATGAATTTAAAATTAATGTGATATATATATTAAATCAATATATATGTTTTCTTTAACATTTTAATCAACACTAACTTTATTCTCATCAGAATTATGAATTTTTGTATAAAATAATACAACCATAAAAAAACACATTTGATTTTCTATTTTAATCAATGTAGAATGTGTAACTTAAAAATAAACAAATTAGTGCTCTGTTTGAGGACAAGAAATGAAAACCTATGCAATATGATGAATGTCCAAAAGATGGCACTCACGGACTGTTTTTAAATGGGGTTGGATAAATATTTTTTTGCTTTTAAACTGTGTGTGTGTGTGTGTGTGTGTGTGTGTGTGTGTGTGTGTGTGTGTGTGCGCGCCTTGGTGTCGGTTACAGTGACAAGACTTTAACCCTTGTTAAAGTTTAAGTTGAAGGCCTTGTCTTTTTGTATATATATACAAAAAGACAAGGCCTTCAACTTAAATTTGATATCATATATATATATGATATCTTTTTCCAAAATATTCATATAACCCATATCTTTTAGCTTGCTTTAAATTAAATTATCCTATGACATAAAAAATTATTCTAAATTTAAATTAACTCATATACGTGGCTATTGTGGTTCACGGTCATAGGCCCTGTCCCAAATGGCACACTTCATATGAATTTTCGGTCTTGTGTAGTTATTTCATGTGTCCGTTAAATCCATGAGACTGTAGGGTGTCTCATTTTTCATTTTAGGTTTTAGAAGGTTTGTCACGCATACTTTGTGGTTGATATATGCCCTCGATGCGCACTTTTGCAGAGCCCACACTGATGCAAGCTCTACAGCACACAACAGTCAAAGCGGGGTTGTTTTTACACATCGGGCGCAGCTATATCTGTATATATATACAGGTCCTTCTCAAAAAATTAGCATATTGTGATAAAGTTCATTATTTTCCATAATGTAATGATAAAAATTAAAAGTTCATATATTTTAGATTCATTGCACACCAACTGAAATATTTCAGGTCTTTTATTGTTTTAATACTGATGATTTTGGCATACAGCTCATGAAAACCCAAAATTCCTATCGCAAAAAATTAGCATATCATGAAAAGGGTCTCTAAACGAGCTATTAACCCAATCATCTGAATCAACTAATTAACTCTAAACACCTGCAAAAGATTCCTGAGGCTTTTAAAAACTCCCAGCCTGTTTCATTACTCAAAACCGCAATCATGGGTAAGACTGCCGACCTGACTGCTGTCCAGAAGGCCATCATTGACACCCTCAAGCAAGAGGGTAAGACACAGAAAGAAATTTCTGAACAAATAGGCTGTTCCCAGAGTGCTGTATCAAGGCACCTCAGTGGGAAGTCTTTGGGAAGGAAAAAGTGTGGCAAAAAACGCTGCACAACGAGAAGAGGTGACTGGACCCTGAGGAAGATTGTGGAGAAGGACCGATTCCAGACCTTGGGGGACCTGCGGAAGCGGTTGGAAACATCCAGAGCCACCGTGCACAGGCGTGTGCAGGAAATGGGCTACAGGTGCCGCATTCCCCAGGTCAAGCCACAATCTTCCTCAGGGTCCGGTCACCTCTTCTCGTTGTGCAGCGTTTTTTGCCACACTTTTTCCTTCCCACAGACTTCCCACTGAGGTGCGGGTTCTGACCAGTGTGCAAAGTTTCGGGAGTTTTCGAGCACGTTAAGGGCCCCAAAACCTAGAAAAACAAAAATAAAAGAATTCTCACTCAGCAGACAAATCCCCCTCCCCCCAAACACACGGAGAAACGTAGGGTCAGAGAGAGAGGAAGAGAAAATTCTCCAAAACATCCACATTCAAACCAAAATATCTGACTTCCTGTTGGTCTGAGCTGATAACTGTAAATTAGAAAGTTGTCCAGCTCGATATGAACAATATTCATACTGAGTTTTAAGATTGTAGATATAAGTAAAGACCTAACTCCCGCTCTTTTGTCAAAAGGTGGCGCTACTGAGCTCCTGCACCACGCCCGTTTCTGTAACTTTGCACATGTCTACTGGCTAATAAATGTGATGTGTCTGTCGAGTTTCATGCAATTTCAAGTATACTAAGAGTCTCAAAAGCATCAAAAAATAATCTTAAAGTTTGATGCGTTACCACGGCAACAGTATCTAAGATATCAATAATCCTTTCACAGGTCTACATCTGCCGTGTGTTCACATTATACACAAAGTTAAGCAAATCGGGTAAATATAAGAGGGTGATTTAAAAGCATTTTGAAAGTGACACTTCCTGCTGCCAGTTGGTGGCGCTATAACTTTGACTCACAATAGTCACATCCATGTGATCGGCCTCTTACAGCGAACACACTGCTGAAGTTTCATCAAGATCAGTCAATGTATGCAGAAGTTATAACACACTTCCTGTTTCCATTATTCGCCATAAATTCGTTTCCTCGCCACGGCCAAACCGTTCGAGATATCAAAAATCCCCTGGCAATTTTTCATCCTCAATGTCTTGACTTCATGCACACCGAGTTTGGTGACGATCAGGTGAATTCCCTTGGAGAAGTGTTTCAAATTCCTGAGCATGAGTTTCCAAACAACCCATAATAGCCGACTTCCTGTTGGGCTGGCGTAAAAAGTAAAAGTACGAAGGATATATGAACCAATGAGATCTATATGTGTACCGAGTTTCATATTATTACATGCAAGCGTGTTTGATTTATGGACCAAGATTTTTTACCACTTCCAGGGGGCGCTGTCGAGCCCCCCTGCCACGTCCGGGTACCAGCTTCAGCCCGGCCCTGATGGCCTCGGGTTCTGACCCGTGTGCAAAGTGTCAAGAGTTTTCGAGCACGTTAAGGGCCCCAAAAGTGCCCAAAAGGTAGTAAAATAATAATAATAATAATAATAATAATAATAAATATAGCTGCGAGCAGCGATTACGGGCCCAAGCCGGTGGCACCGCAACCCCGGTGCCTTTAGTTACCTAAAGGCACCGGGGTGGCGGTACCGCCGTCTTTGGCCCTTCATCGCTGCTCGCAGCTATATTTATATATATATATATATATATATATATATATATATATATAAAGCCGGTGGCACCGCCACCCTGGTGCCTTTAGGGTTATTGTGCACGACGTGACACAAAATATCTGCTGGCTATCTGCCGAACGGCTCTGGTAGTTCCGCTTCAGCACTGATGATATTGTAGAAATAGTGCGCTCTGGTTGGTCTGGATTATTCGGGATTTTTTATTTTATACAGAAATAAATTATTTATAATTCAGATGAGAATAAAGTTAGTGTTGATTAAAATGAAGGAAAACAAATATATTGATCTGAAATATAGCACATTAATTTTAAATTTATTTAGGTTCAATTACCAAACATACAATCTTAATTTAATTTAAAGCAAACAATACATTTAAAAGATATGGGTTGTATGCACTTTTTTTTAATAAAAAAAGATATATATCCAAAAAACAAGGCCTTAAAGGGTTAAACTCTTGTCACTGTAACAGACACAATCTCTCTCTCACACACACACACGTCAAGTCACTTCCATTTTAGATGCAATATTGAATAAGCAGAAAATTCGGATTTTCTGCTCTGAAAATATAAATAAGCGTAAAAATTGAATAAGCACTTTTAATATTCTAAACAGAATAAGCACTAGTCGCTAATGAATAAGTACTAGTACTTAATGGAATAGATACTAGTATCTAAAAAATAAGTACTAGTAGCATGAAAATAGAGACTAGTAGGTTAAAATGATAAAATGTTAAAACGGCTTGCCATATTGGCTCAGAGAGAGAGAGAGAGAGAGAAAATGACCTTTTAGATACTAGTACCTATTAATAGATACTAGTATTTATTCAATAAATACTAGTACTAAGTCATTAGATACTAGTACCTATTAAATAGATACCAGTACTTATTCATTAGCTACTAATACGTATTCAAAAGAATATCTAAAGAATAAGCACTAGTATCTAAAGAATAGGCACTAGTACTAAAGAATAAGCACTAGTCGCTAATGAATAAGTACTAGTACTTAATGGAATAGATACTAGTATCTAAAAAATAAGTACTAGAAGCATGAAAATAGAGACTAGTAGGTTAAAATGATTAAATGTTAAAACGGCTTGCCATATTGGCTCAGAGAGCGAGAGAGAGAAAATGACCATATTCAAACCAAAATATCTGACTTCCTCTTGGTCTGAGCTAATGACAGGTAATTAGAAAGTTGTCCGGCTTGATCTGAACAATATGCGTACCGAGTTTTATGATTGTAGGTAAAACTATAAAACTAACCCCCCCCACTTTTGTCAAAAGGTGGCGCTACTGAGTCCCTGCACCACGCCCGTTTCTGAAACTTTGCACATGTCTACTGGCTAATAAATGTGATCTGTCTGTCGAGTTTCATGCAATTTCAAGCAATTTCAGGCATGCTAAGAGTCTCAAAAGCATCCAAAAAGAATTTTAAAGTTTGATGCGTTGCCACGGCAACAGTATCAAAGATATCAATAATCCTTTCACAGGTCTACATCTGCCGTGTATTTACATTATACAGATGAAGTTTGAAGCAAATCGGGTTAAAATAAGAGGGTGATTTCAAAGCATTTTGAAAGTGACACACTTCCTGCTGCCAGTTGGTGGCGCTATAACTTTGACTCACAATAGTCACATCCATGTGATCGGCCTCTTACAACACACTGCTGAAGTTTCATTAAGATCAGTTAATGTATGAAGAAGTTATAACACACTTCCTGTTTCACGTTTCTCGCCATAAATTTGTTTCCTCGCCACGGCCAAACCGTTCGAGATATCAAAAATCCCCTGGCAATTTTTCATCCTAAATGTCTTGACTTCATGCTGACCGAGTTTCGTGGCATTTCTTTGAATTCTCTAGGAGAAGTACTTTAAATTCCATTGCATGCGTTTTACAAACAACCCTAAATAGCCGACTTCCTGTTGGGCTGGGGTAAAAAGTAAGAGCATGAAGTATATATGAACCGATGAGATCTATATGTGTACCGAGTTTCATATTACATGCAAGTGTGTTTGATTTATGGACCAAGTTTTCGGACCCCGTTCCAGGGGGCGCTGTCGAGCCCCCCTGCCACGCCCGGGTACCATCTTCAGCCCGGCCCTGATGGCCGCGGGTTCTGACCCGTGTGCAAAGTTTCAAGAGTTTTCGAGCACGTTAAGGGCCCCAAAAGTGCCTGAATAGTCGTTAGAATAATAATGATAGTAATAAATATAGCTGTGAGCAGCGATTACGGGCCCCAGGCCGGTGGCACCGCAACCCCGGTGCCTTTAGTTACCTAAAGGCACCGGGGTGGCGGTGCCGCCGGCTTTGGCCCTTCATCGCTGCTCGCAGCTATATTTATATATATATATATATATATATATATATATATATATATATATATAAACAAGCCGGTGGCACCGCCACCCCGGTGCCTTTGGGGTTACTGTGCATGACGGGCAATAACGTAACCCCGCTTTGACCTTTGAGAAGATGTGTGCTGTAGAGCTTGCATTGGTGTGGGCTCTGCAAAAGTGTGCATTGAGGGCACATATCAACCACAAAGTATGCGTGAGCAACCTTCTGAAACCTAAAATGAAAAATGAGACACCCTACGGTCTCATGGACTTAATGGACACATGAAATAAGTACACAAGTTTGAAAGTTATATGAAGTGTGCCAAGACAGAATATTTGCCTGATCTGATTAGAAAAATAGTTTGTGTGTGTGTGTGTGTGAGGCGTGATTGAACAATGTAGACATAAAAACATACTCCGTCCTTTTGTTCATACAGGACATTATTCAAACTGCAAAGTGTTTACTTGTATTTGTGTAAAATCGCAATAAAACACAACATTGTGCTTTTGTCAAACTGTACTGCTAAACTACAACTGTCACCCAACCAAAATCTCTTACACACACACACACACACAAACACACACACACACACACACACACACACACACACACACACACACACACACACACACACACACACACACACACACACACATAGTTTAAAAGCAAAAAAATCTTTTGGACATTCATCATATTGCATTGGTTTTCATTTCTTTTCCTCGAACAGAGCCCTAATCTGTTTATTTTTTCAGTTACACATTCTACATTGATTAAAAAAGAAAAATCAAATGTGTTTTTATTTTATACATAAATAAATAATCTATCATTCAGATGAGAATAAAGTTAGTGTTAGTTCAAATTTTAAGGAAAACAAATATATGATCTGAAATATAGCACATTAATTTTAAATTTATTTAGGTTAAATTACCAAACATACAATCTTAATTTAATTTAAAGCAAACAATACATTTAAAAGATATGGGTTGTATGCACTTTTTTTTTTAATAAAAAAAAGATATATATCCAAAAAACAAGGCCTTAAAGGGTTAAACTCTTGTCACTGTAACAGACACAATCTCTCTCTCTCTCACACACACACACACACACACACACACACACACACACACACACACACACACACACACACACACACACACACACACACACACACACGTCAAGTCACTTCCATTTTAGATGCAATATTGAATAAGCAGAAAATTCGGATTTTCTGCTCTGAAAATATAAATAAGCATAAAAATTGAATAAGCACTTTTAATATTCTAAACAGAATAAGCCCTAGTCGCTAATGAATAAGTACTGGTACTTAATGGAATAGATACTAGTATCTAAAAAATAAGTACTAGTAGTATGAAAATAGAGACTAGTAGGTTAAAATGATAAAATGTTAAAACGGCTTGCCATATTGGCTCAGAGAGAGAGAGAGAGAAAATGACCTTTTAGATACTAGTACCTATTAATAGATACTAGTATTTATTCAATAAATACTAGTACTAAGTCATTAGATACTAGTACCTATTAAATAGCTACCAGTACTTATTCATTAGCTACTAATACGTATTACAAAAGAATATCTAAAGAATAAGCACTAGTATCTAAAGAATAGGCACTAGTACTAAAGAATAAGCACTAGTCGCTAATGAATAAGTACTAGTACTTAATGGAATAGATACTAGTATCTAAAAAATAAGTACTAGAAGCATGAAAATAGAGACTAGTAGGTTAAAATGATTAAATGTTAAAACGGCTTGCCATATTGGCTCAGAGAGAGAGAGAGAGAAAATGACCATATTCAAACCAAAATATCTGACTTCCTCTTGGTCTGAGCTAATGACAGTTAATTAGAAAGTTGTCCGGCTTGATCTGAACAATATGCGTACCGAGTTTTATGATTGTAGGTAAAACTATAAAACTAACCCCCCCACTTTTGTCAAAAGGTGGCGCTACTGAGCCCCTCACCACGCCCGTTTCTGAAACTTTGCACATGTCTACTGGCTAATAAATGTGATCTGTCTGTCGAGTTTCATGCAATTTCAAGCAATTTCAGGCATGCTAAGAGTCTCAAAAGCATCCAAAAAGAATTTTAAAGTTTGATGCGTTGCCACGGCAACAGTATCAAAGATATCAATAATCCTTTCACAGGTCTACATCTGCCGTGTATTTACATTATACAGATGAAGTTTGAAGCAAATCGGGTTAAAATAAGAGGGTGATTTCAAAGCATTTTGAAAGTGACACACTTCCTGCTGCCAGTTGGTGGCGCTATAACTTTGACTCACAATAGTCACATCAATGTGATCGGCCTCTTACAACAAACACACTGCTGAAGTTTCATTAAGATCAGCTAATGTATGCTGAAGTTATAACACACTTCCTGTTTCACGTTTCTCGCCATAAATTCGTTTCCTCGCCACGGCCAAACCGTTCGAGATATCAAAAATCCCCTGGCAATTTTTCATCCTCAATGTCTTGACTTCATGCTGACCGAGTTTCGTGGCATTTCTTTGAATTCTCTAGGAGAAGTACTTTAAATTCCATTGCATGCGTTTTACAAACAACCCTAAATAGCCGACTTCCTGTTGGGCTGGGGTAAAAAGTAAGAGCATGAAGTATATATGAACCGATGAGATCTATATGTGTACCGAGTTTCATATTATTACATGCAAGCGTGTTTGATTTATGGACCAAGTTTTCGGACCCCGTTCCAGGGGGCGCTGTCGAGCCCCCCTGCCACGCCCGGGTACCACCTTCAGCCCGGCCCTGATGGCTGCGGGTTCTGACCTGTGTGCAAAGTTTCAAGAGTTTTCGTGCACGTTAAGAGCCCCAAAAGTGCCCGAATAGTCGTTTGAATAATAATAATAATAATAATAATAATAATAATAATCCTTAGGAAAACAATAGGGCCTTCGCCTTTTCAAGGCTTGGGCCCTAATAAATATAGCTGCGAGCAGCGATTACGGGCCCAAGCCGGTAGCACCGCAACCCCGGTGCCTTTAGGGATTACGGGCCCAAGCCGGTAGCACCGCAACCCCGGTGCCTTTAGTTACCTAAAGGCACCGGAGTGGCGGTGCCGCCGGCTTTGGCCCTTCATCACTGCTCGCAGCTATATTTATATATATATATAAACAAGCCGGTGGCACCGCCACCCCGGTGCCTTTGGGGTTACTGTGCATGACGGGCAATAACGTAACCCCGCTTTGACCTTTGAGAAGATGTGTGCTGTAGAGCTTGCATTGGTGTGGGCTCTGCAAAAGTGTGCATTGAGGGCACATATCAACCACAAAGTATGCGTGAGCAACCTTCTGAAACCTAAAATGAAAAATGAGACACCCTACGGTCTCATGGACTTAATGGACACATGAAATAAGTACACAAGTTTGAAAGTTATATGAAGTGTGCCAAGACAGAATATTTGCCTGATCTGATTAGAAAAATAGTTTGTGTGTGTGTGTGTGTGTGTGTGTGTGAGGCGTGATTGAACAATGTAGACATAAAAACATACTCCGTCCTTTTGTTCATACAGGACATTATTCAAACTGCAAAGTGTTTACTTATATTTGTGTACAATTGCAATAAAACACAACATTGTGCTTTTGTCAAACTGTACTGCTAAACTACAACTGTCACCCAACCAAAATCTCTTACACACACACACACACACACACACACACACACACACACACACACACACACACACACACATAGTTTAAAAGCAAAAAAATATTTTGGACATTCATCATATTGCATTGGTTTTCATTTCTTGTCCTCGAACAGAGCCCTAATCTGTTTATTTTTTCAGTTACACATTCTACATTGATTAAAAAAGAAAAATCAAATGTGTTTTTATTTTATACATAAATAAATAATCTATCATTCAGATGAGAATAAAGTTATTGTTAGTTCAAATTTTAAGGAAAACAAATATATGATCTGAAATATAGCACATTCATTTAAAATTCATTCAGGTTCAATTACCAAACATACAAATCTCAATGTAATTTAAAGCAAACAATACATTTAAAATATATGGGTTGTATGCTATTTTTTTTATATAAAAAGATATATATCCAAAAAGACAAGGCCTAAACTTTAACAAGGGTTAAACAATCACTGTAACAGACACAATCACACACACACACACACACACACACACACACACACACACACACACACACACACACACACACACACGTCAAATCACTTACATTTTAGATGCAATATTGACTTTTTTTCTGTTTCAGCAGCGAAAATAGTTAAAGAAAGATCACAGCAGAACCATCGAGGATCTCACAGCAACGCGTTCTCATTACTGAATGATTCAGCATTTTGAACGAATCGGTTGACTCAAAGATTCAACGACCAATCCATAATCTGTCTCATTCATGAATGACTCAGCCGTTCGAACGAATCGTTTGAACAAATGAATCAATGACTCGCTCATTAAGACGGTCGCCTGGCGACACCTAATGACGGTTTAGTGATATGTTTAAAAGTATCATTCTTTCCAACGATTGTTAATTAACTCATATTTGAAACATAAGCTATATATATATATATACACACATGTATACACAAAAATAAAATAAAAACACATTTGAAGCGTGTTTGCTTACTAAATAGTGAGCTGAAAGAAAGTTGCAGCAAAGATCAGCAACAGGAGTCAAAATTCATTAATCACGAGAGTGAAGAGCTGACTGAAAAAAATGATGACGGAATATTTTGTGTAAAAGCGCCTATTTAAGCGAATCTGTCATTTACTCATTTGTTGTTGTGTTTTACCTGAAAACCGGAAACAATCGGCCCCCGATATGGTGCTAATTTTAAAGTGACACTAAAAAGTATGCGGCTGCACTGGCATTCATAACGGTCCATGGCGACGAGCGAGCAGAACAGAGCGAACGTTTTTTCATTTCTACTTCCATAGAAATTCATTCGAGCGCACTGCGAGCGCCACCACTATAAATGTCCGTGCGGACGTCCTTATACTTTACTTTCACTTTTATATTAGCGATTTAAAAGGCCTCGCTGGTGTCTAACGTCGATTAACCGGTGGGAAAAGATCCTCACAGCCACATACCTAATATATTTATATTTAATTACAATAGCCATACCTGATAAAAAAAGTTTTATGTACTGAGTTGATATCATTTTGGACACAAGAGGGCAGTATAGCCCTTTGTATTACTTGATGTATTTATTTTTTAACTGAATAGCACATTCTGGCTGTTTTTAAACTTGTACATTATTCTTAAATTGGAAACAAGAACAAAATGGGTTTAGTTCTGATATTTGTGTAATTTTATCTAGAAATAAATGGTGTATAATTAATTTTTTAGAAGATATGAGGCTTTTAGTGTTTACTTTTTTGAGATGACTTTAATCCCTCGCCATAGCAAAACAATTTGAGATATTCAATAGCCATTCACAATTTAGCTTCTTTAATGTATTTTCATCATGTTGAAAAAGTTTGGTGGGAATTGAATAAACCACTTAAGAGGAGTGGGTAAAAAATCAGAGGCTGATTTTGCCAAAAATCCACATTAAGACCAAAATAGCCCACTTCCTGTTGGGCTGGCTTAAAGTTGTTTGGCCCGATGAGATCTATATGTGTACCGAGTTTCATAATATTACATGCAAGTGTGTTTAATTTATGGACCAAATTTTCTGACCAAGTTTATGGACCAAGTTAATTTAATTAATAAACTAATTATATAAAACTATTTTCAATGCACTACAATTCAACTGGTTATATGCCTTTACTTATTAATACAACTTATTTAAAAAATACAAGGCGTAAGACATTTATTTTCTTTTTTAATGCAGGCCAGACCAAACAGCAGTGAAATGGTTAATCTAGCCCCCCTCCCCCTCCCCACAATCACAGACACACACACACACACACACACAGACGTAGGCTCAGAGAGAGAGAGACATAAAATGACAATTTTCAAACCAAAATATCTGACTTCCTGTTGGTTGGAGCTATTGAGTGTAAATTAGAAAGTTGTCTGGCTGGAGGAGAACAATACACATACCGATTTTTATTACTGTAGATAAAATTAATCCCCCCACTTTTGACAAAAGGTGGCGCTACTGAGCCCCTCACCACGCCCGTTTCTGAAACTTTGCACATGTCTACTGGCTAATAAATGTGATGTGTCTGTCGAGTTTCATGCAATTTCAAGTATGCTAAGAGTCTCAAAAGCATTAAAAAAAGAATATTAAAGTTTGATGCGTTGCCACGACAACAGTATCTAAGATATCAAGAATCCATTCACAGGTCTACATCTGCCGTGTGTTTACATTATAGTAGTGAAGTTTGAAGCAAATCGGGTTAAAATAAGAGGGTGATTTCAAAGCATTTTGAAAGTGACACACTTCCTTCTGCCAGTTGGTGGCGCTATAACTTTGACTCACAAGAGTCACATCCATGTGATCGGCCTCTTACAACGAACACACTACTGAAGTTTTATCAAGATCAGTTAATGTATGAAGAAGTTATAACACACTTCCTGTTTCCATTATTCGCCATAATTTCGTTTCCTCGCCACGGCCAAACCGTTCGAGATATCAAAAATCCGCTGGCAATTTTTCATCCTCAATTGCTTGACTTCATGCACACCGAGTTTGGTGGTGATTGGACGAATTTCCTAGGAGAAGTGTTTCGAATTCCATTGCATGCGTTTCCAAACAAACCATAATAGCCGACTTCCTGTTGGGCTGGGGTAAAAAGTAAAAGTACAAAGGATATATAAACCGAGGAGATCTATATGTGTACCGAGTTTCATATTACATGCAAGCGTGTTTGATTTATGGACCAAGTTTTCGGACCCCGTTCCAGGGGGCGCTGTCGAGCCCCCCTGCCACGCCCGGGTACCATCTTCAGCCCGGCCCTGATGGCCGCGGGTTCTGACCCGTGTGCAAAGTTTCAAGAGTTTTCGTGCACGTTAAGAGCCCCAAAAGTGCCCGAATAGTCGTTAGAATAATAATAATAATAATAATAATAATAATAATAATAATAATAATAATCATCCTTAGGAAAACAATAGGGCCTTCGCCTTTTCAAGGCTTGGGCCCTAATAATCCTTAGGAAAACAATAGGGCCTTCGCCTTTTCAAGGCTTGGGCCCTAATAATAATAATCCTTAGGAAAACAATAGGGCCTTCGCCTTTTCAAGGCTTGGGCCCTAATAATAATAATAAATATAGCTGCGAGCAGCGATTACGGGCCCAAGCCGGTGGCACTGCAACCCCGGTGCCTTTAGTTACCTAAAGGCACCGGGGTGGCGGTACCGCCGGCTTTGGCCCTTCATCGCTGCTCGCAGCTATATTTATATATATATATATATATATATATATATATATATATATATATATATATAAAAAGCTGGTGGCACCGCCACCCTGGTGCCTTTAGGGTTATTGTGCACGACGTGACACAAAATATCTGCTGGCTATCTGCCGAACGGCTCTGGTAGTTCCGCTTCAGCACTGATGATGTTGTAGAAATAGTGCGCTCTGGTTGGTCTGGATTATTCGGGATTTTTTATTTTATACAGAAATAAGTTATTTATAATTCAGATGAGAATAAAGTTAGTGTTGATTAAAATGAAGGAAAACAAATATATTGATCTGAAATATAGCACATTAATTTTAAAATTATTTAGGTTCAATTACCAAACATACAATCTTAATTTAATTTAAAGCAAACAATACATTTAAAAGATATGGGTTGTATGCACTTTTTTTTAATAAAAAAAGATATATATCCAAAAAACAAGGCCTTAAAGGGTTAAACTCTTGTCACTGTAACAGACACAATCTCTCTCTCACACACACACACGTCAAGTCACTTCCATTTTAGATGCAATATTGAATAAGCAGAAAATTCGGATTTTCTGCTCTGAAAATATAAGCATAAAAATTGAATAAGCACTTTTAATATTCTAAACAGAATAAGCACTAGTCGCTAATGAATAAGTACTAGTACTTAATGGAATAGATACTAGTATCTAAAAAATAAGTACTAGTAGCATGAAAATAGAGACTAGTAGGTTAAAATGATAAAATGTTAAAACGGCTTGCCATATTGGCTCAGAGAGAGAGAGAGAGAAAATGACCTTTTAGATACTAGAACCTATTAATAGATACTAGTATTTATTCAATAAATACTAGTACTAAGTCATTAGATACTAGTACCTATTAAATAGATACCAGTACTTATTCATTAGCTACTAATACGTATTCAAAAGAATATCTAAAGAATAAGCACTAGTATCTAAAGAATAGGCACTAGTACTAAAGAATAAGCACTAGTCGCTAATGAATAAGTACTAGTACTTAATGGAATAGATACTAGTATCTAAAAAATAAGTACTAGAAGCATGAAAATAGAGACTAGTAGGTTAAAATGATTAAATGTTAAAACGGCTTGCCATATTGGCTCAGAGAGCGAGAGAGAGAAAATGACCATATTCAAACCAAAATATCTGACTTCCTCTTGGTCTGAGCTAATGACAGGTAATTAGAAAGTTGTCCGGCTTGATCTGAACAATATGCGTACCGAGTTTTATGATTGTAGGTAAAACTATAAAACTAACCCCCCCCACTTTTGTCAAAAGGTGGCGCTACAGAGTCCCTGCACCACGCCCGTTCCGTTTCACATATAGAGCCCCAAAAGTGCCCGAATAGTCGTTAGAATAATAATAATAATAATAATAATAATAATAATAATCCTTAGGAAAACAATAGGGCCTTCGCCCTTTCAGGGCTTGGGCCCTAATAAATAATCCTTAGGAAAACAATAGGGCCTTCGCCCTTTCAGGGCTTGGGCCCTAATAATGTTATGAGATTGTTTTAAATATAAGTAAATTAATGATCGTTGGAAAGAATGATACTTTTAAACATAACACTAAACCACCTTTAGGTGTCGCCATGCAACTGTCTTAATGAGCGAGTCATTGATTCATTCGTTCAAACGATTCGTTCGAACAACTAAGTCATTCATGAATGAGACATAGGTTTATGGATTGATCATTGAATCTTTGAGTCAAATGATTTGTTTAAGATGCTGAATCATTCAGTAATGAGAAAACACATTGCTGTGAGATGCTAGATGGTTCTGCTGTGATCTTTGTTTAACAATTTTCGCTGCTGACACAGAACAAAAATAGTCAATATTGCATCTAAAATGTAAGTGACTTAATTATAACTGTTTATTGAACTGTTGCATCAAATCAATGTCACAGTTTCAATCGTGATGGTATTCAGGAAGAAAGAGCACTGGTCATGTGAGGTTGCTTAACTGTATCATGTTAAAAATATAAAAACTCCATATTTTAAATTTTTATAGGCAGTGTATTGTTAAAAGTTTATTTTTTGTGTGCTGCGCAAATATCAATATATTTGTTTTCCTTAAAATTATAACTAACACTAACTTTATTCTCATCTGAATTTATAAATCATTTATTTCTGTATAAAATAATATTACCACTAAAAACACATTTGATTTTTCTTTTTTAATCAATGTGGCATGTGTAACTTCAAAATAAACAGATTAGTGCTCTGTTTGAAGACAAGAAAAGAAAACCAATGCAATATGATGAATGTCCAAAAGATGGCACCAACAGACTGTTTTTAAATGAGGTTTGATAAATATTTTTTGCTTTTAAACTGTGTGTGTGTGAGATTTTGGTTGGGTGACAGTTGTGTTACAGTTTGACAAGAGTTTAGTTTGACAAAAGCACAATGTTGTGTTTTATTGCGAGTGTACACAAATATAAGTAAACACTTTGCAGTTTGAATGATGCCATGTATGAACAAAATGACGGATTATGTTTTTATGTCTCCATTGTTGGATCGTGCCACACACACACACAAACACACACACACACACACATCGGGCATTCCAGCTTTGCAATCTTGACATCGCAGCCTGTTCATTATACTCAACCTAACATATAATAATTACACTGCTCTGTTTAAATATTCAGTAGTACAATTTGTACCATTCAGCATAAGCACGGCTCCACTGTGATGTTTCCAAGCAAATTTTTGCGCATGTGAATAGGATGATTTTTTCCTTCGATATTAAAACCTGAGTTCATGACGGGCCCGAGGCGCGGGGGGTGGTGCCCTTAGAAGTCAGTTTTCTATACATACATATACATGCACTAACATTTGCATAGCATTAATGTACAAATAAAAAAGTTCCTGTCCAAAACTAAACTTGTAGTTAGGCAATGGTTTGGTATAAAAAAAAAAGGCATTTTCATGCTGTGCAGGGCCCCACCACCCCTCTCGAATCAATGTAAATGGTATGACCCGCAGTTCAGGTGCTTCTGCTGCAGACCTGCGGTGAATCAGTTGATGTGACAGAAGCTGGAGTGAGCCGTGATAGGAACTACAGGGGAAGAGTCATGTCAAGTCACCTTTATTTATATAGCGCTTTTACAATACAAATTGTTTCAAAGCAGCTTTACAGAGATAGCAGGAAAGTAAAGTTGTAATAGTATTGTTAAATTCAAAATTAAATGTTAAATGTCCCCAACTAAGCAAGCCAAAAGCCAATGGCGAATGAAGGCGAAAAAAAAGGCGACAGTGGCAAGGAACCAAAACTCCATCAGGTGACAGAATGAAGAAAAAAACCTTGGGAGGACCCAGGCTCAGTCGGGGGGCCAGTCCTCCTTTGGCCAACAAACGAACAGTGTATGATTATGATTTAGGCGGCATAATAGGTCAGAAGTCAGATTGGATCAGAACTTTCACAATATTTATCCAGTTCATCTGGTTAGGGGTCAGAGTCATCAGGCCGGTATGGAGATGAGTTTGTTGAGGTGTCCATGAGGCCTTCACAGTGTTGATGAGGCTGGCACTTCAGGGATGCGTTGTCGTCGTGTCCATGTGATGGTCCTTCATCAGATCTGGATATGGCCTGGATCCGGCGGACTGCGGTAAACCTCGGGATAAACAGAGAGACTAATATTAGCGTAGACGCCATCCTTCTTATGATGTACAAAGTACATCAGGATTTATGGGAAGTGTTCCCGGTTCCGGCTGATATAAATTATGCAGCCGAACAATGAATTATAGCAATCTATAATGTGTCATGTGTATGCTAAGCCAAAGACGTGTTTTTAGTCTAGATTTGAACTGACAGACTGTGTCTGCTTCCCGGACAATGTTAGGAAGATTGTTCCAAAGTTTTGGTGCCAAGTAGGAAAAGGATCTACCGCCAGCAGTTGATTTTGATATTCTAGGTATTATCAACTGGCCAGAATTTTGAGATCGCAATAGACGTGAAGGACTATAATGGGTTAAGAGCTCGCTCAAGTACTGCGGAGCTATACCATTTAGTGCTTTGTAAGTAATCAGCAATATTTTAAAATGTATACGATGTTTAATAGGGAGCCAATGCAGTGTTGACAGAACCGGGCTAATATGGGTCATGAGGTCATGAACGCATGAACAAATTGTTCCGCATTTGTCAATGAGAGCATATGACGTAATTTATATATATTTTTAAGATGGAAAAATGCGCTTTTACAGATACTAGACACGTGACTTTCAAATGAGAGATTGGTATCAAAGAGCACACCCAGGTTCCTAACTGGCGACGAAGACTTGACAGAGCAGCCTTCAAGTGTTAAACAGTATTCTAGGTTATTACGTGTGGAAGTTTTTTGTCCAATAATTAGAATCTCTGTGTTTTCAGAATTTAGTAGAAGGAAATTACTAGTCATCCAATTTTTTTTATCAGCTATGCATTCCGTTAATTTTGTGAATTGGTAAGTTTCGTTAGGTTTTGAGGAAATATAGAGCTGAGTATCATCAGCATAACAGTGAAAACTAATTCCATGTTTCCTAATGATATCTCCTAACGGTAGCATGTACAGAGTGAACAGCAGCAGTCCTAGTACTGAGCCTTGTGGTACGCCATACTGAACTTTTGACCGATAAGACATCTTCATTTACTGCTACAAACTGATAACGGTCAGATAAGTATGATTTAAACCATGCTAGTGCAATTCCACTAATGCCAACATAGGTTTATAGTCTATTTAATAGAATGTTGTGGTCAATGCATTATCGAGCATTGACATTGTTTTAACATACATATCTACTCTCCAGGTAGAATAGCATACATTTATGTTCATACTCTATTTGAATAATATACCAATACTTTATAGTATCACACCCTACATAGCGAGCAAACAATGTTTCTGGGTAAATAACAGGGAGTGAGAAGCAGACGGAGGCAAAGCTGGGAGCTCAACACACTGCCACTCCAGGCAGCTGCGCAGCTTGTCTCCTCTTCTGCTGCAATTCTCCCCATCAGAAGTTTGAGCCCGTTCTCATCCTTTGGCGGCATATGTGACGCCATATGACAAAACGGCGAAATACTACGCACATGGCACCCTTTAGCGTGAATATAACACGCGAACCCAAGGCGTCATAAAGTTGACAGGCATCCTTTAGCGTGAATATGAGACACAGACCCTACCCCACACCTAAACCTACCCATCACAGTGCGTGTTATATTGACGATAAAGGGTGCCATGTGCGTAGTATTTCGCCGTTTTGTCATATGGCGTCACATATGCCGCCAAAGGATGAGAATGCGTTGGAAGTTTACATGAAAACACTGTATATTTCCCTCCATTGTCAAAATCTAACACCCGCGAAAACATTGATCGTTAGCGCCTATTTTACCGCATTATGCAAATTAGCTCACGCACGCTCTTACATTAAGTACAGGATTGTTCTCAGTTTAATGCATATCTTAAATATTGAAAATGACTTATTTTAAAACTTAATTCAAAGACTGAATGTCTAGTTTGGCGGTTAGTGTACCTTGTGCAGACTATAGTCTGCATTTATTTTAAACAGACAAATAATCATCAATTAACTTGTACTTAGCCTACACTTTAAAAAAGGTATTGTGACAATAATGGATATTTTAGCAACCATTTGTTTACATTTTAAGTGTTTTTATGATAAAAATGCAATACCTCACCCATTGGTATCACTATGGTATTTGGTACGGGGGCACAGCAAGATGGTTTGTACCCCAGGCCCAAAATTTGCCCCTGTCTATACACACACTCATACACACACATATATATATATATAGCTGCGAGCAGCGATGAAAGGGCCAATGCCGGTGGCACCGCCACCCCGGTGCCTCTAGGTAACTAAAGGCACCGGGGTTGCGGTGCCACCGGCTTGGGCCCGTCATCGCTGCTCCCAGCTATATTTTTATTTTATTTTTTTCATAATTTTTTTTACGACTTCTTGGGCACTTTTGGGGCCCTCAACGTGCTCAAAAACTCTTGAAACTTTGCACACAGGTCAGAACCCGCGGCCATCAGGGCCGGGCTGAAGCGGGACCCGGGCGTGCCAGGGGGGCTCAACAGTGTCCCCTTGAATGGGGTCCGAAAACTTGGTCCATATATCAAACATGCTTGCATGAATTAATATGAAACTCGGTACACATATAGATCTCACTGGGCCGAACAACTTTCGTGCTCAAAGTTTTACGCCAGCCCAACAGGAAGTCGGCTATTTAGGGTTGTTTGGAAACGCATGCTATGCTATGGAATTTTAAATGATCCTCCCAGAGAATTTATCCGATCGCCACCAAACTCGGTGTGCATGAAGTCAAGACATTGAGGATGAAAAACTGCCAGCGGATTTTTGATAACTCGGCCGTGGCGAGGAAACAAATTTATGGCGAAAAAGAGAAAAAGGAAGTGTTATAACTTCTGCATACATTAACTGATCTTGATGAAACTTCAGCTGTGTGTTCGTTGTAACAGGCCGATCACATGGATGTGACTATTGTGACTATTTCCTATGGGGAGCGCTTGCAGTGTGGGACCCATGAAGACTCCGGTTCCGGGTGTACTGGGCGAATGACGGCATTGATGAGTGTAATCGCAAACAGCTGCGGGAGCAAGGAGAACAGCGCGACGATTGGAGCGCGCTGTAATAGAGGAGTATAAAGGGGCATTTTGGTTGAGTTCAAGTGGGTTGTTCGGGTGGGAGAAAGAGAGAGAGAGATCTGGATCCGGACGAGGAGAAAGACGGGCTGAAGGAGGAAGGGAGAAGCTAAAAATAGGTCAGCACCTGGGGTGAGATGAATGTCGAACTCTAACTGGATTGGGAAACAATTGACGTTCCTATGAATCGTATGGAATTGTATGGTGATGGAAAGTTCGCTGGAGGACCTACATTGAGTGATTTGCGCTACACAGCTGTTTCCCAGCTTGCTAACATCAGCGAGTGGTGGAGGAGACCTCAAGCCTGTGCCTTCTCTTTCCAGAGAACGCTAGAAGCTGTGAAAGCCTGTTGATGTGGTTGAAAATCCTCATCTCCCTTCTCTCTGCCTGAGCCAGTGGAGAGCCTGCTAAACTTGTGAAGTATACATACCCTTCTCTCCATCTGAGTTCAGTGAAGAGCCTGCTAAAGCTGTGAGTGAAGAGCCTGCTAAAGCTGTCAGTGAAAAGCCTGCTAAAGCTGGGAAGTGTACTAAGAGTCAGCTAAAGCCGTGAAGTGTACTAAGAGTCAGCTAAAGCCGTGAAGTGTACTAAGAGTTAGCTAAAGCCGTGAAGTGTACCTAGAGTCAGCTAAAGCTGTGAAGTGTACTAAGAGTCAGCTAAAGCTGTGAAATGTACCCATTCCTTTCTCCATTCGAGTCCTGTTGAGGAGAACGCTGAAGTGACTTCAGTATTTGTTTTAAAGAGATGTTTTAAAGTAAATAAAGAGATTTTTATACTTACCATTTGTTGTCCTGCCTGTTTGTTGTTCTGCCTGGGTAGTTCAACGTCCACCCCAACCTGACAAAAATGGCGTAGTCGGCAGGGTTGCCACCGTGAGTTGAAGCGGCCGCAGGTTCACTATGGCAGATGACGAGGTGCCAGTAGTACGGCCGCAAGTCATGCTGGTGTTTGTGGAGGCCACGGGTTTGTCACGGGTGACAATTATGGAAGCGGAACCTTTGACGCGGAACTTTTAATTCCGGCCGGAGTTTCCTATGGGGAGCGCTTCCAGTGTGGGACCCATGAAGACTCCGGTTCCGGGTATACTGGGCGAATGACGGCATTGATGAGTGTAATCGCAAAAAGCTGCGGGAGCAAGAAGATCAGCACGGCGATTGGAGCGAGCTGTAATCGAGGAGTATAAAGGGGCATTGTGGTTGAGTTCAAGTGGGTTGATTCGGGTGGGAGAAAGAGAGAGAGAGAGATCTGGATCCGGACTAGGAGAAAGGGAGAAGCTAAAACTAGGTCAGCACCTGGGGTGAGATAAATGTCGAACTCTAACTGGATTGGGAAACAATTGATGTTCCTGTGAATCGTATGGAATTGTATGGTGATGGAAAGTTCGCTGGAGAACCTGTAACTATATTGAGTGATTTGCGCTACACAGCTGCTCATGCCTGTGCCTTCTCTTTCCAGAGAACGCTAAAAGCTGTGAAAGCCTGTTGATGTGGTTGAAAATACTCATCTCCCTTCTCTCTGCCTGCGTCCATTGAAGAGCCTGCTAAAGCTGTGAAGTATACACCCTTCTCTCTGTCTGAGTCCAGTGAAGAGCCTGCTAAATCTGTGAAGTATACGTACCCTTCTCTCCATCTGAGTCCAGTGAAGAGCCTGCTAAAGCTGTGAGTGAAGAGCTTGCTAAAGCTGTGAGTGAAGAGCCTGCTAAAGCCGTGAATTTACGTACCCTTCTCTCCGTCTGAGTCCAGTGAAGAGCCTGCTAAAGCTGTGAAGTATACGTGCCCTTCTCTCCGTCAGAGTCCAGTGAAGAGCCTGCTAAAGCTGTGAGTGAAGAGCCTTCTAAAGCTGGGAAGTGCACTAAGGTCAGCTAAAGCCGTGAAGTGTACAAAGAGTCAGCTAAAGCTGTGAAGTGTTCCCACTCCTTCCTCCATTCGAGTCCTGTTGGCTTGTAGGGTGATAGTTTAGATTAACCCTTTAATGACTGATAGCTTTTGCCTGAATTAAATAAAATAAATGTCTTAAGCCTTGTATTTTATAAATCATTTTTATTAATAAAGGCATAGAACCACATTTTTTGTCTTGCTTTGACAATAGTTTTATATAATTAGTTTATTAATTAAATTAACTTGGTCCATAAACTTGGTCTGAAAACTTGGTCCATAAATCAAACACACTTGCATGTAATAATATGAAACTTGCTACACATATAGATCTCATTGGGCCGACCAACTTTTGTGCTCTAAGTTTTAAGCTAGCCCAACAGGAAATCGGCTATTTTGGTCTGAATGTGGATTTTTTTATATTTCAGACTCCGAGTTTTTAGCTTCTCCTCCTTTAACTTTTTCAACATGATGAAAATACATTAAAGATGCTAAATTGTGAACGAATATTAAATATCTTAAACGGTTTTGCTATGGCAAGGGTTATAAGGCATGTCAAAAAAAGAATCAGGAAACATCTCATATCTTCTAAAAATGTAATATACACCATTTATTTTTATATAAAATTATTCAAATATTAGAACTAAACCCATTTTATTCAGTTTTTTCAACTCAAGTATGAAAAAGTTCAAAACAGTCTAGTGCTATTTGGTTAAACAAAAAATCTGTTCTGCTCGCTCCTCACCGTGGACACGAACCGTTATGAATGCCCTTGCAGCCGTTAGTTTCATTTTAAAGGGACACAAGGCAACTTTTTTTACCTTAGCTGAACAGCTTCGGAGTCACTGGAATGGTTATATTACTTATTTCGTGTTGAATGGTGGTGGTTTCGCACCCCCTGGTGCCTAAGAGCGTAAAAAACTCACTTGCAACTTTGGGCCTGCGGGCCGCCGGTGTTGTGCCGAATTTCGACTCCCTGCCAAATTATTACCCCCCTCGTAGAAATCAGTATCTGATTGCCTAATCCTAACCCCACCCCTAATCCTAACCCCTCACCCACAACTAATCCTAAACCTACCATACTAGGGGAGTAATCATTTGGCGGGGGTCAGAATTCGGCACCACACCGGCCTCGCCGTCAGGAAGTATCGCGTGATATCAGGTCTCGCGATGTAACGAATTGCTTGACGGCACTGCACATGTACACGCCCCCATTCAAGCACCGGCTAGCTATAAGCAAAGGGCAACGATAGATAGAGTTATGGCTGAGCCTGTAAAAAAGAAGCAGAAAGCTAGGAAATCTTTGTCGGAGGACCAACGTAAGAGGAAACGGGAGACTGACCGAGCAAGAAGTCAGACTCGAGTAAATATCGGACCAGCTTTTTCAGAATGGCGAGAACTGAGAGAAACAGAAGCCTGCAAAACGGATGCTGACCTGGCCTTCTTGCTGTTGCACTTGTAAGTATCTTTGGAATAAACTGTTTAATATTTAAATTTCAAGTAATTGTGACCTCAGGATTTTCGCTATTGTCTGTGAAGGTTTTTATTATGATCGCTGTCTGTTACGGGCTTACTAGTACGCTAAATACTATAACTTTGATGTTAGCATTGTCATTAGCAAACACATTTGATTTCTGTAGTTGTTTGGCCGTTCCTCTGTCGGTTTTATTTGTGTAACTTAGTTCGCAAATTAATAGATATCAAATTTTTCAAATCAAGACACCGGTGTATCCTACCCGCGTCTAAATGGCTAGCGGAAATTTTGGTTTGATCTAGATGGATGCTGCCCTTCTATGCGTCTAATTTAGCTTGCACGTTGCATCCAGGTGTTACTTTGCTTTTATTTGGCTTATTGTAGCTTTTTTGCAGTGCGGTACATAGTGTAGAAGTCGATGGCTCACCGATCGCATTCTGTATTGTATTGATATGCTACAAATCCTCTCAAATCCTATGTCTTGTCAATAAACATGTTGCACATATCATGAGCGAGCTAGAAAAAAACGTTCTGATGTTTTCTTAGACAAGCAAAGGTAAACCGTCATTTTACCAGATGAACTTAGACCTTGCTAATATAACTTTGGACAAATTAGCCTCCGATATATATTTTTTATGCCCATGCCCACTCTGCCCTCCAAAAAAACAAAAAACACTAAAGCAATAGTTTGCCTCGTTCATATCGTTCGTTCCCGGTAAAAATGCTAGTATGCATGACAACACAAATAAATAAAAAAAATCGCCATCAGTTGGAAAGATAATATTGCTTTACTTACCTCGGTAGACATAACTAGTTTTGAAATAGCCAGTTCATGCTCAGCAGGGTTGACAGCTGATCAGCTGGGTTGCTCATGGCGAGGGGGGAGGAACAACAGTTCGTTTTTACTACAGTGTGTTTGAAAGCATTTACTACCAGACACCAGGAGGAGCTAGGGGGAGCTTCGTAGAGAAAAAAAACTCAGGCTTGCCTGGTGTCCCTTTAAAATTAGCGCCATTTCGGGGGCGATTGCTTGAATTGTGAGTTCAATAGCCTATTATTCTTCATGGAAAACACAACAGGAAAAGAGTACAATGGCAGATTTGCTTAAATAGGTGGTTTTACCCAAAATATTCTGTCATCATCTTTTCAGTCAGCTCTTCACACTCGGGATTAATGAAATTTGATTAATCAAATCTACAGTGGGGGTAATGATATACGTTGCGGTGAGATGCGCGATGGTTCTGCTGTGATCTTTGTTTAACAATTTTCGCTGCTGAAACAGAACAAAAACAGTCAATATTTCATCTAAAATGTAAGTGATGTAAGTCTTAATTGTAATTGTTTATTGAACTGCTGTATCAAATCAATGTCAGTTTCAATCGTGATGGTATACAGGAAATAGCACTCGTCATGAGGTTGCTTAACTGTATCATTTCTTAAAAATATAAAAACTCCATATTCAAAATGTTTATAGGCAGTATATTGTTAACTGAGTTTCTTATTTGTGTGCTGCGCAAATATCAATATATTTGTTTTCCTTAATTTTAACTAACACTAACTTTATTCTCATCTGAATTATAATTTATTTCTGTATAAAATAATACTATATACTGTATAAAACACATTTGATTTTTCTTTTTTAATCAATGTAGCATGTGTAAATTCAAAATAAACAGATAAGTGCTCTGTTTGAGGACAAGAAATGAAAACCAATGCAATATGATGAATGTCCAAAAGATGGCACCGACAACTGTTTTTAAAAGAGGTTGGATAAATATTTTTTGCTTTTAAACTGTGCGTGTGTGTGTGTGAGAGAGAGATTTTGGTTGAGTGACAGATGTAGGTTACAGTTTGACAAGAGTTTAGTTTGACAAAAGCACAATGTTGTGTTTTATTGTGAGTGTACACAAATATAAGTGAACACTTTGCAGTTTGAATGATGCCCTGTATGAACAAAATGACGGATTATGTTTTTATGTCTCCATTGTTTGATCGTGCCACACACACACATATTGTTCATTCCAGCATTGCAATATTGACATCGCAGCCTGTTCATTATAGTCAGCCTAACGTATAATACTCTCCTCTGTTTAAATATTCAGTAGTACAATTTGTACCATTCAATGTAAGCACTGTGATGTTTCCAAGCAAATTTTTGCGCATGTGAATAGGATGATTTTTTCTGTCGATATTAAAACGTAAGTTTATGACTATATATATGTGTATATATATATATATTCAACAAGGTGCTGAAAGCATTCTTTGGAAATGTTGGCCCATATTGATAGGATAGCATCTTGCAGTTGATGGAGATTTGTGGGATGCACATCCAGGGCATGAAGCTCCCGTTCCACCACGTCCCAAAGATGCTCTATTGGGTTGGGATCTGGTGACTGTGGGGGCCATTTTAGTACAGTGAACTCATTGTCATGTTCAAGAAACCAATTTGAAATGATTCGAGGTTTGTGACATGGTGCATTATCCTGCTGGAAGTAGCCATCAGAGTTTGGGTACATGGTGGCCATAAAGGGATGGACATGGTCAGAAACAATGCTCAGGTAGGCCGTGGCATTTAAACGATGCCCAATTGGCACTAAGGGGCCTAAAGTGTGCCAAGAAAACATTCCCCACACCATTACACCACCACAACCAGCCTGCACAGTGGTAACAAGGCATGACGGTTCCATGTTCTCATTCTGTTTGCGCCAAATTCTGAATCTACCATCTGAATGTCTCAACAGAAATCGAGACTCGTCAGACCAGGCAACATTTTTCCAGTCTTCAACTGTCCAATTTTGGTGAGCTCTTGCAAATTGTAGCCTCATTTTCCTATTTGTAGTGGAGGTGAGTGGTACCCGGTGGGGTCTTCTGCTGTTGTAACCCATCCACCTCAAGGTTGTGCGTGTTGTGGCTTCACAAATGCTTTGCTGCATACCTCGGTTGTAACGAGTGGTTATTTCAGTCAAAGTTGCTCTTCTATCAGCTTGAATCAGTCGGCCCATTCTCCTCTGACCTCTAGCATCAACAAGGCATTTTTGCCCACAGGACTGCCGCATACTGGATGTTTTTCCCTTTTCACACCATTCTTTGTAAACCCTAGAAATGGTTGTGCGTCAAAATCCCAGTAACTGAGCAGATTGTGAAATACTCAGACCGGCCCGTCTGGCACCAACAACCATGCCACGGTAAAAATTGCTTAAATCACCTTTCTTTCCCATTCTGACATTCAGTTTGGAGTTCAGGAGATTGTCTTGACCAGGATCACACCCCTAAATGCATTGAAGCAACTGCCATGTGATTGGTTGATTAGATAATTGCATTAATGAGAAATTGAACAGGAGTTCCTAATAATTCTTTAGGTGAGTATATATATATATATATATATATATATATATATATATATATACACACACACACACACACACACACACATATTTATTTATTTATTATTATTATTATTCTCCAAGATGAATCGCATTTTTGAGGGCCTAAACATGCTCGAAAACTCACAAAACTTTGCACACTCGTCAGAACTGGTGAAAATTTACATCTGATATGGGTTTCAGAATTGGGTGGGGTAAAATGGCTCAATAGCTCCACATATAAAGGTTCAACGGAGTGCGCTTTCTGCTACGGTTTACGTACGTGTACGAAATTCGGAACGTGTGTAATGACCCAATACCTACAAAAATGTCTCTAGGAGCATAGCCTTAAACACAACAGGAAGTTAGCCATTTTGAACTTCCTCTCAGATTTTTGTGCAGTTTTTGCCATTTTCAGGCCTCGTACTTTAACGAACTCCTCCTACAGTTTTAATCTGATCATCTTCAAATTTGGTGAGGATAATCTTAAGGCCTTTGTGATGTTAAATTGCGTCCAAGGGCGTGTCCTCGGCGGCCTGACAAATTTCGATGTTTCGCCATTAAAAAAGGAAGTGGCTGTAACTCAGGCAAACAATGTCCAATCTGCCCCAAACTTTTTCAACATTTTTCAACATGATGAAAATACATTAAAGTGTAAATTGCAGGTTAAATTTTTCACGAAGATAATGCAATGTGCTTATTAAACAAAGATAAGAACCGCCCACCATTGTTTTTTTTTATGTTTTTTATACCAAAATGCTGAATATAATATGAAAAGTTAGTACATTTTGGAGTGGTTTTAAGCACGCCCCCTCCCTTCCACTAGGCTGGGCGTGACGTCATAACAGGGACTCCAAGTCTAGAGTTACCGTTAGTCTAACGGCAAGTAACAAAAATGGTGAACTATTGTGTTTGTGCGGGATGTACAAATACTTCTAATATGAGAGTAAGCTATGCGCAAAACAAACGGGTTCAGGCAGCATGCGTCAAAACCAGGATGCTGCGTAAGGAACGTCAGATTTGCCGGTCGCGGGTCGAGCTGCTCCACTAAACTCCAAAACGCATTCACCTCACGACAGCACATACTCTCCACTGCTGATTCCATTGGGTGGCATAGCCCCACAAACACCTGTCAAACACAGCGATAGGGACATCGATCTATTTTTTTCTTTCTGACAATGAGCATTGTTAATAAGTTGCGTTTTAGCACAGGCAATATCGCGTTCTGTCAACAGATGCCAGCAAAAGCGCCATTGTGCCTGTGCAGTGTGTGCATCTCTACAGCTCTGATTAGGACCACTAACACCATGTAAGTAAATAATGTCTTCAGTTGTTGTCCCTTCTTGCTATTGTACATGATGGCAAGATTTTGAAAAGACTTTAGCTTGTTTCCTAATGTTATCCGGGCTAGCACCAGGCTAACCTAGCTGTAGCTACTCACCAGGAAACCTGGCCAACCCTCCACTAATTTTCCTCACACCAAGCATTAATAAGTCTTTGAGGGCCATGTTTTCTGACAATTTCCTCCCCTCTCTCACGCCTGACTGGTTCAAAATTGTAGGGCTGTGGTCCATCAAGAATTTGATGGTTTCCCACCTCTTCAGTCTCCCAGTTATTCTCCATAGTCAAACCGCAAACAGTAGGAATCTAGCAGAGTACGGGTTGCTTCTCCCTGTTATGACGTCATCACCCAGTTACGGTAAAAAACATGCTACCTTTGAAGAAACCCCAATAAATGTTATTTTAACGCATTTTTTAAGACAGAAATTTTTAAATATATATATATATATATATATATATATATATATATATATATGAGCACTTTAATTAACACATTAATTGATTGTGGTGGTTAACCTGCAATTTACACTTTAAAGATGCTAAATTTTTAACGGATATTGAATATATTTAAACTCTTTTGCTATGGTGAGGGATTAAAGGCATGTCAAAAAGTACACAGAATGTGTCTATTAAATATAGGTATATTGTGCCATCTAGTGTTTTATACTATGTATAAATGTGGTTGGATAAATCTTTTTTCGCTGTTAAAAATGTTTTAAACTGCAAAGTTTTCCATTTATTACACACTGTATTTCCATGTATATTTAAACATGAAGTAAACAAGTCTACTTTGTCACAGTTAGGATTTTTAAAAATGTTCTCTGTCTGTCTCTGTCTTTCCTTCCCCTCACTCCACCAGTCTGACTCTCTCTCTCTGTGTATGTGAGATTGTGTCTGTTACAATGACAAGAGTTTAACCCTCGAAAAAGTTTAAGGCATTGTCTTTTTGGATATACATGTTTTGTTTATTACAAAATAGGCCCATTACCCATATATTTTAAATGTATTGTTTGCTTTAAATCAAATTAAGATTGTATGTTTGGTAATTGAACCTGAATTAATTTAAAATTAATGTGCTATATTTCAGATCAATATATTTGTTTTCCTTAAAATTTTAACTAACTCTAACTTTATTCTCATCTGAATTATAAATAATTTATTTCTGTATAAAATAATACTACCACTAAAAAAACATTTGATTTTTCATTTTAATCAATGTAGCATGTGTAACTTACAAATAAACAGATTAGTGCTCTGTTTGAGGACACACACACACACAGATTGCATTCCAGCATTGCAATCTTGACATCGCAGCGTTCATTATAGCCTTAATAAAATTTAATACAATAGCACCGCTCCACTGTGACGTTTCCAAGCACATTTTTGCGCATGTGAAGAGGATGATTTTTTTCCGTTGATTTTGGAACGTGAGTGAAGTACAAAGCCTATGATAAAGAATAGTTTAGCATCCAAATACATCACAAATGTTGAAACATATTGATTCTAATGAGAGTTACATGAGCCCTTAATTTCACTTTCGCTTTAAATTATTTCGTTTTGGCTTGTTTATAGTTATTTTTTAATTATTTTTCTGTTCTGAATATCATTAAATTTAATGGATTTGTTGTGGAATATTTTGAGTGTATCATAAAATCAGAATAATTCTCTCATTTTAGTGATTCCCTAGTTATTTTGTTTTATTTTTTTCATTGTTCTAATCAGGTCAGGGAAGTAAAATTATGTCTTGTCCCTTAATTTTTCTTTTAAATTATATGTATATATATATATATATATATATATATACACACACACACACACTATCTTTATATAGTTATAATAAAAATAATAAATAAATAAATAAATTATATATACACACACACACTATATTTATATAGTTATAAATATAGCTGCAAGCAGCGATGACGGGCCCAAGCCGGTGGGGTAACTAGGGTAACTAAAGGCATTGGGTAACTAAAGGCACCAGCTTTGGCCCGTCATCGCTGCTCGCAGCTATTTTCCTTTTTGTTTCTCTCCCTTACTTTGATTTGGTAAAATTGCTTCTGTTGATTCTTCCTCGCGGGCTCGTTTGGGGTTTTTGTGGATCACTTGAAAATAGAGCTTAATTTTTTTCCATCAACTAGCAGCTGGGTAGAAATTATGGGCTCAATTACTTCAATTTCAATTACTTAGAAAATTGTGGGAAATGAAGTTGGACAAAATAACTCAATGCAGCCGGGACACGAGTTTTAATCACACAAAACTACCAAGTATAATAGCAGTGCGCCATCAATCTCACACGCAAACAACAATCACTTCAAACTATTAAACGGCTATGTTCTAAACATGCAAAACTGTTTTGCACGCGTGCTACAGTGGTAAATTTATTCATCGTACAGACCAATTTTTCCGTAGCACATGCAATATAAATAAATAAATATACGAAGAAATGTAAAGATATACATGCATAAATGTAAAAAAAAAAAACTAAAATAAATGATTATGTATACTTTTATTTCCTTATGTATAATTGTATTTTTTTCACATTTACTTTTTTAATTTATGCATTTATTTCCAAATTTTTTATATACAGGTCCTTCTAAAAAAATTAGCATATTGTGATAAAGTTAATTATTTTCCATAATGTAATGATAAAAATTAATCTTTCATATATTTTAGATTCATTGCACACCAACTGAAATATTTCAGGTCTTTTATTGTTTTAATACTGATGATTTTGGCATATAGCTCATGAAAACCCAAAATTCCTATCTCAAAAAATTAGCATATCATGAAAAGGGTCTCTAAACGAGCTATTAACCTAATCATCTGAACCAACTAATTAACTCTAAACACCTGCAAAAGATTCCTGAGGCTTTTAAAAACTCTCAGCCTGTTTCATTACTCAAAACCACAATCATGGGTAAGACTGCAGACCTGCAGACCTGGCGCGTTTTACCTCAAACATAGTGATCGAGCTCAGAGTGGCAGTGCTTAGGCTTTGAGGCCACAGTGACACCTTCTGATGTGACAAAACGAAACGCAAGAGGTGTATGGACGGTGCCTTTGCAAGAAGTCGCACAGGGAATGAATGACTTGGAGATGGACAATATATCCAAAATCACGGTTTAAGTCATTTAATATCACCTAATATTTTGCACCTAAATATTAGGTTATATTTCCTATTTAGCACCTACATTTTGGAACAGTCTTCCTAACATTGACTGGGAAGCAGACATGCTCTGTCAGTTTAAATCTAGATTAAAAACACATCTCTTCAAGCTGGCATATACATAGAACACTATACATTCCTATTATTCAAATCAGTTAAATGATTATTAGGCTGCACAAATTAGGTCAGCCGGAACCGGGAACACTTCCTATAACAACCAATGTACTCATATGTACCCAATGTATCATAAAAAGAATGGTATCTATGCTAATTTTAGTCTTTCGGTTTATTCCGAGGTTAACTGTAATTAGCCGGACCCGGGCCGTATTATGATCAGGTGGTGGACTTGCGCCTAGAGACGATCACAACGCATTCCTGAAGTGTCAGCAGAGCTTGTGTTAACTAGGCTCTCCCCTGTGAAGGCCTCATCTACACGACAGCCATCGGCACTGATCCTCAACAAACTCGTCTCCATACGCGCATGATGACTCCGATCTTCAACCAGATGAACTGCATAATATAATGTTCCGATCCAATCTGACTTCTGACCTGTAATGCTGCCTGATTCATAATCACACACTGTTCGTTCGTTGGCCAGAGAAGTGGTCCCCCGACTGAGCCTGGTTTCACCCTAGGTTTTTTTCTCCATTCTGTCACCCTTTGTCGCTATTGGGTTTTGGCTTGCTTAGTTGGGGACTTTTAATTTTATATTTAGCAATATTATTACAACATTATTTTCCTGTTATCTCTGTAAAGCTGCTTTGAAACTATCTGTATTGTAAAAAGCACTATATAAATAAAGGTGACTTGAAGTGTGTGTATATAAGGTTACCATTTTTATTCCGTAGAACAAACTATTCCAAATCCGGTTGGGTTTTCTAAAATGTCTTGGCACACATGAAGAGAAACAGCATCTTCAACAGATCTGATAACAGACACTTTGACATGGAAGCTTGTGTAAGTGTCCACTATTAACTATATTTAATGTAAATGCTCTTTTTGAGGACACACTATTATTACAACATTATTTTCCTGTTATCTCTGTAAAGCTGCTTTGAAACTAACTGTATTGTAAAAAGCACTATATAAATAAAGGTGACTTGAAGTGTGTGTATATAAGGTTACCATTTTTATTCCGTAGAACAAACTATTCCAAATCCGGTTGGGTTTTCTAAAATGTCTTGGCACACATGAAGAGAAACAGCATCTTCAACAGATCTGATAACAGACACTTTGACATGGAAGTTTGTGAAAGTGTCCACTATTAATTATATTTAATGTAAATGCTCTGGGTGGGGCTGATAGCTTGAATTTGGTGTCAATGAGAGTCATCCAGCAGCTCAGAAGGCATAGAGAAACCAGCTCAAGTATATTGATCAATGCGCTTGAAACGCGACTGCAAATAGTTTATATTCGTGTTTCCTAATTTTGCATGCGTAACGTGACAATTCAATTGCTTGAAATATAACGCATATTTCATAGATGCTGTTCTTAGACACTGATTAAATCACTAGTCATCAATTGGAATTATTCAGGATTAAATTAAACAAAAGGTCGTATTAAACAAGAGGTAATCGCAGCTAGTGAGACATGCATCTCACGCCATGCAGTGTCTATACACAGAAGCATCATGGCCATTCAAACAGCACCTGCAGTGTCCTCTCAGATTTTTGAGCCAACTGGATTTTTAATGTAGCCTAACTTCCAAAAACAATATTGACAGCAACAGAAACAAACTTTTCGATTAAGAGGTGATTTTTTCCCCCTAGAAATTGATTTCCAGGTGCATTTTTTTCCAAACCTTATTAAATATGCATCATCATGGATGTCAAATTCTTAATTTGAATCGATAAATTCAGTTAAAAGAGGCCAGAAAATATATGCGTGTATTTCAAGCATTCGAATTCAGTCGTGTTTCAAACGTATTGATCAATATAGACTTCAGTGAAATGTGCGCTGGTTTCTCTTTGCGTTCTGAGCTGCTGTGCGAATCTCATCTACACCAAATTTTACATTAGCATTAAATGTCATTAATAGTGGACACTTTCACACGCTTGCATGTAAAAATGTCTGTTACCAGATCTTTTGATGCTTAAAGGTAGGATCAGTAGTTTTTGAAAAACAATTTTGAAAACTGTTCCAACTACCAAAACACACTTGTAACCAATCAGCAGTAGCCTAAGGTGCGTGTACTAATGATGGGGAGTAGAGAGCTCAGTGCACAGGAAAATAATGTTGTAATAATATTGTTAAATATAAAATTAAAAGCCAAAGCCGAGAAAGGCAAAAAAGGCGACAGTGGCAAGGAACCAAAACGCCATCAGGTGACAGAATGGAGAAAAAAAAACCTTGGGAGAAGCCAGGCTCAGTCAGGGGGGCCAGTTCCCCTCTGGCCAACGAACGGTCAGATTGAATCAGAACTTTCCCGATATTTATCCAGTTCCATCTGGTTGGGGGTCGGAGTCATCAAGCCGGTATGGAGACGAGTTTGTGGAGGTGTCCAAGAGGCCTTCACAGGGTTGCTGAGGCGGGCACTTCAGCGATGCATTGTTGTCGTGTCCATGCGATGGTCCTTCATCAGATCTGGATATGGCCTGGATCCGAAACCTCGGGATAAACAGAGAGACTAATATTAGTGTAGACGCCATCCTTCTTATGATGTACAAAGTACATCAGGATTTATGGGAAGTGTTCCCGGTTCTGGCTGACCTAAACTATGCAGCCTAACATTAAATTATACAAGTCTATAATGTGTTATATATGCTAAGCCAAAGAGATGTGTTTTTAGTTTGATTTGAACTGACAGACTGTGTCTGCTTCCCGGACAATGTTAGGAAGATTGTTCCAAAGTTTTTGTGCTAAATAGGAAAAGGATCTAGCGCCAGCAGTCGATTTTGATATTCTAGGAATTATCAACTGGCCAGAATTTTGAGATCGCAATAGACGTGAAGGACTATGATGCGTTAAGAGCTCGCTCAAGTACTGGGGAGCTAAACCATTTAGTGCTGTCTAAGCACTAATCAGCGATATTTTAAAATGTATACAATGTTTAATAGGTAGCCAATGCAGTGTTGACAATACCAATATTATCCAATACCAATGATTAGAATCTCTGTTTAGTAGTAGGAAATTACTAGTCATCCAGTTTTTTATATCAGCTATGCATTCCGTTTGTTTTGTGGATTGGTAAGTTTCATCAGGGCGTGAAGAAATATAGAGCTGAGTATCATCAGCATAACAGTAAAAACTAATGCCATGCTTCCTAATGCTATCTCCTAAGGGGGTAGCATGTACAGAGTAGTACTGAGCCTTGTGGTACACCATACTGAACTTTTGACTGATAAGACATCTCTTCATTTACTGCTACAAACTGATGACGGTCAGATAAGTATGATTTAAACCATGCTAGTGCAATTCCACTAACGCCGACATAATTTTCGAGTCTATTTAAAAGAATGTCGAAGATCGAGTAACACTAACAGAGAGATACAACCACGATTGGATAAGAGCAAATCATTTGTGACTAATGAGAGCTCTCAGTACTATGATATGGTCTGAATCCTGATTGAAAATCCACAGATACCATTTCTTTCTAAAAACGAACAGTTGTGAAGATAATGCCTTTTCTAGTATCTTTGACAGGAAAGGTAGATTCGAGATCGGCCTGTAATTGACTAATTCTGTCCCCAACTAAGAGTAAAAATTATTGTTTTTTTAAGTTAAAATTAGACCTTAAGATGTCTGCCAGAATTGGCACGCTGTTTCTAGTGTTTTTTATTTGAAAACATATTTTAATACATATATTGTAGTTCATTGGGTTATTTAATAATTCCATGAGTTAGATGTACATTTCAGACATCTTCACTATTCCTTAGCCTACAACCTATAGGCTAATTCAGTGAAATCACTCAATTTGAATTTGTAGTGTTGCTATTACATTTTAAAGCATCAAATGTATAAAAATACACATAGATCAGAGTTAGGCAGAGTTGCAAAAGTTGCAAACGTCCAACAGAACATTACTGGTATATATAGGCATTTTTCTGTGACCACATGAATTGTCTTTGAATTTAACTAATCAACTAGTCACGTTTATTTATATAGCACTTTATATAATACAGATTGTTTCAAAGCAGCTTTACAGTGATAACTGGAAAATTATTCAATGATGCAAACCGTTCGTTTCGGCTGTACAGCAGCTCTAAAAGAAAATGGTGTCATTGTTCAGCTGAATTCAGTTCAGAGTTGGAAACTATCGTCAAAAACTAAGACATCTAGAAACTTTGATTTATTAGTGTTAAAACTATTAAATATAAACCTATTTGTTGTGATTAATGCTCAAGTCAGTGATTTGATTACACATCACGTTTTGAAGCCGAAGACGACAGCTCGGAATAAAGCAACGCATTCCAGTCTCCTACATTTCTTCCGCTGCCTCATAAAACAGTAGTCCAGCGCAGCGGCTACACATCATGATGTAAGTAAGACTACATCTGTATTGCAAACCCCTCTATGTGGCGGTTGTTTTTGCCGAATACCTGCCAACACAACGTCATTGCCATAGAAACAAATGTAGACATTCTGGAAAATGAAAGCGCGGCAAAGGACACACAAATCGGATCTGAACAACTGCGATGCACAATGTTGGACTGTCAATAATTTTATCTCAGAATTTTTCTGAGATATCAACCTTAGAATTTTGTTCAGATTTTTGGCTTTGATTTTCTTGCAGTTTTAGAGTACAACATGTTTTGAAAAAATATATTTTATATAAAATATGAATAATAAAATACATTGTACTTTTTCATAAAAAATCTGCCAAACGTATTCTTTAAAACAAGACCAATCTTACATCTATATTTCAAAGCATTCTTGAATTGCAACCATTTAAGTTCGGAATGTGCATTTTCATGTCTATCCAAAAAAAAAAGGGGGGGGGGGGGGCACTTTCATAATTTAACCTTCAGCAGACACATGAATCGAACTGACTCTTGTAAGAGTGGAATCACACCAACTGTCTTCATATTTCATTTGACTGTTCACTGACAGCAGGTGTCAAGTTTTTATCAAAAACTTTATATAATGACAGAAAACTTAAAGCAAGTGTTTATAGCATACATTTATAAAACTTAATGTCTTCCCGATTTAAACTGTTGAATTTGTGTGGTTTTGTCTACTCTAAACCTACTCAGCAGTTCATTAATTTAGGGTTGAAGCTAAACTTTGAAGGTGGTGTTAAAGCAGTTTGACATTCCTGTGACCAACAGGGCCTGTTCTCCTTTGATTGAAGACCTTTTATCAAATGATATCCTTTTATTTACGTTTAAACATTAGGCTGCAGTTGACTTGATTTACAGATTTCACGATTTATACAAGTTCAGTAGTGCAGTAGAGGCCATTTCTAGTGTTCAATTAATTTATAGAACATGAATGAAGAGTGTTAAACAAGTCTGTACCATATTTTATTTATTGAAAACTTTATGCATATGTATTGAAAACACTGACAACATTTTGCAAGAGATTTCAGAGAACAATCTGGAAAGCGTTACTTCAGTCATTATTTCATAATTACTTTGGATTATTATTATTTTTTATTTCAATCCATTTTTTTTCTAAAAACAAACCAAGAAAACTGGCAGAAAATGGAAGCCATTGTCAGCATTTTATTAAAAATGATCTGTGCAAGTAATCTAAAAGAGCTCAATTACTTCTATGGAGTACATGCCAAAATCTTCAGATTGTTTGGACTCTTTGAGCACTTGAAGACTTCCCTCAATTTTTCCCAGTTCAGCATACAGTTTTACCTGAAAAAGGATGAAAAGGAACAGATTTCATTGTTATTTCAGCTTCACACCATGCAAGAACTGTCATTTCCAATCAGCAGTAAAGGACCTGTGCTGTACCTGTGATCTCACAAACTTGTGAAGATCAGACACCAATCTTTTGGCTTCTGGTGCCACAGCCAAGATTGTGAAATGAGCATCTAGTAATAAGCAAATCCAGTCTATTATCTTTTTGAAAAAAAAAAAAGAAAAAACGTTAAAGGTTAAAAAAGGTTAGACAGATGGAAACTAAATATAATTGTTTAAAACTGTTTGATGACAGACCTGAGAAAAACTTGGTGTCCGCAGAGTTGGGATTTGTTTGTGGGCATCATGAGAATATTTGAGATAAAGGAAAAGTAGATACTGTAAAAAGACCTAAAAAAAAGAAGAATTGACAAGGCAAAAGTCATTAAAGATTGTATTCTTCCCATTAGGCCTGTAACAAACTACTAATAATTAATCAACAAATAAGCAATATGCTTTAAAATAAAACATTCCACATCCTGCCCAATGTCCAGAGAGGCATTATTTTTTCACACGGGAGTTAAAGGCCCGGTCTCAAATGCTACACTTCTTGTGAATTTGCAGTCTTGAACACTTATGTGTCCGTGAAGTCCATAAGACTGTGGGAGTGTTTGTGTGTCAGATACTCACAATGACCTGCGGAACTGTGAGATCTTTTAGATGTGGCAGCAGGGGCTTGTTACTGTACGCTGTCTGCAGAACCTCATTTCTATCCGATAGGTTAAAGAAAACGCGCAACCAGAACAAACAAAAATGGAAAAGAACATAAAGCATGTTTTTTTTGTAATACAGCATTTTGATGAAGGATACAGAAGAGCACCCTTGTGTATCCCCACAGGACAGCTCATAACCAGGGATAAAGGATCTCTTTGTAGCATGCTGCTGGGGGCATCAGATATATCAGTCTCCATTGCTGGGGGGCAGATGCCGTTCTGCTGCCTGCCCTCCTCCTCCAATCCACTTTGTGTCCAAGTCAGCACTTTCATGAAGATGACACTCTCTGTGTCAAGATTCACAGTCTCAATCTCAGAGTCTGGAGTACTACAGTCAGACAAGATTTTTATAAAATTAGTTTCACATCAGTTCTCTTTAAAAAGACATTTGTGCAAATGATCAAAAGCTTAGTGTAGGGCAGGGCGGTATGACGGTATATATCGTTACCGCGGTAGAAAATGTCAACCGTAACAGATTTTTTATTACTTACGTACGTACCGCGACATGTAAATAAGTGGCCGTGGTTAACTCACGTGCAGCATGCTCGAGACTGAGACATTGAGATTTGTCAAAGAAGCATAGAGAAAGCAGATCCACAAAGAAATTACATTTTCTAAAGGGCCGTTTTTTAACGGGATATTTTCAGGGGAAAAGGTGCTGCAGTCAGCTAGCAGTGCAGCACCCGTAGGCTACAGTTTAGAGGAGTGCACGTTCGCAATGGGGAATGCATGAAGCTTACTTGACAACAGTTCATATATCAATATTGTAACGAATAGAAATAACCTTAAATCATGTATAGTTATCTGCATCTTTACATCTGTTATGTATAGTATAGTTACTTTTTAAACACAAAAATCGCATTCAGCATGACACGCAAGCGGTTGCCGTGGTAATTAACAACCTGCTTGTTAAAGCGAATGTATAATCCTGTATCTGAGGCAAAATTACTAAATATTTAGCTCTAGTTATATTCTAACTATAAACAATAGCCCACTGAACCAGCTGATAATATCTTCCTTTAATTCGATATCTGATTACTACTTAAATTAACACTCAAATTAACCGATTACATTTAACTGATGCAAAGACGCGCGTGCACATGTTATTTTTTTTACAGTCTATAGTGCACACACACTGAGAGGGAGCGCGGTGTGTCAGTGTTCACCGGGCTATGGTAAAAGAATGACGCAGTTACAAGGTGTGTATAATTTAAACTATTTAGTATACACTAACAGTAGCTGCTGTTCGGTTTTCATACTGCTGCTTTCCATCTAGTGACTTTTGAACTTGATGAACTTGACACTTCTGAACTTCTCTTGATTAAAGCTCCAGGTGACAGGTTGCCAGATATCACAAAAAGAGCAAAATAATCCCCTTAAACGCAGTATAATAAGCTGACATGGCAAAAATGTACCGGGGGACACATTTAAACATAATTAGTATTAATATCCTACAAAATTAAAAGGAAGTAACTAATTTATTATGAATAGAACAGTTCAATATAAAATATTCAGATATTGTAACCTAATTAATGAAGTAACGCAATAACACGAGATTGAAAAATTATTCAGCAACACTTTATTTAAAGTTTAATTGCACCTATGAGTTGTATTTAATATCAATCAGTTGGGGTAGTTCATCAAAAAAGTTGACGAGTGTGTTTTGTTTACTATATTTAGCCATCAAAATAGTTTACCAAAGAAATATTAAAGTAAATATTTACAAAAAAAAAAAAATCAAACAAGATGAAGTACTTTTTTTCATTTCTAAAGTATTTGGGTTTATTATACAAAGCCCTTTTTGTCGATTTTTCGAAAATAACTACATGTATAAATAACTATATCATGAAAAATATTGTTACCGTAAATAAAATTAGTCACACCGTGAAACAGAATTTTGGTCATACCGCCCACCCCTAGCTTAGTGTTATTGGGTTACAGTGGCTCAGTTATAAAAAAGTGTAATGGTCTGAATGTCTTTCAGCAGCAGGTAAGTTCAGGACTCACCTGAGAATTGTTTTAAGACAAGCACAGGTGACAGCTTCAGGAATGTCAGGAAAAATTTGGAAAGCAATCTGACAGAGATGGAAATCTTTCTTCACCATGGCCAGTGACAGCAGATCAGGGCACACACTGCATTTCCCAAAAAACAAAACAAAAAAAACAAAACAAAAACAAGACAATGAGCTAGATGCACAAACATCACTAGTAGCTGGAAGACAAATGTTTCCACAGAGCTGATCATGTGTGGTCTAACCTGTAGCAGAGGTACCGAGTCTCCAACAGCTGTAGAAATACAGCCTGAGGGTAGAAGTTGGCATCTGTCTGGGATCTTGACACTAGCTCTAATGCCATTCTGCCTGTTGCCAGCTGGAGGTCAGTCTGAGTCGTCAGACGAATAAACTCTCCCACCTCTGCTGTTACATCCTCTATTGCACCAGTCTAGCAAAAACCACAGTGCATCATTACAAACCATTGAACTATCCAAATTGTAAAGGCTGTTGTACATACATGTGAGAATATATTTGACCTAATTTTTATTTATTTTTTAAATACATAACACCCAACTAAACATGTCTGTGTAAATAACCCCTTGGATCATAATTTACTGTTGCCTTCTGGAGCATCTATGGGTTTTAACACATTTGGGAATAGTACCGTTTGAATTCCTCAATTGTCCTCCGAGTTAAAACCTGGATCTCAAAATCATATTGTAACTGCTGTGAAGAACTCAAAAGTGAAGATGTTGGAAAACCAAAGAGTATGCCAAGGAAAAAAGTACCAGGAGGATTTTCTTAAATAGTGTGCAGGGGGGGTGCTCGTGCGCAGTGATGGAGTAGACGTGTTCTCGGCGTGCTCCGTGACATCTCCTTTATTTTACTTTAATATTATTGCACTTTAACATTATTTTACGCTGACCTGCCCTTAAAATTGTGTTGTAGCCTGTCGGAAGTGAGTTTATGTCAGAGGGATACATCCAAGACGAGTTCGTCGGCCACTAGCAACGAAGCTATACTAGCTGGTATTGCTAACCACGGGGCTGAGGTAGCGAAAATCACCTCTCTCATAGATGGTTTAAAGAAATCTTTGGAGGGCTGCCTCGACGCAATTGAAGTAACGCTATCATCGCTTCAGAAAAAAAAACAATGAAAATGAGCGCCGCTTTGATGATTTCGACGAAGCCATCTCAGCTAGTGACAGCTGCATAAAAGCTCTGGAAGCTACGTGCAACGAGCTACAGGTGGCTAACCGTCTCCTCAGGGCTAAAGTGAACGACTTGGAGGGCCGCTCCCGCAGACTTAATGTCAGGATTGTGGGCATCAAAGAAGGGGAGGAGAAAGGCAGCCCTACTGAATTTGTTTCTAAGCTGATCCCAGAGCTACTCCGCCAAGACAACTTTAGCAGACCCATAAAAATAGACTGGGCCCACTGTAGCCTGAAACCGAAGCCTCAGCCTAATGAGCGGCGACGTTTCTTCATCTGCCAAGGTCCACAACAATCGGGACATGATCGAAATACTGCGACTCAGCCGTCAACAAGCACCTCTGTACTACCACGGTGAGAGAGTCTTCATTTTCCCTGACTACACGGCTAACCGAAGCGGATGCTAAATGTTCCCTGCGTTTTCCAGCCAAGCTCCACATCGCCTACAACACATCGAAGATGTTTGTGTCTCCAGCTGAAGCTGAACGGTTTGCCAACTCTTTAGGCCCAGCGAATGACTCTTAAATCCTAGAAATTATTATCATTGTGTATATATATATAGCGTTGTGTATGTATATGTACATGTATGTATATATATGTGTGTATAGATGGATATGTATATATATATGGATATATTTTTTTTTTTCCAGACTGGATATTTTTCTTTCCAGCATTTTGATAAAGGTTCAGGTCAAACTTTTACTTTCAGTTGGTCATTGATGCAGCATAAGGTAACGTTATGTGTTTAAATAGTGTTTCACACAGTGTGCTTTTTCGGGTACACAAATCCAGTACTGGGACAATTTCTTTTTTTACCTTAGGTCTGCATTAATATTGATTGATACCCCCGGCTATATGTTTTAATTTGTTTACTTTTTCATATAAACACTCTATGGTATTTTCTTTTGATTTTCTTAAGTTTGATGTTTTATATGCTGCACCATTTATACCCTCCCACCTGCTATCTATATCTCACCAAGCGTGTGTTCTGAATATCGCTTACACTGTATACTTCTTGTGGGTGCAATTTAAACATTAGTTAATGTTGTTGTTTACAAGGAAAGATTTCGACCAGAAGAGTTCTTGATGCTTGAATTTTCTTTATTCTCGATTACTTTACAACTCTAAGTGGTGTGGGGAAAGGGGAATGAGGATAATTGCAGTATGGAGTCTCCTTGTGCCTTCCACGTGTTCCACATCATAGTCCCTTTATCCTAGGAACTCCAATGAACCACGCCCACTACAACAGGTTATGTCCATATATGGAAACGTACGTCACACAAACCCCTAGTTTGAGGGAGCGTCTCCATTTGTAAATAAAATAGGCTGCAACGACAATAGATTAGGGACATGCAATATAGCCATAAACTCCGGCCCGATGAACTTGTCATTAGTCAATGTTTATCCACTTCTAAAGGGTAGAGTAATTGTACAGGTCTCCTATACACAAATCCAGACGGCAATCGGACAGCACACAATCTAATTTTACCGTCTCTTCCCATAAAGGTCTCTTCAATACGTCCCATCTTCCACATATGCTTGAGTTGTTTATGATCGTGAATCAATACAACATCTCCAATTTTAAATGTAGATGGTTTGCATGTATTACTCACATGGTGTGCAGAACAAAGTTCCATCAAATACTCCCTTTTCCACCGATTCTAAAATTGAGTAGTCAACAACTGTCGATACTGTAGTCTTTTGTTGAGCTGAATGGTAGTCAGTTTCACTAAACTGGAATCATGTAACGGATAGGAAGGAAGAGTAGTCATTCTTTGTCCGATCAGGAAATGAGCAGGTGTGAGAGGCGAAGGTTCACTAATATCTGTGTGCAGGTAAGAAAGAGGTTGTGAATTTATCACAGCCTCCACTTCACACATCAGGGTTTGGAGTTCCTCAAAACTGAGATATGACCTACCAACTATTTTACGTAGACACGTCTTAAATCTCACCAAACGCTCCCACATGCCACCCCACCAAGCGGCACGCTCCACGATATACTTCCATCAAATCCTCTTGTTTGCAAACAATTCTTGTATTTCTTTTCCGTTTATCAAGGTCCACAGGAATTTCAAATCCTTTTCAGCCTTCTTGAAGGTCATAGCGTTGTCAGAATAAATAACACTACAGATACCACGTCTGGCAATGAACCTTTTAAAGGCAAGCAGGAACGCATCAGTGGTCAAATCAGAAACAAGTTCCAAGTGCACAGCTCGAGTTACTGCGCATGTGAAAAAAGCAATATATGCCTTGTTTTCTGGTTTCACATATATTGGACCAGCAAAGTCAACTCCAGTAATCTCAAATGCTTGAGCCTCGTTAATGCATTCTTTTGGTAATGGTGCACAAACCTGTTGGCCTGCCTTTACACGTGCACGTCTGCAGATTAAACAACGCTTGACAACTCTTTGTCATCTGTCTGGATTTCAGTATGCAGTACACTTCTCTCAATTGATTAAGAGTGCAGGGGTGATAGTAGAAAAAAATCCTGAGCCTGAACTTTTTTCCCTGGGACAGATGCGTAATGGCGAGTTTATCCTCCGCTAATTTCTGGCACAAAGTGATGATCGATTGTTCTTCTAGTCTTCTTATATTGTTGTCATATATTTTTTCATTATTTTTTGAGAATGCAAGACACACAGAAACACATGCCTATCTTCATAATTCTTGACTTCTAAAGTTTTTTTTAATTCGACCAAAATCCTAAATGTCACTTACACTGCACTGCAATGTATTTTTTTCATGATTAATATTGCATTGCAAAATAATGTGTGCTGGTCAACTAGTCTAAAATTAAGAAACCCCTAGAAAACAGTAAAAAAAAAACAAAAAAAAAACATTTGTACATTTAAGATAGTTCTAATTAATTTGTTATTCCATTATCCAAATATGATAGCCTACTTGATAAAAAAAAGGGCTTTTATTTGAGCCGTGCTGTCTTTGCATTTGAACATTGCACGTTTTAAACAGGACACGCATTAGCTGAATAAACGTTAGCCAATACAAACATACTTATAGAAAATAGTTGACAATGAATAGACAGGAGTCCTGTCACAGGACCAATAATAGCAAAACGAATCACTTATTCTAAAAAGAATATCAAGTAGCCTATATGTTAGAAGAATCTGACATAGGGCTGTGTTAATAGTAAAACGTACGTCATTTAACGAATTTTAAAAACACGGGATGGATTAAAAAAAATGCTTTCTGGCATTTTGACAGGAAAAAAACCACAACCAAGAACAAAACAGTTTGTCAATTTTCATTTTACAATGATCATCTCTCTCTGTGCGTGCGGTCTGTGTTTGAGAGAGAGAGAGAGAGAGAGAGAGAGAGAGAGAGAGAGAGAGAGAGAGAGAGAGAGAGAGAGAGAGAGAGAGAGAGAGAGAGAGAGAGAGAGAGAGAGAGAGAGAGAGAGAGAGAGAGAGAGAGAGAGAGAGAGAGAGAGAGAGAGAGAGAGAGAGAGAGAGAGAGAGAGAGAGAGACCTCTACTTCAACAAACTCACTCACTTAATACAGAACTTTACAGCCATGACTGAAGTAGATCAGATAAAGATCATACTGGGAGAGGGACACACAGCAGCACTGGCTGCCAGATACGTGTGTGTATGCCACAGCCTGAGAGACAGCAGGTGAATGTGTGTGTGTGTGTGTGTATCTGACCTCAGTGTGTTTCCCTACTGTCCACCACAGTGACCCTCAGTAATGTGTGTGTGTGTGTGTATATATATATATATATGTTAAAACACTGTGGTATCAAATGTTCACAGAAATTATAATCTGTTACACTGTTAATTTTTGCAATTAATTTAATTTGTACATTTAAATTTATGTTGTTATAATACTTTATTGTTCTTTATTATTATACGATGTATCACAAGCTTTGGCAATATTGTAATATGTACAGTCATGCCAATAAAGCGAATTGAATTGAATTGAGAGAGAGAGAGAGAGAGAGAGAGTGCAGCACTGATACAACGGTTTCTTATCCACAAGTAACGCGCTAGTTTTCATACAAAATTATTATGTAACATAATTAGGTACTTTAGTTATTATAACACAATAACGTAACACATGCAGGCTTACGTTTCTCAACACTGAGAATGAATAAATAAACGCCTGTTTGCAGACTCGCGCTTATCAGTAAATTAATCCACAAATCACAGCACTTTCATAATCAGTAAGCCATAGCGATTTTAATTTTATTTAGATTTATTGTTCATCAATACTTAAGCTTTTTATAATTTGCATGGCTGTATGACGTCTTCATCTTATCTGAGTGACATGAATGACGGAGTATTTTAAGACAACCCATGCGATTGCGATCAGTCCGTGTGATAATAGAACCCAGATTAAGTTAACTCAATACAATATTTAAACTTTCCACATCCACCTCAGCCCGTTTACCTACAGGAGTCAGAAGTACTGTGACTACTGTAGCCTACTGTCCTCGCTCATGAACTCAGTCAGAGGCGGCCGCGGGAGTGGAAGAGGATCGAGCGGGATTCTTTATTGCTGTCGATTTTCAGTCTCTGTTTAATGATAGGCCTTACGCATCTGTCAATCATACCCGCTTGCTATTTGGGGAATGAACCCAGCGCTATGATTGGTCGAACTCTGCTTCTTTTGCTGTTGCTTTTTTTTCTTCTTTTTTTCGCAGACACGTCTGTACGCCGGAAATCCGGCGTGGCGCCGGAGCGCTATCAGGCCTGAGAGTGGCTTGTAGACCTGAATGCATCACTTCTTCATGTGAGTTTCTGATCACAGGGATTAAAGTGAAAAAAATCTTCTGACTGAATTTTTTTTCAGGCAAAGTCATATTCCTTTAACTTTATTTAAATAGTCGAGACCAATAGCGTTTTAAGGGGAGATGTTTTAAACCGCTTTAATATTGCCCGTTTGCATATTTTAAAAGCTATTTTAATCTATGAAAAAAAATTACTTAGCTTGACAAATAATCAACCATCTACATAACTTTTCAGTGCATGTTTTTATTTATCTTATAAGACCAAACAATGCTAAATTATATTAATATATAGTTTGTTTCATGGCAAATCGTTGTGGCTGAGGGCAAAGTGAAGTTTCATAACTTTATATACAGTCCCCTCCAAAAGTATTGGAACTGTAAGGCAAATTCCTTTGTTTTTGTTGTTCACCTAAGACATTTGGGTTTAAGATCAAAAGATGAGTATGAGACAAAAGTTCAGAATTTCAGTTTTTATTTCCTGGTTTTCCCATCTAGATGTGTTAAACAGCTCACAACATACCACCCTTTGTTTGAACCCACCCATTTTTCAAGTGAGCAAAAGTATTGGAACAAATAATAAAGTAAATAACATATAATATTTGGTGGCATAAGCCTTGCTTGCAATAACTGCCTCAAAGCCTACGACCCATCGACATCACCAAACTGTTGCATTCTTCATTTGTGATGCTATTCCAGGCTTTTACCGCAGCTTCTTTCAGTTCTTGTTTGTTTCGGGGTGTTTCTCTCTTCAGTCTCCTCTTAAGGAGGTGAAATGCATGCTCTATTGGGTTAAGGTCAGTCTAAAACCTTCCACTTTTTTCCCCTGATTAAGTCCTTTGTTTTGTTGGCAGTGTGCTTTGGGTCATTGTCCTGCTGCATGATAAACTTTCTCCCGATTAGTTTCAATGCATTTCTCCGTAAATTTGCAGACAAAATGTTTCTGTACACGACTGAATTCATTCTTCTGCTACCATCATCAGTTACATCACCAATAAATATTGATGAGCATGTTCCAGATGCAGCCATGCACGCCCAAGCCATGACATTACCTCCACCATGCTTCACAGATGAGCTTGTATGCTTCGGATCAAGAGCTGTTCCTTTCTCCACACTTTGGCTTTACCATCACTTTGGTAGAGATCAATCTTGGTCTCATCAGTCCATAAGATTGTGTTCCAGAACTTTTGCGGCTCATCTCTGTACTTCTTTGCAAATTTCAATCTGGCCTTCCGATTCTTACTGCTGATGAGTGGTTTGCATCTTGTGGTGTGGCCTCTATATTTCTGCTCTCTGAGTCTTCTTCGAACAGTGGATTGTGAAACCTTCACCCCTGCACTGTGGAGGTCTTGGTGATGTCACTTACTGATGTTTTGGGGGATTTCTTCACAGCTCTCACAATATTTCTGTCATCAACTACTGTTGTTTTCCTTGGCCAACCTGTTCGACGTCTGTTACTCAGTACACCAGTAGTTTATTTCTTTTTCAGGACATTCCAAATTGTTGTGCTTGCTATGCCTAATGTTTTTCCAATGGCTCTGGTCGATTTTCCTTCTTTTCTCAGCTTGACAATGGCTTGCTTTTCTCCCATAGACAGCTCTCTGGTCTTCATGTTGGTTTATCTTCTTTAACAGGAAATGCAGTCTTTATAGGTTTGAACCAAGTATGAAAACTTAGACTAGTCATGCAGAGCTATTTAATGTTTGTATAATCAAACTAAAAGGCAACACCTGGGCAACAAGAAACACCTGTCAGTCACATGTTCCAATACATTTGCTCACTTGAAAAATGGGTGGGTTCAAACAAAGGGTGGTATGTTGTGAGTTGTTTAAAGTAACAACAGGTAACTTTTCAACCTTCATAATACATTTCCAAGTCTCTTGTGATGGTACATCGACTTACAATAGTTTGAATGACACGTCTGCCATAGCCTGACGGGGTCTGTAGCGTTTTTAATTGTACTTTTAAACTTCGGGTTTCTGGTAGTAACCGGCGAACAAAGAGAACTACATAATTCGACTGCTTTACGGCATATACGTCACTTCCACCACTTCCTTAAAGTCGGACGTGCGAGCCAAATTTTATACAGTCATGGCCGAAGCAGCACAGAGAAAAAAGAAAGCAAAGGTTTTGTCGGAGGAAAGCAAAAAGAGAAAAAGAGAAAGTGATCGCATAAAAGGCAGAACGAGGATCAACATTGGGCCAGCTTTTTCTCGCTGGCGTGAGCTGAAAGAGGAGGAGGGGTTCCCGACAGATGCTGACTTGGCTGTCATGCTTTTGGACCAGTAAGCATATTGCGTGCATACTATCTGTTTGTTTTTTTGGCTGCCTGATTATGTTATGGAAGCTATTTTATCCTCCGTTTATCTTCATGAATGAAGTAATGATAGTAGAGTAGCGAATTATCAATCTGGTAGCTAGTAAACGCTATTCTCGTTCTTTTAGCATTCTCGTTCTGATTGGAACTTTGCAATCGATGAAATGCAAATAGCAAATGTTTGACTTAAGAAGTGTAGTCTACTCAACATGTACAAACAAAGGAGGAAGATAATAATATTATCATTGAGTTCATAGCTTCTCATTTGTTACATGTGTAAAGTTACTTGATTGTGTAATTTCCGATTATTGCTAGATACAGAGGCAAACGGGATTCTTGTCGCAATTTTTTCGGATGAATAATTTCCACCCTCATGTTCCTCATGCACCCTCACCCTTCCACCCTCATGTTCTTGTGCAATACTTCTGTGTGATTGCATTGAAGTATCATATAGATTCAGAAAAACGGTAATCAATAGACTAGGCTACTATAATGAAGCTGGCTTGTAAAAGTGATCATCGCGATCATTTGTCTTGTGCAATACTTCTGTGTGATTGCATTGAAGTATCATATAGATTCAGAAAAACGGTAACCAATAGACTAGGCTACTATAATGACGCTGGCTTGTAAAAGTGATCATCGCGATCATTTGTCGTTATAAAAAAATAAAACACATGAAATTATATTCATATGACATGCTGAAATATATGCCACTGTACCTGGGATGAAGACATTTCACACACGTGAGAACACCTGCATGTGACCTCCTCCTACAGTGTTCAGGGCTATCATGGTTGTCAACAAATGCACGTGCATGTAGTATGACAGTTTACGACAGTAGTAGAGGACAATACTGTTTCCCAACTGTAGGGGGAGCCCGAGAGCAAAAAACTACCTGTTGTTACTTTAACACATCTAGATGGGAAAACCAGGAAATAAATGCTGAACTTTTGTCTCATACTCATCTTTTGATCTTAAACCCAAATGTCTTCAGTGAACAACAAAAACAAAAGGAATTTGCCTTACCGTTCCAATACTTTTGGAGGGGACTGTATTTAGGCTATTTAACTTTAACTTTTTAGCCTATTAGAGAGCTGACTTATGTTTGACTGAATTGTTTGCTTTATTTCTCATTGTATAGCTTCTTAAATTAGGCTACTTATACTTTTATACTGGATATTATTGATCATTAAAACTGACATTTAACAAAAAGATAAAATATATAAAATATTCTTTATATATTTTACTATGCATTCTCTTGTATGTGTACATGCATAATAAAATAAAATGATACAACCCATGATCAATAATGTTTCATATTTTTAAAATGAAAACAAAAAGCAGGGTTGTGTTCTATATTTCGTGTAGTTATAAATATATGGAGTGAAGATAATCAATGTGCGTTGTCTGAACCACATTTGTGTGGCCATATAGGCCTAATATGTTTATGATAATATGTTCATTTATAAATGGAAAGAGGTGTTTTGTATACATTTCGTTTTATTGTTGATGAAAAGAGACAGAGTTGTATTTTATACCATATTTCGTTTTATTGTTGCCTAAAATATACATAAAGAGATAACCGGAGTAGCCAGAGGGAGCTGAGTGACGCGATTAAGAATGCCGCGGTTCCGTTTGCAGAATAAGCGGACTCGCGTCCTCGGGAGTTCCTTCTCCTGAGTCGAACTTGGCAAGTCCGAACTATCAAGGACGCAAGTCCGAAGTTTGCGTATTGGTATTGAGAAACGGCCAATATTGACCCGCGTTCTGTGACCAACGCTGCGGGGGGCGCAGGGAACAAACGCGCTCGGATTCGGACCGCAACAAATCAGCTGTAACCTGACATGCACTTCTCCAAATCTAAGTGAACACGGAGCATTTTTTCCGTGAGCGGGAATTGAAAACCCGGAGTGGATCATAAGCGAAGTGATTACAGAATGTTAGAGTGGAGAGAGGAACATGCTTTCGCTCCAATCCAGGCTTTATCACATCCCCTCAGCAAGGTGAATACACCTCGTCTTTCCTTAATTTAAGACCTATTCAAACTAAAATTAAGACATTTATCACACTATTTGATAAATGAAAGCCTATTTACGGCCTTAACATTATGAAAAGTGAAGACATTAAGGACAGACGGGAACACTGGAATTGACGGAAATCCGTCGTATCGACGGAGAACTTTAATCCCTGTGATCAAAAGTTCTGAAAACACATCATAACCTGGTAAGATGTACGGATGTTTCTGAGTAAAAGACCAGTTCGTTTCCTGCAATCTCCCTCCCACACGCAGAATTCCACATTCATCCAGGAATGGTTTTAATGAAATAATTTTCGAATTCCTGTTCACATCATCATTTTTCAAAAAACTATCCATTTCCTTTGAGAAACTGTCAGTTTGAATTCGCTTGATCCAGTACTGTTCTGCTTGCTGAATCTCATCTGTACACAATGGTCCATAGCGTTTTTCCTGTGTCCGTGAATTATGCACAAAACGCTGTATCCATGATGTGATTCTTAAAACTCGGTTGAGTCCGCTGTACTTGTTCAAATCAAACAGCGGTGCAACTTTACAGTCTGTATCAATCATTGTTTTCTGAACAACATACTCCATCACATCAATTTCATTCATCGTTTGAGATTCGGTGTCGTGCGTCTGCGAGCCGTCTTTCAACCATTCCGGCCCGTGCCACCAAATGGTCTCTTTCTGGAGCGCTTGAGCGCTCATTCCACACGCTCCGCGGTCAGCTGGATTCTCCTTTCCAGGACAATGTTTCCAGTTTTCTGGTGATGTCAGACTTTGAATTTCAATTACTCGATTCTCCACAAATGGTTTCCATTGTTTGGAACTACTCCTAATCCAATGAAAAGTTATCAGAGTCAGTCAAGAAATACATTTCACTCACATTCAGATTATTCGATATGAATTTTCCAAGTCTTGCTCTGATAAGCGCTTCCATTAACTCCAATCTGGGTAGTGTCAATTTTTTTAATGGAGTAACTTTAGTTTTGGAAGCGATCAGACTGGTTTTACACTCTCCATTTCTTTCACTGCAAATATGCCGCGGTGCAGAAGGCCTTCTCACTGGCATCTGTAAATACATGAATCTCACGTTCAACTGTGGTATTTACACTCATTTCGTCACATTTCATTTCAACATCATTATCATAACGACGTGAGATATTTATCCTTTTCAAATAGGGTACCTCTGAACACCATTGATGCCAGGTTTGCGCGAGATCACTGGGAAGATCTTCATCCCATGAAATTCCTCTCTCCCACATCTCTTGAAATAGACATTTGACTTGAATGGTAAACGGAGACAAAAATCCAATGGGATCGAATATACGTGCAGCTGCTTGTAAGACTTATCGTTTCGTGTCTCTTTTATTCTGCAAAAAGTCAATCAGTTCATTAGTTTCAAACATGAATTCATCAGTGACTCTATTCCATGTTAGACCAAGAACTTTAAGTGGATTTAAGCCTGATTTCCACTATCTCATCCTTAATTCGTTGTTTCCATTCGGTTTGCAACTTAGAGGAATTTGTATTCCATTTGCATAATTTCAAACTTGCACTTGGACATTATTTCTTTGGCTCTCTGAGACAATTTGAGTGAATTTTTCACATTATCTGCTCCTGTTATGAAATCGTCCACATATAGACATTCATCCAACACTTTGACGACTTCAGGATATTTCTCTTCATATTTCTTAAGATGGTGTCTGATAGTTGCAGCTAATAGAAAAGGGCTTGCTGATGCACCAAATGGCACACGCATCATTCTCATAATTACCACCTTAATCTCTTCATAAGGGGTGGGTCTTTCTTTGAACCACAAGAATCTAAGGACATCTCTGTCTCTCTCATTCAGGCCAATTTGCAGAAAAGATTTCGTTATATCTGCCATCATAGCCACTCTATGCTGCCTGAATTTATCATAATGCTTAGCAAATCTGGGTTCAGATTCGGTCCCGTTAAGAGACATTCATTAAGTGAACGGCTTTTTCGTTCATGGGATGACGCATCAAATACAATTCGTAACTTAGTTGTACTCCTACTTTTTTTAATTATGGGATGAGGCAAATAATACACTGGATTTTCGGTCTCAACTTTAGTTACATCTTCGAGAATTCCCTCAGCTATATATTCTTGTATTACGTAATCATATTGCTCATCCAACTCATTATTATGAAAACATTTTACAAGGCCGTTCAAACGATTTCTAGCAGTACAGTAATTAGTAGCCAAATTAATATTCTCTTCTCTCCAAGGCAAACTAACTTCATATCTACCTTGTAGGTACTTTACGGACTGCTCAAACTTCCACAACGCATCCGTCTCTGGGTTCTGTTTGATGTCCGTAATCCCCAACGACTCCGTCTCCCAGAAACTACGCAACTGTTCAGTCAGTACTTGTTCCTCACCGACGCAGATATGCAGAGCATTTACATCCACTGTTTCAGTTGTCACATTCATTACAGGGATGGAAACAGTTCCTTGAATTAACCATCCGAATTTGCTCTCTACAGCCACAAGTCCATTATTCAGTCTCTCTGTTTCCTGACACAATGTTCCAATAGTAATCTCCTCCTATGAGAATTCCAAGACCTTCCTGTTCCATGCCTCTCACAGGGTGATCCGCAACTTGGAGTCCTTTTGCTTCAAGAGAGTGTCTGATTTCCTCGTTCACCATTTTAATGTTAGATGAACATACACTTGGGGTTTCTAATAATTCAACTTTAACAGACACATTTGTTTTTAAGTTTCTCAAACTAGCCTTAACCTTTTTTACCGTCATTCTTTTGGCATTTACGGAACCAAATACGTGTAGCTTAATTATTTCTGTACCCACTACTGGTAGGTTCAAAGCTTTAGAAATATCTTCACGGATAAAGCTACGTTGACTCCCCCCATCTAACAAACATCTAGCAATTTGGCTTTTTCGTGGCATATCTACCCAAACGGTTGCAGTTTGTAACAGCACTGCTCTATCATTACAATCACCTGGCGAAACTGAACATTGAGCTTGGGCAGTATCTACCTCTGGTTTTATCATTGCTTCTTGTGTCTGGGTTGACTGTTGGTTAAAAATTGTTTATAATGTCTTTTGCCGCACTGTGCACATGCAATACCGTACGCCCTGCAATTGCGCGCAATGTGTCTGGGCCCCAGACATACAAAACATCTATCTAATTGTCTCAATTTTTCTCTTCTAATATCCACTGTGGATTCAGTACAATCAGGAGAGCTATGATTATGCTTACCACAAAACAAACAGTCACTGTCATTCAGACTCGACATATGGAATGCTGCGGCAGAGGAGGCTAGGTTTCCGGCATTGAACCTTTTAGTCCTGCGCTCTGGCGCGCACTCCTTTTCAACTGCAGCAATCCTCCTTTCCTTTTGAAACACTTCTTTCTTCTGAATGAGATTTGCAGTTCTTTCTCTGCTTTACACTTCTTTTTTCAGAAAGTCCATCAACTCCTTTTCTTTAAGAACATTGTCAGATTCTGATTTAGTAAATTCGAGAGCAATATCTTCTGGGATAATTTTCAACAAGATAGGACATAATAGACTTACATAGGTGTCCGCTACAACCCCTAGTGCGTCAAGGCTACGTACCTTTATCTCACAGTCATCATATAATTTGCGCAAAGCGCTCACATCAGTTGCTCGATTTACGGGAGTCATGTTCAGTAACTTATTCATATGAGCATTAATCACTAGATCTTTACGACCAAATCGGGTTTTAATCAGGTCAGGTCAATGGCAGTGTCATAATTAATATTAGACAAAGCGAGTCCTGACACTGCACTAGCTGCAGTACCGGTAAAAAATGATTTCAAATAACTGAATTTATCAGTCTTGCTCAAACGTTCATTATCATGGATGGTTGTTTCGTACTGACTCCAAAATCCTTGCCACTCACATATCTCCCCAGAAAATTTCGGAATGACTAACGTGGGAAGTTTGACTGTCTCTTCTATATGGTCTAGATCCAGTTCCATGCTCATTCTGTCCAGACTGGCTTTCTACTTCCATGCGTAACGCGCGTTTCACTCTTGTTCTCCTCACACTTATTGCATCCATATACTCCATTGCTATAGTTATCTCATCTTCCAAATCCACTTCTTCAGTTACTGCTTCAACTTTTTTGTCATGTTCTATGAGAATTTTTTCTTTATCTTTCAACTGATCAAGTAATTCCTCTAATTTCGCAAAACATGGTTCCTCTGTCCAACTCGCCATCAATTTTCTGATTGAGTTTTGTCGTTGCAGTTCACATCACTCCCCGCTTTATCTTCAATCGCTTTAAATCCGCTGAATCCATGACTTAAGTTCGAATTCCCCACGCAGCTTCTTTCAAACAATTCTTTACTCCCGTTCAGTCTTCTCCCCCTTTTTCTTCATAAATTGAAGCTGGTTTCAGCACCAGATGTTGTTTACATGGAAAGAATTCGACCAGAAGTGTTCTTGATGCTTGAATTTCTTGAACCTCTTAGAAAGGAAATTTTCTTTTTTCTCCCCCGTGCATGGCAGTTTCACAAGAATTGATTATATGCTGGTTGACTCTAGACTTATTTCGAATGTAATAAGCTCAACGTACCATAGCAATCTTAATTTCCGACCATGCGCCCCTCTCATTGGTGATTGATTTTATACTTTATGCCACTCACTACAGTTGGAAATTCAACCCCTCTCTATATTTAGATGACACGTTCAGTGGCTATATATCAACCGAGATGGCGCTGTCTCAGATTCTTTTTTTTGGGAGTCGTTTAAAGCGTGATAAGAGGGCACATCATCTCGTATCAGTTGTCTCGCAAAAGGGCTAGGCCCAGGCGTCGCACTGATATTGAGGCTGAACTAGCTGAACTGGAGGAGGATTATCGAAACACAGGTTCTGAGGACTAGGGCTGGGTATCGTAACAAAATTTTCGATACCGATACCTTGACTTCGATTCCGGTTCCTGAACGATACTTTTTTCGATACCAATTTTATCAATATAACATTACCTAAAAAAAAAAAACTCTTATTTTTTCAGTTTGTTGACTTTTTTACACTCATATTTTGAGTCTGTACAAAAGCACCAATGCTAAAGTTTTCTATGTTTCCTAATCATTTAACAACATGTATTCTTTACTTCAATGAGTTCATTGTTTCTGCCTTAACTTAATGCATTAACAATGAAAGTGAATGAAAATTAATTGAAATGCATTACACACAGTCACCCCTGATAACAGATCACTATAAATTTTAATTTAGACACTTGCATTTTCTGTAAAGCTCCTTTGAAAGGATATGTATTGTGAAAAAATGCTATACAAATAAATGTGAATTGAATTAAATATAGGCTACTGGGGTGCGGGGTGCCTCGCGCTCAGCACACATGAAGCTTGCGCAAAGCACTGGCAAAAGTAGCCTAATGATTATGGATGTGTCGGGAAACGATAGCAAGGAGATATTTTAATTGTTTATTAATGAACAAGTGTTTACTAAACGTGTTGGTTGCAAAGATGATTATTGCGAATTTGCGATGCTGACTCGTCATCCCTGCAGTAACGTTAGTGAACGCGCGCGCGTCTATATGGATTAGGTAATCAAACTATTTATTTCTAATTGTTTCGTTTAAAAGTAGACATATTTTGAACATATATAGAACTATTTCTCATGTCTGTGAGGCAAGTATCCTATACGCTGAGTTTTGGTTTATATGTGATGCGCTCCAGTTCTTGTAGTCGAAGGCGGATAAACTTTCTGAGTGTATTCTGTGCGCTTTTAAGTGCAGATTTACCGTGTTACCGGTCTTGGCAGCAATTATCTTGTCGAAAATATTGCATCGTGTGCTTATGGCATCGAGTCGGGTACAAAGGTACACTTTTGATCATTTCCACATATTTTCTATCTATCTGGGTTGGACGCTTGCGCTTACACACACACACTACAGCCTCACGTGCGACGAGGCACGTCTCTGGGCAGCCGCGTAAACTAGTGTTTTTCCGCCACAGCCAATCATGCTGCATGTTTATTGTTTCACTGTCGACGAGATTAACCACTTAGGTACCGAAACTTGGTACCGAAAAACAAGACATGTTTCGATACTCGGTAGTATCGAGGCAATTCGGTCGGTACCTAAAAAGTACCGAACTCGGTACCCAGCCCTACTGAGGACACACTTAGCTCTATTTTGAAAGTGAAATATGAATATAACCATATTTTGGGCGAGCAGGTTGGGAACTATATTCGTAAACTAAAGCAGAAGCACTTTGAGCTGGGTGAGAAGGCCGATAAATTGCTCGCTAGGCAACTGAAGGGCGTCATATCTGATAGGGCAATACATAAAATTGCCTCCTCCACCGGTCAGCTATTAACTGATCACAAGCAGATTAATGACAGATTTTTTAGTTTTTAAAGACAGCTATATATTTCCAGATCTACTGCCACGGATACAGATATATCCAATTTTCTCCATACTTTAGACATTCCAGTACTTTCTGATTTCGCAAGACTAGAATTGGAATCTGAATTTACACTGGAGGAGTTCAGAAATGCTATTCTTTCCTTTCCCGGTGGCAAAGCATGTGGTCCAGATGGATTTGGGAAAGAATTTTACAGAACGCACACTGACGTTATCGCCCCCCTCCTGCTTCGGATGGTCAGTTGCTCAGTAAAAAAGGGTACCTTCCCTCATACTCTCTACGACGCCCATATCTGTGTCCTTTTAAAAAAGGACAGAGACGAAACAAATGTCTCTTCGTATCGTCCCCCATCTCTGCTCAACTCTGACCAAAAAATTATATCAAAAGTCCTGACTAACCAGTTAAACAAATATATTGGCACTTTAATTCATCCTGATCAATCAGGTTTCATCCCCAATAGATTTTCCTTCTCAAACACAAGGTGTTTGCTTAATTTAATGTATTCAACTAAATTGTCACTCTCCTGTGATCTCACTAGATGCCCAGCAGGCCTTTGTCCAGGTGGAGTGGAGATACATGTTCGCTGCTCTTGACAAATTTGGTTTTGGGTCGAAATTTATGAATATATTAAAAATGCATTATTATGGCCTCCAATCTTCTGTTATAACCAACCACGAAAGATCCACCCCGTTCCCGTTGCACCAGGCAGGGCTGCTGCCTCTGTCAAATGCTTTTTGCTCTAGCTCTTGAACCGCTGGCCAAAGCCATTAGAGCCAACCCCCAAATCTCCGGTATAAGGTGCGGCACATCCGAGTGCACCATCGGTCTGTACGCAGATGATGTAATTCTGACTCTTTCAGATGTAAAAACATCACTTTCACCCCTTCTTATCTGATAGATGGCTTTGGGCGACTCTCTGGGTTTACTATAAACTGGGAGAAATCTGTTTTTGTGCCTTTGTCTAGCAGTCTTGACTCCAGTTTTCTTCTAAATCTGCCCTTCAGAGTCTCTCATGACTACTTTTCCTACCTGGAGATTAACATCCCCAGAACCCCAAAACTTCTTTTTAAACTTAATTATATGGATCTGATTGGCAGGCTCAAGGGCATGATGGATAAATGGAAACTTCTCCCACTCTCATTGATTGGCCGTGTCAACATAGTTAAAATGGTCGTGCTCCCTAAATTTACTTATTTCAGAATGTGCCCATCTTCCTCACTTCTTCCTTTTTCAAGACGTTAGACTATTATCATGCCCTTCATCTGGGCCTCCAAGCCCCCCCGTCTCTCAAAGGCCCACTAACAGAAGCCCACTGAGGAGGGTGGTTTAGGCCCGCCTGTCTTTTGACATCACTACTGGGCCTGCAATGCCAGAGCATGGGTTTTCTGGAATCAGTCCACACCTGGGGGTGCAGAGGTGGGTGGACCCTGCCCTAGATGGCCTGAGATTGAGCTTAGTAATGCTGTGTCACTTACTGGTGCCTCCTTGTCAGCCATTCTATTCTCAAAACCTGATATTAAATTTTTTTTTTACTTTGCAACTCGGTTACAATTTTAAAGCAAATCAAGTTAATTCTGAAACTCCCAGAAAATTCAATTCATGCCCCCATATGTCAGAACCCCTGTTTCAAGCCTGGTTTGATGGATGCTGTCTTTACGCAATGGTCAGATAAAGGTTTAACTACTATCAGGGATCTTTACTTTGATAATCACTTTGCATCTTTTGCCCAGCTCCAGGCTAAGTTCAAACTCCCTACTAACCAATTTTTTCGTCATCTACAAATTAGGAATTTTGTCAAGCATACTTTTTCTCGCCTAGATGTGACTAGGGCTGTCACTTTACGTTCGAAAATCGATTGCACAATCGATCGGACCAACCAACACAAGTTTCGAAAACGAAAATAGGGAATCGATTTTAACTGCCTTTTTAACCAAAAATGTGTTTAGGTAGACAGATCAATACAGTACACAGAACATGTAGGATGTTGGAAAATAACAATGTCTTTTCTGTTAAACAAATGCTTTTTAATATTCGCTATTACTTCAGTGCAAGTGAACAAGCGTGCCGTTATTTGTTGCTTAGAGACGTGTGTGTTCAAGCAAGCCAGAAATGCGCAGATTCTGCGCAATACGCTGTATTTAATGTATCATGAGGACTCACGAGTTGCGTATTTGCGCTAAATCCATGCAGATTTGGCTTACACGAACTTCCCCAGCAAAGTGAGTAAACATAGAAACACGCCAAATTGGCTCGTGATATGACAGCGTTACCCGCCAAAGTTCATTGTTATCCGAATTTGGCAGGTGTTCATTTCAATCCTTGAATTTTGCCCTCCTGTTTGTCATTGTGCAAAAAACTTTACGCCAATAAATCATCAGAAATATTGCTGACTTGTGCGCGTCTCAATCGCCCTCTTTACGTTCGTCCTAATGCCTGTTAGTTGTCCATGGTTTTGCCAATATTTGGTGATGAAAATGGAAACGTCTTTAGACATGGAAAAATCGATTTTACAATCGATTCAATGAACACATATGTCTCAAAAATCGAACAGGATTTTTTCACAAAAGTGACAGCCCTAGATGTGACCCCCATGCAACATGTCTTTTTTGATATGACCAAAGCATTTGATCTCCCAGTTTGTTAATCTCTTTGTTGTGGCAACCCCCTCTCTCCATATTAAAGAGGCGTGGATCAAGGACACCGGCGAAGTTATATCTGACGAGCTATGGGCGAAAGGGTTAAACAAGATAAAAGCATGCTCAATTAATGCTCGACTTCAGTTTATTCAGTTCAAAGTAGTTCATAGGTTGCACTATTCCACGACTAGACAGAACAAATTATTTCCGGCTGTCTCCCCCACTTGTGATAAATGTAAATCAACTAATGGAACTCTTGGGTCTGCTCTAAGCTCAAAATTCTGGGTCCACATTTTCAGTTTGTACAGTGCTGTTTAGAATAGACAACTGATTCCTGACTGTCTCTTATACCCCTTTTCCACCAAAGCATTTTGAGAGCCGGTTTGGAGCCGGTGCCTGCGGCCGAACCAGTTCTTTGTGTTTTGACAGCCAAAGAACCGGTTCTCGGCCAGGAAAACTGGTTCCAAAGCGGCACCAACTCTTTGCTGGACTAGAACCGTTCTTTTACCACATCATGCTTACTTCGGGGGCTTGGGGCGGGTTTAGATAACATATTTTCTGACCATAATATAGGATTGCAAAGCCAGGAGAAACATTTGCAGAGACACGATGTAGTCCGCCATTGTAACTGTTATGCTTAAAGTTGGCGCAAGCGTTTCTAGTTTTTTTTAATTAATTTTTTTATTGAAAACGTTATGTAAGCAAAGGAGAAAACAGTCACAATATAGAACAAATAAATAGAAAGAAAAAAAAGACACAAGACAGGGGTGCATAACTAATCAGAAAAGATTACATATCAAAGGAAAAGATTAAAAGACTTACATATTTCAATTGTTTTTAAAGTCTTCTTGGTTCACGAGTTAGAGTTAATCCCAAAGTAATGTTGTACATGCAAGCGTTTCTAGCTAAGATGTATGGCGACGTACACCGTGATGTAACGACGTCGTTCGCTGGGCGCTCTAGTCAGTGGAAAAACAAACAGGTTCTGAGAAGGTTCGCAAGTTGAACCAACTCCGAACCAACTTTGAACCAGCACCAGTTCCGAACCAGTTAGTTTTTGGTGGAAAAGGGGTATTAGTAATACTGGACTGCTCCGAAGTATCTTTGGCTCTTCCATCCGCTTTACAACGAGCCCTCATGTTTGGTATGATCATTGCAAAACGGGTTATCCTAAAGGAGTGGAAATCAGTTTCCTCTACTTGCTTCAAGAGGTGGCTTAATGATATGGTTTCCTGTTTACACCTTGAAGAAATTCAGTTCTCTATGTCTAGCTCAAGAAAAGTTCAAGAAGATCTGGGGCCCTTTCATAGAATACATCAGGAAGGATAGATCTCAAACTGGGACCTAACTGCAATGCACTTTTTTTTTATTTTTTATCTTTGGGTAGTTATCTTTTCTGAGACTGCCACTCTCCTCCGGCTCAGGCCTCCTTGACTCAATTTGTGACTTTTTGTGATATCTATTCATTGTACTGACACGTATATTTAGGGGCCAAGCACCGAAGGTGGGGAGGCACCAATTGTATCTGCGCCGGTTCTTATTATTCTTCTTCCTCTTCTTCCGACTGGGCGTCTATGGCAGCCCATAGAACCGTTTGCGGAAAAGTTGTTTTGATTTGTCATTCTGATAGACGACAGTCCCAACATTAAATACACCAATGTTGGTGTGTTTAACTCATTCCCTCTAGCGCCACTACCTGTCCAAAATTTCACTTTTATTATGCTAATAACTTTTGAACCATAAGGCCTATCAACAAAATATTTTTTTCCTCTGATTTCGGAGCTCATGACAATTCGATTGGGTCACATTACGTCATTTTCCGTCATCAAAATATGGCCGCCATTTTGAATTGTTGAAAAAAACTACTTTTTCGAACTCGTCCTAGACGGTTTGTGCGAATTTCACAAAAATTGCACCAGATCATCTTCATGCAGTGGGGACCAAAAGTTATGGAATTCAAGTTGATTCGCTTAACCGATTTCGATAAACTAATTTTACATAGCGCTTACAAAAACAGACCTAAGGCTGTATCTCCGCAACGCTTTATTGTATTTAGACGGAACTTTGTAAAATGTCATTATAAGCATGACCTGAGGCTACATGCTCCGTTTCGGCGCAGCGGCACCTACTGGTCCGGAGATACAGAAAATGGCTATTTTTGCTTCTAACTTCTGCACGATTTGTCCAAAAATCATAAAAGTGGTCTCGTTAGATTCAAGGCGTCACGACGAGTCGCGCGATATCCAATTTTTCCAGATCGGCCATTTTGGCTGTCGGGCCATTTTGAATTATGTGCTAAAATGCTATATATTCTGAATGCATGAACGGATTGTTACGAAACTCGGTATGGGTCATCAGTACGATGCCCTGAAGGAGCCTGAGAAGTTTCGAAACGGCGCCACCTAGTGGTAAAATTTATTTTTCAAATGCTTATAACTCTGGGTGTGGTTGACTTATTTTCACGGGAGTCATCTCGTTAGGTCCCTGAATCCTTGCCGAGTCCACAGATACCAAACATGCTAGGTTTTGTCTCACGGTTTGTGTAGCGTTGTGATTTAGCGCTTAAAAAACATTTGCCGATATATTCGAAACCGTTAGTCCGATCGAGACGAAACCACCAACAGAAGTTTGAAACCATAGGTCATTAATTAAATGCTTCTGCTCAGATGTCAAAATATTGATAGTAAGGGGTAGTAAAATTCAATCAAAGTCACGTGTCAGTCATTTTTGACGTGTTTTTTCATATAAATGTCTATAACTCCGAAGTTGGCAAACTTGGCACACACATGTATAGGCTCAATCCGAGGACACATGAAAAAAATTGTGAGATTTTGCCTCTTGGTGGCGCTATAATAGAACAAAACGTGAAATTCCCATTGACTTCGATACAGTTTTGTGATGTAAAATACTATTCTTAAATGCATTGCTGTAACATTGTGAGACATTTTAATTGCATTTTGTGTCTGTTAAAAGGCACAAAGACACTCTTTATGTATATGCCCCCATAACTGCCGTTTTAGCTGAGTGGGAGCTCTGGGCATTTGCGGGAACAGCTCCGTGTTGCAAGCACCAATCCGGTTCGTTTTTTTTCTCTATAGACAGTACTCACAAAGGTATAACGATCAAGATTAACTTAAAAATTGCCCGGAGTTCTCCTTTAATAAAAATGTTCAAGTTAGTTCACAGTGCATTAACTGATGTTAACAGATACAACTTTTAATCTTGGTAAATGTTATTTTCAAACTTTCCTAAAACATTAAGACTAATAAATGCTTTTTAAAAGTTTTTTTCACTGTTAATGTTAACTAATGTTAACAAAATGTAGTTAACTAATGTTAACAAATGAAACCTTATTGTAAAGTGTTAGCAAAAAAAAAAAAATCAGAGATTAATCAGAGGAAGCTACACAAACCATAAAAACCAAGACATTGAACCAGCTAATGTGTGCTAATTCAGTTATTTTGTTGAGAAAGTGTATGTACAGTATATATAGTATGTGAATTTTTATGTATAGCACTGTACTAAAAACAAATCATGATTTCTCTTTTTGTATAAACATCTTGCAGACTCTTTAAGGGGTATGCAAACTTGAGTACATCTGTGTGTATATATTTTAGTACAAATACAATGGCATATAAGCTAACAGTTGGAATTTGTGTGATTACAAGATCTAACTTATCTTGAATATATCAAGTGACATACAAAAAAAAAGTTTCTGCCATTTTTAGTAATGATAACAGACAGCCTTATACCTTAATGTGTTCTATAAGTTGATCCACTGTTAGTGCAGACTTGACAACAGAAGTCTGCAAGAAAAAGTAAAGCAGAATATATTAAGTGACAAAAGTAGTCAGAATCAATACATTTGAAATATTAAATTATATTTGAGTGCACATTTATATATTTACAAACAATTATTTGGCTGTTTTCATGGTGAAAATCATAATCAAGTTATTAAAATATAAAATTACAAAATTTAAGATGTTTAAGGCCAATTTTTGGTAAAAGTCTATAAATTAGAATGAACATGTTTAAAAACATTTAAGGGTATCAACAATTTTCTCAGAGGGGTACAAATTACAACTTCAAATGTCACATGAGCTCTGTTTTCAATTCAAAGTAAATTCGATTCATTTATTGCTATAGGAGAGGCAGAATTGTCTAAAGTATGTTAGACCCTATATAAGCTATTGAAAGAGATGCTTCCAGAGGTCATAGATACTCTCTTAATATCATTAATTCATCTTTGTCATTAGGATGCGTACCAAAAACTTTTAAGCAGGCTATTAAACCGCTTATTAAAAAAAACATGACTTGATCCAACAGAATAGTCAATTACAGGCCGATTTTGAATTTACCTTCTCATCTTATTAGGGGTGTGAAGAGACACTTCTCACGAGACAGGGTTCATGAGAACGAGAAGAGATTTTGAACAATATTTTATAGAAATCCTCAATGACAAAATTCATGATTGGAAAAATATCAACTGTCTGCAGAAGTATTTTGATTTTTTTTTAACTAATAATCTTGTAATGAATGTTATTTCAGTTCTACTTTATCAGTATTGTAAGACTGAAAAAACTGGAAGATAGCACAACTCTCTGAGAGAACTAAGCAAATTAACATTTGAATTTCTCTCTTGTGCACCATTCGAGACGCAAGTCTCACCTAAGCAATCCTAATCTACATCTTTTCCCTTCTGTAAGATCTGTAAGAATGGAGCTTCATAAATGCTGTTCTTTGATTCGAGTACATTTTTCTTGACATTTGGGTATAAAGTGTTTTAATTTTCAAATATATGGTGTAAAAATGTCTGAATGCTGCCCTCTTCAGGTTAAATGGAAAGCTCCTGAAGTAGGGGTACTCTCTGACGTAGGGTACTCTGTGACGTAACTCTGACACGCCCTTGGTCCTTGCTCACCACGCCCTTGGCAACCCCTGGTATAAAAGTATCTGCTTCCGTCAAAACTACTGTAGCGAGTCAGGAGTTGGAATTACAAGTATAGAAAACGATCGTCATGATGTGAGTAAGCATATATTTTTAATCACAATGTATGTTCCTTAGGCTAAAGTTAACCCTCTGGTGTCAACAAACGCACGTTTTGCTGGATTTTTTTTCACATAGCAGCAAAATATACTAAACGTAAGAGTAATAATAATCCTGGAAAGAATTACGTCAAAATGACTGAATATAAGATGCGGGAGTTAAGACCGCAGTTTGAGCCAGCGGCTCGAATTGATATGGCTCTGGACCTGTGTCCACACAGACAATTCAATATCCTCCACTTTAGGTGAAGGGGGAGAGAAAAGTCCTCGACTTCGCTTGACTGCTCTGTTGCAAAGCTACATGCATCACTCCAGTCACTCTCCATTTTAGAGTCTGACAGCAGCTGTTAATCAATCCGTCTCTGCGGGTCTCAGGTGCACACCCCCCCGCTTAGCCCCACCCTCAGTTCATCCCTTCTATCTCTGCTGGACTCTGCCCACTTTTCCAGCATTTTTCAAATATTACCAGTGGGTGGAGTCAGGCTCTGACCAGGGGTTTAGTTACTCTTTAAGGTGAATTCTCACTGCTAAATCATGTTTACATTTGAAATGAGGTCTGTCTATTTAATGAAACGCAACTAGAGCTCAGGACCTTTTTTGTACCTCAGATCAGCCTGTGAATGCCGAGAGTCGCAGAGACTTAATCAAAAACACTTGTTTTTGTTTAAGTGTTTAAGTTTTTGTTGACTGTTTAATCAAAAACACTTTTCAGCGAGAAAAGACAGTAACGCGCAGAGACCTTCCGTGTTGGTCGGATGCCGGATTTTGGGCCGATCGAGCACGAGTTTACAGTATGAATTATCAAATGCATTGAAAGACAACAATATACAAGCACTGTAAAAGGTTTTGCCACAAACTCAACTGACTGGCTTTTCTCCTGTATGATTTCACATGTCACTTCAGACTTTAGTGTACTAAGACTTAGTGTATGAGCTTCCAGAACTTCCGATTGAGGCTGTGTGAGACCTAATTGAACTAATTTCCACAAACTGAACATAGAAATAAAAACAGTATAAATAACAATAAATAACAGTTTTCTCTTAGTCTTATGTGCAAAATATAAGTGCAACAATAAGTGCAACCATAATCAAAGTACTGTAGTGCACAGACTCATTATAATTGTTGTGAAATTGCGGTTTTATTTTGCATGGGCACTTATAGGGTTAATCCGGTGAGACATTTATCATCCACCATCGTCACACGATCAGTGAACCGGGATTCCTGCTGCACTGCGTACGACTGCAACTCGTGCTGGCTGAGCAGAGCAGACGTCTACAATGGTTTTTATTTCTATAAAAACAGCAAAACGACAGTGAAGGAGTAGTATGAATGTAGCGGTGGGATATTCTATGCTAATTTCACCCTCACGCTCCGTCATGGCGATATCACGAGACAGCTTTTCAATCAACGAGAAATGTCGTCACATTTTAGTCTCGCGAGATCTGCACGAGATCTCGTCACACCCCTACTATTGACCACAACATTCTTTTGAATAGACTCAAATTATGTTGGCATTAGTGTAATTGTAAAAACCTCCGCACCTAATAACCTAGAATACTGTCTAACTGTGCGTTTACTCTGCCGTCAGCGAGAGCGTCAAAGTGGCCGAAAGTCATTCATTTTCAATGTGAGCCGCCGAGCGAGGGCGGCGTGGCTGGGACGGTGAGGGCGTCGAGGAGAGTTGAAGTCAGGTCAACTTTATGGTAATGAGCTATGACGCGGTTCGGAATGTAGAAGTCCTCCACTTGAGAGGATTCCAGAGAACGCAGTCCTGTAAACTTTGGTTCTGACCACATTAGTTCCCAAGCAAAATGGAGGAGAGGTTGATCATGTGAATTTGATAAGGCACGCAACACTATTTATAGCCAACATTTTCACGCTTTCAACATTTAAGGATTGCTGATCCTGATCTATTGCTCCTGTCTGCCTCGCTGCCTGCTATGTTTTGTTTGCTTCGAGGCTGTAAGCTCCATCTAAGCCTCGTATTAGCTTCGTATTTCTGTTTTGAACCATCATTTACTACCATTTCTAGTGGTTTATACTACTAAATACAGCTTAGACAACATCTCAGATTAACCTGACATCGCTAGCTTCCGTTATTGTTAGCACAACACGCTAGTAACTCGCTAGCCTGTTAATGCGCCACCCATGCACTCAGTTATTTATTTTTCTCTCGCATGCCCACGCCTCTGAGTTCATAAGCCCAGGTGAGTAAGAATCAGTCAACCAACACGGTGAGTAATGTCTTTGTAGCAATGTTCAGGGAAGGAGGCGGGAACCAGCGAACAATCAAACAGACTTTATTTAAAATAAAACAAACAAACCAAAATACCGCCAGCAGCCCCCCGCGGACGACTGCTGGCTAAAATAAAATACAAATATAAAAACCAAAACAACTAAAACACAGGCCTGTTCCTCTCTCGATCATCAATGTCGTCGCTCCTTTATGCTTCCACTCCTCCGTGAGAGATGCGAGACCGGTGTGCTTCACAGGTGTTGCTCATTAGCAACCGCACCACCTGTTCGCCCTGTCCTGTTCGCCACATACCCCCTCACAGGCCGGGGGGTACCCACGAGAGCGTCCCTCGGCCGTCCTGTTCGTCAGAGTCTTGTCCTGTTATTGTCACCTGCACTTCATGTTACATGTTTAGCATAGCCTTCCCCGTCGGCAATATAGGGTTTATATGTGATAAATGCAAGGACACAGTCAGGCTGACGGAGAAGATTTCAGAATTAGAGACGCATCCAAACTTAAATTGAGGATAGTAAGTGTGCTAGAGCTTTAGATACTATTTTGGATGCGCCTAGCATAGTGAATTCTTTACATGATTCGGTTCCGGCTAAATTATTGCCTGTGCAGCAAGGCAAATGGGTGACAGTGAGGGATCGCTCTAATCGCGGATCAAAAAACCACTCTTCCGTTCTGATTACAATGAATCGATTTGCCCCACTCAGTGAAACACCCACTGGGGATTCTGTTGATTGTGCCCTGGTAATTGGTGATTCGATCACACGGAACGTGAAAATAGAGAAACCAGCCAACATGGTCACATGTTTGCCGGGAGCCAGAGCGCCTGACATCAAATCAAATTTAAAAGTGCTGGCTAATGCTAATCGTAAATTCTCTAAGATTGTTATTCACATAGGCACTAATGATGTTTGAGTCCACCAGTCGGAGATCACCAAAATTAATATTAAAGAGGTGTTTGAACTGAACTCCCAAGTACGATGTCAGACACTGTAATTTGCTCTGGCCCCCTTCCTGTTTGCAGGAGTGATGAGATAGTTATATTGATTGTGAGATTGTGTTCACTCAATGGCTGGCTGTCTAAGTGGTGTCCGCAAAATAATATAGAATTCATAGACAATTGGAAAAGTTTATGGGGCAAACCTGACCTGTTAAAAAGAGATGGTATTCATCCCTACTGGGATGGTGCTGCTCTTCTATCTAGTAATTTGGCTCATAGTCTTAGAGATAAAACATGACAATCTGGGGCTCAGTTCAGGAAGCAGACAAACTGGCTAAACCGACCGTCTGCTAGCGGCCTCGCGTCACCAAGGTCAGATAAATCCCATCACATAGAGCCTCTTTCACCTAGATATCATCATATAGAGACTGTGTCTGTTCCACCGAATTTGGAAATTCAAAAAACGTCCAAACCCATCTAAGGATAAAAATGTAATTTATGTTCAACAAATAAAAAATAGATATAATACAGATGAGCAAACGATAAAGCTTGGGTTGCTGAATATTCGATCCCTTACTTCAAAAGCGCTCATAGTTAATAAGGTTTCAGATTATAACCTAGATGTGCTGTGTATGACAGAAACCTGACTAAAACAAAACGATTACTTTACTTTAAATGAGTCCACCCCGCAAGATTACTGTTATAAACATGAACCTCGTCTGAAATGCAAAGGGGGAGGTGTTGCTGTAATTTATAGTAATATTTTCAAAACCACTAAGAAATCTAGTTTTAAATATACTTCTTTTTAAGTGTTGGTGCTTAATATAAAAATATATAATGTAAACAATTAATGACGTTTGAGAATTCTGCTGGCAACTGTATTCAGGGCACCAGGGCACCATAAAGATTTTATCAAAGAATTTGCTGACTTTCTATCAGAATTAGTATTGACTGCAGATACAGTCCTAATTGTTGGTGATTTTAATATGCATGTAGATAATGGAAAAGATGCATTGGGATTGGCATTTAAAGACATTCTTAACTCTATTGGCGTTATACAACACATGTCAGGACCTACTCATTGTCGTAATCATACTCTAGATCTAATATTATCACATGGAATCAATGTTGACGCCGTTGAAATTCTGCAGCAGAGCGACGACATCTCAGATCATTATCTAGTCTCATGTAAATTACATTTAGCCAAGGCTGCAAGGCCGACTCCGTGTTACAAGTATGTTATACCTATCACTTCTGCAACTAAAGATTGCTTCATCAATAATCTTCCTAATCAGTTTCATCATCTCAGCATCCCAGATAGCTTAGAAGAACTCGATATTGCAACAAACTTTTAACTCTCTCTTTTCCAGCACTTTAGACACAGTTGCTCCGTTGCGCTTAAAGAAGATTAAAGAAAATAGTCCAACACCTTGGTACAAAGAGCACACTCAGGCCCTTAAGAGAGGAGCCAAAAAAAGGGAGCGCAACTGGAAGAAAACAAAACTAGAGGTATTTCGGATTTCATGGAAGGAGAGCTCGATTGCATAGAGAGCCCTTAAAAACTGCTAGATCTGCTTATTTTTCAACCCTATTAGAAGAAAATAAACATAATCCTAGGTATTTATTTGAAAAAGTGGCTAAACTAACGAAAAAGAAAGGTTCAAGCCTAGAAGTTTCCAAGAAACACAGCAGTAATGACTTTATAACTTTTTCACTCATAAGATTGATAATATTAGGGACAAAATTATAACTATGCAACCGTCTACTACAGTATCGCATCAGGTAGTGCATTGTAGTCTCCCTGAGGTCAAATTTTATTCATTTGTTGCTATAGGAGAGGAAGAATTTAGCAAACTCGTTAATTCATCTAAATCGACAAAGTGTATGTTAGACCCTATACCGACTAAGCTACTGAAAGAGATGCTTCCAGATGTAATAGATCCTCTTCTTAATATCATTAATTCGTCTTTGTCTCTTGAATGCGTACCAAAAACCTTTAAGCTGGCTATGATTAAACCGCTCGTTTAAAAAACGCAATTTTCTGTCAAAGATATTAGAAAAAGCAGTATGCTCACAACTGTGTTCCTTTCTTTAAAGAAATGGTATCTGCGAGGATTTTCAGTCAGGATTTAGACCGTACCAAAGCACTGAGACAGCTCTCATTAGAGTCACAAAGATTTTCTCTTATCCGATCGTGGTTAGGGATGCAACGATTACAGATTTTGTAAGTACGATTATTGTCTGAGAAATAATCACGATTTAACGATTATCACGATTATTATGCATCAATTTATTTCACAACACTACTAATGTCACATGAACACTCAACACTAGATTTTAATGTGCTATTTATTGCTGCCACAACACAGTACAAAATTATAAAATGACAAACAATAATCAATCTCTTTCTTTGGAATTAAAGAGAAATACTTTGTAAACATCCAGTATTTTCCTTTTAAAAATAACAAATTAAGTCAAAGGCTGCAGGGCTCTTTGATTGAAATAGATCAGAAAAATATTAAGCGTTTAGTTTAATCTAAATTTATTTTCAACCTGAGGTAGAAAACTTGAAAACATGAAAACAATATCTTGTTGGTATTTTACTTAAAAACATAAATAATATAAAGGGATAATAAATCCCAATGAAAATAAGAATAAACAAAGTCTTTGGATCTATTGAATTAAATGTAAGCTAAATATTAACCATGTATTTATTTTAAAAGAAAACAAATGTAAAAAATTAAAACCACTTTTCCAAAAGTAAAACACAGTCTTCTTTTCAATGAATGATATATGCATTCTTTACAACTACTTGCATACATCATTCTTTATTCCTTCAAGCAGACATATTTATTTGTACGAATATAATTAATCCTTATTAAAGCTATTAACAAACAGTGAATGCTTTTCTCTTCTTCTTTTGTTGCTTGACACAGACCGCATTAGTTTTATTATTCACTATCACTTTAAGACGTGTCCAATGTCATGCGGATCCAATTGCACTGAAGCACATCCGATTCACTCAAAACTGTTTAAGACATAGCCGACATAGTTTACATGAATACTCTCCAAGACGGACATTTACATAATGTTGTGTGTATTTGTCTATTCAGACACGAAAGAGGGCTCAATACAGTACTCGCGCGCTGTATAGGGGTCTATGTGCATGGCTGCACGCTTCGGGTCGGGTGTGTGCGCACAGAAACCGTACCGAATAGAGCTCTTTTTTGCATCGTCACTCTTATTCAGATCTATATGTCTGCTCTACTCATTCTCCCAGAGGTTTACATTTTTTTTTACGTTTTATGGGACTGCTGGGAATATCAGCACGTTACAATACAAATGTGCGCATTTACCACAAACGCATGCCATCAGTTCTGACTGGATCGCTTCCCAAATCGTCACTATCTAACATTTTCATCTAGTTTTTACTCATTGACGAAAATGTCAATAGGTTTTCTTCATAGTTTTTGTCATTCAAAACAAGGTTTTATTAGTTTATTAGTTTTATTATTTATTTACAAAATGTCCGTTCCCTGCAGAACACTCGGTGTAGCATAGTCTTTACGATTAATTAACCGTGACGTTTTAAAGCGCGGTTAATTGTGAAATCCGGTAATCGCTGCATCCCTAATCGTGGTTATATCTCTCTATTAGTGCTACTTGATCTTAGTGCTGCATTTGACACTATCGACCACAACATTCTTTTAAATAGACTCGAAAATTATGTTGGCATAAGTGGAATTGCACTAGCATGGTTTAAATCATATTTATCTGACTGCTATCAGTTTGTAGCAGTAAATGAAGAGATGTCTTATCGATTACAAGTTCAGTATGGCGTACCACAAGGCTCAGTACTAGGACCGTTGCTGTTCACTCTGTACATGCTACCTTTAGGAGATATCATTAAGATATATGGAATTAGCTTTCACTGTTATGCTGATGATATTCTTCAAAACCTAACGAAACTTACCAATTCACAAAATTATCGGAATGCATAGTTGAAAAAATTGGATGACTAGTCATTTCCTACAACTAAATTCTGAAAAAACAGATTCTAATTATTGGACAAAAAACTTCCATACGTAATAACCTAAAATACTGTCTATTACTTGATGGCTGCTCTGTGAAGTCTTCGTCGTCAGTTAGGAACCTGGGTGTGCTCTTTGATACCAATCTTTCATTTGAAAGTCACGTGTCTAGTATCTGTAAAAAAGCATTTTTCCATCTTAAAAATATATCTAAATTACGTCATTTGCTCTCATTGACAAATGCGGAACAACTAGTTCATGCGTTCATGACATCAAGGCTAGATTATTGAAATGCTCTACTGGTGGTTGCCCTGCACCCTTAATAAACAAACTACAGCTAGTTCAAAACGCAGCAGCTCGAGTTCTTACCAGAACCAGGAAGTATGACCATATTAGCCCAGTTCGGTCAACACTGCATTGGCTGCCTATTAAACATCGTATACATTTTAAAATATTCCTGAATACTTACAAAGCACTAAATGGTTTAGCTCCCCAGTATTTGAGCGAGCTCTTAGCACATTATAGTCATTTGTGGCTATTGCGATCTCAAAATTCTGGCCAGTTCATTATACCTAGAATATCAAAATCGACTGCTGGCGGTAGATCCTTTTCAGCACCTAAACTTTAAAACAGTCTTCCTAACATTGTCCGGGAAGCAGACAGTCTGTCAGTTCAAATCTAGACTAAAAACACATCTCTTTGACCTAGCATTCAAAACATACTATCAACTTCTATAATTCAATGTTAGGCTGCATTAACTCTGCTGAAGGACCTGTGCTTAGACACGACGGCAACGCAGCCCTGAAGTGTCAACTAGACTCTTCCCTGTGATGGCCTCCTTCCCTTCGATTCCAGTTCAAATGGATACGCGGAAGTGACTAAAAATTCTGTATTATGCAGGCCAGACAAGTAATTTGGTGAGGTCAATTTGTAAAGAAAGCCTGTGCACATATATATTCAAACACGCATACCTATAGACTAAACATATGCGCGTACGTCAGCATTTTCACTGTTTTTAATTTTACATTGAGTTAATGTTTTTTTTTTTTTTTTAAACTTGCACCCTGGAACCCATTTGCGTTCTCGAGCCACCAAACACTCTTGTCGTGCAAATGAACGAGCCAGAACACATTAAAAGTTTTCTGTTTTCAATTAAAATGGTGTAGTGTAAGTAGCCCCTAAGTTAATAACTAATGATCTCTGCAACGGAAGTGAATCAATCAAAAACTAACTTTAGCTTGACAATAACTATTCTAGAGCTGCTGTAATGCCAAAACAATCTGTTACTTTAATTTCCTATTATCACTGTAAAGCTGCTTTGAAACGATCTATATTGTTAACCCTCTGAGGTCGGCTATCGCGCCGGTGCGATAGTCTCGCTTTTTTTCTTATCAGTGCAAAAGAAACTCAAATAACTCTGTCGATTTTTGTCATACAGACAAGTGTTTTACATTTTTAAAAACTGTTAAATGTCTTCTTTTTTTGTGTACACTAATAATAAAAACAAAAAGTTGTGTTTTTCGTAAAATAAAGAAAAAAAAACATGCAAGTTCTGTCTTCTCTCTCAATGTGAAGTTCATTCTGAAACGCGACAGAGACTGATCTGTAACTCAGCCAATACTTGCCACCCACACATGAAAATAATGTCTTTACAAAGTTCGAAGTCTCCTTTTTTAAATGAAGTAAATCATATCAAAAACAAATATTCTCGGTTTAAGAAATCCGTATGAAAGCAACGACATGTACAGTTTCTCCAGCCCGAGCTCATTAACTTTAATTTGACCACACCCCCACGCACGCAGCTGTTCTCATTCAAATGATCCACGTGAAAGAACGCAGAGCTGTTAACGCCCTCATCAAATCTAAACAAAGAATCAGCGACTCCAGTATTTCTCTACTTTTCATCAGTTTGGAAGATTGTTTGTACTGTGGATTTACCTTGGATTTACCTAAGAAGGACACATTTTTATTATGAGAACCATTTTTAAGGTAAGAGACATATTAGTAAGTGTTTTATTGTTGCATAAACTTTACATTGTAGCTACTAAACTCAAACTGGTGCAGCCTAAAATGTTATGAAATGAGATACAAGTAGGCCTATGCTAGTATGAATGTTTATTCTAATATGGTGAATATTTTAATGTTTAGACCTGTGTTTACTGTTAAATACTGTGTTTGTGGATATCTGCTGAAACGTAGATGTATAATGTAACAGCAATGTTTCATCGTTTGGAGCGGCTCGATCGCTGCACGCGCTGAGTTTGGGTCTGAGTCACGCTGTGTGTTTGAAAAGCAAAACACGCCACACATTAGGCTTCACGACAAACTCATCTCATTTCATAACGAATAGAAATATTTGAAGTAACATGATAAACAATATATGTTTGTCTAGTGTAGTGTTACTGAAAAGTGTTCATTTTTAACGATTTATAGGCTGCCTGCTATCTAGGCTATTGTTATTATTTTATGCAGCCCTACACATGCCTATATACAAGGCACAACAAACTAGGTGCTCCTATATATATTTACAAAATACATATACATATATACACTGCCGTTCAAAAGTTTGGGGTCGGTAAGATTTTTTATGTTTTTAAAAGTCGTCACTTATGATTAGATTATTTTTCAGATAAATGCTGTTCTTTTGAACTTTCTATTCATCAAAGAATCCTGAAATAAAAATGTAAATAACTGTTTTCAACATTGATGATAATGAAAAATGTTTCTTGAGCATCAAATCATCATATTATACTGATTTCTGAAGGATCATGTGACACTGAAGACTGGAGTAATTATGATCACAGGAATAAATTACACTTTACTATATGTTTACATAGAAAACAGCTGATTACCATTGAAATATTATTTCACAATATTACTGGGTTTGTTTTGTATTTTTACTCAAATAAATGCAGCCTTTGTGAGCATACGTGACTTTTCAAAACATTAAAAATCATACCGACCCCAAACTTTTGAACGGCAGTGTGTGTGTGTGTGTGTGTATATATATATATATATATATATATATATATATAGTGTGTGTATATATTTATGTATATGTGTGTGTGTGTGTGTGTGTGTGTGTGTGTGTGTGTGTGTGTGTGTGTGTGTGTGTGTGTGTGTGTGTGTGTGTGTGTGTGTAAAATCTAAAATGTATTCCCAGAATCGGGCAGCCCTATAGTTTGTCTTGATATCAACATGTTTACAGGTGTTTATTTATTTATTTTTTAGAAAGGGACCAGATGCCACTGGATGAGTCCTGCTGACTTCAACATTCACATGAGTCTCTGTACATGAAGATGGTAAAATGAAAAGTCAAACACCTTGGACATGACAGGTATGTAGGCTACTATGTTTCAGGAATGGCACAAAGGTGTGTGACTGTTTAAGTCTTTGTCTTTACATCAGTGTGTTTACTAATGTGCTTTTTGTCCTTTGTTGTGTATCTTTGGATTATGTTGTGTTGTAAATAAATCCAGACAATCTAAAAGCCATTCTTTTTTAATTTCTCCTCATTCTTTGTGCAAGGCTTCTCATGATGATAGGGCCTGATAGCCCCTAATAGGGCCATTAGGGGAGGGTCTTTGTCTTTCTCAGGTGTAAAATGCATTCATATTAATGAGAGATCCACGCCCCTTTGCATAAAGCTTTCTCACACAAAACACGTCATACAAATTTTAAATCAATATATTGTCTTCTCTAAATGAGTATGCAGGATGATTTTCACATAGTTTTGGAGCAAATATTCTAGGCTACGTGATACAATTTTCAAAAGTCTTGTGAAGAAATAATCACTATGGGTTTTATGACCTTATTTCAGTGACATTTGTTTTTGTTTTTTCACAAACCACGCATAAACATTATTATCTTAAAAATACAAACATGTACATACATGTTGCTCACATATTACGGTAGCCCCGTTTGTGCTATATAGAGTGAATTTACACCTTTGCCATTAACATGTTTATAAATAACTGAAAAAAGCACAAATGTCAGAGCATGTCAGAACACCTCCAGGACCCAGAAAACACCTTAGACCTCAGATGGTTAAAAGCGCTTTATAAATGAAGGTGACTTCACTACTAAGAGACATGCTTGATGGATCATAATAAATTGATCATGCAGTACAGTGGAATGTTTTCTGCATACCATTAAATTCATTGTGCAACACTAGGGGTGTAACAATATATCGCAATATGCAGGGTTCGTACACCTTTTCCAAGGTCAAATTCAAGCACTTTTCAAGCACTTTCAAGGTCCATTTTAAAGCGTTTTCCAGCACCTTACACCACCGCAAATTACATACCAATACATAGTCAAAATTATTATTTAATGTTTTTATCACATTAAAAGAGATTGTGTTTCATAATAGCAGAAGGACCAAATATTTAAGCAAGTCACAAGTTTTATTTTTCAAAATGTATCACTGTCTAAGTAGATATGCCTATGAATAATACTTTTCATTATATTGATGTCCAAATATTGCTTCCAAGATAATATGATTATTTTAGGCAGTAAAACTGAAGATATTTTAGGCTGTAAAACTGAAGAAATTTAAAGGGCTGAAAATATGAAGACAAGGTTTTAACAGAAAAAATTGACAGGCCTTGGTTTTGGGACCCATTCTTGATATAGAACCAACTAAAGCACCATGGTACAACAGTGCTACGCATGCAATCAAGAGAGAAACTTGTAACTTAGAGCGTAAATGGAAACAAACTAATTTAGAGGTCTTTAGAATCGCGTGGAAAGACAGTATGTCACGTTATAAAAAGGCTCTAAAAGCAGCCAGGTCTGAGCATATCCGCAAACTAATAGAAAATAACCAATATAATCCAAGGTTTTTATTCAACACCGTGGTTAGACTAACAAATAAACAAACATCACCAGAGCAAAATATTCCGTTACAATATAGTAGTAATGATTTTATGAATTACTTCAATGAGAAAATAGAAAGCATCCGAAACACAATTGTAAATATACAATCCTCTATGATGTCTTATGATTCAGCCTCAATTATGGCCCCTCTAGAACAACTACACCGCTTTACAACTATAGGACAGGAAGAGCTAAATAAACTTATCATTGCATCTAAACCAACAACATGTTTATTAGATCCAATACCCACTAAACTACTGAAAGAAGTGTTCAGGGGTGATAGTTTAAAAAAAATCCTGAGCCTGAACTTCTTTCGCTGGGACAGATGCGTAAGGGCGAGTTTATCCTCCGCTATTTTCTGACACAAAGTGATGAGCGATTGTTCTTCTAGTCTTCTATTGTTGTCATATATTTTTGTCATTATTTTTTGAGAATGCAAGACACACACAAACACATGCCTATCTTCATAATTCTTGACTTCTAAAGTTTTTTGAATTCGACCCAAATCCTAAATTTGACTTGCACTGCAATGTATTTTTTTCATGATTAATATTGCATTGCAAAATAATGTGTGCTGGTCAACTAGTCTAAAATTAAGAAACACCTAGAAAACAGTAAAAAAAACATTTGTACATTTAAGATAGTTCTACTTAATTTTTTATTCCAATATCCAAATATGATAGCCTACTTGATAAAAAGAAAAGAAAAAAGGGCTTTTATTTGTGGCGTGCTGTCTTTGCATTTGAACATTGCACATTTTAAACAGGACACGCATTAGCTGAATAAACGTTAGCCAATACAAACATACTTATAGAAAATAGTAGACAATGAATAGACAGGAGTCCTGTCACAGGACCAATAATAGCAAAGCGAATCACTTATTCTAAAAAGAATATCAAGTAGCCTATACGTTAGAAGAATCTGACATAGGGCTGTGTTAATAGTAAAACGTCCGTCATTTAACGAATTTTAAAAACACGGGATGGATAATAAAAAATGCTTTCTGGCATTTTGACAGGAAAAAAAAACACAACCAAGAACAAAACAGTTCGTCAATTTTCATTTTGCAATTATCATCTCTCTCTGTGCGCGCGGTCTGTGTTTGTGAGAGAGCTCAAGCAAGCACTGATACAACGGTTTCTTATCCACAAGTAACACGCTAGTTTTCATACAAAATTATTATGTAACATAATTAGGTACTTTAGTTATTATAACACAATAACGTAACACATGCAGGCTACGTTTCTCAACACTGAGAATGAATAAATAAACGCCTGTTTGCAGACTCGCGCTTATCCGTAAATTAATCCACAAATCACAGCACTTTCATAATCAGTAAGCCATAGCGATTTTAATTTTATTTAGATTTATTGTTCATCAATACTTAAGTTTTTTATAATTTGCATGGCTGTACGATGTCTTCTTCATATCTGAGTGACATGAATGACGGAGTATTTTAAGATAACCCATGCGATTGCGATCACTCCGTGTGATAATAGATTCCAGATTAAGTTAACTCAATACAATACTTCAACTTTCCACATCCACCCCAGCCCGTTTACCTACAGGAGTCAGAAGTACCGTGACTATTGTAGCCTACTGTCCTCGCTCATGAACTCAGTCAGAGGCGGCCGCGGGAGTGGAAGCAGGATCGAGCGGACTTCTTCATTGCTGTCGATTTTCAGTCTCTTTTTAATGATAGGCCTTACGCATCTTTTAATCACACCCGCTTGCTATTTGGGGAATGAACCCAGCGCTATGATTGGTCGAACTCCGCTTCTTTTGCTGTTGCTTTTTTTTTTTTTTTTTTTTCAGACACGTCTGTACGCCGGAAATCCGGTGTGGCGCCGGAGCGCTATCAGGCCTGAGTGTTACCTGTAGTGGAAGAGCCTCTTCTTAATATTATTAACTCGTCTTTATCTTTAGGTCATGTTCCAAAAATATTCAAGCTGGCAGTAATACAACCTCTCATTAAGAAACCGCAATTAGATCCAAATAACTTAGCAAATTACAGACCCATCTCAAATCTTCCATTTATGTCTAAAATACTAGAAAAAGTTGTGTCCGCTCAATTGTGCTCTTTCTTGCAAGAAAATGATATCTATGAAAAATTCCAGTCGGGATTCAGACCGCATCATAGCACAGAAACTGCGCTAGTTAAAATTACAAATGATTTACTTTTAGCTTCTGACCAAGGCTGTATCTCAATACTAGTTCTACTCTATCTTAGCGCTGCTTTCGACACTATCGATCATAAAATACTCTAGGATCGACTACAAAACTACACTGGTGTTCAGGGACAGGCATTAAGCTGGTTTAGATCGTACTTATCAGACCGTTACCATTTTGTCTGTTTAAATGGGGAAAAATCAAAAATAACGTCAGTAGACTATGGAGTGCCGCAAGGATCGGTGTTAGGCCCTCTGCTATTCTCAATATACATGCTGCCACTTGGTAATATTATAAGAAAACATGGAATTAATTTCCACTGTTATGCTGATGACACTCAATTATATATCTCATCACGACCAGATGAAAACACTAACTTATCTAAATTGACAGAGTGTCTAAATGATATAAAATGCTGGATGACGTGTAATTTCCTGCTATTAAATTCAGATAAAAGGAGGTACTACTTATTGGTCCAAAAAACTACCCACAAAATCCCTTACAATACAACTTTAATTTAGAAGGATTTCCTGTTACTTTATCCACTACAGTAAAAGACCTGGGTGTTATACTAGACCGCAACTTGACTTTCGAAAATCATATTTCATATATTACAAGAACAGCCTTTTTCCACCTTAGAAACATTGCTAAGCTACGTCACATGCTATCTGTTTCTGATGCAGAAAAGTTAGTTCATGCATTCATGACCTCGAGACTAGATTACTGTAATGCTTTATTAGCTGGTTGTCCTGCATCCTCAATAAACAAGCTACAGTAAGTGCAAAATGCAGCCGCTAGAGTTCTTACTAGATCAAGAAAATATGATCATATAACACCTATTTTATCATCTCTACACTGGTCACCTATTAAGTTACGTATCAATTACAAAGTATTCCTACTGACCTATAAAGCCCTAAATGGTTTAGCTCCTGTGTATTTAACAGACCTTGTATCGCCATACAATCCATCGCGCTCTTTAAGATCACTAAATTCGAGGCTTCTGGTCATTCCTAGGATATCTAAGTCCACTAAAGGAGGGAGGGCGTTCTCGCATTTAGCTCCTAAACTCTGGAATAGCCTTCCTGATATTGTTCGAGACTCAGACTCGCTGTCCCAGTTTAAAACTAGATTAAAGACGCATCTCTTTAACCAAGCATTCACTTAATGCTTAACCTTTAATACTACTGCTGAATCAGTTTGAATGCATTAACATTATGAACATCAGCTATGCTAATTATTTCCCATCTGCCTTTCTGCTGTTATCTCGGGACGCTAGTCCCGAGGTAAATAGCGTTCGTTAGCTCCAGTTTGTATCCAGCCTCTCACGGAGACTTCAGATGCCCCGACGCCTGTGAAGAGACGACTCAAAGCCGGCGATATGTTATGCCATAAATTAATACATGATTAACTAACTGTATTTTTCTATGTACATTTCCGAAATGCACTTTCTGTAAAGCTGCTTTGAGACAATGTGTATTGTGAGAAGCGCTATACAAATAAATTTGAATTGAATTGAATATAGACAAGGTTTGAACAAAACCTGAGATAGTCCAACAACAACCTGTAATTCAATTTTAACCCAGAAGACAGGCACCTGTCTGATAAATAGCCTATATTAATAATAAAAAATAAAAAAAGTATTTAATTGCCAAGACATATACATTTATCTACTGGAATAGAGCAGTGTAAATACAGGGTGTCTACAGATATAAACAAGTTAAATTTAAGACTTTTTAAGACCTTTTTTAATGCCACTTTAAATGAAATTTAAGACCAAACCTGTGATGGAAATGCACATTATTTTACATGCGTATATGTAATATTTAATGTTTAACCTAAGCAATTGAAGTAATTTAATATTAACTACTTGTTTATTGAACTAAAATCGTGACAATTGCAATCGTGAGAATATTCAGCAAAATAGCTCCTGTCATGTTACTTAACTATCATATGATAAAAAAATAAAATAAAAATAAAAAAACTATATCATGTTATAAATAAAAAACAAAATTTTTTGTTTTTACCTCAGTATGTTTCTTCTGAGTTTTTTTTCTGTGCTGTTATGCACATTAGTTTTGTTTTCTCACTTTAAAATCTCTCACAGAGACAGGCAGCGTGAGTCTCAACAGCGCTGCAGAAATACATTACAGGGATCGAGATTAAGCCTTTTCATGTGCTTTCACTTGTCCGAGTAAAAAAGTTGCTTTGTCCGGATTTTTTTTTTTTGTGTGTTAATTTGTTCTGAAGCAATATCAATTTCATAACATTATTTTATGCAATTGTAACTTTTCAGTGTAAATGATTTAATTTGATCAGCCCTACCTAGGGTAACAGCCCTATAATGTCTTATTATTCTAAATAATTTAATGTTATGAAATTGATTTAAATATACAAATAAGAAACGTTGGAAAGTATGATACTACTTTTTAAACATAACACTAAACCGCCAGTAGGTGGTGGCAGGCGACCGTCTTAATGAATGAGTCATTGATTCATTCATACAAACGATTCGTTCAAATGGCTGATTCATTCAAGAATGAGACAGATGTTTATGAATGGGTCATTGAATCTTTGACTCAACCGATTCGTTCAAAATGCTGAATCATTCAGTGATGAAAACAGGTTGAGTGTTCCTGTGAGACGCGCCGTGGTTCTGCTGTGATTTTTGTTTGGAACTATTTTCGCTGCTGAAACAGAACAAAAACAGCCAATATTGCATCTAAAATATAAGTGACTTAATTTTAACTGTTTATTGAACTGTTGTAGGAAATCAATGTCACATTTTCAATCGTGATGGTATTCAGGAAAAATTGAGTTTGCTTAACATACAGGTTAAGCAAACTCAGTAAAATTCTCTTTTACTTGTCCTTTCAAAAAATACAGTTGTCCAGCAGACAAGCTTGCGGACAAGCGTTAATGACGAGTCATTGTCACGATTCGATGCTTCACTGGCTATTAGACGGACATTGGGTCCGTCAGACTGGAGAAATTTTAGCGGTAATGTGACCAGAAATATTTAATACCCATAGAATCTGAATTTAAGACATTTTAATACTTTTTAAGGCCTTTTATTAGGAAAACTTTATTTAAGACATAAAGACTTTTAGGACCCGCGGCCACCCTGAAATATTGCATAAGGCCATCCTCAGCCTTACAGTAGGCTACTTGTGACACTCCATCTGACAAAATTTTTTGTTTAGCAATCAATGATTGTTTATATGTACTGGGCTAACGTAGTTAACATTACAGTTACTGTGCTGTAACTTTGGCTATGTTCACTGCATATTCCACAAATGAACGTGCCATAACGGACATGCAATACTAACATTACATTATCACACCAAGTACTTTCAGTCACTGGCTGTTTACACCTTACCCCTTCATGCATTTTCTGTGATCGGATAGCTATCCGATCGTAAAAACACCAGGTGTAAATGCACTCCGAAACGCATTCGAGACGGATTTGAATCCGATCACTCAAACCACTTCAGGAGGAGGTCTGGGCTGCATTCCAGCCGAAACTGGATGAGTGTAAATGCATCTAGTTGGTGAAACCACATATGTACATTTTACTCCTCCCAAAAATGCTAAAAAATAAACATGTGAGAGCGTGATATAGGCTATATGTAATGTTGTAGCAAGATATGAAGGCGCTACTGCAACACGCATTACCGCAGATGAGAAGCTCTATTCATCAAGCCAACGAGAAAACCTAAATGCCCCGTTCAGACAATTTCAAGCATTTGGACCTTGAAAACACAACATCAAAATTCAAGCATTTTCAAGGATTTCAAACACCCATACGAACCCTGAATATGAAAATGCAACAATATGCATCGTGGATAGTGACAATATGCATTGTGTATACAGTAGGTAGTCAACCAGAATGCCTATTACCGCCGCGCCAGCCGCAGCGGCAAAAATAAACCAGTCGCATTTCAAAGTCATTCGCAAAATGACCGCAAGGTGGCGCAAAGGGATACTGTGCAAAACAGCAGCAATTGCTGCATTTTGAAATGTAAGTGGGGTTAGTCAATTAAAGCTGCAGTAGGGAGTTTTGAGAAAATGTTGACTAAAGGCTGATTTATACTTCTGCGTCGGACATACGCCGATTAAATTATCAGCAAAAATTCTCACCCCCATGTCATCCAAGATGTCCATGTCTTTCTTTCTTCAGTCGAAAAGAAATTAAGGTTTTTGATGAAAACATTCCAGGCTTTTTCTCCATATAATGGACTTCAATAGGACACAAACGTTTCAAGGACCAAATAACAGTTTCAGTGCAGCTTCAAAGGGCTTTAAACGATACCAGACGATGAATAAGGGTCTTATCAAGCGAAACGATCAGTCATTTAAAAAATAAATAAAAAACTTTAAGTTTTATAAGCACAAATGCTCGCCTTGCTCTGTTCTGTGATCCACGTTCGTTATCCTGTTCGAACTCGTTCATCCAAATTAACGAATCTTATTTCGAGTCATTTCGTTCGTTAAATGAACCTTTATTTAAACCTTGAAATGTGCGATGTGGTTTCAAACTGAATTAATCTTAGTGTTCTTTTACATTTTCATTGGTTTTTATATGGAAAGCAATACTATTTAGTTAGTCTGTTATTTTGTGTATAGCCAAGTCAACAAAACCAGTCTTTTTCTGATTTGTTCAATGTATGGATTTGTTTTGAAAAATTTCTTCCGTTGCTATGCCCGGTAATCACTCTCAGTCATCTCAATTTCGTGAATGATTCACAAAACAATAAATTAGCAGATTAAAGACGAGCTTCTTCATTTTCATTTTCTGACGCGATCGGCTGACAATCTTCTTATCTTTGATAACGTCTTTTATGCTCTTGGAAAGCCTCATTGATGTAACCTAATATGTTTCTATTGCAATGTTTTATGGTGAAATGTTTTCATTATTTATTCAATTTAATTTCAGTAATTTCAGTATTGTGATTATGAATTCGTTTAACTACAATGTTTCACTTGAATTCATCTGCTAGCAGCTTTCAATCGCTCTGGTGAGCCGCTCATTGTGAGCAGATGAGCAGAATGAGCAGATTACGGAATAGAGAGAATAAACTGACACAAGTCTAGAGCCTCTTAGCGGTTAAATGCAGCAAATACACACCCCCGGCAGTAAAAGTATTATTCTGGTTGAGTACGAACTGTAGCTCACCCAAACTACATTAAACTACTATATATAATGTTGAATATAATGTATAATAGTGCAATGGGGGGATATTTAGGGGTCCTGATAATGCCAAATGTCTTATGTTACCAGTAAAAAGTGGCCAGCATTATTTTAAAAATATCTAGTCAGTGACAGAGTGCAAGCATATTCGTCTAAAATAATTCTGTATTTTCAGCTTGAGAATCATGAATTTTTATATTCTGGTGTCTTTGTCCTGTGCATTAGTTTATCAGCACCAACTCCAAGCCTATTAATTTACACCCACAATGAAATACCAAATTTAGCATTTTAATCAACAGTACATTTTTTGTTCTACTTGGAGTATCACAATAATATTGTATCGTAAGTTCAGTATCGTGATATATATCGAATCATTACATGAGGTTATCGTTACACCCCTATGCAACAAAAAAGACAAGTATTTTCAAATTTTTGTTTTGTTTATAGTGTTTAACACAGGGGTCTGCAACTATTAGCATAGAAATTTTTTTTATTTTCCATTTAAAAACTGAGCCAGTCCCAAATACAATATACTGTAGTGCAGGGGTTTTCAAACTTTTTGTGTGTGTGGACCACTATTTGTAATCAAGAATTTTCACGGACCACCTCATAATACACATAATAAAATATATCTACACACAGTCCTTCCTGAATTAATCCGCACCTCTAAATAGGCTTACTAACATTAAAACTATAACTGGTCATCACATCAGTACAACAGCTTGTCAAAAGAAAGTTTACTGCACACAACGGCTGCCACATATTTAATTTATTTATTTACTCAAGCGCCCGAGGGCATAATCAGGTTCATTTCAGGGATGCAAACATGTATGGTCAAAAAAGAGAGAGGTAATCGAAGCCCTCGCCCCGCGGCAAATATCCAGATACTTACATTGCCGCCAACCCCTATAGGCACATATAGTAAAATGAAAATCAAATAAAGTTTTAACAAAAAAAGGTTTTATAAAAAGATAAACCTCACATATTTCAGCCTTTAAATCATTTTTATAAAAAGAATGAGTCAAAAAAAGATAAATTACTTGACATTTACATCGATGCACATTAGCTTATCTTTTATTATTAGCTAATAGTAAAATTCGGTCCGATTTTCCCGTGCCGTCTGTCGTTGCTATGCGCGCTCTCCACAACTTACTTGTGCTTAGTAGCTAATAGATTTCCACCACTGAAAAACGCTTGCTGTAGCTCTGCTACAAGATTTATTTACGGAGAAGAGAAAAACACCCGTAGTGTTTGGGTGCACGTGCATTCTTACATTCTTCATTGACTGAGCTTTCAATGTTTACGGAAAGGATTAAGCTGATTTGTTTGTTCTTGTCACATGAACTGCGGTGCGTTTCATTATGAAAAGTTGAGGTGTTTTCATCTCGCTGCGCCTAAAAAAATGAGTGCGTCACTTCAATTATGAGCCCACTTGCCATGCGCCTACATGAAATAATGAACTTGAGAGCACAAAAGACACGATATATGAACGGCCCCTTGATGAGCTACCTCCAATCGAGCGACGTGTTGGAGACCCCAGTAAAAGATACGCACCAAGAAGAAACACTAGCGTTTCACGCTTGCGCGCATACTGCTGTTTTTGGCATGCAGTATTCTGATTTGCTTATTTCCTATTTACTTGTTTGGTGGAGTCAATCCAGAATTACTGTTTGTGAAATTATAATCAGACAAATATTTTATATAATGACAAAATATTTGCCTCTGCCGCTTTCCTCTTCAGAGAACCTGTTGCTATCCACCGATCCATGTTGTGGTTCTAACGGCACTGAACTTGAACGTCACGGCCGAGCACCACTAGCCTATTTTAGTAATCACACAATAACCTGACAATTTAATTTAAATTTTATATCAATATAGGCCTACATATTCTTTTTACTTTTTATTTTTTTATGGGGATTCCTGGTAAAATGATATGATATGAAAATGATTATATTTTATTTTGCCTTTCCACGGACCACCTGCAGTACCCTCACGGACCACAGTTTGGGAACCACTGCTGTAGTGCACATACATACAAAAATACATTGTAGTTAACTTCTGTAAAATAAAGTTCTTAAGTTAAATTATGGTTGAAACCTGACTGTCCATGTTATGCTGGGATAACATGGGTCACCACATGATTATTTGATTAACAGAAATCTAAAAAAAAAAATTGGTTTACATTATTCATATTTTAAATCCTAAAAGTTTATTTTCAAGTTTAGATCAAGAAATTCACGAAATGTAGCTTCAAAACATGCAATCAATAATAAAGTAATAAACCAGAACAAAATAATCACATTACAAGTGTAAGACTGAAGAAACTAGAAAATTCCAGTCCGTCTGGTTGAGGAATGACTACTCCCCAAGAAGACAAAGGACATTTCTGGAATTAACATTTGAACTCTCCCTTGCGAAATTAGCATCACCATCCGAGACGCACCACACCGAACAGTTTACGCCTCACCCTTACAGACTACTCATCGACCCATCTTCACCCATCTCTTCTCTCCCCATACTGGGATAACCTGAAATTCACCCAAAAATCTATATGATTTATTGTGAACAATTATCATACAACAGTATACATGTTTGGTATTAGGGCTGCAACTAACGATTATTTTGATAATCGATTAATCGGACGATTATTTTTTCGATTAATCGATTAATCGGATAGAAATTAAATTAGATTTTTTTTTTATTATAACTAAATAAAACCGTAAATCAGGGTATTTATGTGTAAAAGTGTACTTTAAAAAGTGCAAAAGCCACACATTGAGTTTTACTAATATCAATATTTGCATTGTTTTTAATGATAATTGCTGATGGCAAGTTGACAAACATGATTATTGTTAAAAAAATGATATCCAACATATTATGTTTTAACACAATTTTTGTTAAAACAAATTTACACAGACATGTTGTTCAGATGTGAATATCTGAACTAAAAACAAACTAAAAACATCTAAAATATATAATTAATTTAATTTTTATTTAAAATTAATTATATATAAGGAATATAAGGATAAAGAATATAATATATATTATATATAATATATAAAAGAATAATATAAGGATAAATTGATTAAATAAATATAGAAAGACTGAAAACAATTGTGTGAATGTAGAGCCGCAGTAGATCGCGTTTGAAAAACAATTAAAACTTAGTAGACAAATGCTATAAAAAGAGAACGGAATGGAGGTAACGTTACCCAGCAAGCTAACAGGCTTGAGTAAAGGACAGGAGAAATTATGCATTAGTGCACAAGCATTCGCTGAAAACCACTGAGTACAGTGACTAAAAAACAATATTTTACTGCTGCTGTTATTAACTGCCTTTGTATTTAATGCTTCACTTTGTAAACACCGTTTTAATTTAACCTATTTCTGCGGTAGCGCTATTTTAATCCATCACTTACGTTGCGAGCGAACTGATTGCACTATGAGGCGCCGAACTGGACAAAAGCGAAGCGAACTGCGCGAGAGAGACCGAGCGTGTCAGTGCGCGCGAGAGAGACCGAGCATGTCAGTGTGCGCGAGAGAGACCGAGCATGTCAGTGTGCGCGAGAGAGACCGAGCGTGTCAGTGCGCGTTAGAGAGACCGAGCGTGTCAGTGTGCGCGAGAGAGACCGAGTGTGTCCGGGCATTAGTAGCCTAATTAATTGGTATATTGTAATATATACTAAATAAGAGGCATGGAAGTTCGATTTATGGACATCAATAATCGGTACAAACGTCTTGTTTTTAACTATTGTTTAGTAAATATAAATAATTCGAGCAGATAAACTTTCATATGGAGGATTAAATAAGATTGAATTTATGTAGTAAGATTTCATAACTAATCACTGTGCCACAACCAGGTTTTACGTTTCTTGAGCGTCAAATAACAATGACTCTGAATTTTATTCACCGACATCGGGATGTTGTCTGTGCAAGTCGTTACCACGAGAACTGTGGATAGGATAATGGCATCTGTGAGAAAGATGGATATATCGGCAGACTGCCTTCGAAGAGAGTGCAGCAAAATAACTAACTGGCCTGACTGGCATAGCTACAGGAAATGTTGAAGTGTTTTGTTTTTTGTCAAAGATGTTATAATCTTTAACAAAATGTTTAACGTTATTTGACAAGCATACACACATACATGCACACAAAAGACACCAATGCACAGAAACACAAACCGATATTTAATGAAATACATTTGTTGTGTTGTTGCTATATCACTCTAAAGACAACCGTCACCGTGTCAATTTACTGTTAATAAAATTATTTCAGCCGAAATTACCTCTGTTGTTCTATTTTTTTATTGGCCCTTTACCTGAATGTTGTTCCATATGGCTCACGAAGGTACCTGCTGATACTCTAACTCATAATTTTTAAACATTATACTTTTTTGCGCTTAAAAATTAAACATGTTTAAGACACTCGTGCTAAATTGTATTTATTGATGAGTAGTTTAGTTATTTATTTGTGAGTGGTTTTAACCGGACCCCAGTATCTAATTTCGTTCCAGCTCATGTACCATGGTTTGGAATGACAATAAAAAAATCCTTATCCTTATTTATAATAATATCATTAGATGTCATGCATGGCTTGGATGATATTACAAGTGCCAAAACATGGCCCATTTTAACTGACTTTACCATACTTTGATGGTGTAATTCTATATTTAAATACATTAAAATGGCAATACTATAGCAATGCTATAGTATTTGGCAATAATATAGTCTACTCCAAATGTCATGCTAATGAAGCAACTTGAACTTGATACAGTGCGCAAGAGAGACCGAGTGTGTCTAAGAGCGCACGCAACAGTGCGCGAGAGAGACCGAGCGTGTCCATCAACGCACTTTGAACCACAGTGACTTGTGTAACGTACAACGCCAAAATTTTACAATTTTCAATATGTTTAAGAAACTTTTTATATTAACTTATATTATTTTGTTGCACTGCAGTAGTTGTCAGTGCAACGATGTACAACGATATTTTACTGACATAAACGCGTGTGTGATATTGTACGAAGAAAGTATGCTCTCAAGAAACTTTAATTATGTAATTGATCAGTAATTTGCCAATTTTGTGGTTCTATTTAGGGACGAGTAACACTGGAGTTTGGTTTATTGAATAATAAGATATAATTAATAAATATGAAATAGTGTGTGATTTCAGAGTGGGATGACACCTAATTGAAGACAACATGTTAACATTATGTTAAAAGAGAGAAAGAAGTAAGCAAGCTACATCCTGCTAATTCAGTGGTAATAATTTAATTGTTGTTTTTTATTTATATTGTTGTCCATTAATCGAACTTCCATGCCTCTTGCTTTATTACTTGCATACCAATTACTTATGCTCGGACTGTCGAACTGTGTCATATGGCGCTTTTCCACTACACAGTACCAGCTCGGCTCGGCTCGACTCGACTCGCCTTTGTTTGGTTTTCCACTGTGTAAAAGTTGTACCTGTACCTGCTTTCGGGTACTTTTTTTCGTACCACCTCCGGCGAGGTTCTAAGCGAGCTAAGGCGATACTAAAATGTGACGTGAAAACAATGCCGACTGCTGATTGGTCAGAGAGAATCGTCACTATTCACTGCGTCATCATTGCACGCGCCAGATGGAGTATCCAGAATAACCCCGCCTTTTTTAAATAGTTTAGCCAGAGATAGTTACTAAACTTACTACTATTATTATGGCAACTCGGAAGAATAAGCCGTGGTCAAACGAGGAGGTGCAGACATTCCTTTGTTTGGTTGCCGAAGAGAGGATCCAGCGAGAGCTTGATGGGGCAACGAGGAACGAAAGTCGTCGCTATGACGACCGGGTACTATTTGTGGCGATACTTTCTGCAATGGAAAACGGAACGAAAAGCGAGCCGAGTCGAGGCGAGCCAAGGCGAGTCGAGTCGAGTCGAGCTGGTTCTGGTAATGGAAAAGCGCCATTACTGACACACTCGGTCTCTCTCGCGCGCACCGACACACTCGGTCTCTCTCGCGCGCGCTGACACACTCGGTCTCTCTCGCGCGCACTGACACACTCGGTCTCTCTCGCGCGCACTGACACACTCGGTCTCTCTCGCGCGCACTGACACACTCGGTCTCTCTCGCGCACTGACACACTCGGTCTCTCTCGCGCGCACTGACACTCTCGGTCTCTCTCGCGCGCACTGACACACTCGGTCTCTCTCGCGCACTGACACACTCGGTCTCTCTCGCGCACTGTTGCGTGCGCTCTTAGACACATTCTCTCACGGTCTCTCTCGCATCAAGTTCAAGTTGCTTCATTAGCATGACATTTGGAGTAGACTATATTATTGCCAAATACTATAGTATTGCCATTTTAATGTATTTAAATACAGAATTACACCATAAAAGTATGGTAAAGTCAGCTAAAATGGGCCATGTTTTGGCACTTGTATTATCATCCAAGCCATGCATGACATCTAATGATATTATTATAATTTAGCACGAGTGTCTTAAACATGTTTAATTTTTAAGCGCAAAAAAGTATAATGTTTAAAAATTATGAGTTAGAGTATCAGCAGGTACCTTCGTGAGCCATATGGAACAACATTCAGGTAAAGGGCCAATAAAAAAATAGAACAACAGAGGTAATTTCGGCTGAAATAATTTTATTAACAGTAAATTGACACGGTGACGGTTGTCTTTAGAGTTATATAGCAACAACACAACAAATGTATTTCATTAAATATCGGTTTGTGTTTCTGTGCATTGGTGTCTTTTGTGTGCATGTATGTGTGTATGCTTGTCAAATAACGTTAAACATTTTGTTAAAGATTATAACATCTTTGACAAAAAACAAAACACTTCAACATTTCCTGTAGCTATACCAGTCAGGCCAGTTAGTTATTTTGCTGCACTCTCTTCGAAGGCAGTCTGCCGATATATCCATCTTTCTCACAGATGCCATTATCCTATCCACAGTTCTCGTGGTAACGACTTGCACAGACAACATCCCGATGTCGGTGAATAAAATTCAGAGTCATTGTTATTTGACGCTCAAGAAACGTAAAACCTGGTTGTGGCACAGTGATTAGTTATGAAATCTTACTACATAAATTCAATCTTATTTAATCCTCCATATGAAAGTTTATCTGCTCGAATTATTGCTATTTACTAAACAATAGTTAAAAACAAGACGTTTGTACCGATTATTGATGTCCATAAATCGAACTTCCATGCCTCTTATTTAGTATATATTACTATGTACCAATTAATTAGGCTACTAATGCCCGGACACACTCGGTCTCTCTCGCGCACACTGACACGCTCGGTCTCTCTCGCGCGCACTGACACGCTCGGTCTCTCTCGCGCAGTTCGCTTCGCTTTTGTCCAGTTCGGCGCCTCATATTGTACAACCTGATGCTCGAGACAAAATACAGACATCCCGGAAGTCCCGGGAGTCTCCCGCATATTGATTGCGGCTCCCTGATGCCCGCGAATTAGTTCAAACTCCCGCGCATGCGAGACAGAAGAGACTGCTCCAAACCGTGTAGCGCGCGCGCTCGGCAGAGCGCCTGAGGGAGAGAGACCTTGCGTGTGAGTGCGTACCAGTAAACGCTCCCCGTGACTTAAGCAGACCAACTAATCGATAATGACATTCGTTGACAACGATTTTCATAATCGATTATAATCGATTTTATCGATTAGTTGTTGCAGCCCTATTTGGTATCATTTGAAATTTCTCAGTAGGGCTGGTACAATGGTCTCTAATAAAGGTTTTAAGAGTTTAGATACATTTAGCTTTCTGTGGTGGGTGGGTAATGCAAATTATCCTCTGTCCTCAGTAAGGTGTAAACTGCCCAGGCCTGGAGACTGTGATTAAAGCAAATTCCGATTGTTATCATGTTTCCATTTTAAAAACGTTTGTCTTGGACTGATTATCTAAATGAATGTTTTAAGAGGTTCAAGGCAATTTGTAATGAGATCGGCCAGTAATGCTGAATGTCTTTAAGTCCATAACACCATAAGTTCACGCTCAGGTTAGTAACGGACTAAAGCTCAGTTTTGTAGAGCTTTGGGGCACGCCAACTGAAGTTTTAGAGTTCCGCCTAACACATTGGCATTTATCAATGTATACTTAGACTGTAGAGGCTAATAATGGGTTTTCCGTTCAGAACAACAGTGCTATTAGACCAATCTAAATAGGGTGAGCCTCAACCTCTGATTATTGTAATATTCTTTGTGTACGTGGGAAACCATGGCATGATTAAACAAAAGTTACCATTAGAAGTTAAGTTGGTCAGCTTATTTCTATGGTAATGGTAGTGACCTCTGGTTAGATATAGTTTAACCACAGTTAAGTGAGTACAGATCTATGATGAAGGGGTGGATTCTGGAATCCACTGCTGCTTCAATGTATCTAATGAGTGATTATAATCAAGGTATTAATCAATATTTTTCCTTCTAAAACTCACATGAGTTGAATGACTTCTCTAGGCTTATGAGATTTTACTTTGTTATGGAAGTTACCAGTCTGATTATCGATAACGCTCTTTTCATGTATTCTCTAATGTCTGTATTTGATATCTGAATGCAGTAACAGCGCTTGCTTGTTTAGCCCAGCTTCCAGAAATGAAAAATGGACTCGTTTTGTTTGAGAAAGGTCTTCAATGTGTTAAAAAATATTGGTTCATAAGTGACCATTTCTTACCAGTTACTTTACTGATCTATATTAAAGTGTCCTCTCCTTGATAGAAAGAACATGTTATCTTGATGTTGTGAGAAGACTCTCCTTTTTATAGTTAGAGGCTAGCCAAATCCAACCTTGAAGAAGCTGTGTGTGTGTTAGTATTCTTGATTACAGGTTAAGGAACAAGTGGAATTATTGGAGATTGATTGAGTTGTTTTCTTCAACATGTCCCCAAGCTACAACATGTAAGCTACGCAATACGAGAGAACCTCTCGTAAGAGAACTAAACTTGTATTGTGAATAGGTATTAAAGCAAGAGAAAAGCCTCAGATAATAATCTGCATATACTGCCCCACTACAAAAACAGAAATCTGTAGTAAAAACTGATTTAGTTAAGTGTCTCTTACATGTCTTATTGACTTCCTGCTCTTGATTCCTGATGTCTGTGTGATGTCACCATGAGGCTGGGCAGTCCAGGAAGACAAAAGGCTGCAAGACCTGGATTCTGAAGAAGAGACAAAACGTCATGACATGTTTTTCCACATTTCATATACGTTACTCTAGAAAAGAATACAGCAGACGTTTCATATTTTGAACAAAAGTCTTTACCACTCCGACCCTGCTTCAGTTTTCCCATGGTAGCCGCGAGAGATGACTTCTGGCACTCAAAAGGAATCACTGACAGCATCTTCCCATGAGGGACGTACAGCTTCCCAGAATAACACCACAACTGTATTCAGGAGAAAGTGTTTCACTCCAGTATTAAACGTATGTATCTTTGTGAAAAGTAAAAATAATAATAATAATAAATAATAATAATAATAATAATAATAATATCACACCTGACTACAGATCCTTCCTGACATTTCTTTACTAGCCTGAAGAGTTTGGAAATGCATGTTCCAGATGCAAAGGTAATCTACGAATGACAACATTCCAATGATCATTGCACCAATCAGATATCAAGTGATAGAGAGAGAGAGGTAGGGCTGGGCGATATGGCCTAAAAAAAAAAAATCCCCGATTTTTTCACAAAAAATCCGATTTACGATTTAAATTGATTTTTTTCTGTCCCTACTTAAAATCAATCTGCAGATGACAAAGAAATTGTTCAAAACAAGTTTTAGCTATTTTGTTTTAATATTCCCTTCTGGGATTTGATCTCGATTAAAGTGCAATAAGAAACAACAAGCCAAAAAGACAAGAGGACAGACCCTGTCTGTGAAAACAATGAAAATGTAACAAAATAAAATGGGTGGATTGGGATTGGGGGGATGTGTAAGAAAAACAAAAAACTTGCATCACAATAAGTGTATTGTGATTGTCAAATTATTTAGTAACTAAACATAATTTTATTAAGTTTACTGGTATGCTACTGTTTTTATTATTGCTTAACACAAATTTCACAATTTCAATTCAATTCTTGTGATTTGATTCTGATCTTGATTCAATATAAATTCCTTTGGATAAATAGGTACAGTAGATACGTTAACTGTCTGGGGTCCTTCGGTCCAAATGGACCCGACGCATTTAAATATTTTTTTTTTTTTAAATCATAGCTTCATCGGAATGGTCTGAAATTTGGTGACTTTTTTGGTACTTGGTATATGAACATCCAAAAAAATTGGGGACAGGATTTGAATAATCTAAGTGGTTGTAAAAAAATTTGTCACACTCAGGACCTTCGGGTCCAAATGGACCCGGATAGGAAATGAATGGCAAATTGGCAAAAATGTGAAAATACCGAGTTTTTTTGTGCGTACAATCTACAAATCAGCCACGATCCAGAAAAAAAGCACACAACAGTGAAGGGGTGAATCTATAAAACATCAAAAGTGCAAAACATCCACATCCACACACACAAACACACTTTTATACATAAACAAACCAATAAATTCAGATTACCTACGTGTTTTGCATTTTTAAAATGCTCAGTTTGTCCACCAGATGGCATCCATCTCATTTCAAAAATTGCTTTCATGAGGTCTAGGCTTGACTCTAAAATGAAATACAGCTTTAAAAAAAAAAAAAATTTCTTTAAAAAAATAATTTTCTATTATATTCAATGGGGGGAAATGGGTCATATTTATTGCATAAATATTAATTATAAATCATAAAATTCTCAAAACACCAAAAAAGAAAAGAAAAAATATTATAAAAAACAAGTAAAAAAATTTGTATGATTTTCTTTTAATAAATATGAATCCCACCCTTCCGGCCCATTTGGACCCGAAGGTCCTGAGTGTGACTCTGAAATGAAGGACCCCAGAGGTGTTAATTGTTCTCCCAAAAAAAAAAATCACCTAATGCTGTAAACATACAGAAAGCCCTGTCAGCTGGTATTATTAAAGGTTAAAACCAACACAAATTAAATATAATGCGTTTTTTATTTTATAATGCGTCTAACTAACATGCGTGCTATGGGTCATTAAAAGCCATCCTGAGGTAAATATAACGTTACGTGGCATATGTTGTTCTCCAGCTGTTTTATGGACATCTTTCCGCGGTTGAAAAACACTGATCGATCGATTTTATTACATCTCGGTAAGTTTGTAGTAAAGAGTAACAGATGATAGGTTCACGTGCCGCTTGAACTGAGATCTGCCAGCGTTCTTTCACGTCACATTTACAAGCGCCAAAACGGTGTTTATTGTTTGAATTTTGTAATAAAATTGACAGAATCTGAGAGCTGAGAATCTGTTTCATATCGATAGTAACCTGCTCTGTCTTGTCTGTCGGTGTCAGTGTCCTCTTTGCTTCGCGATTTTTCTCTGCGTGAGAAAATGGATGTATGGCGTGAGATCGTGTAAAAAGTGACAGAATTGCGTCTCTCACAGTGAACTCGTGAGAGTTGGCGGCCCTGCAGATTCAGCTTGTAGCCTAAATTTTCGGCGGGTGTGGTTCTGCTGCCGCGGTCTTGCTCATTTGCCATGTTTGTGTATCTCTATCATGGCAAGCGCTGAGCCCGGTCGGAACTACGGGAGCCCAGATGGGACCGTCGGCGGTTGTTAAAGAGAAAACCGATTTTCATTCAAAAAAATCGGCGTAAACTACACATTCGAGTTAATCGATAAAATCGATTTATCGCCCAGCCCTAGAGAGAGGAATAAAAAAATCCAGCACTAAATGTCATTGATAAGAACAGGGTATATACAGGAATCATGGAATTAAATTTAATACCTTTTAAGACCTTTTTCAAGACCCCTTCCATACATTTTAAGACCTCATCACCACTTCAAGTTTTAACCGTTACATCTGCGAAACCTTACATTTATATCCTACTGATTGTAAGATAGCACAACTAAACAGTCTTAGTTTGTGATAACTGCTTATCAGTACAAAACAATTCAAAAGGGTGGGAATGAAGCACAAGATAATTAATTGAATGACTGACCCAATGCAAGGTTTATTAGAAAGAGAAACCAGAATTAGACCAATAAACAAAACAATTGACAAAACCTATTGAAGAGGGAAAATAAACCTCTCTGAGCTAAAGGGACAATGAGTTCACAAAGTATATTCAAAAGACGTATTTGTAACAACAACTCTTATACCTGTCTGCAAACCATAGCTCTTTTGTGGTACACTTCTCATGACAAACACCTGACTGGTCAGACAGTTTACCTGTGATTACCACTGAGTGCTTGATTTGATGTACAAGAGCAGAGAGTCAGTAAACGAATATTCAATCTGTAATTATTATTCGAAAAAATAAAATACTATTCGAATTTTACTACGTTGCTTTGCTGGCAGTAAATGCTGTGAATCCATGATACATCCCAATCACTTACTCGCAGTTATAATTAAATACACTGTTTGGCGCTGTGGAGCGTGTTGATTGTATTTGATCACATGTCGTCGTCAGCCTCGTGAAGTTTGGAATTACTTGAATGACAATGATCTTACTAAACGATATTACAAAACGAAATTACTTTTAATCAAATTAATTAATGATGCTGAGTTATAATATCACCACTACAATGAGAAATCACATGAAATCCAACCAGCAGTCGAATGAGGAAAGACAGCTGTCCATCACTGCATTGATGACTGCAGGTAGCGCAGCTGAATCCGAGTGAGCGAGATGATTACTTAACTGATAGCAAAATGATTTTGACACATATGCTTCCTTTAAGTTTTGTTAAAGAAGCAGTACTTAACAGAAAACGCGAAGTCCTGTTATCCGTCACTGTGTCCCTGCAACGTCTGTCAGCGGCAGCGCGTTTTCTACTCGAGCATGTGAATATTATTGTTTTTATAAACATGCAAGTGAAACAATATAAACAAGATAGATATTATGTTGACTCGAGTGTATACCTTCGTTCTGACTGTACGATAAGTGGAACGGTCTGTTTTATTAGCGTTTTTCCCCTTTAAATTCTTCTTTAAATTTTTTGTTCAACACATATTGTTTAATGTTTTCAACTGAAAGAAAACCTTAAGATGCAACTTAAGCTTGTTGCGTATATTTTATTTCCCAATTAATCAACGATGTTGGTTAACAACCGTGCATACGGGACATATGCGCTATCACGCAGCATTAAGTCATGAAGCGCGGTAACAGATGACGTCATATCTAGCAGGATTCCATAAACTACACAGAACCCCACTATTCGCTGACGCAATGTTTAAATTCAGGCAAACTTTATACTTTATGGACAAAAATACATAATGAAAAGATGATACAAGATTTAATACCTTGGAAAATGGCATTTAAGACTTTAATACTTTTTAAGGGCCTTAATTTTCTCTAAATTGATTTATCAACTTTTAATACGTTTTAAAACCCCGCGGACACCCTGAAGAATGTGAAGAGTATGGGTGTGACGACTGTCCATTTGATTGACAATTTCTGAGATTTTATTGATAACGGTAAGTAGATAATTTGTGTTTGTAAAAAAGATATTTTGTGTTTGTAAAAGTCTTACATCGTACTACCTCAATTAAATGCGGAAAATAAAAATAGAAATAAAAACAATACAAAAACACTGAAATCAGAACTGCTTTTTGGGGGGGAAACTGCAAGTAGTATAGGGCTAGGCGATAAAACGATAATTATTGAAATTCATTTTCCTCAAAATCATAACAAGTTTAATAAAAGTTCAATATAATGCTTGCACGCCAAACGTGGAACAAAATGGCGCTACTTGTTTGATCCACGCCACACATACCATTTATTAGCTCGGCTCAAAGGGCAGCACAGCGCAAGCTTACAAGAGCAAATCAGTTTACTCGCTGAGCGTTTTGATCACGCGACCACTAAACAAGTGTTGTGAGATCCAGTTGAGAAGCATCTTTTTGCACTTGAACAGACACACAAATGTCAAAAAATTCTCAAACACAGTTGGTTGTCTTAAGTGAGTGTAAATAGTTGACAAAAAATGCATAACTATATATTGGATCTGTGCAGCTCTTAAAGTTACAGCAGCCTAATGACTGCTGCTGTCTCTATAATAATGTTAATCAAACAACAAAAGACAGAAAATGTACTCGCTGTTCTTGACTGAATAACTTTTGTAACTATACGTGTAATGTATATTTTCCTTTTCTCAAAATATTATTTTTTCTATTAAGATCTTCTTCTTATATTAAGAAAAAAAGACTGAAAAGCATTTCTGAAGTTAAATGAAGTTTACTCGTAATTATTTGGATGTAAAAAAAATAGTCATTTATAAATGTTTTGAATATTCTAATCTCAAATTTGTGAAATGTAAAGACAATAAAAAATTGTTCAAAACCACAATTAATCTGTTTCTACAACTTTCACCTTTAAACTCAAAAGAAATAAGATTTGACATTTAACTTGATAATTAACCTTAAATCAGCTTGCAATACAATTACCCAAAATAACTAATGCTGACAAATTCTTTAATAAATATAGCTGCAAGCAGCCATTACCGGGGCCAAGCGCAAGAAGTGGCAACAGATGCCATCATGGGTGGGAGTGGCAGACCAATTGCAGCAAGGAGCAATAAAGACATTAAGAGAATTTTGGCAAAATGGCTGAAAAATCATATATACAGTAACTTTTAAGATGATTTAATGATTTATCACTTTCGACAAATAGGTGGTACAGTTATGAAACCGATTTGATGTGGTCAGGGGATGGTGCTGGTGGCAAATTCTGAGTTTCATAATGTTACAGGAATGCATTTGTTCAGTATACCATTTTCCATTACAAAACTGTATTGAAGTCAATGAGAATTTCACTTTTTGTTCTATTATAGCGCCACCAAGAGGCAAAATCTCACCATTTTTTTCATGTGCCCTCGGAATGAGCCCATACATGTGTGTGCCAAATTTTGTGAAACAAATCTCAATTCGCTTCGGAGTTATGACATGTATATGAAAAAACGCATCAAAAATGACTGACAGGTGACTTTGATTGAATTTTACTACCCCTTACTATCAATATTTGGGCATTTGGGCATTAATGTGTAGTTAACCAGCTATGGTTACAAACTTCTGACGGTGGTTTCGTCTCGATCGGACTAACGGTTTCGAAGATATCGGCAAATGTTTTTTAAGCGCTAAATCACAACGCTACACAAACCTTGAGACAAAACCTAGCAGGTTTAGTATCTGTGGACTCGGGAAGGATTCAGGAACCTAACGAGATGACTCCCGTGAAAATAAGTCAACCACACCCAGAGTTATAAGCATTTGAAAAATAAATTTTACCACTAGGTGGCGCTGTTTCAAAACCTCTCAGGCTCCTTCAGAGCATCGTACTGATGACCCATACCGAGTTTTGTAACAATTCGTTCATGCATTCAGAAAATACAGCATTTTAGCACATAATTCAAAATGGCCGACAGCCAAAATGGCCGATCTGGGAAAATTGGATATCGCTCGACTCATCGTGACGCCCTCAATCTAACGAGACCACTTATGATTTTTGGACAAACCGTTCAGAAGTTATAAGCAAAAATAGCCATTTTCTTGTATCTCCGGACTAGTAGGTGGCGCTGCGCCGAACGCAGCATGTAGCTCAGGTCATGCTTGTGATGACATGTACCAAGTTTGGTCTCAATACGATAAAGTGTTGCGGAGATACAGCCTTTCATCTTTTTTTGCAAGCGCTACGTAAAAAATTTCATGTATTTTTCGAAAACGGTTTGAAGAATGAACTTGAATTCCATAACTTTTTGTCCCCACTGCCTGAAGATGATCTGGTGCGATTTTGGTGAAAATCGGACAAACCGTCTAGGACGAGTTCGAAAAAGTAGTTTTTTTTTTGAACAATTCAAAATGGTGGCCATATTTTTATGACGGAAAATGACGTCATAGGGTGCAATCGAATCGTCATGAGCTTTGGAATCAGAGGAAAAAAGAATTTTGTTGATAGGCCTTACGGTTCAAAAATTATTAGCATAATACAAGTGAAATTTTGGACAGGTGGTGGCGCTAGAGGCAATGAGTTAGAGACACAAAAATTGGTGCATTTAATGTTGGGACTGTACTCTATCAGAATGTCACACCAAAACAACTTTCCCGCAAACGGTTCTATGGGCTGTCGGAAGAAGAAGAATAAGAACCGGAACAATTACAATAGGTGCCCGCACCTTCGGTGCTTGGCCCCTAATAAGAACCGGAACAGATACAATGGGTGCCTCCGCACCTTTGGTGCTTGGCCCCTAATAATAAGAACCGGAACAGATACAATAGGTACCTCCGCACCTTCGGTGCTTGGCCCCTAATAAGAACCGGAACAGATACAATAGGTGCCCGCACCTTCGGTGCTTGGCCCCTAATAAGAACCGGAACAGATACAATAGGTGCCTCCGCACCTTTGGATTTTCCCTAGGATTATTTGTTATTATTATTCTTCATTATTATTATTTCCAAAGTTTTTGCCACTTTTGGGGCCCCTTAAAGGTGCTCTAAGTGATGTCACGCAAATATTTTAGGCAAAAACATTTTTTGTCACATACAGTAAACATCTCCTCACTATCCGCTAGCTGCCTGTCCCCTGAACACACTGCCTCTGCAGACACCCCAGGCTCCAAAAACAGAAACAAAAACAAACTGTTCCAGCCAATAACTGACAAGAAGGATTTTTGGGGGGGGGGGGGGGGGGTTTGGGGGGTTAATGCGTGGGTGAGGAGGAAGGGTCTGGCTAGCCTCCGTTTTGTTTGACAATACTTTGAACGTCAACAAGAAGTGACGTCATCCAACATCGCTTAGAGCACCTTTAAAATGCTCAAAAACTCATGAAACTTTGCACTCGGGTCAGAACCCGCGGCCATTAGGCCCGGCTGAAGCTGGTACCCGGGCGTGGCAGAAGGGCTCGACAGCGCCCCCTGGAACGGGGTCTGAACACTTGTCCATATGTCAAACATGCTTGCCTGTAATATGAAACTCGGTACACATATAGACCTCATCGGGCCAAACAACTTTCGTGCTCTAAGTTTTACGCCAGCCCAACAGGAAGTCGGCTATTTAGGGTTGTTTGGAAACGTATGCTATGGAATTTGATATACTACTCCTAGCGAAATCATCCGATGGCCACCAAACTCAGCATGAAGTCAAGACATTGAGGATGATAAATTGCCAGTGGATTTTTGATCTCAAACGGTTTGGCCGTGGCGAGGAAACATTTATAGCGAGAAAAGAGAAACAAAAAGTGTTATAACTTTGTTTTACTTAGTTACAAAACTCGGTACGTACATTGTTCTCATCGAGCCGGACAACTTTCTAATTTACAGTCATTAGCTCCGACCAACAGGAAGTCAGATATTTTGGTTTGGATGTGGATTTTTTAGTTAACGGTCGAGAATTCTCTCTCTCTCTCTCTCGGTGTCTGTCTGTGTGGGGTGGGGGGCTTGTAAGGTGATAGTTTAGTTTAAACCTTTCATTGCTGATTGCTTCTGCCAGCATTAAAGGAAAATAAATGTCTTAAGCCTTGTATTTTATAAATAAGTTTTATTAATAAAAGTAAAGGCATAGAACCACTTTATTTGTAGTGCATTGACATTAGTTTAATATAATTAGTTTATTACTTAAATTAACTTGGTCCATAAACTTGATCTGAAAACCAAACACACTTGCATGTAATATGACACGAACAACATATTCCAGCATTGCAATCTTGATATTGCAGCCTGTTCATTATAGCCGTTATAAAATATAATAATAAAATAGTCAACCTAATATATAAAAATTACTTTGCTTTGTTTGAATAGTCAGTAGTACAATTCGTACCATTCAGCGTAAGCACCGCTCCACTGGGATGTTTCCAAGCACATTTTTGCGCATGTGAAGAGGATGATTTTGATTCAAATGAGTTACATGAGCCTAACACCGCTTACTTTCACTTTAAATTATTTAGTTTTGGCTTGTTTATAGTTATTTTTGTATTCTTGTTCTGTTCTGAATATTACATTTTAGTGTATTTTCTAAGCATGCAGCAAACGATAGTAGACTTTTGCATGCAAAAAGAATTGGTTAAAATTCTTACGATGGTTAATGGTTATCCGTTTAATTAGCATCCCTGTATATAGGGCTGGGCGATATGGCCAAAAAAAAGTTATCAAGATAATTTTTTTATATTAGTCGATATTGATAATTATCACGATAAATGTCAAATCTTTATTTCTTTCAAGTTTAAAGGCAGATTTTTGCTCCTAAGTGAAAGTTGTAGAAACCAGAGCGTTAATTGTGGTTTTAAACTATTCTTTATTGTCAGAACATATCATGACAAACACTTGCCAAACAGGTGAACATTTCACAAATCTGAGGTAGAACATTCAAAAATTGTCATTTTTCCTTAAATAAATATCTGAATAGAAAAGTGTATTTCTTAGTTTCTGCATGTGCAAATGGGGGATATTGTTTAGTGTAAAGTGACTTTGATGGCACGTATGTTCAGCACAGTTTGGAGTGCAGGCTGCAATATTAATATTACATGGTTTGTCTCAAAACGCATATTTGACAGTGAGTCGACAGTAAATCTGCATCCTGACTCAAGCTAAGACTACTATGTTAAATGTATGTTCATTAACAAAAACAGTAACATCTGTTAAAAAATATTAAAATATTCTGACCGTTTGAGTTTCATTAAAATTAACCATTGGTCATCCAGTATCATGCATTTAGATCATAACCACAGATAAAACCAGGCATAGCCTATAGCACCTCACTATCATGGCAAAATGTAACTATGGTTTCTATGGTATTTATGAAAAACAATAGCCTAAATAAATTATTAAATACTGTAATTATATTCCAATAGTCCTTTAATACATTGTCTACATTAATATTATAATACAATTCAATATGTATCTCACACATTTCCTGGTGCAGTTAATATTACTAGGCTACCGTTACAGTAAATCCATGGTAAATGATGGGAATTTGTAGACGGAAAAGCCTTCTGACTGTATCGTTGCGCACAATGTTTCTCCTGTTTGTCAGCGCTGTTTTATCTGCCTTTAAACTTGTTTAAATCACTGATACATTTGTGTTCTTCGCTGAACTCAAACGCTTCTCACTGGATCTCGTGAGCGAGACCGATCAGAGTAAACGCATCTGCTCTAGTGCGCTCTCGCTGCCGTTTGGACTTTGAGCCGAGCGGATAAATGGTCCGTGTGGCGCGCGGTTCAAATGACTTTATTTCAACTATTCATTTCTTTCTCTGTGGGCCTCTAGTCAGTTAACGTAGTGTGATAGCATAGTGCTACGTCACACGTAGGCTCACTATAGGCCGACGCTGGTCGTGTGATGCGTGTGACATAACAGAAGCTTACGCTATTACACTAGTGAACTGACTCAAGTCCCACAGAGAAGGAAATTAATAGTTGAAATAAAGTCGTTATTTTTGTGTTTTTTTGCGCACAAAAAGTATTCTCGCCGTTTGATAAACTTAAGATTGAGCCACTGTAGTCACTTGGACTATGTTAACGATGTCTTTAATAACTTTTTGGGGAACAAGTTTCAATCCCTTAAGAAGCCTATGGAGGAGTGATCCAGCTCTCAGATTTAATAAAAAATATCTTAATTCGTGTTCCAAAGATGAACGAAGGTCTTACGGGGTTGGAACAACATGAGGGTGAGTAAATACTGACAGAATTTTCATTTTTGGGTGAACTATCCCTTTAACATACTAGGCCACATCACGCAGTGATGCAGACTCTCAAGCTATGATATTTTTTTCAAAGTGCATGGTCAATAATCAGCTTGCACAATCAAGATATACATCAAAAATAATATTACACCACCCCTAGTGAATAAGATGGAATATCAGGATTAAGGGTGGAGCGTTACCTTTGCAAGTTCGAGCAGAGGGGTGGGGGAATCCAACCACAGCTACATGAGCCTCATCAAGCACAACAGTAGCACCAGATATCAGTTCTTCATCCCCCAGAGGCAGACTGAGACGCAGGGAGCGAGGTAGAGCCTGGACACCTTCAGCTCCTGTTGGTGAACTTCTGACTGGCAACACGCTCTCATACAAGCTGCCATTCAAATCTGAAATAATGCAGAGTAATTGGGTTGCTAGTAGTACAAAATTGTCTCTCTGGTAAGATGATAGAACAAATTAAAAGGGACTTACACAAGTACAACAGGTGTACGTTATGACCCCTACATGTGGCAGAGAAACTGATGGGTGCAGAGAGACCAGGTTCAGTCTCAATTCTGTGTTTTACAAGGGTGTTGGGGTTAAATCTTTGAACATACAGCCAGTGCTCTCCTCTCTGAAACGAACACAAAACCTTAGAGTTGATTTACAGTTTCCCCTCATTATGCACTGATAGAACAAAAGATCAACAATGATTCAAAAAGATTTCAAAGAGAACCTGTTCTGTGCTGAACAAAACAACAAGCTGGTGCTCTGCCTTAACAACAGTACTCCATCTGTGAAGAAAAAAAAAGAAATTTAACAAGGAAACTTACACTTAATTTATATAAGTCTTGGCAAAAAATAGCATTGGAGACCAAGTAGTGAGCTAATGCAGTAGTATGCAGTAGCAAATTATGGGTGTAACTTCCGTTAAGCTGTAAACAATCAGTGAAAAGGCTCGCTATATGAACGCAATACATTAAAAAAAAATGTCACAATGAGAACATTAATCTACCTTTAATTAGTTTCAGCCTTCAACCATCGAACATTAAAAGGAAATTTAAGTATAAAAGCATCCACAAGGAACTTTCAACAGACCATGAATAACCACAAAAGTGCAATTCTTTTCACAGCAATAACCGAGGGGTTAAATATCAATGTAGTAATATCAGTATTACGTAACATGTTGCCTTAATCAAAAATGTTCATTAACTTCAGCATTACGTGATACTATTTCAAAGTGATTTCCGTCATTTTGACAGATTATAAATTGTATTTACCTGTGAAAACAAAATTGGAAAGAGACGTGAGGATTTGAGGAGAAAACCAAGAGATTCTTCTTGCATTCCAGTGAATTAATAATGGAATATATCAAATTAAATTCCTTTTTCATACTTTTACTGCAGATTGCAAAGGGAAAAAAGAAAATGAGGAAAAGTAAGCAAAAGAGCTCTTGCCATAGATATTCTTGTTATAACGTCACGTTAAAATATAAAAGTGTAACGTTATTCTCATGATTTCTGAAAATAAATCATGAAGGAAAATTTACAGCTCATCCAGTCAAACTGACGGATCAGCTTTATTTGTAGGGCAACCTTATGATTTGAAATGATTAGTTTCAGCCTTTTTGAATGGAAGTTCCCCAAACAGGAAGTGCCCCCCCATAATTCAAAACGCAGTAAGCTCGTAAGGAATAAGGTGGATTAGCTTCAAAATAATTGCACAGTAAGTGCAAAAACCATGCCGCTGTTGCAAGTGAACCCATATTTAGGGCCCAAGTCCTGAAAGGGCGAAGGTCCTATTGTTCTAAGGATTTTTCTTATTTTTGTTCAAGTGGCTCTTATGTTGACAAACAAAAAGTATTCATGAATATAGCTGCAAGGAGTAATTTTGGGGGCAGAGCAAGTCAGAAACAAAGTGACAAGCTAAACAAGCATGGCAGAGAGCATCAGTACATTAAAATAAAATGCTTATTTCAACACTCGCTTCTGCAGTCATTTACTAAAGAATTTTATTAAAACTAATTTAATGATACAGACTTATACTAAAACATTGGAATTAAGGGAACAATGGCAGTCAGAGTAACAAGCCATAGTCATTCAGCGTAACGTAAAACTTTTAAAAATGAAACAATTATGTAAAAATGAAAATATATTTATTCTGACCTGTAATTATTAAAAAATATAAAATAATATGTGGTCATACAAAAATGTATTATATTTAATGATTTTCACTTACTTACAAATACTTCTTGCTGACAAATGGGTAAACCTAGTGGTTTGAAGAATATTAGCAAAGTATACAGATTTAAAAATTACAATGAATTAGTATTTGAGGGCTGCACTGTAATCCTTAATATGTCAAATGATTCCTGTTAAACATGCCTAATAAGATTTTTTTCCACATAAATAATTAAACTGAAAGACCTTTTAGAAGGCGTTTTCTATAAATAATGGTAAGAAAAATGCAAGATAGTAATTTTTTAATCAGGAAATGTAAAATTAAACGGGTCACATTCTAGTGCAGTGTTTCCCAAACTTTTTTCAGTCGAGGCACCCTTTGAAAATTTAAAAATATTTGTGACACCCTACACTAGTGTTGTCACGATACTACTTTGATACTATACCTTGAAATGTATTGATTTTCAATACCACAGGGAATAACCGCCGTATATAGGCCTACTGTCATATAGATATTTTTTAATATTATCAATTTTTTTGTCCATCCATTTAAAGTCTAGGAAATCATTAATTTCTTCTGCAGAGATCACTTTACATGATGACATGGGTCTCACACATTTCTGAGCGCTTTATTAGACAGAAATTTGCTGTATTAACCTAAAACAACATGCTAGCCAGATTGTTTATCCAAATAGACCTATGTTGTTAGAATTTACTGTTTACCAGGTTTTTGGTAATTTTCTTGATTTAATTTTTTTTATTCTTTTTTTAAATGAAAACTAACATCATAAAGTATGATATTTGTTTTAGTTTGAGCAATTCTGGAGCTATAATTGACTCTTCTTAGGAGCATATAAGACAAAACAGCTCCTTGGAAAAAATGAAATGTAATATTGTAGTAGTTATAAACAAACATATTTTAGTTCAGATTAGTTTGAGGGCAGCAATTGTATTCATAATGTCAAAATAAAACCGACGTAATGTTACTTGAAGGCATTATAGCCTACTATTCCTGCCAAACTTCCATGGTTGCAGTTAGTGTTACTACAGTAAATCCATGGTGAATGTTGCTGATCTGTGGACACTGGATAGTTCATTCATGGCACAATGTTTCTTTCTGGTTTCCACGTCAGTGCTGTTTGATCCGTTAATAACAGAGAAATGTGAATGTTTCTCACTAGATCTCGCAGCGATGTTATTACTTCTGTGGCAAATTCAAATTATTCCTTTACTTGATCTCCTAGCGCTGTGTAGTAACAGTGTCGCTTGATCAAGCTCGGCTCGCGCTGCTTTGGTCCAAACTGATAAACGGTCCGTCAACCACACAATAACGAGCAGTTTCGTTCTGCTTGCATTACGTTTGCCATTTTATGTTGGGCAATGTTGCGGTGGCTCCGGCGGATTATGAGCGCGCTTACCACGCCAAACCACCTACATTTGAAAGACCGAAATTTTGGTCGGCAGGAAAAATGGCCTGATATTTTTTAACGCGTAAAACTGAAAAACATTAATCGCACGCGTTACCGTTGACAGCAGCACGGACATAACCGATGCGTTTGTGAATATGCGGCAAGACGGACGTTGTGACAATGTTTCGTGTGTATTTGACCGTAAGCGCAACAAGCCATGAAAAAGAGGCAGCTTTCTGTGTGGACGCTGGGAATGAAGCACGAGAATTAAATCATGCGGAACCCCCGCAATTCAACGAACGCAGAAAACTTATGATTTGCATTTTTTATTATAAATTTGTGTGCATTATTTGTTGTTATTAGACGCTTCCGACGATGCGAGATTGATACATTTATTTATTTATTTTACACATTTTAGCAATTTTAAAATGTTAAATGGAGTTTACACGGCACCCTGCTCTCGCCAGAAGGCACCCCAGGGTGCCGCGGCACCCCGTTTGGGAAATGCTGTTCTAATGTACAGGGGTGGGAGAAACAATTTTAAAATAACATTGATTAAATGCGGGTGGGTCGCGGTTGGATATGATAATTAGTAACGTAAAATATTAAATACATTCTTTAAAATATGAGTATGTTTAAAACTTATTTCTTTCCGCCAGGCAGACAGGCACTAATTTGTACTCTCATTAAGAGCCTACGCTACGCGGGGTCCGCTTTTTAAACCAGAAATGGAGGTAAAACAGGTGATGAGACAAGTGCGGGGGCTTTTAAATGAAGAACCCAGCAGCCGGAACGAAGAAGCCACCATTTTTCCCATCACCAGCGCCAAAACAAGGTCAATTTAATTACAAAACTTTGTATTTTTGTACTGATTTTCACAGAGTCATCTCCTTGAGTTCCTGAATCCTTGCCGAGTCCAACTACACCCCCGTGCTAGGTTTTGCTTTATGGTTTGTGTAGCATTGTGATTTAGCGGTTAAAAAACATTTGCCAATACCTTCGAAACCGTTAAGCCCCGTTCACACCGCCAGCGACTTTGTCGCTGTATGTAGCTAGGCTCTGTACTGTGAAGTCGCTTGTGGGCGTTCATAGTGCTGTCGCTCTGTTATTGGTAGACTGCACGTCTGGCCATATCTATACAAAATACCATCACAAGTGATATATACAACTATACAATTTTAATTTGACTAGGAATTAGGCTCAAAAGAAACAGTGTATGCTGTTGGAAGAGTGTTTTTATATTACCACAGCAGTGTTCAGTGGTGTTGTCACGATACTAGAATTTCTAACTTCGATACGATACCTTGAATTTGACACCACAGAGAAAAAAATTGCCACAATTTTAAGGGGGTCTTTTTTTTATTTAAAGCTAAATATAACAAGTCTAGAACATGACAATGAGGTATATTTTACATGAACAAAAATGTCCTTAGTTTTTTCTGTTAATATTTTTTCATTGGACCAGAGCTAACATGATCCGTTTTGTTTTTATTACCTACTGTTATCAAAGATTAAAATATACTGTAACAAATGCATTGTTCAGTGGTCATAAATGCTGGTTAATACATTAAGTTAATTTGATGAACAGATTTAAACGCAAACGTACGTGCATCACACGCGGAAACAATGCTCACTGGATCGGCATGAAGTCAAGTCAACTATTTATATATTGCTTTTAACAATACAGATTGTGTCAAAGCACTTAACAGTATCAAATTGGAGGATAGAGTGACAGTAATGTATAATAAGATTAAACATTCAATTTTCAGTTAAAGCCACCTATTGGCAGTTTTAACTTCATAATTAAAAATATATAACTTGTATTAAGGGGATGCCAGTTTGAAGAATGCCTTTGGTCGCATAGGAATTATACTTGAATTGTGAATTGTTTAATACCTTTTAATGGTCTTCTGCAATGTTTGAGGCATATTTATTTTTTCATGCTTTAATGTTGGCCTAATTTCAGTTACATTTAGATTTTTATTGTAGTAACCACTCAGCTATATGTGGAAATGCATATATTAAAAAAAAATGTTGCAAATAAAAACATAATCCACAACTTCTGTAGTTGTAACTTATTTTAATATATAAATTCAGTGAAATCGTCAAACGTTTGTATGACTTGCCAGTGACTTGTGACCCAAGCTACGACTTGACTTGTTTGACATAAGGCAGTGACTTGACTTTATAAAAAATTTACTTGGACTTGCTTGAGACTCGAAGGTTAAGACTTGAGACTTGCTTGTGACTTGCACATGTGTGACTTACTCCCACCTCTGGTGTGTAGCGCGTGTCCTGTCCACGGCAGTATTTTAATTACAAAATACTCAAAAGTAATTAAATACGGATTTCAAATACGAAATATGTAATTTGTATTTTGTATGTGAGTGTGTTGCTGAAATCTGAGTACACAGCAAAAAGTGTTAAATCATCACTGCTCAGAGCACATATGGTCCCACTCTACAGAGTGTTAAAGTAACAATAGAGCAGTGTTAAAGCTAATGAGATAATTAAGTGATTAATTGAGTGATGATTGAGCATTATTGAAGACACCTAAAGCAGAATCACTAATGGAGAAAATCTAAAATTGTAAGCCACCGTTATGGAGATCAGTGTTTGCTTTAGTTGGGCTCTTGACCCTTATATTATTAACTTTATTTTTTTGTTTGGCTGTTGTACCCGAGTTATAACTGCCAGATAAACAAAGAAAAAAAAATGATGACAATTAAAAATTATGACAATCATCATTTGAACTTTATGTTTGTGATTTAAGCTTTTGGTTACAGCATAACTGTGATTCTGCATAAATATCCAGAATTTTAGATATAATATAAAGGATTTCAATATAAAGAAGTTGTTAAAAAAATCTTTCTTTTAGGCACACACAAGATGTCAAGATTCAGTCAATGCATCTCAACAATGGTGACGAGCAGAATATTCAATTAGGAAAAGTAAATTACATGGACAATTCGGATCATAATTTATTCATACCGCAATGCATGATGGGAGCCATTAATCGGTTGTGATTGGTGGCAGCCACTGCAACATGCATTATTATTGTGACCATTGTTGAGATTCACAGGCTGATTATTGATGTCTGTGTTTCTAAATACATTCATTTGAAAGTGTTTTGATCAGAACAATGTTTATTAAATATTTTGGATTATATGAAAAATATTGTTAATCATATGCTGTAGAATCACAAAGCTGTTGCTAACAAGTTAAACCAAACTATGCTGAACAAACTTTTCTCAATAAGTTTATTTTTTTCAGATCACAGCATGATTATGCCAAAACATAACCAACACTTTCAGATCACACTTTTCTTTGTTCATTTGACTTTTATAAATGAATAACAGCAGACGAACAAAATTTAAATTGAAAGCTTAAGGGTAAAGAGTCCAACTAAAGCAAACACTGATCGCCATTACGGTGGCTTACAATTTGTGATTTTCTCCTTCAGTGATTCTGCTTGTTAACATCAGGTGTCTTCAATAATGCTCAATCATCACTAAATTAATCACTTAATTATCTCATTAACTTCAACACTCTTGAGTGTTAATTTTAACACTCATATCTGCATCATACCTTCCATCTGAAAGCAAGTGAAGGTGATTTACTACTAATCAAGGAACCGGCTTTACTGATGAGATGCGCATAATCTCATGTGATATATCGCCCAGCCCTAATAAGTATTTTAAATACAAATGACAGTCCCTTAAAGTAGGCTATTTAATTACAAATTACATTTGATTTATTTAAGGAAAATACAAATTACATGTATTTGAAATACGTATTTAATTACTTCTGAGTATTTTGTAATTGAAATACTGCCCATCTCTGGATATTTGCTGATACCTCAAAATTCCGCGAAACCATTACGATTCTATTCAGGGCTATATCGATTGATTTATAAATTTTTAGTTTTGTGCCAAGTTTACACAACCAGATACATTTTTATTAATTTACAAATGCAATCAAAATACATAACATGAACGTTTAATTTAACTCTTTGAAAATTGCACACCCTCCAACAGAAGTCAATTGGCAAAAACAGATAACTATCAATCAAACAGCAGCTGGGTTGTTTTGATTAAAGGTGCTCAAAGCGATGTCACGCGTTTTTGAGGCCAAAACATTTTTTGTCACATACAACAAACATCTCCTCACTATCCGCTATCTGCCTGTCCCCTGAACACACTGTAAAAAAAAACATGGTCTCTGCAGACACCCCAGGCTCCACAAATGGCAACAAAAACAAACTGGGCTTACCTGCACCACGAAAAACTGTTCCAGCCAATAACCGATAAGAAGGGTTTGGGAGTGGGGTTTGGGGGGTTAGTGCGCGGATGAGGAGGAGGGAGGGTCTAGCTAGCCTTCGTTTTGTTTGACAATACTTTAAACGTCAACAAGAAGTGATGTCACCCGACATCGCTTAAAGCACCTTTAAGTAACAATAACTATTTTAAAAAAACAGGTTAGTTACAAAATTAAAGTTCATTCAAAGTATGTTTATATATATATATTATAAGTTTATTTTTTAGCAAAAGCAGAAGACTACATTTCGTGTTTCAGAGTTAAAGAAAACCAAGTAATTGCTATAATATATAATAAAACACTCGGTTAATCTTTGTAACGTCAATCTCCTCAACTGACAAACGCCTGACAAACTTTATTGTTGTGATTACACGCAATACATGGAGCTTTTCCCTCACCACTGTAACATGCTGCTTTAGCAAGGTTCGGTGAAGAAGTTTCAGCTTTTATTTTCCTTTCACGCCCTGATGATGATATCACGGGTTGATCAAGTTCGTTAAAATGATCCATCAATCACTTTTAGTCAGCTTTGAGAAAACTCCTTTCAGCTAGCACTTTTCGAAGTGACTAGCAGCCTTGTCACCTGACCTGAATATTGCACGCTGATTTGCTAACAAACAAGGGTGCTAGACAGTTTCTGCCTTAAAACATGAACTCACGAAAGCCTTGACAGTGGACAATACCGGCTTTTGTGAACGCATTTAGGGTTCAGTCAATCTTGTCAGGAGTCCATTTCAGCTGAGGAGATTAACGTTACAAAGACACACCGGCAGACAGAATGGAGAGCAAACGAAAATGTGCGCTTAGGTGGAAATGCTCAGATGGACGTTCCATATTGATCCATATTGATGTATTGTTACACACCTATTCTCAGGTACCAAAATTTGGTACTGATTGATTTAATGTGAATCGGTACTCGGTAGTACTGATACAGTCGGTGCAATTACCAAATTGCACATCCAACAGGGGTTAAAAGTCAGAAATGGTTCACAAGTACTTTTTCTCCTTTCTACCTTGACTTGTTTTGTTTAAAAGTAGACATTTCAAGCTTTTTTATAGATATTCTTCTCAGGTCTTTGGGGCAAGTATCTTATACGCTGAGTTTCAGTTCATTTATGAGTCGCGCTCCAGTTCACGCGCCAGCACCTTTGTGTCCTGATTATATTGTGTACTATATTTGCTTTGTTTATTAATCCAGGCAATTTGTTGATGAAACATTGATTAAAATGAAGATACAATTTATACAAAACAAAATTCACTTTAAAGAAAGGCTTTCTACAAAACAAAACTTAATAAGTGGTCAAAATCATGTGTTATTATAACTGACGGGAAGCACTGCGGACAAAAAAATATCGGGGGGAAAACATCTACAGGTACGCTGTAAATCAACCAGTTACCTAGCAGAAATATTAATTGTTTAGCCTTGTTAAATCTCATTTGTTTATTTCTCAAGACCAAGCTAGAATGTAAATAGGTTTTATTTCAGGCCTACAGTAGGCCTATTCTTTTCAGTTTTTCTGGGTATACTTACTTTATTTCTGCCCTGAACAGAAAAATGAGACACAAGGCAACCAAAAACAGTTTTAAAAACCTTTGTAACTGTCAGTCGGAGTCTGTAGGGCCCCAGCTTTTGAATTGTGTTCAAAATGAAAAATAATTAGGACAACTTCAGAAAACCAGACATGTTTAACAAAGTTGCATTCAACAAAAATCATTCAACAAGTGTATTTTGTCAGGTAATTATGCCATTTAACCAATATTTGAGAAGTGTGAAACCCTATTTGACTGAAATGGTTAGAAATAATCTCAGAAATAATAATAAATAAATAAAAGACTAAAACTTGACTAAGATATATTGAGTTTTCTTTTGACTAAAATTAGACTAAAATGACTAAAACTTGACTAACAAAAAAAGATTTGTGAATGACTAAATATGACAAACTAACAAGGACATTTGGCACAAGACTAAGACTAAATAAAAAATAGGTGACAAAATTAACACTAGTCCTAGATCACGAGCGCGAGAGAGGCAGGCCGAGTGTGTCCGAGATCGTGGACGCGCGAGAGAGGCAGGCCGAGTGTGTCCGAGATCGCAGACGCGCGAGAGAGGCAGGCCGAGTGTGTCCGAGATCGCGGACGCGCGAGAGAGGCAGGCCGAGTGTGTCAGAGATCGCAGACGTGCGAGAGAGGCAGGCCGAGTGTGTCCGAGATCGCAGACGCGCGAGAGAGGCAGGCCGAGTGTGTCCGAGATCACGAGAGAGAGAGAGGGGGGGGGGGTGGGGCGGGGGGCAGGCCGAGTGTGTCCGAGATCACGTGTGCAAGAGAGAGAGAGAGAGAGGGGCAGGCCGAGTGTGTCCGAGATCGCAGACGCGCGAGAGAGGCAGGCCGAGTGTGTCCGAGATCACGGACGCGCGAGAGAGGCAGGCCGAGTGTGTCCGAGATCGCAGACGTGCGAGAGAGGCAGGCCGAGTGTGTCAGAGATCGCAGACGCGCGAGAGAGGCAGGCCGAGTGTGTCCGAGATCACGAGAGAGAGAGGGGGGGGGAGGTGGGGCGGGGGGCAGGCCGAGTGTGTCCGAGATCACGTGTGCAAGAGAGAGAGAGAGAGAGAGGGGCAGGCCGAGTGTGTCCGAGATCGCGCGTGACAGAGGCAGGCCGAGTGTGTCCGAGATCGCGCGTGACAGAGGCAGGCCGAGTGTGTCCGAGATCGCGCGTGACAGAGGCAGGCCGAGTGTGTCCGAGAGAGGCATGCCGAATATGTCCGAGATCTGAGTCTTTAAATCTTCTTTATAAATGCTTTACAAGGCATATATAGTCCTCACTTTAGATGAGCTCACAAAAATAGTTAACTGACCACTACTAAATGCTTTATAACTACCTGAATTTACTTCATTTACTTACACTTTCTAAGTGATCTTATGAACCACTGACAACTCTTAAATAACTGGTTTGTAAATAATGCTATACTTCATTTAGAAATGATTAATTAATCATTAACAAAGTATGAAAAGACAATTATTAAACATTATAGATATGCTTATGAATCAAGAAAAAAGCATTTATAGCTGTATTTATAAACTGCTTATTAATATTCTAGGTATTATCAACTGGCCACAATTTTGAGATAGCAATAGAGGTGAAGGACTATAATGCGTTAAGAGCTCACTCAAGTTCTGGGGAGCTAAACCATTTAGTGCTTTGCAAGTAATCAGCAATATTTTAAAATGTATACAATGTTTAATAGGGAGCCAACGCAGTGTTGACAGAACCGGGCTAATATGGTCATATTACTGGTTCTGGTAAAAACTCTAGCTGCTGCGTTTTGGTCCAGCTGTAGTTTTGTTTATTAAGCATGCAGGGCAACAACCCATAAGAGCATTACAATAATCTATAGGTGCAGCTAGACATGTGCCGGTATTCGGTAATGCGATAAATCACTGTAATGAATATGCACGATATTGTTATCACGAGTTCGCACTCTAGTCTAATGTACGCATGGCAGAAGGAGGAACGCTGCCGACGATTTATCCCCATTCTAAAAGTCAGGGCTGCCAAAACTCACGCAATCGACACTTTTCACACACTCAAGCCACACATCCATTTTTTCGCACAGAGAAAAACGCAGAGAAAAATCGCGGAGCAGAGAGGACACTGACAGCGACAGAGCAGGTTACTTTTGATATGAAAAAAGTTCTCAGCTCTCAGGTTCTGTCCATTTTATTATGAAATTCAGACAATAAATACCGTTTTGGCACTTGTAGCCTAAATGTGACATGACAGATCGCTGTAGCGCCATGATTTCAAGAAAACCGATCATTTGTTACTTTTTATGTAAAGATACAGTACAACTTACCGAAAGGTATAAATGCCTCATAAATATTATCGATCAATCAGTGTTTTTCAACCACGGAAAGAGGTCAATAAAACTGCAGGATAACAATAGTTAAACAACGTTACATTTACCTCAGGAAAGCCATTTAATGACCAGCACTTTAGTTGACTAGAAAAAAATAGCTATAGAGGAGTATTTTGCTAAATGTGTACTGTATTACATATTTATTTATTATATTTTTACTTGTCATTACATAATTTATTTTTAACCTTTACTAATACCAGCTGATAGGGCTCTCTGTATGTTTACAGCATTATGTGAGATGTTTTTTCTTGAGAAAAATTAACATGTTTATAAAGCATCAATAGACATTAACTGTCACGATCCAGTATACAGGATATCTAACTTTACTTCGCTATATTACTATTAAATCCTAATCTAATTATGGCAAACTATATATCGTTGGAAAGGTCTAAGACTCCTAAATAGATATTTTAGTGCTGTTTTTTTCTAACAGATTATGTTTGAACAGTAATATATGAATTTATGACAAGAGTGCGCCTCAAAAAAATCGACTTCATAACAGGAGTTTCGGCCCTTTGTCACAAAAAGTAGACTCACACACTTTTAATAATTGAAACTTTGGTTTTTAATGCTAAAAGTTCATAAAACAATCTAGTATTTGTCAATAAAAAAAGATAAAATTATATTTTAAAAAGTAAAGCAAGAAGTCCTCTAAAAAGTATAATATATATTATATATATATATAAATAATTTTATTATTATTATTATGTCACATATTTTAGTAGTTATAAATTAGGTATCATTTGAAAGCTTACGAACTCAGAATTCATCCTGTGAAAACCATTTTGAAATTGGATGTTGTTACCAAAGATACGGTATTTTGTATTAGGCCCCTCCCCTTTTGGCCATCATCTTTCATAATTTATTATCAAAACCTTTTCTAATATTGACAAAACAAATATTGTCAGAAAGGTCTGAGTCTCAAGGTTCCATATTTAGTGACAGAAGTGATATTTGGATAGAAATGTATGAATTTGTTACAGCAGATTACATACAATAAAAATCAATGGAATGCAATGGCACCTGGTGGCTATTTTTGGTATAACGCCTAAACAAAATCTCATGGGAACTTCAATTTTTGTGATATCAACTTAAAATTTGGAACACAACTTGGTTAGATATATAGCTTTCATTTTATAGTAATTTTATAGTAAAACATTTTGTAAAATATTTATTTTATATTAAAAAAAATATATTAATAAAGTATATTTGATTTACTGTAAATTATAACTTCCATAACTTTTTCATACTTTAATTTATTGAAGTGTTTTCACTTCAGTAATTATCTGCTGATTGTTTTCTTTAAAACAAGACCAAACTTAGGTCTGTATTCCAAAGAATTCTTGAATTACAACCATTTAAGTTTGTATAGTGCATTTTAATGTCAATTATCAAAAGGGGGGGTGACAGCTAAGGGGTTAAAGGCCATGTTGCAGGGTTAATTTTTCAACAAATTTGTACAATTTGCTTGTTGGTAATAAACATTTAAACGCTTATCCATTGTATTTTATGTTGTTGGGTATCACAAAACGTAATATAATACGAAAAAGTAGGTACTATCTTACAGCGGTTTGCAACGATTCTCCTTTACCCCACAATGCATTGCATTACGTCACCTTGGGGAGAGAATTTACCAAAGACCACCTTGAGGGCGTTGAGAGTGACTAGAGAGAGACGAGTAGTAGACGAGATTATTTAGATGACAGATTATAGATAAATTAAATAGATAAATACATAGATATAGATAGATATATAGACTAGATATATAGACAGACAGACAGACAGATATATATAGATATAGATAGGCTAGTATATGCGGCAACTGCACATCCATTGGCGCGGGCGCCTCTGACGTGCGACCAACTCTACGTTGTCAATCTACCTACTATATATTTCTATCTATTTATCTATCTATTTAGCTGCTAGCTATCTATGCTAACGTTATGCTATCTGGCTGTCTGCCTATCTCTCTCTATACCGCCCACACAAGCACCTGCGAAAACACAGCGACAGACACGCGGCGGCTACGTTTGCAACAACATTTTCACCGGAAGAGATAAGCGCTTAGGGTGTGTTCACACCGAACGCGAATAGAGCGTCAAATACGAGTCTAGTTAGACGCTTGAACATAGGCCTATTTCACAAAATGGCGACCGAGACCGGAAGTAGGGTAAACTCTTTTCCGGTGAAAGCGCTAACGTTGCAGTCGGAGAACAAATGCGGAGACTAAAAGCGGTCAGTCCTGTTGCGTACCTTTTTATGTTTCAACCCAAAGAAGAAACAACCCTATTTATCACTTCACAGCTTTCCGTGTTTTGCTGGTTTCCATGGAACAACTGGGGAGAAGTTAAATCACGCCAGAGTGACACAGATGACAAAAAGACTTCTAGTTGCGCTGCCGCCCGCTACGATCGTCATTCATTCTCAAAATGGACTGTGAACAGCTTGTTTTCTCTCTCAGTCATTCATATATCTGACAAAAGTAAGAATAGCAGATGTTGTCCGTTTTGTTGATAGTTTTCAGGGAGCTGTGAAAAGATCGCTGAAATTGGACAAAGGTTACAAATTCTTGACGTTTGCTTACATAAAAAAAAAAGTTTCATTCATTTCAATGGCATGACACTTGATGACTAAGCTCACATTTAACGTTACTATATCTAAACACAAATAAATAAATTGAAATGATGTCTGATTGCTATGAGTGAAATCTAGTGGCTTTTGTTACAAATTCATGTTAAGTGTTAGTTTGTCCAGGAGATTGCAGCAATCTTCCACTAGATTATGGCTCATTTTTCATGTTACCACCATGAATGAAACTAAGAATTGTACATCTTTACAGTGAATTTGACCAAACGTTGCTATAATTAAAAAATGGTTAGACTAAAAACATGAAGTGAGTGATATTACATGTTTTAAAAAAAATCATGTTACAAAATAATATTTTAATGTCTGAGGTCCCCCTTATGAAAAGAAAATATATTTTCCTATATATGAATGATTAATATATGAAATGGTTTAACAGCTCACAGGCATAAATGGAGGCCTAGGGCGCGGTAGACGCGAATACGCCTCATTCGCGCGTCAAGTTCACGCGAATTGACTTATGGAGCGTGTGGCGCGTTAAGCGAATGATTCAGTTAGTGCTATTTCTGCATTCACGCGTTTGACGCGTATTCGCGTCTGCCGCCCGAGTTGAAAAATCTGAACTTCTGCGTCAATCCGCGCCGCGTTAACCAATCAGGAGCATAGCTGCATGCTGCTGTCACGTGGTGAAGTATCTGGATGCTTCAATAAATTATTTTGTAATATGACTGGTTCTAATTCACAACAAAGCAAATACTTTATCACATAAAACTTGATTTCAATATATGAGACATATTCATTTTGTATTGAATGCTATTTATTCCATATCTAGATATATGAAATATTATTATAATGTAAAGACAACCAACATACTGCAGAGAGAAAAATCACAGGACAGATTAATCACTTTTGGAGGCTGGCTCCATTTATCATCAAAACAAAAATAAATGACAGATTAGGTGGATGAGGGCGAGGGTGATCCTCGTTCCGATGCAGGACAACAGGTCATCAAGCTGGGCGCGGGACAGGCGGAAGTACCGCTGAAAGCCGCCGTCATCCAGGCGCAGCTCCTGGAGCGAGCCAATTGTGAAACTCGCCACACTGGGTTTGCCTTCGAAGGGTCTGATGGACACAAATACGGCGACGATTACCCCTACGCCGCCGTTCTGCTCTCCAGAGCAAATACAGAGAGGGGACTCTCCGATGAATGCTCGATCAACATAAAGCCAACAGGTTTCGATTCTGACGCGGGTGACGCGCGTAATAAAAAGTTATTCTAATGTGTTTTTGTATATCACAAACATCTGAATTTATAATACTATAAGTAACGGTTCGGAAAGTATTCTTCACGTCTAATAAATGTTCCAGCTGGCCTTGCTTGCTTGCTTAAACAGCAGGCCTGGCAAAGCGCACCCAGGAAAAAAGGGAAAGAAAGTTACAGAAAACAACTTCTACAAACAATTTTAAATTGCCAACAGTTAATAATAATAAATAAAAGTGCATGACGTGCAAATCGGATAACAATCAAGTGCAATATAAACATGTTTTGTCAGGGCATCACTCCCGAACCCCGGCATCAACACTCAATTTCAACATCTGCTTCCTCCTTTACACGTGTCTGGCGTGATTTAACTTCTCCCCAGTTGTTCCACGAAAACACGGAAAGCTGTGAAGTGATAAATAGTAGGGGTGGCACGATCCACCTTTTTTGCCTCCGATACCGATTCCGATACCTGGGACTCAGTATTGGCCGATACCGATCCGATCCAATACTAAACTAATAATTAAAAAAAAACAGTGCCAAATTACCTAATAAACTGTATCTGTATGCCTCACTGTGGGGAAGAGACTGTGATGATTCTTTTGTTAAAGGCATCAAAGCTTGACTTAAACATTAATGTCCTTACTTTGTAAAACAATACAGACAAAATATGTACTATATAATTAAAAGACATTTATTTTTAAATTTAAAGCGCAACTTTTTAATGAAGCAGCAACATATGATAGATTGGACAGAACAACTAAGGCTATCAATAAACTGCCATTCCGCAAAAATATTGTAATATGAAAGGCTCCAATTCAGAGCGGCACGAAACACTTAGGCGCATCCCGTGCGCAGAATGATGTGCTCGAAGCAACAAGGAGTCACGGCGCGCAGCGCTTCGCATTGAAAAGTTCAAAGCACAAAAGTAAGATATACATATATTTCTTTATTCATTAGTTTGAGCCTTTTAACGGTTTTAAATTTCAGTTAATGTGCGCGTGAAGAGCAATTATATCACTCTCTACTCCAGTGTTGTGATCACTGATCAGTTGTGTTGTGACTCATCTTGGAGAGAGTTTCATCGTGTTGACTGTTTTACCCGAGCGCGACGCGCTGTTTGAGCGCTGAGAATGACTGACAGCCGCAGCAGAGGGAAGCACTTAAGTGAAGATTAATTTAACGATTTAAATCTGTACCTCACGTTAAACTATATGTAATGGCTTCAGAAAACTTGGAATATAGTACACGGAAACATTATAGTGCTTTATAATGTTTTTGTGCCTTTTGTGTTGCATAACAATAACATTCGTAGGCTACAATATCGGATCGGATTTGGATGGTCTCGTCTGGCGATACCAGATCCAGCAAATATTGCTAGTATCGGAGCAATACCGATACTGAGTATCGGAGCAATACCGATACTGAGTATCGGATCGGCGCACCCCTAATAAATAGGGTTGTTTCTTCTTTGGGTTGAAACATAAAAAGGTACGCAACAGGACGGACCGCTTTTAGTCTCCACATTTGTCCTCCGACTGCTACTGCTAGCGCTTTCACCGGAAAATAGTTTACCCTACTTCCGGTCTTGGCGACCATTTTTGAGAAATAGGCCTATTCGCTCGAGTTAAAATTTTTCGACTTGCGCGGAAGACGTTTGCGGCAAACGCGCCGCCCAATTCGCGACATTCGCGACGCCCGGCGCGAATGATGCGTCTATTCGCGTCTTTGCATTGACTTTATATGTAATCTACTCGCGCAAATAATTAAATTTGCGTTCGGTGTGAACACACCACGCCCATATAGCTAGCATTATGCCTTCTATTTCTAGATGACAAAGACAAAGTTTACCAGTACTACGACACTATGACAAAGGTTACCGGTACTTATCTGAACTAACGTCATAATCACTGCCACTAGATAAAAAGACGGATTTTTCACTCGGCGCTATTCAAGGACAGTAAAAAAAATATGTGTTATTGTGCACTGCTGCTCGTATTCTAGCTCCAGTGCTCATTGCTGCGTTGCTAAATGATAGCAACTCACCAGGACACTTAACCAACTCTCAACTCATTCTCCTCGGACCATGCATTTAATTGGCTTTAACGGCCATCAGTTCTTAGCAATTCCTCATTTGCCCTCTCACGTCTGGCAGGTTCGAAATTATACGGCTGCGGGCCATCATACATGTTGGCTCTTGCCACCTCTTCCTCATCCCAGTCAGTCGCCATATACTAGACTGAGGCTACCTTTCCTCCACTACTCCCCAACATGACGTCATCACCGAATTGCGTAAAAAAACCCTGTTACTACCAAAACGTAAAAAACTGTTCTTTAAGACCGTTTTTGAGACATTTTAAAAATGATACACATATCTTGAGTGATTTATGTACCCATTAATCGACAGTGGTGGTTAACCTGCAACATGGCCTTTAAGACCATTTTTGAGACATTTTAAAAATGATATACATATCTTGAGTGATTTATGTACCCATTAATCGACAGTGGTGGTTAACCTGCAACATGGCCTTTAACCTGTTGCGCTTCAACCCCACTTTTGAAAAATCCCCAGAAATGGCATACCCAAACTAAAACACATACAGTTCATGAATCCTTTGTACTAAAAGCAGAAGTATGATCTCATTTGAAAGCTGACACCTGGCAGTTTATAGTAAATGTAGAATTAATTATTGTCATAATTATTGCCAGTTTGTATCCAGCCTCTCACGGAGACTTTAGATGCCCCAACGCCTGTGAAGAGACGACTCGACGCCTGTGAAGAGACGACTCAAAGCCGGCGATATGTTATGCCATAAATTAATACATGATTAACTAACTGTATTTTTCTATGTACATTTCCGAAATGCACTTTCTGTAAAGCTGCTTTGAGACAATGTGTATTGTGAAAAGCGCTATACAAATAAATTTAAATTGAATTGAATTGAATAATGAAAAAATAGTTATAAATAGCTTCAAAGTTTTGTAAAGTTATTAGAAATTTATTTTTTATGAAATATCTTCATAAAAATAATATTGAAGTTGGCATTGTATCAATCTATGAATGTACTGCAGCTAAAAATTTAAAATCTGAAGATGACAAGTCTAAAACTCTGTATTTAGTTAAATGTTTTTCAAGATCATGTCATATGACTTTATTTTGATTAGTCTTTAGACTTCATTTATATGGGACAATGCAGATTCATGAACGTACAATAAAAGTTGAACGTAAATACGCCGGATTTAGCACAATGCAAATTTCCGTAGTCCCAAACATAGACAAATGCAAATCAAAAAACAAACAAATAATATACATATCAACAAAACACCTATGGGACTAAAAACCAACAAAAAAAAACTTTAAAAAAAGTTCCTATACCTTATAGAGAATTTATTGTAATATCCATTTAAAATACATAAATGCCTGTGTGTAGACATCCCAAAGTGCTAATCATAAATATATAAATAAAACTGCCTATCAAATTCTACCTTCATACCAAATGATTACATTTTTGATTGTTATTCAGCCATATTTTAAGGTGTTTCTTTAATAAAATAAAAGTAGGGCTATCTCTAATTTCCTTTGGCATACTGTTCCAATTTGTGCAGCCTTTAATAGAGAGGACATTTTGTGCAAACGAAGATTTTCTAAATGGTACTTCACAAGTAAATTATCTAGTCCTAGTCTCACTATTTCTCTTTTTGATAAAATCCTCTAGGGGTGGTGGGGTGATTCCATTCATAGATTTATAAATTAGACAGCTACTTTTAATTTTTTTTAGATTTTCAAGATTTAGGAGTTGATACTTCTCAAGAATTGGACAAAGGTGAAGCTGTGGTTTCCTGTCAAATACCTTAACTGCTTTTTTATATACAGGTCCTTCTCAAAAAATTAGCATATTGTGATAAAGTTCATTATTTTCCATAATGTAATGATAAAAATTAAACTTTCATATATTTTAAATTAATTGCACACCAACTGAAATATTTCAGGTCTTTTATCGTTTTAATACTGATGATTTTGGCATACAGCTCATGAAAACCCAAAATTCCTATCAAAAAATTAGCATATCATGAAAAGGGTCTCTAAACGAGCTATTAACCTAATCATCTGAATCAACTAATTAACTCTAAACACCTGCAAAAGATTCCTGAGGCTTTTAAAAACTCCCAGCCTGTTTCATTACTCAAAACTGCAATCATGGGTAAGACTGCCGACCTGACTGCTGTCCAGAAGGCCATCATTGACACCCTCAAGCAAGAGGGTAAGACACAGAAAGAAATTTCTGAACAGATAGGCTGTTCCCAGAGTGCTGTATCAAGGCACCTAAGTGGGAAGTCTGTAGGAAGGAAAAAGTGTGGCAAAAAACGCTGCACAACGAGAAGAGGTGACCGGACCCTGAGGAAGATTGTGGAAAAGGGCCGATTCCAGACCTTGGGGGACCTGCGGAAGCAGTGGACTGAGTCTGGAGTAGAAACATCCAGAGCCACCGTGCACAGGCGTGTGCAGGAAATGGGCTACAGGTGCCGCATTCCCCAGGTGAAGCCACTTTTGAACCAGAAACAGCGGCAGAAGCGCCTGACCTGGGCTACAGAGAAGCAGATAATGTGGCACATACATAATGAGCTGCATTTTAATTAGCCTTTCACACAGGTGTGTCACAGGATCCCAAAGAATGCAAAGACAAAAGAAATTATCTATATATACATATTTTACAATTAGAAATTGTAACCAATTACAAATAGGTTACAATTACAACAACAATTACAATTTTAACAATATTTCAAGTGTTTTTCTTTGTAAAAAGTATACATTTTATCATACGTATTAGTAAGGTAAGGATTCATTAGTTTGAATATTGGAACAAACACTATAATAACATCTTAGTTGATAATTCAATATACCTACTTTATTTTTGACAAAACATCATACTATAGTATATTTAACTATGAGCAGATATTGGTGAACAAAAGCGTACCTATTTAATGTGACAGATTATAAAGTTTTGACTGTAAAAAAAGACTACTATCCAAAACTAATCACAAAATCTTGTCTGAACATTCATATTTAGTCTGTAACATTGTATATGATATATTAGCATATACATGTGAATTTGCAGTTTGCTTATACAGACATTTTATTTCAACATATTTCTATCTATTTTTACTCATCTTAGTACGCTATAGCAATATAGTTTGGATGTGTTCATGTAAACATAACGTTTGATAATGTAGGTGCGAGAGTGAATGAACGGCACAGAAACGCACTGTATAACTGTAGCAAACAACAGCGCGCGCGCCTGTGCCGTTCATTCATCATTTAGCCTACACACAGACACGCAATTCATATTTAAACAGTCTTTTTGCGGTTTACAGTCAGACACTATTCAATATCGCGATTAGAACAAAGCACTTAAGAATAAATGACTTACTACATCAGATGGATCCGTTCTCCACGAAATGAAACTACCAGCACTTCTAGTACATTTTCCAGGGTTATTAGATAGTATTATTGCTCACAGCGTAGGGATACGCTGTGTACACAGCTTTAGTAAGATACTTACTAAACACGTTGTGTTTTATAATCCAGCTGATGTGGGCGTTGGCATGTTTGAATGGCTTGCCTTAGATCATTTGCGTTTGAATACCGCGCGCTCTCCATGGGCGTGGCACATTAATGTGTAATCGGTATAATGAGCTGGAAAGAAAAAGACTGACATCTCTCTCTTTTCATACAGATTACATAAACTGAGAATATTTGTTTTTTATATAAATTAATTCATTTAAAAGAAGAGAGTTAATGCGTAATCGGGTATAATGAGCTGGAAAGAAAAAGACTGACATCTCTCTTTTCATACAGATTACATAAACTGAGAATATTTGTTTTTTATATAAATTAATTCATTTAAAAGAAGAGAGTTAATGCGTAATCGGGTATAATGAGCTGGAAAGAAAAAGACTGACATCTCTCTCTTTTCATACAGATTACATAAACTGAGAATATTTGTTTTTTTATATAAATTAATTCATTTAAAAGAAGAGTTCAAGCTTCATTATGGAAAAACACTGAATTACAGTTAATTTTCGGACACGAAAATTTAAATTTTCTGACGTTTCAGAATGGACTTAACTGACAGAGAGAAGGCAGAACGCGCATCATGTTTGTTTTTCTTTATTTGGCAAAAAGCACAACACTTTGTTTTTATTGTGAGTATCCACAAAAAAATAGACACTTATCAGGATCTAATGATGTACAACACTTAATATGTAAGATCAAAATCAACAGAGTATTTTGAGTTTCTTTTGCACTGATAAGAAAAAAAGCGAGACTATCGCAGTATTTGGCTTCACAGGTTTTTTTTTTGTAAAACATCATCACAACAGTCTTTTTATTATTAAGAGTGAGACCAATTTGATTTAACCAGTTTTGAACTTAAGTTAGTGAATTTGTAAGATTTGTAGCTATTATATTTTTATCTTTACCATGAGTGAAAATCACAGCGTCATCCGCATACATCTGCACATTACAGTCCAAACAAGCAGCTGGAAGATCATTAATGTACATTGAGAACAATAGAGGACCGAGAATTGAGCCCTGTGGAACTCCAACATGATTGCTAAGGAAAGGAGATTTAACACCATCTATATTAACCCCCTGGGGTCGACGCTTTTTTTCTTATCAGTGCAAAAGAAACTACAATAACTTCATCGATTTTTGTTATACAAGCAAGTGTTATACATCATTAAAAACTGTTAAATGTCTTCTTTTTTGTGTACACTAATAATAAAAACAAAAAGTTTTGATTTTCGTAAAATAAAGAAAAAAAACAATGCACGTTCTGTCTTCTCTCTCAATGGGAAGTTCATTCTGAAACGCGACAGAAAATAATCTGTAACTCAGCCAATACTTGCCACCCACACATAAAAGTAATGTCTTTACAAAGCTTGAAGTCTCCTTTTTTAAATGAAGTAAATCATATCAAAAACAAATATTCTTGGTTTAAGAAATCCATATGAAAGCAACGACATGTACAGTTCTCCAGCCCGAGCTCATCAACACACCCCCACGGGCGCGAGCTGTTCTCATTCAAATGATCCACGTGAAGGAACGCAGAGCTGTTAACGCCCTCATCAGCTCGAAACAGAATCAGCGACTCCAGTATTTCTCTACTTTTCATCAGTTTGGAAGACTGTTTGTGCTGTGGATTTACCTTGGATTTACCTCAGAAGACGTTATGATTATGAGAACAATTTCTAAGGTAAGAGACATAATAGTCAGTGTTTTATTGTTGCATTCACTTTACATTGTAGCTACTAAACTGGTGCCAGCCTAAAATGTTATGAAATGAGATACAAGTATGCTAGTATGAGTGTTTATTCTAATATGGTGAATATTTTAATGTTTAGACCTGTGTTTACTGTTAAATACTGTGTTTGTGGATATCTGCTCAAACGTAGATGTATAATGTAACAATAATGTTTCATAGTTTGGAGCGACTCGATCGCTGTACGCGCTGAGTTTGGGTCTGAGTCACGCTGTGGGTTTGAAAAGCAAAACACGCCACACATTAGGCTTCACACCAAACTCATCTCATTTCATACATATACATATATACACTGCCGTTCAAAAGTTTGAGGTCTGTAAGATTTTTAATGTTTTTAAAAGAAGTCACTTATGCTCACCAAGGCTGTATTTATTTGATTAAAAATACAAAACAAACCCAGTAAATATTGTGAAATATTATTTCAAATCTAAAACAGCTGTTTTCTATGTGAATATAAAAGCGTAATTTATTCCTGTGATCAAAGCTCAATTTTCAGCATCATTACTCCAGTCTTCAGTGTCACATGATCCTTCAGAAATCAGTTTAATATGATGTGATGCTCAAGAAACATTTATGATTATTATCAAGAAACATTTATGATTATTATCAATGTTGAAAACAGTTGTGTACCTTTTTTTTTAGAATTCTTTGATGAAGTTAAAAACAACAGCATTTATTTGAAATAGAATCTTTTGTAACATTATAAATGTCTTTACTGTCACTTTTGATCAATTTAATTCCTCCTTGATGAATAAAAGTATTCATCCATTTTATTTATTTCCCCCAAAAAATAAAATAAAAATTCTTACTGACCCCAAAGTTTTGAACGGTAGTGTTTAATGTTACAAAAGATTCTTTTTCAGATAAATGCTGTTCTTTTGAACTTTCTATTCATCAAAGAATCCTGAAATAAAAATGTAAATAACTGTTTTCAACATTGATAATGAAAAATGTTCTTGACCATCAGAGCATCATATTATACTGATTCAGCTTTGATCACAGGCATTAATTACACTTTACTATATATTTACATAGAAAACAGCTGATTTACATTGAAATATTATTTCACAATATTACTGGGTTTGTTTTGTATTTTTAATCAAATAAATGCAGCCTTTGTGAGCATAAGTGACTTCTTTTAAAAACATTAAAAATCATACCGACCTCAAACTTTTGAACGGCAGTGGGGGTGTGTGTGTGTGTGTGTGTGTGTGTGTGTGTGTGTGTGTGTGTGTGTGTGTGTGAAAAATCAAAAATGTATTCCCAGAATCGTGCAGCCCTATAGTTTGTCTTGATATCAACATGTTTACAGCTGTTTATTTTTTTAGAAAGGGACCAGATGCCACTGGATGAGTCCTGCTGACTTCAACATTCACATGAGTCTCTGTACATGGTAAAATGAAAAGTCAAACACCTTGGACATGGCAGGTATGTAGGCTACTATGTTTCAGGAATGGCACAAAGGTGTGTGACTGTTTAAGTCTTTTTCTTTAGATCAGGAATGGCACAAAGGTGTGTGACTGTTTAAGTCTTTTTCTTTAGATCAGTGTGTTTACTAATGTGCTTTCTGTCCTTTGTTGTGTATCTTTGGACTATGTTGTGTTGTAAATAAATCCAGACAAATCAAAAAGCCATTCTTTTTTTAATTTCTCCTCATTCTTTGTGCAAGGCTCCTCATAATGATCAGGCCTGATAGCACCTGATAGGGCCATTAGGGGAGGGTCTTTGTCTTTCTCAGGTGTAAAATGCATTCATATTAATGAGAGATCACGCCTCCTCGATAAAGCTTTCTCCCACAAAACACGTCATACAAATTAATCAATATATTGTCTTATCTAAATGAGCATGCAGGATGATTTTCACAGTTTTGGAGCAAATATTCTTGGCTACGTGATACAATTTTCAAAAGTCTTGTGAAGAAATAATCACTATGGGTTTTATGACCTTATTTCAGTTACATTTGTTTTTTGTTTTTTCACAAACCACGCATAAACATTATCTTAAAACTCCAAAGTTTTACATACATGCTGCTGACATATTACTGTAGCAGAGTTTGTGCTGAATACAATGTAATAAGACTTTAGCCATGAAAATGTCACAAGTAAAAGAAATAAGCACAAATGTCAGAACACCTCCAGGACCCAGAAAACACCTCAGAGGGTTAACGCATTGTGTTCTGTTTGATAAATATGATTGAAACCATGATATACAGGGTTCTACGCTAAGGTTTTTCCCAAGGAGCACATGTGCTCCTAAATGAAAAAATCTAGGAGCACACAAAGACATTTTGGAGCGCAGTGAAAAATGTTCAAGTAACAGAGTTTAACAGACTGTTTATTATATATATATATATATATATATATATATATATATATATATATATATATATATATATATATATAAGAGCCCGACCGATATATCGGCGGGCCGATATTATCGGCAGATTTTAGGCATTTTCCTAACTATCGGTATCAGCATTTATAATGGCCGATAAATGAATATTTTAAAAAATGCGGGTACGGTGATTCATGTAAGGGTGGCGCTGCCAATAAAGCACCTAAAAGCTGTCACAAGAACTGGCAAAAATAATGATTATGAATACAACAAATATAGCAAGGAGACATTAATTGTTTATTAATAAACAAGTGTTTTCAGTCAGTGTCAGCCAAAGATGAAGTTGACGATGCTGACTCGCGACCTTCAGTGAGCGCGCGCCAGAGAGAAATGCACATTTCATACGATTACATGAGTCTGTCTGTCTTTCGTTTTGAATTGTTCTGTTTAAAAGTAGACATTTCAATATAGATATATTTCAATTCTCAGGTCTATACGCTGAGTTTCGGTTCATGAGACGAGCTCCAGTTCACCCGCAGGCGCCTCCGTGTCGAGATTATCTATCGTCTGCTGAATTTACTTCTTATAAATTAAATCCAGGCAAATGGCTGATGAAACATTGATTAAAATTAAGATACAATTAATACAAAACGAAATTCACTTTGAAATGAAAGGTTTTGTGCTTTCTGTTTGATGTCTATGTGAAAGTTTCAAAGCATAGTGCCGCTTTCAGAGCGCTCACGTCCGTAGTGCTGAACTGTCGCGTCTGTAACATTGTTTTTTCCTCATAAATGCAAACACATAAAATAAAATAAAATAAAATAAAATGAATATTTTATGTAGCCTGTGGAGACTGAGAGCCAACCCTTCTTCATCCGGTGGGTAGTAGCCTACTTGTGATTTGCGCAGTGTAATTCACAGAATTGATTTCTCTGCTACAAGCCTCTGTCACGTATTGTGTGAGCTTGTGACTATTGCAAGCACGCAGCTGAGAAGTCCTGATTATATTGTCTGCTATATTTAGGCCTTCTTATTTATTAAGGCAATTGGTTGATGAAACATTGATTAAAATGCGTGGCGCGAGCGATCTCCGACAGTAAACTGATTCTGCTTTGTCTAGGGTAAACAGCTGTTGCGACGCGAGCAGTAACGGCCGCGTTCGGTGTAGACACAGTGTTAAAGCTCATTCTGCCTGATAACGCTACGTTACAACATCAAGCAATATTCCAAAAATGTATATAATTATAACACTTTATATAGGGCCATTTTGCATTAAGAGTAGCCTAGTTTCACGTTTAGTACATTTTGCTTACTAATTATTTAAAATAGTATAAAAGTACTGTACATATGTAATTAAAAACGTTTTCATTATGATATTATTCATTTTACTTTAGTAAAAAGATCTGAGTTCTTCCTCCACTGGTAGAGATTAGAGGAATTAAGAGTAAAAATAGAAGTTAATAAGGTTTTGTCAGTGACACTTTTTATATATTTATTGATACAAGTTATGACTAAATTAAAAGACAAAGTCGTCGTTAGTGAAGATTATGCAACAGTATTTAGAATATAATATAATATAATATATAACATGCAATGCAAACTAGTTTGGTTACAGCTCAGCTGTATAATTCTCATTCTATCATTCCCCCTGCCTCCATTACATATCTGTGTCACACAAGTGTTTGATTACCACATTTGAGTGATCATTGCAAAACGTGTTTATAAAATATATTTATTCTGTTTATAGCTACTGTGTAAGGTACCCATCAAAAGTTTGTACACACCAATAGGAAAGTGTCCAAACTTTTGACTGGTATACTGTACTATAATACACATAAATAATATTGCTACTGTATTATAATATACACATAAATAATATCGGCCGATATATCGGTATCGGGCTTTTTTTACTCCCTAATATCGGTATCGGCCCCCAAAAATCCATATCGGTCGGGCTCTAATATATATATATATATATATAAACAAAACGTGTGTGCTCCTCTTTCTATTCAACTATGGTGTGAAACCGTCGTTTTGATGCAGAAGTATAAATCACACTTTACAATCACTTTAGTAAAACACAACAATGGGAACGTGTTGCTCTCAGGAGGAGCACATCGGCACACCTGTGAATCTGCATCTTTCACTGCAGAGGCTTTTTCCACAACATGGAGGAGAAACTAGTTTAAATGAGTGTATTAGTACTTACTAGTATTAGTCTACTAAAACTAGACTAAAATTAAAACAATTCAGATGACTAAAATATAATGGGTTTAGTTCAATTGTAATGCATTCATTTAGATTTTCTCTAAAATGTCCAAACCCATATACTACCCGGAGAAAACATTAACCTGTTAATATGAATGATTTTAAAGTTTGAACGTGCAATACATATACAGACTTAACTACTGTGACTTAAAAAAATATCTTAAAATTAAATAAAACCCCTTTTCCTAAAGTAGAATAGTCTTCTTTCAATGAATGATATATGCATTCTTTATAACTACTTGCATACATCATTCTTTATTATTTCAAGCAGCAGACATTTATTTGTATGAATTAAATATAATGAATTCTTATTAAAGCTATTAACGAGCAGTGAATGCTTTTCTTTTTCTTTTGTTGCTTGATCAATATTAAGGACAAAGACTGCATTAGGTTTATTACTCACTGTCACTTTAAGACATCGTATCATGTCCAATGACATGCGGATCCAATTGCACTGATGCACATCCGATACACTCAAAACTGTTTAAGACTTAACCGACACAGTTTACGTGAATACTCTCCAAAACGGAAATTGACATAATGTTGTGTATTTGTCCATTCAGACACGAAAGAAAGCTAAATTCAGTCCTCGCGCGCTGTGTGTGTGTGTGTGTGTGTGTGTGTGTGTGTGTGTGTGTGTGTGTGTGTGTGTGTGTGTGTGTGTGTGTGTGTGTGTGTGTGTGTGTGTGTGCAGAAAACTATGCGTCGTCGTCACTCTTATTCAGATCTATATGACTGCTCTACTCATACTCCCAGACGTTTACATTTTTTAATATTTCATGATACATGCAGCGCATGTGAACCCGTGTGCCGCTGGTAGATCAGCACGTCCCTACTTCAGGACAAATACGCGCATCTACAAACGCAGGACATCAGTTTTGACTGGATCGCTTCACAAATCGTCACTATCTAACATTTTTGTCTAGTTTTTATTCGTTGACGAAAATGACAATAGATTTTCGTCATAGTTTTTGTCATTCAAAACTAGTTTTTATTTAGTTATCGTCTCGTTTTCGATTATGGTAGTTACTCGCACATTGTGCTCGTAAATCATTTTTCCGGTTCGCACGGATTGATTTTTAGGGGCATATGCGAGCAAAATGGTCGCACTGTAGAGCCCTGATATAGCATCTGTAGAAAAGTTAAAATGTGTAAGTTTGGTCAACAGTACTTGATGGTTGATTGTATCAAATGGCTTTTTAAAGCTCCAGTAGGTAGCTTTTGTAAACAAATATTTGTTAAAACTCTCATTATGTCCTGAAAGTAGAATATGAGACAGATAATCTGTGAAAAAAAATCAAGCTCCTCTGGCTCCTACCTGTGGTCCTACTGCCATTTGCAGAAATACACCGCTCCCGGTCAGAAACAACCAATCAGAGCCAGGAGGAATGTCTTAGCAGTGTCAATCACGCTCGTGTACGCGCTGATCACCCCTCTCTTGCACAGCGCGAGCGCGTACCGTCGTTCGTGACTCTTCTGTTCAAACTCAACGAACGAAATGACTCGAAAAAAGATTTGTTCATTTTGAACGAGTCTTTTTCGGAGTCATTTCGTTCATTCAACGAACGAATGACTCGAAAAAAGATTTGTTCATTTGGATGAACGAGTTCGAACAGGATCACGAACGTGCATCACAGAACAGAGCAAGGCGAGCATTTGTGCTTATAAAACTTAAAGTTTTTTATTTATTTTTGAAATGACCGATCGTTTCACTGGATAAGACCCTTATTCATCGTCTGGTATTATTTAAAGCCCTTTGAAGCTGCGCTGAAACTGTAATTTGGTCCTCGAAACTTTGTGTCCTATTGAAGTCCATTATATGGAGAAAAAGCCTGGAATGTTTTAATCAAAAACCTTAATTTCTTTTCGACTGAAGAAAGAAAGACATGGACATCTTGGATGACATGGGGGTGAGTAAATTATCAGCAAACGTTTTTTTTAAATTTAACTAATCCTTTAACGTTATCTTAGTAGCTACAACTTATAGAAAGAGTGCAACCTTATAAAGTTACATGTATTGCAAAATACATAATGATTTGAGGACCAAGTTTGTAGTCAAAGTATGGGCAGGCCATAGTCAATGTAAAGCATATTGTTGATGTTTCGTACCTATTAGTGAATGTTCCATGACTGTTTATAATCCACCGTCATCGGTGGTCCTGCTTACTAGCCTGCGCGTTCACGGCAGGCTCCGCTGTGGGGGAGGAGCTGTGGAGGGAGGGCTGTAGCATAGCAGAGAGCAAGGGGGTTTGACCTGTAAGTTGTGCTTGTTCAAATTTTCAGGCTAAGTCAACATTTTCTCAAAACTCCCTCTACTGCAGCTTTAAGGTCTAAAAATACAGCTCCTAGACAAGGACCCCAATCCAATAAATACTTAATCGGTTCAATCAGATTAGACTCTAAAATGCAAACTGATGTTTATTGTCATGTTCTAAGCATCTATTCAGTCTATTGTCTCTATTGTTTTGTGGTGCAAACGAGCCCCATTCAGTCTCAGTCTCCCCTGCACACATTCACACCTCTCCGGCCTGGTTATGGCTCTAAATGTGTTTTTTTTTTTCATTATAATTACTAACGACTGGCTATTCACACGGTTTCAATCCCTAATTTCTTTTTTCAAAGTTCTCACTTCACATTTGAAACCGTTTCAAATGTCCTTCTTGAAAAAAGAAACATTTCAGTAAGCATTCGTATTTAGAACAATTTATAAAAATAACAGCTAGGTGGCAGGTGCATCTGAGGGCTATGTAGCATGTTAGCTTAGCACACCATCAATACACAATCATTCATGAGATTAAAACCATGTTTGTTCTCCAAATTTACTTTATAACACAAGTCGAGCGTTTTAAATTACCTTCTGTGACCTGATTTGGCTTCAGATAAAAAAAAAATCGGACAGAAAATATATTTTATAGTATTCTGAACAATGATAAAGTCTATATCGATTAGAATTACATTATAAATATAATCTATTATTACGAAAATACCTGACTTGGCTCGAAGAACACAGGTAACTCTAATATCATTGCAATCATGTTTACCCTTACAAAAAATAACAGCTGTACAATGAAGTACAACTGCAGTAAAACTGCAGTTCAAAGCAGTATAACTGCAGTACAATGAAGTACAACTGTAGATTTGCAGTATAACGAATTATAGATACATTATAACTGCAGTACATTGAAGTTCAACAGCAGTAAAACTGCAGTACAAAAAGTACAACTGCAGAATAGTGAAGTATAACTGCAGTACAACTGTAGATTTGCAGTATAATGAAATAGGCCTAGGCTATACAATAACTGCAGTTCAGTGATAAACTTAAATGCATGTGCTCGAAGACTTTAAATGCAGAAACCTCAAAGTCCATCAGACATTTCTTTTTTAAATTAGCTTTTTTATTTATTTATCAGGGCCCGTATTCATAAAGATTCTAAGAATCCTCTCAGAAAACTCTTAATTTAGCTTAAAATCTTTTACGTAGGAGTCTTAGCTTAAGAGCGATTCGGGAATGATCTGAGAGCAACTGAGTAAGGAAAAGACAAAAACTTTTATCTTAGTGAGGAGGCGGGGTTGACCCCGTTGCTATGTATGACAATCTTTTGAAGACTTTGATTGGTTGGTTGTCCAAGGAGGGAAAAAAAGGAGTTATTTTAAGTATAGGGTCTATTCTAAGCCTTCACTTTGAAATTACATGTGTAATTTTCTTATTTGACCATTCTATATGTGTATATAAATCCTTTTTTATTATTTACCATACTGTTAATTTCCAATAAGGTATCTGATTGGATTAGAATGATAAAAATTGTTCCACTGTCTATTTAAGTGGTGGTTTGAATGTAGCAAACATGGAATAAAAAAAGGACAAGAAAGCTCAACTCGACAGAGGAACAGTGTTTACTGTGAGCCCAGTTAGTGGATGAACACAAGGCCATCCTTAAAGGAAAATTCAGGCCGGGTGTCACAGCACAGAAGCAGACGTGGGAGCTTATAGCGGTTAATAAATTATTTACGGTTCATTCTCCCTGCTTGTGCGGAAGCCTGCTATATTCATAAATGCATTTTTTTGAGCCTGCAAGGTGGGAACGTCCAGTGTAAACAAAATGAACTGCGACACAAGAGGTTCTGGAATGCTGTGTATATGGAATGCTGTAATTGTTTGTGATCACTCTGCTTACAGAAGGTTGTGACAGACCCAAATCATCACTGCTACATTGATGCATTTTCCCAGCTGCCAAATATCTTAATGTACAGTAGTGATTTAATTTCTGGGACTACACCATTCCTGCGCTTTGTCGGAGATGTTATTGTGTCTCTAATAAAATCGGTCACAAACATGTTCCCTGCACGATCTAATCTATAGTGTCTTATTAACTCACTGTCATCTATTGTCTGCACCACATTTTTAATTTACCACACAAAAAACACGCCGGTCAAAATTCATACCTCAGTTTTAATCGGCACTATTTTCTATCCATTTCTATCAATCCGCGCTGCTGTCAACGTCAACAGTGTGCACGTTCCGATCAGCTGTTCCATAGTGTTTTTTATACAATCGATTGACAACGACATAAAAAGTATTAAATTAACATTGGTGCGAACTTGTAAATTCCCAGGCTGTGACCAAGGATGTGCCTGGATTAAAGTTCAGATTCCATCGTTTTCCTGTTTCGAATATAACTATGAGACAGATTTGGCTGGTTGCCATCGGCTACTCTGCGGGAGCTAAAATATCCAGAATAAAGGATTTTCGTGTGTGTAGTGCTCACTTCAGCGAATACGATTACATCCCCAACCAAGGAGGAAAAGGACATTTTTTTCAAAAGGAAGAGTTTTGCTGTAGCCTACCAGTACAACGGGTTAGCTCTGTTTACTAACTTTATGATCTCATGTCTAAACTGTACGGAAAACAAGCTGATGTTTAGATTCCATTATAAAACACGTGAAAAGATGTCTAATATAAAAACAGTTTTCTCAGCAAATTGTAACAATATCCCTATATACTATTTGATTGAACACACACACAATTGAGGTTTTGTGTTGCAATCAATAACATTTGATTTGATATTGTATACTCCGGTTCATAAAGGTATCCCTTTGTAGTTGTGCTAAAATTACTTTCATCATCTGATCCGTCTGACATTGTGCTAAAATTGGTTTCATCATCAGAAGTTTCGCAGTCAGACTTGTTGTCAGCGAGTCGCGCTATCAACAGCTGATCGGAACATGCGCACTGTTGACGTTGACAGCAGCACGAATTAATAGAAATGGATAGAAAATAGTGCCGATTAAAACTGAAGTATGAATTTTGACCGGCGTGTTTTTTGTGTGGTAAATTAATCAAGCTTTGAAAAATCATTTTTTTCACGTAAAAACAGTTTTGTGGCCCCAGAAAATAACCGGGATTACTTTATTGAAAAACTTCCAGCGGCCAGAACTCTGACCAGGGAGGTGACAACAGAGTGGGTCAGTGTGTATGCACTATAGTGCTGGTAAGGATTGCATACAACTTCATGTCTTAAATGGGCGAACTAACCCTTTAAGCCTCTTAAAAGTCCTCGTCCGTGCTCCTAACAATTTTGACCTTAAGACCTCTTTTAAGGGTTAAGATGCTTCCTGAATTACTTTTTTCTTTACAAGGATTTTTTCTTTAATTTTAAGAGTAAACACCCACATTTCTAAGAATTATCTTAGAATTTTGTCACTAGGAGCTACTCTTTGCATTAAGATTCTTTATGAATACGGGCCCAGGCTCCTATGTAGGTTCACTAATTTCACTTTTAATGGCAAAGAGGTAATTTAGTTGCCATTAAAGTGAAATTACTGAACCTAAATAAAGGAGCTATAAAGAATAAATAAAAAAGCTGGAGATGGACTTTTTGGTTTGTGCATCTTGCATCTTAAGTCTTCATAGGATTACCATTAATACTACACTGACTCCAGTTATTCTGTATTATTGTGCAGTTGATTTATTTTGTTATTTTGAAAAATAATTATATATAATTAATTATTAATTATAATAAAATATTATTATTTATTAATTATAAATAATTAATAATTTAAATGTTATTTTGGTTGATTTCTAAACCGACAACATCGTTAATATACTTTCATATTTGTGAACTATCACAATTACAACACAAAGACATGACAGCATTACAACCCGTGGTCATTCACAAGTGGGAAGAGAAGCGTTTTCTGGAAGAAAAGAAGTTCAACAGGCGAGTTGGAGCGTTGGCTTTGTCAAGTCATTCAGTTTAGCGGTGAGTATAACGTAGAGCTACCCGATTATTCCCTTGAAAATGTAATTGCGATTATTAATTACGATTATCACAATTTACATTGAATATATATAGGCATATTATAATACATGTTTACACAAAAATTGTTAACACACACAAGTACTGTCCCCCTTTACTTATAACATGTCACATAAATTGTATGACTCATAGTAAAGACTAGAAAAACATTAGGACTATGGTAAAGCAATTAAATAGCAGTCCCAAACTAGTTTTTGTTAATAAAATGTCGATATGAGCCACCACAGTCATTTAATATAAAAAAATAACACAAAGTGAAAATAAAGTGGCATTTTTGGGTTATGGAAACGACAGTTACCATGGTAAATACACAATACTAACAAGAACTGTTAATGAAACAGCTCCCGGTGAATAGAATGAAAATCATACCTGCATGCAAATCCTTCTTAGCTAACACGTGATTTATTGGTATTTTACTTTTATTTCGTGACTTACTAATTTACATTGTAACGACGTTGCATGCTCGTAGTTTCTTTTGCACCTTATACAGTGAAGCGATACACAGCGCGCGCCCGCGCATTTGCGCGTGCAATTGAAGAGTGCGCGCTACGAGCACAGTATAACGGCTGACAGGACAGTAAAGTCCGTTTTTCTGAGGTGAAAGACTTTTTATTTCAGCGTACACTTACGTCACTGCCTGGTATGTCATATTGTGCTGGGTTTTCTGAAGTAGTCGTGATTCGCCTCTCATAACATAAATGCTCTAAACACACACGCAGAGTGGATTTTCTTTTGTAATTGCGTCCTTGAACGATTACGTAATCGTGGCATCCGTACTCGTAATCGCAATTAGAAATTCGATTAATTGTGCAGCCCTAGTATAACGTATAATGTACAATGTGAAATATAACGTATTATTTCAATTTTAGAGAGATGTAAAACCACTTTACGCGTGTTATTCAAACTGGTGAGCAAGTTAGACTATATTCCATACTGTAGAAAGCGTACTGTAGTTTCACACTGTTTACTTTTTAGAGCTGCGTCACAGCAGATTTCTTTTTTTATCACTATCACTTTTTTTAAAAAAACAATCTGTATTGTATAAAGCGCTATAAATAATGGTGACTACTTAAATTGTTTCAGATCTTCAAACAACAGAGAATGAATTGTGTTTATTCTGGTTGCTTTTGTTTCAGTTTATTAATGATAATTGTACTTGTATTTTTTGTGAAACCAATAGTGTCAGATATTCCAAAGAAATTTAACTTAAAACAAAAGACAAGCAATTATGTTCAATAATTTGACATTAATGTGCAGAAAATTATTTTTTTTTAAATACTTTTTATTGTGTGATGGATATTTTCTGGAAAATGCACTGGTAGCAACTAAAAACAGACTTCAACAGAAGATAATGGCTATGGTGAAACAAATATGCACTCACAGTATTTAAAAATAATTGTCTTTCTGCTTTTTTCCAGAAATGTTTTTCCAGAAATTATTGTGTAAGTTGTGTACTGTCAATGGAGTGACAGAAACTCAAATTTTTAAAAAGTCTTAAAGGGTTGAAACGACATGAGGGTGAGTAATTAATTACAGAATTGGGTTTCTAACCCTTTAACTACTTTGATTTGGAGTGTTCAAATCCATTATTATTGCTGACTATGTTCCATAGTTTGACATTATTGTGAAGAAAAGGACATTTCTTAGGAATACTTTTTATTGTGTGATTGCTATTTTCAGGAAAATGCACTGGCAACAACTAAAAACAGAAGACCAAAAATGAAACTCAACAGAAGATAATGGCTGCGGTGGAACAAAGATGCACTCAAATAACGGTGAGCAGTAAGCTAAATTCTTTTATTATACCTTTTATATACTATTATCTTTATAGTTTAGAATAGATAATGACTGATATTGTACTTCAGGAACCAAGACCTGTGGGAATGCTGGAGGAATCAAGTGTACGAAGTCCTCCTCCTCAGCCATTAAAGAATTCAGACGTGAAGAGATCGATGATTTAAAAAATGAAATCAAAGAGCTAAAAGAAAATGTACAATATTACCACCGATTCAGGACAAAAACAGATATGGAGAGAGAGCTGAAGGAGTGGAAAGGTAATGAAAGCTAGTTCTACTATAGCAATTATTATCAGTACTAAACATCAGTTCTCAACAGTTTGCTTGTAGACTCTTCTTTTGTACATATTATCCCATAGTCTGTTTGAATACTCGATCCTGACTGAATGGAAGGTGTGCATTAAAACAATTAATGCACAGATAGTTACAGTCTGTTTAATCATCATTCTAAATTAATGTGCTCTCTTTACTGTAACACACACACATACAGTCACTCTCACACAGAAACATATTTCTAAGCAACAAGGTCTTAACATTGCTGTTTTTGAAGTAATTAAACTGACAGCTTCACTAGAGTGATGCTCAACAGATGCAGGTAATTCACATATGCACAATATCTCTCTCTCTCTCTACCTCAATTATTAATTCAAATAAATGTAATCCAACCACACTCATTTATCTCTGTGCCTGAATGCTGAGTGTGCAGAATACTAGATCTAATGACCCGTAACCAAAACAACTAATGAGAATTAACTGTTAGTTTTACTCTTCCAGTCAAATTGTGCTCCACAAACATTAACCCTTGTGCGCTGTTCATTTGCAGTTTACATTCGGGTTGTTTGGGGTCTCCAGAGACCCCAGGCAACACGATATAGCCTAATTTTAAGTTTTTGGAAGATTTATTTTATATTTTTAAATTTATATAAATAAGCAAATATTTTATATATACAAAAACAGCTTTTTAAATGTAAAATTCACTTTATAAAAGACCCACACATCTAACTTTCATTTATGGGGATAACATGGATAATTTGACATGGTTTAGTGCAAGTATGGTTTAGTATATTTTTTTTGGAAATCCGTTTTAAAAGTAAAAAATATCACTTTAACCAGTAGATTACTGCAGAGCTTCACTATTTGCTATTTGACTAACTGAAAGACATTTTTTCACTTGATTTTTGCAGTTTCATATCTACATATGAAATCACAATTATAACAATAAAAATTACTTTGTCAAAGTTGAGCATTTTTTGTACTGAAATCCCCAAAATCAGAAAAAAACGCAGAACACACATAGACGGAAATTAAGTTGGTACACTTTAAATTTGTAGAATTATATGAAAAACAGATGTTTGAAATAAATGCTAAACTCTAAAGACTCCAACTTTTCTTTTTGTAACATCTTGTTCAGGTTTGATTCTAATCATAATGTAGACTAACATTATTGAAAAAATGATTTATTTCATTGCAAAAAATACTAAACTGACAATAATTTTTATGTTATAATTGTGATTTCATAATATGTAGATATGAATCCAACTGGGAAAACTTGTGAAAAGATGTCTTTCAGTTAGTCAAAAAACAGTTAAGCTCTGCAGCAATCTACTGGTTAAAGGGATACTTTTTTACTTTTAAAACTGCATTTTCCACAAGATGGGCAAAAATCTTACACTAAACCATGTCAAATTATCCATGTTATCCCCATGAATGAAAGTTAGAAATGTGGTTGTTTTATAAAGTGAATATTACATCAAATTTAGGCACTGTACAGTATTTAAAAATGATTGTGTCTTTCTGATTTTTTCCAGAAATGCATGTTATTGGGCAAATTGTGTAGACTGTCAATGGAGTGACAGAAAGCTCTCAGATTTCATCAAAAAGATCTTCAGTTGTGTTCCGAAGATGAGCGAAAGTCTTGCAGGGTTGGAACGACATGAGGGTGAGTAATTTAACTTCTTTTACCTGGAGTGTTCAAAACCATTATTAATGCTGAACAATAAAACATACAAAATGAACTGGAAATTGTATGAATACTTTCCACAAACACTTGCTGACACCAAGTTAAATTTAAGAGATTAACTTGTAGATTAATTTTAAGCATAATATATGCCTGTGGTGAAGAGTGTAACTGAAAGACTTTCTGTGATTCTTTTTGTTTGTTTTTTCCAGACTACATCCAACAGTGTTTCCACATCTGAGATGAAGACAGTTAAAAGAACCATGTGGAATGAGGATAAGCTCTTCAAAAAACGCAACCTCTCTGTATAATGTGGGGGAAGATATATGCATGATTTGTAAATAAACACTTGGAATATGTTGTCTAACTCTCAGCCTGTTATTTGAAGTTATAAAAAAAAAAAGCAAAATCATATTATTTGTTGCATTGCAGTTGTTTTGTACCTTAATTCATTACATTGCAGATGTGTGAAAATTAAACTTAATCTGGATATTCTGGTTGTATTTCAATTGTATTGCACAGAATTTTATTAGTATTGCATTTTGGTAGTATTTTAATTGTACTTTAGTTGTACTTTGTATTATTGTAGTATTCTTCATTGCAGTAATACCGACATTATATTGCAGTATTATTATAGTACTATTGCAGGAATACTGCAGTTATATTGCAGTACTATTGCAGTAATACCACAGTTATATTGCAGTATTTATTTATTTATTTATTTATTTATTTTTCAAGAGTGCAAAACAGACACACACACACATACAAACACATACACCAATACATTTTGATTACAAAAAATCTGTTTTGAATTTTTTTAAATCACAGCTTCATCGGAATGTTACGAAACTTGGTGACTTATATGGCATTAGGTATGTGCACACAAAGTTGAGGTCATGATCCGAGCATGCTAAGTGGTCTAAAAAAATAGTCACTTGTGGTCTTCGGTCAAAAATGACCCCCATAGGAAATGAATGGGAAATTGACTAAAACAATATATTAGTGCCATATTTTTGCGTCGACACTTCTTTCTTTCTTTATTTTTTGCACCGTTTCCGGCGGTACAGCTCGCCACCACACGTGGGAGACCGAAACATTGCAGAATGGAGGACGAAGACAACTAGAAGTGTATGTGCTTCACTTTAAATGAATCACACACAGTAAACAAACCCTTAACAAAAACAAAAAAAAGTTGCAATTTAGACGCGCAAACTGGGTGCCGGTGCGGTGAGACGTACATGCTCGAGCAGATTCGGCTTGAAGTCGTTCATCCTCGGTTGTGGCGCCACGCGCGTTGTTACAGAAGAAGCCGTGCACACAGCCAAGCGAAATGGGGTCTTGCCGGTCTTGCACACCCAACGCGTCATTTTTGCCGCGCGCACCTTCGCGTCGAGTTTAAACAAGGCTTTACTCCGTGTCAGCGCGTGCTCTGATCGGTAAAGGGGCACAGACCTCTCCCGAATCATCTCCAGCAGTAGCAGCCTCCGAAGCACCACTAACTCCGCCTACGTTTCCCTCGTAAGCTGATATTAGTATTTAAACATTCTCTATGATAGAAAAAGTTTGTAAAAAAATATTAACACGTTTTTGGGCGTTTATAGAGTTCTAATGACGGTGTTCAAATACATAACATTAGACTAACATTAGCCAGCTTATAGTATCATGATTCAGTACACTAGTTATTTGAGACACATTGTTTTTTTATTAATCGAGCAGCAGAAAAATTAGTCGTTAGATTAGTCGACTATTCGATAAAATAATCGCCCAACTAATAGTTTAGTTAATAATCGTTTACCCCAGCCCTACAATATATATATATTTAATAATATTTTACATAAAGTGTTATAATAGAATCAATTGCATTTTGTTACAAATTCTGAATAAAAAAAAAGGGTATAAAATTCTCAGCAACACAAGTTTCTCTTTCTAACAATGTTTAGGTTTGACTGTAATCATAATGCAAAAAGTAACACTTTAAATCACTATTTCTAAAAAAAATTATATATAAAACTTGATAAATAGTTTGAGATTGTTTAAATATATATTAAAATGGATATAACGTTTTTTTTTAATTAAAAATTGCGCCTTGTAACCAGTCACTGTAAAGCTGCTTTGAAACGATCTATATTGTTAAAAGCGTATAGAACGTGACTTGACAAATCCCAGTCTAGAAAAACCCTGATGTAATTGTAATATTTAATGCACTTCATGTTGTTGATAAAGATTGGAATACACTTTCTTTCTCTTTGTATTTTTATATCAATATGGTACAAGATCAATATGGTAAAATATGGTACTAAAATGAGTAATCTAGATTACTAACTACAATTTCTGTCTCACAAATTTTAGTCAGTTATTGATTCCAAATTATGAGTAATCTACCCAACAAAAAAAATGATTTGAGAACATTGAGAATATCGGAATCCTGAGCTTTTTTTTCCTGCATACACGTTCGTGTGTCATATCCAATCTGTGCCACATGGAGGGGAAGAAAAAAATTGGAATAGAGTCACTTGAACAATGTCACGTGAATGAGGCCTTTGACAGCGCTTTTATATTTACCTGTATTAAATGCATATAGCCCATCATGCGGTTTCCTTTAATTAAGCTGGGGTGGCGTCGGCGCCTGTGCCCATCATCGCTGCTTGCAGTTTTAGTCCATTTTATTTATATTTTTCAATTCTTTGTTTCTGTTTGCAATTATTATTATTTTATTTTTTGCTCAATATTTTTATTTCCTTTTGCAAAATTAGTTTTGCAATATTTTATTGTTTTGCAAATATATGTGGTATGGATTTAACACCATACATTTCCTGTTTCAAGTAAAGACAGTGATAGAGATAGCAAAGTCATATAGTGTCTGTATAATGTAGTCTGGATCCTATTTCCATTTACCTTGCATTGTTTTTGGATAAGGTCCAATATCATAGGGTTTGTTAGGATGCACTGTGTCCGTGTCAACCACAATATGGGAAGTGTTTTCTTCTTCCCTTTTAAAAGTTAAGCCCCATCAAAACAAACCTATAGTGCTAATACACCCCAGCCAGTAAATTCTCAGAACTCCATTTAATATAAATCCATATTAAAAAAAGGATATAGTGAAGAGTTTGCAATCTCTGACCTGATAATTTCTTCCTCTGCCAAAACATCTTCTATAGGCTGTTGTGGGGAAGCGAGCAATGAGTCCAGGAACCTGAGAGCCCCACAACAAAACAGCACCACAGCCTCAGAGTCAGCAGCTGACAGCACTCTAAGAACATCAGCAGAAACCTGAAAAAGGCAGAAATATTATGTCTCAGTAACATTCAAAAGCTACACATGGTATTAACATCAGACCAAGACAATCCATTTGAAATTTGAACCCACACTGAATTTGTAGTGCATGTTTCAATTATCTGTCTGATCAAAAGACTGCTGCTAGAGAAATCCAACAATAGTTTAAAGCAGAATGATAGTCCAATAATACTGTCTTTATTAAACTTGGCTGTGAAACAGCAATGAGATTAGCGAATAGAAGCAGATATATTTTGTGAACCAAGTATGATGTCCCATACTCCGAATTTGTGCTCTGCATTTCACCCATCCAACGCGCACACAAGCTAACAGCCATTTTTTGCTGCGGGGCACAAATTTAACAGGCTCTTCAAATATCCTTCATTTTTTGTTAATGTTTTTCAAAGATTCGTTTTCGCAAATAGTGGATTCTGAATGCATTGCCACAGATTTCGCTTACGCTTCGCAGTTTTTCGTTTGCTGTTTTGAGACAAACCCCTTGTGGGGGTGGGCTTAACAGTGATCTACTCTGATTGGAAAGTGAGCTTTTGATGGACAGGTGACGCAAAATTTAAGAATTGCGTGCCCGAATGGGTGGTGACATTTGAATGAACAGAAGGTGGTATCTTCATCACAAGCTGCAATTCTTGCCAACGAATTTGTGTTGATGCACAAGAATGTGTTTAGTTCGGTCCGTTCAGAGAAAATTGCAGGCTCTTTTTTTGGACACTTCAAATTTCCGAGTTAAACAGTTCACCTCCAACGCAAGAAGTTAGAGAATGTTTTTATTGTCATAAATGAGGGCACGTTATTTCTGACTGCATTACACAAAAAAAGCAAGCGTCAGATCAACCGAAGCCGGTTGGGTTGGTGAACAATATGAAGGCGCGTTTGAGTAATGCTACTAATGGTGAAGAGATTGATGTGAAACTCACGCCGTTCTTAATGAGAGGGCTCATCTTTTTACATGGCGATTGTGATAATCAGCAAGAAGTAAACATTTTGCGTGACACTGGAGCTGCTCTCTCTTTTGTTGTCGCTGATGTTTTACCACTATCTGAACAGACATCTTGTGGATCTCATGTATTGATTCAGGGTATTTAAATGGGTACTGTAAAAGTCCCATTGCATCGTATACACTTACAGTGTGAGTTAATCACCGGTTTTGTGGATGTGGGAGTTCGTACTGCATTGCCAGTGACAGGTGTTACCTTTATCCTGGAAAATTATTTGGCTGGAGGTAAGGTATTTCCATTGCCAGAACTCCTTGATCAGCCAGACTGTTTTATCCCTGTGGTAGCGCATAAATATCCTGATGTGTTTACCCGAGCGCAAAAACGCAGAATAGGCACAGATATTGGGTTGTCTGATTTATTCATGTCGAGGGCTGATCCGACGCTGCAAGTGTTTTCTAGCTGCGGAAAATCCAGAGACCGTGAAAAACGAAAAGGGGAGGTATGTGTTAGATCAGGGCTTGCTTATACGAGAGTGGCAAGGAAATTTCAGTGAAGAGACGGACTGGAATATTCTTAGGCAGGTGGTTGTACCGTCAGTTTACAGACGGCATGTCTTAATGTTAGCACATGATCATCCATGGTCGGGACATATGGGGATTACAAAAACCTATAATCGAATCCTCAGATATTTTTTTCTGGCCAGCACTGAAAAAAGATGTCTTGGGGTACTGCCGTACGTGTGATGTTTGTCAGGTTACTGGGAAGCCCAATCAGCAGATTCCTCCGGCTCCATTAATCCCAGTACCTGCGGTTGGCGAACCATTTGAAAAGGTTCTTGTGGATTGTGTGGGATCTTAACTAAAAACGAAAATCTGGTAACCAGTTTTTACTGACAATAATGTGCACTGCAACTCGTTTTCCGGAGGCAATTCCGTTAAAACTTTTGACCACTACTTTTGGGTTACCAAAGGTGGTGCAAACCGATAGGGGAACTAATTTTCTTTCTTCTCTTTTTGCGCAGGTTTTGAAAACCCTTGAAATTCAGCAAAGTCTCGAGTGCGTATCATCCCGAGAGTCAGGGAGCAATCGAACATTTTCACCAAACATTAAAATCGATGTTACGAAAATACTGCCAGGAGTCTGACAAGGAATGGGATGAGGGCGTTCCCTTACTTTTGTTTGCAGTTCGTGAAACTATTCAGGAATCATTGGGTTTTAGCCCAGCACATTTAGTTTTCGGACACACGCTGCGTGTTCCTCTCAAAATATTTAAGGTGATGATGATGATGAATGAGCAAGAATCTTCTAGGGTGAACGTGCTAGAGTCAGTCAGTAAGTTTAAAGAATGTTTGCATGAAGCTTGTTCTTTTGTGAGAAAAACCTTGAGTGAAACTCAGATGAGTATGAAAAAACGTTTTGACATTAAGTCTGTTAAATGTGATATCCAATCTGGTGATAAGGTGCCGGTATTATTGCCAGTTGTGGGCTCGTCTCTGTCAGCTCGTTTTCCTGGTCCCTATGAGGTGATTAAGAAATTGAATGACACTGGTTATGTAAATCAGACTCTTGGGCATAAGCAGCAACGACTGTGTCATGTTAATATGTTGAAGTAGTATCTTTCTAGAGATTCTATTGAGGAATTTAAAAGTAAGGTGGATTCTCAGCCGAACGGTACTGTGGTCGCTGCTGTCATTGCTCCCTTCGTCAAAGGGAAGGGTGAGAGTACATCCCGATCTAGTGATAAGTTACGAGAAGATGATGCGTTAATGTCAGTTAATGTGTCTCATGAAGAAAGATTAGCAAATTCAGAAATTCTGCAAACTCTGCCAAACTTTGAGTGATTTAATTGAAACACAAAAAGATGTTACTCAGTTAATCCATGAGTTTCCTTCTTTGTTTGGAGATGTTCCTTCGATCACTAAAGTATTACAACATGACATACAAGTTACTTGTGCGGTCCCGATTAAGCAGCATGCCTATAGGGTTAATGCTGTAAAGCGAATGCAGATGAAATCCGAAGTTGATTATTTGTTGACCAATGGATTAGCCGAACCCAGTTTTAGTCCATGGAGTAGTCTGTGTTTACTGGTGAAAAAGTCGGCTGGAACCAGTAAACACGGACTACTCCATGGACTAAAACTGGGTTCGGCTAATCCATTGTAGTAATCCATGTAGTTCATTACGCTGTCTGTTGAGGCGTTTTTTCTCAGGTTACTAAAGCATGTCCACTAGAGCCCGACCGATATGGATTTTTGGGGGCCGATGCCGATACCGATATTAGGGAGTAAAAAAAGCCCGATACCGATATATCGGCCGATATTATTTATGTGTATATTATAATACAGTAGCAATATTATTTATGTGTATTATAGTACAGTATACCAGTCAAAAGTTTGGACACTTTCCTATTGGTGTGTACAAACTTTTGATGGGTACTTTACACAGTAGCTATAAACAGAATAAATATATTTTATAAACACGTTTTGCAATGATCACTCAAATGTGGTAATCAAACACTTGTGTGACACAGATATGTAATGGAGGCAGGGGGAATGATAGATTGAGAATTATACAGCTGAGCTGTAACCAAACTAGTTTGCATTGCATGTTATATTATATTATATTATATTCTAAATACTGTTGCAAAATCTTCACTAACGACGACTTTGTCTTTTAATTTAGTCATAACTTGTATCAATAAATATATAAAAAGTGTCACTGACAAAAGCTTATTATCTTCTATTTTTACTCTTAATTCCTCTAATCTCTACCAGTGGAGGAAGAACTCAGATCTTTTTACTAAAGTAAAATGAATAAGATCATAATGAAAACGTTTTTAATTACATGTACAGTACTTTTATACTATTTTAAATAATTAGTCAGCAAAATGTACTAAACGTGAAACTAGGCTACTCTTAATGCAAAATGGACCTATATAAAGTGTTATAATTATATACATTTTTGGAATATTGCTTGATGTTGTAACGTAGCGTTATCAGGCAGAATGAGCTTTAACACTGTGTCTACACCGAACGCGGCCGTTACTGCTCGCGTCGCAACAGCTGTTTACCCTAGACAAAGCAGAATCAGTTTACTGTCGGAGATCGCTCGCGCCACGCATTTTAATCAATGTTTCATCAACCAATTGCCTTAATAAATAAGAAGGCCTAAATATAGCAGACAATATAATCAGGACTTCTCAGCTGCGCGCTTGCAATAGTCACAAGCTCACACAATACGTGACAGAGGCTTGTAGCAGAGAAATCAATTCTGTGAATTACACTGCGCAAATCACAAGTAGGCTACTACCCACCGGATGAAGAAGGGTTGGCTCTCAGTCTCCATAGGCTACATAAAATATTCATTTTATTTTATTTTTCGTGTTTGCATTTATGAGGAAAAACAATGTTACAGACGCGACAGTTCAGCACTACGGACGTGAGCGCTCTGAAAGCGGCACTAATGCTTTGAAACTTTCACATAGACATCAAACAGAAAGCACAAAACCTTTCGTTTCAAAGTGAATTTCGTTTTGTATTAATTGTATCTTAATTTTAATCAATGTTTCATCAGCCATTTGCCTGGATTTAATTTATAAGAAGTAAATTTAGCAGACGATAGATAATCTCGACACGGAGGCGCCTGCGGGTGAACTGGAGCTCGTCTCATGAACCGAAACTCAGCGTATAGACCTGAGAATTGAAATATATCTATATTGAAATGTCTACTTTTAAACAGAACAATTCAAAACGAAAGACAGACAGACTCATGTAATCGTATGAAATGTGCATTTCTCTCTGGCGCGCGCTCACTGAAGATCGCGAGTCAGCATCGTCAACTTCATCTTTGGCTGACACTGACTGAAAACACTTGTTTATTAATAAACAATTAAAATGTCTCCTTGCTATATTTGTTGTATTCATAATCATTATTTTTGCCAGTTCTTGTGACAGCTTTTAGGTGCTTTATTGGCAGCGCCACCCTTACATGAATCACCGTACCCGCATTTTTTAAAATATTCATTTATCGGCCATTATAAATGCTGATACCGATAGTTAGGAAAATGCCTAAAATCGGCCGATAATATCGGCCCGCCGATATATCGGTCGGGCTCTAATGTACACAGTTTCATGTACGATTGTAACCTAATTTTCCTTGCATGCACATTAAGGAAATTATATTTTATTTAAGAACAATTGTTTCAAAAGTTAATGCACTTTAAAAAGTGAGTGTCATTTCATTTCAATAAAAGATGCAATGCTTGATTTGGTTTATATTAGCTTATTACGCTCGCTTGTGCCCTCTTGTGGGCAAAGGAGACAATGCAGTACTTTTTTCCTCTAACAAAATTTTGGCCGATACCGATAACTCTTTACATTTTAAAGCTGATAACCGATATATTGGCTGATAAATCTAAATTCAATTTTGATATACTTTGATAGGCTGTATACATAAACAAAAGGCTCACCATTAAAAGCCATGTCCCAAACACTTCAACATAAATCAAACATATACAATAAAGTAGCCTAGTTTGAACCAGTGTAAGACTCCTTAACTTTTAAAATTAATTTTAAACTCCTATGGCCAACGTTCTTTATAAAAAAATGGTAACACTTTATAATAAGGTTTCATTTTGTTAGAATTAGTTAACATGAACCAACAATTAATGAACAATACTTTAACAGCATTTATTAATCTTAGTATGTTAAACTCAACATTTTATAAGACATTCTTGAGATCCAAAGTTGTATCTGAACACAAATATTTTATTAACTAACATTATAACAAAGGCTATTGCTCAGTTAGTTAATGTCTAGTCAAGTCATCTTCATTTATATAGCGCTTTTAATAATGTAGATTGTTTCAAAGCAGCTTTACAGAGATAAACATAATTTAAGGTAACAGACATTGGTTTGGTTTTATAGTGCAGGGCTCGACATTAACCCTTGTCCGCTTGTCCGTGACAAGTGGATTTTTTGAAGGGACAAGTAAAAGAGAATTGTACTTGCCCGACCGGACAAGTATCCTGATTAGAACATCAAAAACAAAAATAAACAAATAACTAGGGAATCACTAAACCGAGAGAATGATTCTGATTTTATTACATTTATTGTAAGTTACGATTGATTGTGGATAAAGTATTACTGACGGTATTACAGCGCTGTTGACGCTTGCGCAGCCTCTCGAGGAGAAATCTACACAAATGAGCGCAGCACCCACACACACACTCAGTTAACATACTGCCTATAAAAAATCTAAATGTGGAGTTATATATTTTTAACATGTTAAGCAACCTCTATTTTTCCTGAATACCATCACGATTGAAAATCTGACATTGATTTCCTACAACAGTTCAATAAACAGTTAAAATTAAGTCACTTACATTTTAGATGCAATATTGCCTGTTTTTGTTCTGTTTCAGCAGCGAAAATAGTTCCAAACAAAAATCACAGCAGAACCACGGCGCGTCTCACAGGAACACTCAACCTGTTTTCATCACTGAATGATTCAGCATTTTGAAACGAATCGGTTGAGTCAAAGATTCAATGACCCATTCATAAACATCTGTCTCATACTTGAATGAATCAGCCGTTTGAACGAATTGTTTGATTAAATGAATCAATGACTCACTCATTAAGACGGTCGCCTGCCACCACCTACTGGCGGTTTAGTGTTGTGTTTAAAAGTAGTATCATTCTTTCCAACGTTTCTGATTTGTATATTTAAATCAATTTCATAACATTAATTTATGCAATTATAATTTTTCAGTGTAAAAGATTTAATTTGATCAGCCCTACCTAGGGTAACAGCCCTAATAGTGTCATATTATTCTAAATAATTGAATGTATTGATCAAATTTAGGAATTTAAAAAGAAATGATCTAAATTATCATTTGTTATTAAATTAGGGGCCGCTAAGACGACACTGTTCTCTCTAAACAGACTTTAAATGTGAACCTGTGATAGACGCTGATGGCATTCACATGCGCATTAAGAATTGATTCTATAGTTATAAGCGCAACAGACTAACTGTGTCTAAAGTGCTGGTAAAGAGAGAGTTAAAAGTTTCTGTTGCAATATCGAGTTCTTATAAGCTATCTGGGATGCTGAGATGAAACTGATTAGGAAGGTTACTGATAAAGCAATATTTAGTGGCAGAAGTGATAGGTCTAACATACTTGTAACACTGAGTCGGCTTTGCAGCCTTGGCTAAATGTAATTTACATGAGACTAGATAATGATCTAATGAAGGCCATCAACATTGATTGTGATAATATTAGATCTAGAGTATGATTACGACAATGAGTAGGTCCTGACACGTGTTGTCTAACTCCAATAGAGTTAAGAATGTCTTTAAATGCCAATCCCAATGCATCTTTTCCATTATCTACATGTATATAAAAAAATCACCAACAATTAGTACTTTATCTGCAGTCAATACTTATTCTGATAGAAAGTCAGCAAATTCTTTGATAAAGTCTGTATGGTGCCCTATTGGCCTGTATACAGTAGTCAGAATTCTCAAACGTGATTTAACGTTTACATTATATATTTTTACATTAAGGACCAACACTTCAAAAGAAGTATATTTAAAAGTAGATTTCTTAGTGGTTTTGAAAATATCACTATAAATTACAGCAACACCCCCCGTCTGCCTTTCAGACGAGGTTCATGTTTATAACAGTAATCTTGCGGGGTGGACTCATTTAAAGTAATGTAATCGTTTTGTTTTAGCCAGGTTTCTGTCAAACACAGCACATCTAGGTTATAATCTGAAATCATATCATTAACAATAAGTGCTTTTGAAGTAAGGGATCGAATATTCAGCAACCCAAGCTTTATCGTTTGCTCATCTGTATTATATCTATTTTTTTATTTGTTGAACATCAATTACATTTTTAACCTTAGATAGGTTTGGACATTTTTTGATTTCCAAATTTGGGGAACAGACACAGTCTCTATATGATGATATCTAGGTGAAAGAGGCTCTATGTGATGGGATTTATCTGACCTTGGTGACGCGAGGCCGCTAGCAGACGGTCGGTTTAGCCAGTTTGTCTGCTTCGTGACCTGAGCCCCAGATTGTCATGTTTTATCTCTAAGACTATGAGCCAAATTACTAGATAGAAGAGCAGCACCATCCCAGGGGGGATGAATACCATTTCTTTTCAACAGGTCAGGTTTGCCCCAAAAACTTTTCCAATTGTCAACGAATTCTATATTATTTTGCGGACACCACTTAGACAGCCAGCCATTGAGTGAACACAATCTCAAAATCAATATAACTATCTCATCACTCCTGCGAACAGGAAGGGGGCCAGAGCAAATTAAAGTGTCTGACATCGTACTTACGAGTTCAAACACCTCTTTAATATTAATTTTGGTGATCTCCGACTGGCGGACTCGAACATCATTAGTGCCTACGTGAATAATCTTAGAGAATTTACGATTAGCATTAGCCAGCACTTTTAAATTTGCTTTGATGTCAGGCGCTCTGGCTCCCGGCAAACATGTGACTATGTTGGCTGGTGTCTATTTTCACGTTCCGTGTGATCGAATCACCAATTACTTATATAATTACTTATATTTAAATTATATTACACACATATATACATATATATATAAAATAATAATTATGAATTATAATTACTAACAATTAATGTTAGTTAATGCATTAACAAAAATAAAAAAAATTAAATTAAACATTACAAATTAAACACTATTACAGTAATAGTAAATGCCTTTAATATTAGGCTTACTGTTTCAAATTACATCATTGCTGTTTGAGCTGTGCGCACTGCAGCTGAAGAGAATTAACATTAAACTGAATCGCTTTGCTAGAAGGTTAATCAACTCAATGGTTGCTGAAGAATGCAACTAAACCAAAGAATTTACAACTTATTACAATAGTGCACAATTATAAAATTATAATACAATTATAATATAACAGTCCCAATCATAGCTTTTAATGTTTTGCATTGCTGTTTGATCGCGCGATGAAGCTGAAGAGAACAAGCACCGGGAAACTGAATAACTTTTCTAGCAGGTTGTTTAAATCAACTAAACGCATCCTATGTGAGATTAATCAGATATTTATATTCAATAAACTTAATATTACGACTTATGTGCAAAAATGACGTGAATGCACAAGCGAACTTGACTGTGCTGGTCAGAATGTGTAATCCTTGTTCTAGATGCACTATTTCCACAACGTGCTGAAACACGGCAACTATACCCAGGGAATTCACAATGTTTTATTACAATGGTGTTCTCATTATAATGGCATGTATATGACAGTCCCAATTATAGTTATAAATGTGCATTGCGGTTTGAGCTGCGCAATCTAAAGATGATCACCGTTACAATTAAGTGCTTTAATGCATTGTTCATTAACTCTACCAAATGCATCAAATATTAGATTAATCAGATATATGCAGTACACACAAAGTAAACAACTTACAATGACACAAAATGCTGCGAATGCTCAAGTGAACTTGAGCGTGATGCCACAACACGCTCTTCACGCTGAAACACTGGCGGACAAGAATTCACAACATTCTTTTACAGGCACGTTATTATAATGTTATAGCCTATGTGACAGACATCTGTTAAAATTGCACATGTTGCACTTAACTATCTTCCTTTTCGAAGTGATTTCAATCATTCAAAACAGTCATGGTGAACAGCACGCATCTCTCAAATGAAGTAAATAATTATCTATCGGCTTTAATATATCGGCCTCATTTTCTTATCGGATCGATAACAATAACATAGGGCTGCGTGATATTGCCAAAAAATCATATCTCTGTATTTTTTGGTTAAATGGCGATATACGATATATATCTCGGTATTTTCTACGTTTTTATATTTGGATAAAGAAAATCTGTATTTATTTTTAAAAAAAAATTATTTCACATCCTGCTCAATGATATACAAATAATGTTGATATTGAAGTCAAGTCAAGTCAAGTCATCCTCATTTATATAGCGCTTTTAACAATGTAGATTGTTTCAAAGCAGCTTTACAAAGATAAAGATATAATTTAAGGTAACAGATATTGGTTTGGTTTTATAGTGGCTCTTGAAAAATGTTTTTTCCAGCTAAAGTTAGTTTTGATTGATTCACTTCCATCTAAATGATAGTTTGTTATTAAATTAGGGGCCGCTAAGACGACACCGTTCTCTCTAAACAGACTTTAAACGTGAACCTGTGATAGACGCTGATGGCGTTCACATGCGCATTAAGAATTGATTCTATAGTTATGTGCGTTTGAATATATGTGCGCAGGTTTATAATTCCTTACAAACCACGCCTAAACAAACTACTTGTCTATAAATCGATGCAGAATTTTTATTTATTTGTTTGAAGGACATGGAAACAAATATAGTGAATGTAATGTAGTTGTAATGTAATGTAGAATGTAATGATCCGTAACGGATCAGGCCGCACAGTTCGGCACGCATGTGATTCGCGGATTAACCACATCATAGTGTGAAAGTTTTTTTAATTTGGACATGTTTTGTCTTGCCAATTTACACAAACAATTTTAAAGGCAGAAGAGGCGAAAATCAGGACTTGCGGCTTATCTGTGCGCACAGCCGCAGCGCACCCAGAGAGAGCTTTTCCTTGCCCTTGAACGGACACATAAACATGTACCACAAGGCTTAGTACTAGGACCGTTGCTGTTCACTCTGTACACTGTTCCCTTAGGAGATATCATTAGGAAGCATGGCATTAGTTTTCACTGTTATGCTGATGATACTCAGCTGTATATTTCTTCATGCCCTGACGAAACCTACCAATTCTTCAAAATTAACGGAATGCATAGCTGATATAAAAAACTGGATGACAAGTAATCTCCTACAACTAAATTCTGAAAAAACAGATTCTAATTATTGGACAAAAAAACTTCCTCATACTAACCTAGAATATTGTGTAACACTTGATAGCTGCTCTGTCAAGTCTTCGTCGTCGTTTAGTAACCTGGGTGTGCTCTGATACCAATCTTTCATTTGAAAGTCACGTGTCTAGTATCTGTAAAACCGCATTTTTCCATCTTAAAAAAATATCTAAATTACATCATATGCTCTCAATAACAAATGCGGAAAAGTTAGTTCATGCGTTTATGACATCAAGGCTAGATTATTGTAAAGCTATTATGGGTGGTTGCCCTACACGCTTAATAAACAAAGTACAGCTGGTCCAAAACGCAGCCGCTAGAGTTCTTACCAGAACCAGAAAGTATGACCATATTAGCCCAGTTCTGTTAACACTCCCTATTAAAGCTCCCGTCGGCAACAATTTTTTGATCATATTCAGTGAAATCGACACTATAATCCGACAGAACAACATACATAAAGTGGTTTTAGAAAAAAGACCGAGCTTCTAACTCCACCTGGAGCGTGTTATTTGTTTTGGAAAAATCCACCCGTCCCGGATCATCGGGTCCAATCAGCGCAGGGGGGTGTGAGATCTGACTGTCAATCACAGGTCGTGCACACGCCAACCCTCGCGCACGTTACAATCACATGCACACGCCTGAAGTTCGCGCAGTAATGAAGAGTGATGGCGGAAAAGATTCCAGTGCCTCGGTTAACCTCAAGAGCTAGGTGGTCAAAAACAACACAGGAAAAGAGAACACCTGCTGAAAATAAAGTAGTAAAGAAAGAAAGTGCGTAAATAAACCAGGATCAACATCGGATCGGCATTTGAAAGGTGGAGAGATTTACGTGATTTAATTGGGTTCAAGCTGGATGCAGAGCTTGCAACATTTCTTCTCCACAGGTAATTGTGCTTTATCAACCAGTACCTTTATTTCTTAGTGTTATGTTAGTAATCTAAGTATGTTTGCCCTAATGTGTTGGTATGGATAGCTAACGTTAGCACTTGTTGGGCAGGTTCGTTTGTTTGCACTGAAATCCGTGTGAATGTAACGTTAGTTGGATAAACATGTCCAGATGAAGGGATAAAGTTCGGCTTTTAGGAAGAATCAATGCTACTCTATCTTTCTTACGAGAGTAAGAACAGTAGTAAAGCTACTGTTATTGCATGTGCTATCTTACTAGCTCTGATATATAAGCAGTAGAAAAATGTACAATGACCATGTCTGCCACATACAGCAATAATAGCGTTTCAGACAGACGATGGTGTTTTTTTACGTTTAATTGGTGGGTAATCCATTTCGTAACAATCTACTCCAAAATGACAAAACAACAATAACAAAATACTCCATGGTGTTGATGGATGCTGATGAGACGGGCGCGCTCACAGAAAATCTGGTGCACTGGCACTGACGAGCACGAAGCCACGAACTCGGTGGGAGGGTATTCGTTGATATTGGGGAAGGGGCATGAGAGTTGTAAACATTCAAAATTTTGCCTAAGTCCACTCAATCTGCAGGCTTGCCGACTGGAGCTTTAAACATTGTATAAAATTTAAAATACTGCTGATTACTTACAAAGCACTAAATGGTTTAGCTCCCCAGTACTTGAGCGAGCTCTTAACGCATTATAGTCCATCATGTCTATTGCGATCTCAAAATTCCAGCCAGTTGATAATACCTAGAATATCGAAATCGACTGCTGGCGGTAGATCCTTTTTCTATTTAGCACTAAAACTTTGGAACAGTCTTCCTAATAGTGTCCGGGAAGCAGACAAACTCTGTCAGTTCAAATCTAGACTAAAAACACATCTCTTAGCGCTAGCATACACAACACATTATAGACTTCTATAATTCAATGTTAGACTACATAGATTAGGTCAGCCGGAACCGGGAACACTTCTCATAAATCCTGATGTACTTGTTACAGCATAAGGAGGATGGCGTCTATGCTAATATTAGTCTCTCGGTTTATCCCGAGTTTTCCCGCAGTGTGCCGGATCCAGGCTGTATCCGGATCTGATGAAAGACCTGCGCCTGGGCACGACGACAACTAGAGCCCGACCGATATGGATTTTTGGGGGCCGATGCCGATACCGATATTAGGGAGTAAAAAAAGCCCGATACATCGGCCGATATTATTTATGTGTATATTATAATACAGTAGCAATATTATTTATGTGTATTATAGTACAGTATACCAGTCAAAAGTTTGGACACTTTCCTATTGGTGTGTACAAACTTTTGATGGGTACTTTACACAGTAGCTATAAACAGAATAAATATATTTTATAAACACGTTTTGCAATGATCACTCAAATGTGGTAATCAAACACTTGTGTGACACAGATATGAAATGGAGGCAGGGGGAATGATAGAATGAGAATTATACAGCTGAGCTGTAACCAAACTAGTTTGCATTGCATGTTATATTATATTATATTCTAAATACTGTTGCATAATCTTCACTAACAACGACTTTGTCTTTTAATTTAGTCATAACTTGTATCAATAAATATATAAAAAGTGTCACTGACAAAACCTTATTATCTTCTATTTTTACTCTTAATTCCTCTAATCTCTACCAGTGGAGGAAGAACTCAGATCTTTTTACTAAAGTAAAATGAATAATATCATAATGAAAACGTTTTTAATTACATATGTACAGTACTTTTATACTATTTTAAATAATTAGTAAGCAAAATGTACTAAACGTGAAATTAGGCTACTCTTAATGCAAAATGGCCCTATATAAAGTGTTATAATTATATACATTTTTGGAATATTGCTTGATGTTGTAACGTAGCGTTATCAGGCAGAATGAGCTTTAACACTGTGTCTACACCGGACGCGGCCGTTACTGCTCGCGTCGCAACAGCTGTTTACCCTAGACAAAGCAGAATCAGTTTACTGTCGGAGATCGCTCGCGCCACGCATTTTAATCAATGTTTCAACAACCAATTGCCTTAATAAATAAGAAGGCCTAAATATAGCAGACAATATAATCAGGACTTCTCAGCTGCGCGCTTGCAATAGTCACAAGCTCACACAATACGTGACAGAGGCTTGTAGCAGAGAAATCAATTCTGTGAATTACACTGCGCAAATCACAAGTAGGCTACTACCCACCGGATGAAGAAGGGTTGGCTCTCAGTCTCCACAGGCTACATAAAATATTCATTTTATTTTATTTTATTTTATGTGTTTGCATTTATGAGGAAAAAACAATGTTACAGACGCGACAGTTCAGCACTACGGACGTGAGCGCTCTGAAAGCGGCACTAATGCTTTGAAACTTTCACATAGACATCAAACAGAAAGCACAAAACCTTTCGTTTCAAAGTGAATTTCGTTTTGTATTAATTGTATCTTAATTTTAATCAATGTTTCATCAGCCATTTGCCTGGATTTAATTTATAAGAAGTAAATTTAGCAGACGATAGATAATCTCGACACGGAGGCGCCTGCGGGTGAACTGGAGCTCGTCTCATGAACCGAAACTCAGCGTATAGACCTGAGAATTGAAATGTCTACTTTTAAACAGAACAATTCAAAACGAAAGACAGACAGACTCATGTAATCGTATGAAATGTGCATTTCTCTCTGGCGCGCGCTCACTGAAGATCGCGAGTCAGCATCGTCAACTTCATCTTTGGCTGACACTGACTGAAAACACTTGTTTATTAATAAACAATTAAAATGTCTCCTTGCTATATTTGTTGTATTCATAATCATTATTTTTGCCAGTTCTTGTGACAGCTTTTAGGTGCTTTATTGGCAGCGCCACCCTTACATGAATCACCGTACCCGCATTTTTTAAAATATTCATTTATCGACCATTATAAATGCCGATACCGATAGTTAGGAAAATGCCTCAAATCGCCGATAATATCGGCCCGCCGATATATCGGTCGGGCTCTAACGACAATGCAGTCCTGAAATGTCAAAATGGTTTCTCCACGGTGAAGGCCTCCTTCCCTTCACCTCTGTACAGATAAAACGTTGTCGGGATAATTCCGCTTCACGTGACTACGCGGAAGCGATAAAAAAACTAACTTTAGCTAGACAATAACTTTATTCTAGAGCTGCTGTAAAGCCAAAATGATCGGTTACTTTAATTTCCTATTATCACTGTAGAGCTGCTTTGAAAATCTATATTGTTAAAAGTGCTATATAAATGCAGGTGACTTGACTTAAACGAGAGAATACTTGCTGAGACGGGTATTTTGACAATTTTGTGTTTGTCATAAGTGAACAGTTGAGTAACAAGTTTTATGGGCCATTCAGACAATTTTTTTTTAAATATAAAAATATATATTATATATATATATATATATATATATATATATATATATATATATATATATATATACACACACACATACACACAGGTGCTGGTCATATCATTAGAATATCATCAAAAAGTTGATTTATTTCAGTAATTCCATTCAAAAAGTGAAATTTGGATATTTTACAGGTCCTTCTCAAAATTAGCATATTGTGATAAAGTTCATTATTTTCCATAATGTAATGATAAAAATTAAACTTTCATATATTTTAGATTCATTGCACACCAACTGAAATATTTCAGGTCTTTTATTGTTTTAATACTGATGATTTTGGCATACAGCTCATGAAAACCCAAAATTCCAATCTCAAAAAATTAGCATATCATGAAAAGGGTCTCTAAACGAGCTATTAACCTAATCATCTGAATCAACTAATTAACTCTAAACACCTGCAAAAGATTCCCATCCCCATCATTGACACCCTCAAGTAAGAGGGTAAGACACAAAGAAATTTCTGAACAGATAGGCTGTTCCCAGAGTCCTGTATAAAGGCACCTCAGTGGGAAGTCTGTGGGAAGGAAAAAAGGAAAAAGTGTGGCAAAAAACGCTGCACAACGAGAAGAGGTGACCGGACCCTGAGGAAGATTGTGGAGAAGGACCGATTCCAGACCTTGGGGGACCTGCGGAAGCAGTGGACTGAGTCTGGAGTAGAAACATCCAGAGCCACCGTGCACAGGCGTGTGCTGGAAATGGGCTACAGGTGCTGCATTCCCCAGGTCAAGCCACTTTTGAACCAGAAACAGCGGCAGAAGTGCCTGACCTGGCTACAGAGAAGCAGTATTGACTACCAGCTACAGCGTGCTAACGTCAAAAATCCAGCTGTATTCTAACAGTAACTTAGGTCTTAACTTTCGGGAGTCTCCCGCATATTGATAGCGGCTCCCTGATGCCCGAAAATTAGTTCAAATCTCCCGGAATCTATAGCGCGCATGCGAGACAGAACATACTGTGCTCCAAACCGTATAGCGCGCACAGCAGAGAGGGAGAGAGCGAGAGACCTTGTGTGTGTGCCTCATGGAAGCTAGTCAAAGCGGGCCGCCACAAATAAATGAACGTATGGGGAACCCTATGGAGCTCAGACGTCCATTACCAGTATGCTCAGTCTAACCGCACAATTTTTAAAAAACGCAAAAAATTTAAATGCACTTCGTTTTTATGAGAGAACATTTAATTTTAAAACCTTTCTGCAGGACAGTAGGCCTGTACATTATTATTTAATGTACACATGAGTGGGGTTAAGTTAAACATTTTAGTTTGAATTTTATTTTATACTGTGCATTGTTGAAATATGCTAAATAAATATTTGCATAATTTGTAATTGATTTATTCTTTGAAACTTTAATATTGATTTATGCAATTGCAATGCCTTGATTTTAGTATAGTTAGTACACAGTCATAGCCATAAATGCAATGGTACTAGTAATTGGCATAATTTCTTTCGGTGTTTCGGTTTTCGGCCTTGGTTTCCTCTTTTTCGGTTTCGGCCAAGAATTTTCATTTCAGTGCATCCCTAGTTACATTCTTTCAGCAGTCAGTTATAGGCCTAACATATGCTATTCAAGAAGGGGGGCTTCATTTTACTAATTTATTTTTTAATTTTTATTCTTTAATTTATTTTTTATTTTACTAATTTATTTATTTTAAGCTATATTGTGCTTTGTTTAAATAATATCTGCTGGAATGAAAAAAAATCAGTGTTAAATAAATTGTATTTTTGCAATTTGATTTTTTTCTCTGAAAAGCAAGACAAAATGGTAAAAAAGCATATTTTTACTATTTAATTAAATGCAATGGTGAAAAAATTGGTAAAATAAATGGAAAAAATGTGAAATGTTCGGTATTCGGCCTTCGGCCAAGCGTTTCATTATTATTCGGCTTCGGCCAAGAATTTTCATTTCGGTGCATCCCTAAAAAAAAAACCTGCTCTGACTTTTTTTGTTCAATGCATTACACCGGCACAAAGATCCCAGTGCCGCCAATTAAGCAAAACTAAACAAATAGGCCGCCGATGTGCAAGTTTTATGGGCCGTTCAGACAAAAAAAAAAGTTTGTGTATCTGTTTATGTATATGTCTATATATATGATCAGATCCACGTCATCTTTATCTTGCCGATACTGGCCCAGAGCGCTAGATCGTGGGGAGAAAAAAATATGATCCAATACCCATCCAACACAAACCATGGGAAAAATCTAGCTTAAACCATCGCCTAAATGCTTGAATATTAGCATTTTCCTTGCTGCGACATCCAGTTAAGCGGTGCAGCCCGTCACGTGATAACAGTAGAAGCCTTGAAGAACTTGCACGTGAGCATCGGATGCGTTTTCCTTTTCTGTGCCGCGTTCCTCTCATATTCAGCGTAGAAATCGGAATGTTTGGATTTAAGGTGATAAATTAAACCCCGACGTGGAGAAAGTCTTTGCAGATGCACCCCCTCTTGAAATTTCGGCTTTACATATTTTGCAGATCGCTGTCCGTGTGTCTCTCAGATATAGCCTACTGAAATACGTCCACACCGCAGACATGTTGCTTCAGACAAGCACTTGCATGTCGCCGCCGTTTCTGTTTGCGTCATCACAACATTTCGGACCGTATTGTTTCGGTGATAAAAGTCTTTCGGCCGAAAACCGAAAATGCACTTTTAGGTCATTTTCAGCCGAAAATTTCCGGTGGCCGAATATTTGGTGCATCCCTAAATGTAACAAAAAAAAGTGCATTGAAAAGTGCAAAAAAAATTCACTTTTCAACAACAAATGAATAACTGTCCTAGACATAAGCCTACTTTTGCGGTTTACATACACTTTATTGTGGGCGTTGACAGGTTTGCATGGATTGCCTCAGATCATTTGGGTTTCAATATAGCGCGCGCTCTCCGTGGCGATTAGCAGATAAGGAATTGCCATGAGAACTAGAGTGCGGATCGGGCCGCATTTTTCTGTCCGAGCCCGGCCCGCGTCCGACAGGGCAGTAACCGAACCCAACCCGAGCCCGAGAACAGTTAAAAATCTCTTTTTATTTCTCATACCAATGACACGTACGTTTGATTGTGTAGAAAGCCCGCTTTTATTTAGCAACTGGAAGGCATTCGGAAATGTTTACAGATGTCCGCAACGCATCAGCGTGCGCCGCACACGGCCAACAAAGCGCATGTTATTGAAGTTACATGGAATTCCCGGTCCTCTTGCTGTCATATTTCATGAGAAATCCACAACCCTTACATTGAACATAACCAACATGTTCATCACTATCGGCCTTGACAACTATGTAGACACAGTAGACTTTCCTTTATTTTCGGTGGTTTTAAAATCTTAGGCCAACTTCTTTTTTACGTCTTCCATCGTTGCGCTGCAAGCGCACAGCAGAGAGGGAGAGAGCCAGAGACCTTGTGTGTGTGCCTCATGAAAGCTAGTCAAAGCGGGCCGCCACAAATAAATGAACGTATGGGGAACCCTATGGAGCTCAGACGTCCAATACCAGTATGCCAAATATGCAATATTATGCACGCACGTGTTGCGCGTTGTCACAGCAACAAACAAATTACCGCATACATGAAGATAGATTAAGGTAATATTTTAAATTTATTTTAATCATAAAAACAAACATTTGCATCCAGTTTAACATTATAATAAGCTGTTTTAAATTTCAAATGTTCAATGCCTCATCGCGCCGACGTGACCGAGCCCGACCCGAACGTCATTTCAAAATATGTGTCCGAACCCGGCCCAGCCCGTCGGATACCGTCGGGTCCCGTCTGGCTCGGTTCGGGTATCCATCCTCTGAGAACGACTGACATCTCTCTTTTCATACAGATTACATAAACAGAATATTTGTTTTCGTTTTGAATTTGATCATTTAAAAGTAGAAAATTAAATGATTATAAAGATATATTGCCTTTGCCTGTGTGACTAGTATTGGCTGAGTTTTGTTTAAGTTTAGAGACGTGCTCCAGAAAAAAAGTTTACGGAGACAAAGGCAGAGAGCACACCGTTTATTTTCTTTATTTTACAAAAGCACAGTTTTGTTTCGATTGTAAGTGGACACAAGTAGACATTTAACAGTTTATTTTTTCTGCATTTAAGTGACCATAAATGACTGAGTATTTAAGTCTATTTTGCTGTTATGTGAAAAAAATCCAGCAAAACGCGGCAGCGCGTATATCAACTACAGAGGGTTACAAGACGCTTCAGTGCTGCTAGTAAGGGTATAACGTCTGCCACAGATGCATCAGATGAGTTTCTCTTTTGTTATCTGCTCAAAGTGGGCATGTTGGCTGCATTTATAAAGCGCGCGCCTCTCATTCTCCGCTGGTTACTATTTGATCGCGTCATCAAAAACGTCATTGTTCGGTCAAATTTATTCGGTCTTTTTATTTATTCGGCCTATATAATAATTTCGGTTGCCGAACATTCGATCCATCCCTATTTTTTTTCTCACAGACCGGCCCATCAAACACGTAGATCATCAGCGGCCCATTGGTTCTTTTCTTGATTGACACTGGGCTGGTCCAATCACATCTTTAAACACCTCCCCCACTGGTCTCTGAGCGAGAGTGCAGTGTCAGTGTGTATCTTTCAAAATAGTCAGATGGAGAAGAAACACAAGGAATGTGCAGAGAAATATCTTAAAGAAACAAGCCCTTCCTGTTTCTTTTTTTCACAAATGAGGTAGGCTTGGGCGGTATGCAAATTTTGATACCGTCAAACCTCCTCCCTATTTTACCGGGGTATAGGGTATTACCGTGACTAATTAAAAATTATGACATAAGGCTCAGACAGCGTCACCAAACTGTTGGCTTGTGCCTACACCATTCAGAAAGTGAATACCAGATCAGGCAAAAAAAAAAAAAAAAAGAACAAAAAAAAATCAAGGCCAACCCGTGCACGTTGTGTCTGATTGACTATTTTTAATACGTGGGCCGTTATAATATGGTGGCGCCAAATAATTTTTTAACCCAGGTGCTGAGGGGGTGATATATATAAATACTATTTATACATGAGCAAAAATGGGACAATTAATAATATTTAATTATTTTAATTATGACAATTGTATTCATTTTATTAATTTAAATTAAATTAACAAGCAACAAGCAAGAAGTGCATTTGTAAATCCGGTGACACGCGAAAAAAATATATCTCAATATTTTCAAAGTTTTGTTGATGATAATTTTGATATTTGATAGATTATATTTGTAAGACTGGAAAAACTTGAAGGACTTTAAGAGAGGGCCACTCTCTGAGAAAACAAAGGAAATTAACATTTGAACTCCCCCTCATGCACTATTGAGACGAAGGTCTCACCTCCCTCATCCTAATCTACATTTCTCTCCCCCATTCTTCATCCTGGCAGAGATCTCCCAAACTCACACAAGAATCTAAATGGTTTAATGTGAATGATTATGATCTAGTTTTATACATATTTGGTATTATTTGAAATGTCTCGGTACGATTGGTACAAATGTCTCATTCCCAAAGAAGGAAACCCAAAAGGTAATAAAGTTCTTAGGAAGTTTAGAAATATCTTCCACACCCTCCAATACTGGAGGGTGTGTCTTTGAGTTAACACCTTCGACCATTTGACTGAATGCTAATTTTCCACTACTAGCAAATGGTGACTTACAGGTAAATTTCCACTGTGAATGATGTTTAGATTTGAAATGAGGTCTGGGTATATAATGAAACGCAACGAGAGCTCAGGGCCTTTTCTATATCTGAGATGGGCCCGTGAGGCTGAGAGTTGCGAGACTCTCAGCCTCACGCATTTCTTGTCGGGGAAAACTTTTTCCTCTTTGTTCTAGAGCATTTGATGTTTTGCATTGATTATCCTTGAATTGATTATGAAATTATAATGATACATTTACCTGACATATTAAATTGTGACATGTGATTATTCTAATTGACTTTGACATTATTTGCATTCAAAAGTTTAAAAGAATAGTAAAACATTCGCTCACATTTAATGATGCACAGATATCATTAAAGCCTTTTCATTTATGGAGTCAGATGAAATAACGAGAAAATACATTTGAGAAAATGTATTGCATTTAACCAAAAATATTTTGCCGCGAGACCTTCACCGCTAATTCGAATACCGCCATTGGATCGAGTTAGACGGCCTTACATATTTTACTGATTGTGTTTGTGTATTGGTGCTGTGGCTGGTTTAGGCCTGTTGTTGACAGCAGACTCATGAAGATATTCATATTTTTCATATTCTATGCTGTGGTCAGTTCACAGTAGTGACAGAAATGATTAATTAATGTCCAATATTTGCCACCTTAAATGGATTTCCAGGAGCATTTTCACCTATATATGGACATTTTTTCTAAACTTATTTAGAGTTATGCATCACCTTTTATGTCAAATACTAACATTCAAATTAAATTATACAGTAATTATACTTACTTATACAATAATACTTAATACACAATAATTATACAGTACCACTGTTACCAGTCAAATTAATCATTCAATCAAAATCCATCTTTGCAGTGCAGAGGTGACACACAAGCGGCATCAGAAGTGGCATTAATATTTAATTACAGTCCATTTACGATTGCAAAAATAAAGCTATGAGATCGTTTTTTTTTTTTAAATCAACGTTTTAATTAAAGGGTACTTTAAATATGAAACTAAAACCGCCAGTAGGCCGCGGCAATCACTGTCTTAAGTGAGTTGAGGGAGTCATTCATTCAACCGAATCGTTCAAACGGCTGATTCATTCGGGAAAGAAGCAAGTGATTGTTCATTGAATCGTTAAAATGACTCATCGCTGTCTGTTGCATTGAGACTCTGCTACGGTTTCACATTGAAATTCTAGTCGGCGAAATAAAGGGAAAACAAACAATATTGACAATATGGTGTCTAAAAAGTAACACAATATTAAATTATTTTTAATTTATCTATTGTATATAGAGGTGGGTGATATATCGTTTAGACGATAATATCCAAATTGTTGTCTGGACGATATGCAAAATTGGGATTTCGAATATTTCATAATTTGTACAATCCGACCCCCCAAACATGAAAAGAGCTGAAGGAAGTTAAAGAGAAAACAAATAACACACACTATAACCTTCCAAACAATTATATGTAGCGAGTTTAATACTGTAGGGGTTTGTTTGACTATTTTATTTTTTTTACAAAATCACGATTGTACCTCAATTGCACGAGAGTAAGCTGCTAAAGTTACTAATTTGCAATATACAACTACGAAGATCTTACCTGTGTGTTATGACGTTTAGGTTGAAGCAACAATCCAAAATGGTAAAGAGAAGGCAAAATATGCGTTGTTTGTGGAAAAATGATCTTAAGTTAAAAAGTTTTTCTTAAATGTCTGTGGCGTCCTCGAGTGGCGAGCTTCGTGATTGCATCGTTAGAAAATTGCGTTGTATGAGTCCAAAAGATGGAATACATTTCCCCAAGAGTTCGGTTCCGTACGCATTACAAAGCGAACCATTCCGGTGGTTGGACCATTTTTCCTGCCGACCAAAATCCGCGCTGGAGCGAACACCACAATGTAGCGCAACATCAACTGGCAAATGTAATGAAAGCTGAACGAAACTCATTATTTTGTGCTTTACGGACCATTTATCATTTCGGACAAATATCAGTGCAGCGCGATCCGATCTTTAAGCGACACCGTTACCACATAAGAGATCCAGTAACCAAAGCATTTGAATTCGCCACTTAGGTAATAACATCGCTACGAGATCTAGTGAGAAGCATTACAATTTCTCCATTATTAACTGATCAAACAGCACTGACGTGGAAACCAGGAGAAACATTGTTCCGTGAATGAACTAGTTATAGGTTAAGTCCACAGATCATTCACCATGGATTTAATGTAGTAACACTAACTTGTAACCATGGAAGTTTGGCAGAAATATTAAAATGCTTTCAAGTACGTCACACATCTTTTTCCAGCACTTCAAAACTCAAATGTTATATGTTATTTAAATTTTATTTTTAATGTGATGACCAAAACATTATTTGTTCATCCTTCAAAGATTACCCCCATTTATAAAACTAAAAGTTTCAAGATGTAGGAAAACTCACAATTATTTAAAAATAATTTTTTCTATTAATAAATAGGAAATTTCTATGGAATTTCTTTATTTTTGCTGTATCGAAAACGTACCGAACCGTGACACCAATGTATCGTATCAAAACAAACCGTGAATTTTGTGAACCGTTACACCCATATTAAAAATATAAAAGAACAATAAAGACTTTGAATAATAAATGACTATTGAATAATATTTTATTATTTTAAAAAGTTTAGGAGTCTTTAAATCAATAATGTCTCATATCTTTATGTACTAGAAATTCTATACAATAATAGGTCAAATGCAGCAAGTCAAAAGACCAACTGGACCTTCTTTACCAGTTTGCACACATTTCTTTGAAGGATTGCAAAAATATCGTCTGAATATCGATATCGAGATACTGAAAAAAAATATCGAGATATTCATTTTTGTCAATATCTCCCACCCCTAATTGTATAACATATATCACACTTGTGCACGGGAAAACGGCACTCTTACTGATGTGATATATTTATATCATATTATGTTCTTATATTAGAATAAGACAAAAACTAATTTGGGGACATAACATTACCTATGGACTGCACACATCACGCAGTGACAGCACGAGAGACAAATGCGATGTCAGCTCACAGTGCCTCGTACATCGTTAAAACAATGATTACAATATCATAATAGACAATACACGTCGCACACCCCACGCACATAAAGAATGAACTTACAACTGAACTGACATTTCCCAACTTTCTTCTTCTCTCCTCTCTCGCATGCAGGAGACACGTCATTCTGCCGTGAATGTGATGCGAATTGTCACGTGAACAATCAAATCCACAAAGATAGAATAATAAAAAATTATACGTAAGCCTACGCTAATTAGATGGTTTTAATTTGGAAAACATTTAGACATGTCTAAGTCGAAGTGTCATCTAAAATTTAAGACCTTTCATAAGTAAAAATAAGACTTAAGACTTTTTATGGCATAGTTACTTTTTATCCATTGTTCTTTGAATTATCGGTCTACATCATTGTCTTCCAAGTATCAGAATTCATCCTGTCTTCGTGTTCATGATCAGACGTACGGTTGCATCAGGCATAAAAAAAAAATTGTTTGGTTCCGGTTTCCGACCGACCCTGTCAATTTATGTGCGACCCAATTTTATTTTATGAGCTTGGGGAAGAAATAATACAAATTAAATAAATACACAAATAATAAACTTTGAGGCGAACTATAATTTATGTTTTTGTACAGCACCGTATTTGTATAGCCTGTTGTCCTCCAGCAATGCTAACAAACGAGGCAGCCACGGGCGTTCACACATCGTTGTTGTCCTGTAGATGCACTGCTGCGCTCGTGACAGGGCGCATGAACTGAACGAGCAGAGATAGAGAGAGAACCCCGGTCGCGCGCACGCACTCTCTCTGCGGAGCCAGGCGAAAGTATAGGCTTCAGCGTCTCAAAACTAAGCACCGTCTTGCTCTCTCTCCCTCGCACATATTAATGAAAATAAATCGACACGATGGCAAGGTCGGAAGACTAAAGTTTAATGTGGAGCATTCGGAGATTTATTTTTTCCTGAATTACCGCTGGGTGGGAATTGTGCTAAAATACGTTGCCTTATCTTCTCTGAAAGGCGTTCCACACATTCAGCTGACATATAAACCACACTTTAAATAAACAAAAAAACTATCCAGTGATGAAATGTTTTCTGTGATGACACAAATCTTGTGGGATGTCCTAACCGCCGTGATAATCACACAACGCGCACACGTCCGGTAATGACACGTCTAATTCGCGAACTAATAACTCATTTGAACCGATTCGTTTTAATGAATGGTTAAAACAACTGATCTTTCCAACACTGAACTCACGAGACGTCTGAATCGGTGTATAACTAATCGGAAACACTTTACAATAAGGCAACCCCGTTTGCCCCCGCGCACACATTTAAAATCAGCGTGTGTGTGTGTAACATGCTGGGACACACAAGGTGGTAGAGTACATGTACATGTAGGCTATGTTATGAAAAAATAGAGTAGCTTATCAATCGCTACTGTAAATAAAATAAAAAATAATAATAATAATTTCCTTCCTATCCCTTGCTGCCACTAAAAAAAATTAAAATTAAAATAAAAAATAAAATAAAAGTCCCTACCGACCCATGACCTCAACTGACAACCAACCGGAACCAAACTTTTTTTTTTTTACGCCTCAGTGTCCTTATTTGCACATACATTTCATTTTAAGATGACGTGATTAAATATGTGCGCACACGGTGCTGGTTCATGTTTAGAGCCTGAAAGGTATATGAAATATGTCCATAACTTGAAAAGCGCTTGCTCTGGTCCATATGTGAACGATATGATCCGCGTTGCGAGCGTTGTTGAACTCATCGCAACGCTTCAGTGCATGTTTTTTGAATTCTCCACTTTAATGCGATCTCCTGGTAATCCAGCCCAGTGCTTGGATTGAACAAGCTGTTTCTCATGAATAAATGCTCAGGGCCAGCTGACGTAGAATCGCGCCTGCAGCGAATCAAACCGACCAAGCCAGCTACTGCAGCCAGCTTCTACCTCACATTCCGTGTCATTGGTTCGACACTGCTTTTCAACCCGGAACAACGAAATTGCTCGGAAAAAACACGTATTGATAACATTTATGAGTGCTTTTAGTTAGGGATGCACAGATTTTTGATACCGATCCGATACCAGTGTGTTTTTTTTTATCAAGTAGAATTTCTATAACTGTGTGTTGAACTGATAATCACTCGTGTAAAAAACAATCTACTTAATACAAACAATTTCATTATAAAGAAAAACAACAAATAAAAATATATGATCATAATCTATGACAAAAATGCTATTATAAACTAGATTAGTGAATAATTCAGCATTAAAATTTACTCATTAAGAAAAATCACAAGTGCACAATTTATAAAATCTGAACATTTAGTGAAAAAAAATTTAGTGGGGAACAAATGAGACAATAAGTGTAGTACTAAATCTGGTAAAAGATTACATATTGCTCTTTGTATTGTTGTAAAATATATTAATGAAAAACAAGATAAAAAAATCTAAAAGATAAAAAAATAGTAGGATATACTATAAAATTAAGACATTTTTTAAATGTATAGCTCAGCTGTTTAATGAGGCAGCAACATATGATAGCTAGGGCAGAACAAGAAAGTATTATGATATGAAAGGCTCCAATACAGGGCGGCACAAAAGCGCTTATGCGCATCCCGAGCGCAGAATGATGTGCTTGGAAGCGTGTCACAGCGTGCAGTCTTCGAGTCCGCATTGCAAAGTTCAAAGCACTAAAGATTTACATATAGATGCGTAGTGTATTATACAGTATCCATCTATGCAAAAGTTTATTCAGCCTTTTCTTTTAACAGTTACTGTACGCGTGAAGAACAATTATAGTGCTCTCTACCCCAGTGTTTTGATCTACCAGACACCCGGTAGAAAGTAACATGATTAAGGTACAGCAATACAGTCCAGCAAGACAAAGTCATTTTATGCGAAACCATAGACCTTTATCTAAAGATCAAAACAAAGAATGGCAGTTAGGGTTGGGCGGTATTTCGGTAATATCGTATACCGCGGGGTCTTAAAATAGCAACGGTATCAGTTTCAATACCGTCATTACCGGCACTTATATATAATATATAAATATAATTTATTCAATGCCTAAAAATGCTTATGTAGTTGTCATCAAGTGACAGTGTGGAGGAGAGCGAGAGAGAGAGAGAGAAGGGAGAGGCGGTAAATACTGACGAGGCAATTTGTAAATGTTGCAATAAAAAAGGTGACCGCGAGAGATGGAAACACCTCTAACCTAATGTCGCATCTCCGAAACAACCACCCACTCAGTGGTGCGAGGATGCATTTTGCCCCGAGTTCATTAAATAAGCGCATTAGTTTATATTTGTTAAAATATTATAATGTCATTTTTTTTACGTTGATAATGAAAACTGAACAGCACGAGTAAGATGGGATCCATCGGGAGTCAGACATTGACCACTTAATTAAGTTTCATTTTGTAAAAGGCCTTTAAAGTGAATTTCGTTTTGTATAAATTGTATCTTAATTTTAATAATTTTTTTATCAACCAATAATAAATAAGAATCAAATATAGCAGACAACATAATCATGACATGATCGTGCGCTGGCGCGCCGCGGTCACTTGCATTGAAATCTCATCATAAATTAACCGAAACTCAGTGTATGTCTCACAGACATGACAGATATCTAAATAAAGCTTGAAATTTCATTAAACGAAACAATTCAAAACGAAAAGAAATAGGCTACTCGCTGATTATTTAATCCATGATGTGCATTTCTATGCGCGTTCATACGGAAATGGCGATCAAATTAAACGAAACTATTCAAAACGAAAATAAATAGGCTAGCCTACTCTCTCATTATTCAATCCATGATGTGCATTGCTCTCTATCGTTCACTATGGAGATGGCGATTCGTCAATTTCTTTAAACGAAACAATTCAAAAGGAAAAGAAATATAGGCAGCATACTCTCTGATTAATCCATGATGTGCATTTCTCTCTCTAGGCGCGTTCACTACGGAGATATCAATCGTCAATTTCTTTAAAACGAAACAATTCAAAACGAAAAGAAAAAGGCTAGCCTATACCTTCTGATTATGTAATCCATGATTTGCATTTCTCTCTATATATGCGCTTTCACTAGGAGATGGCGATCGTCAACTTAATCTTTGCAGCACTGACAGAAAAGTTGTATTAATAAAAATCAATGGACGCGTGTCACCGGATTTACAAATGCACTTCTTGCTTGTTAATTTAATTTAAATTAATTAATAAAATGAATACAATTGTCAAAATTAAAATAATTAAATATTATTAAATGTCCCCATTTTGCTCATTTATAAATAGTATTTATATCTACCACCCCCTCAGCACCTGGGTTAAAAAATTATTTGGCACCACCATATTATAACTGCCCATGTATTAAAAATAGTCGAGTCTAAATAGGGCTCCGGCTCATAATTACATTTAATGCCGTCAGCAGGGATCAGACACAACGTGCACGGGTTGGCCTTGATTTTTTTTTTTTTTTTTCATCTGGTATTCAGTTTCTGAAAGGTGTAGGCAAAAGCCAACAGTTTGGTGAAGCTGTCTGAGCCTTATGTCATAATTTTTAATTAGTCACGTTAATACCTTATACCCCGGTAAAATAGGGAGGAGGTTATGACGGTATCAAAATTTGGATACCGCCCAAGCCTAATGGCAGTATAGGAGCTGATACGGAGTATCGGATCGGTGCATCCCTACTTTTAGTGTTGTCAGTGATGTGCAACCTGTACATATCTGTTCACATCTCAAAAAAAATATTTTGGGGTTTCATGGCCCTTTTGTGTCCCCGGCTTGAGGCAAAGTTTGCGTGTGCACCTGAAAATTCTCCCATGTGTTGTGGTCATAAAGAGATGGTTCTACATCTAAAACTCAATTTAGGTCAAGAATTTTTTTTTTTTTAAAGACAGAAACAATTGTGTGCCAGGATGGCCAAGTTTCAGTCAATGGTGGCCACCAACTAGCTCCACCCCTTAAATGTATTTGACCTGTGCATAAATGTTTTATTTTTATTACTCTTTTGTAAACTGTTTTTTGTCAGTAATTATGAATATGTTCATATAATGAACATAAACCAATCAAGAATTCATGGTTGAAATTAGGTTGAATTCAAAGTTGAAGAGGGCAGTTTTTTTTCTTCAACTTTCACATAGAGGGAGATCTATTTATAGGCGTCCTTTCAATTACCTGAAAAAAAGACAGGTTTTCACCCAAATCTCAACGTTGTTCAGCTATCTGGCAAAGTCGTCTTTTCAACGAGTTTTTGCTGGGTGATCACGTGGGCCTCTAGGATACAGTCCAGGGGAGTCTGCGGGGGAACTCCGTCGATTCGACGCAGAAGCATAAAACAGGCTTCAGCCTGCCCTATACGTTTATCTGCCCCTGGCAGGTACCACCCAATTGAATCCTTATGAATTTTAACTGCACTTACTGTAGCTTTGAAAGCCTTTTCCATGTAGACATCATCTTCTTTCCAAACTCTGACAACCTAAAACACACAAAAAAACATGTGAAACTGCACACATCATGTGAAACTGGATTATTCTTATAGGAAACATGTCTCCATCCTTACCCTGTCATCAGTAACGACCACATATTCCTGGGACTTCGTGTTAAACACAGCGGGGCAGGTGATTATCTGCCCATGTTTCACTGTCCAACTGCCCGTAGGCTTCTGATCAGACACCTATTAATCAAGATATCGGTTAAACAGCAACACAAACAGCTACTAATTCACTTTCTGAATAACAATTACAGAATGAAAAAATAAAATAGCATTAGATGCCGTTGGAGAATTTTCTGTGTTTGTGATGTAGCGCTCATGTTTAGGCTAAGTTACATGCTAGAATTTAACTCAGCACTGCATGCAATCCGTTCTGAGACAAACCGTATTTACATCTAACTCATTTTACCTTGTAAACAGTAACAGATCTCGAAGCGTCAGTGACGAGGACATGGTCGATATCTCTACCCAGTTCAATCCCCAGAATTCCTGAATTCGAAGAATTTTGCGCTGGTCCAATTCCACACAGTGTGTATCCTTCAAACAACGCAGCCATGTTTCCTTCCACGCGGGCCGAGTGATTCTTCTTCTTCTTCTTCTTCTGTTGTTTTATGGCGGGTTGGCAAGCCAACGTAAAAGGTGCATTACCGCCACCTACTGATCTGGAGTGTGGAGTGCGCTTGGGTAGTTTTGGAAGAATATGCAATGAATCAATGAGGGGAAACAGCAAATAATAATAAAATACTTATATATATATATATATATATATATATATATATATATATATATATATATATATATATATATATACTAAAAAAATAAATAAACACTACACCTAGATTATATTCATTGTTCCTGTATCTTTGACTGTCTTGCCTCGTTTCCTAACAATACTTTTATTGAATTCCCATCAATTCCCATCCATCCCAACTCTTGTATTAACTGCATTCTCTCCCTTACATATTCAGCACACTCAAAAATAATATGCTGCACAGTTTCTGGTTCTCCGCATTTGTCACAATTTCCTGTTTCATGTTTCCCTATTTTAAAAAGACTGTAGTTTAATGCAGTATGACCAATTCTTAACCTTGAAATAATTATATCTTTTTTCCTATTTCCATATCTTTTCCTCTCCTTTCCAATAAACTCCTGAATCTGATATAGATGTCTTCCTTTAGACTCATTATTCCATATCGTTTGCCATTTCTTTCTAATTTCAATTGATATCAATCTCTTGATTTCCGATTTACTTAATACATTCATTTCTATTTGCTGATGATTTAATGCCTTCTTTGCCAGCTTGTCCGCTTCCTCATTTCCATCCACACCCACATGCGCTGGCACCCAGAGGAAGTATACCAATAATCCTAACTGCCTTGTTCTCAAATATTAAATCTTGCCTAGTTTCAGATTTTCCACTTATTAGGCTATTCAGAGTAGCAATTGAGTCAGTACATATCACAGTTCTTACTGGTTGAACTTCTTCGATCCACTATAGCGACAATATGATAGCTAATGCTTCAGTATGTAAATACTGACACACAGGGGCGGCGCTAGGGGTGGGCCAAAGTGGCTGGAGGCCCGAATGTTTTCAGTAAAGCCCCGAATGTTTTTATTACCATGCATTGTACGCACCATCACTGAGTTTTATTTACTTTATTAAATGTATGAATTTAATTAATTAAATGAATGTAAATGAATTTAATTAATTAAATGTATATCTCTCGACTCTCACATCTACAGTGTCCGTCAATATACGCGTTGTCATTCAAACCGACAAGAACCGCCCACTCAGGCTAGTGCTTCTGACTGACATGTAAACTGGCCAACCATCGACGGGAAGTTCAGCGTCTGTACGATCATCCAGCCAATGAAATTAGATATTTTGGAGGCAGGCGGTTTGTTGATGTGTAAATTAGTTAAGCTTAACCATTTTTGGCTCCTTGCCTTGGTCTACTCTTAACGCGAGGCAAGATCCTTCAAACGAGCCTAGTGTCCGACTTCACGTCTCCGTTTTAACTCCTCTCCCGCCTGCAATCGGCGAACGTCGTAGAACATATCTTAATCCAAGAAATGTCACAAAAAGATAAATACAGTCGCCATTTACAATTACAATTTATCCTTTCTTATATAGTTCCCATATATGTTTGTCTACAAATCACCATGTTTCCATATGTTTCGTTGTGATGACCCAGTGGCCTAATGGATAAGGCATCAGCCTCCGGAGCTGGGGATTGTGGGTTCGAGTCCCATCTGGGTCGATCAACTATAGCAATTTTTTTTGGTACTGTACTGTCAAATAGTATATTAATTAAAGCGAGTGATGTTACATTCATGATGGAATCTTTTTTTCTTGGTCTTCACCCTGTTTAAATTTTCGTTTACTGAAGTTCCTCCCCTTTGAAGTGTTTTGCTGCTTTGTTGGATTTTCATGCTTAAAGATGAACTGAACTGATATTTGAGAAAAGGTGATATAACAGATGCATTTTATTTATTCTCATTGGTACAATTATTAAAATGGCAGAATTTGTTAAAAGGGATAAAATGGTACGTTGAAAATGCTGTTTTTGTCCTTTTTGTCATACTGTATTGCCCCTGGCTGTAGTAATGAATTGTATAGGGCTAAGGCAGCTGGGGTTACGGTACATTTTCACAGGCTACCTTTGACAAGGAAACGAGCCCTCAAGTCATGGCTAGCTGCCTTAAAACGGTCTAGACCTCCGACAGCCCCTGGATTTCGAGTCTGTAGTGAGCATTTTTTAGCGACAGACTATTTAGAGATATACTTTTGTCAATATGTACATGAAGCGTCTGACAATGTCTGCATCAAATGTTTTATTTAGCCAAGTTACAAGCCCAACGCATAACTTTACTCGAATCCTTGATATTCGGCTTAGGGGAAAAGATCCCTGATGTATAGTTCACTGCACATTCCTCCTTCCCAAATGCCCCCTCGCCCAAAGAGTGAACTGCCGGTATGCTGTCAATCTTTGTCTGAGAAAAAGATATAACATGTTAAGCTAGCCTAGCCCTGTCGCCAACTCATAAAATACACTGTTACATACCAGCTACTTCTGCGGCGCTCCAGCGTCTCAGCTCGGACATCCCTTAAAGCCCAATTTATACTTCTGCGTCGAACTTACGCCGTAGCTACGCCGTAGGCTGTGCGTAGCGCGCGTACCCTCCGGCGTACCCTGACGTGCACCTCTCCAAAAATGTAACAACGCGTCTATTCTACGCGGACGCAAGCGCTGTGATTGGTCTGCTCAAACCGCTCCCTCGTGTTTCACATACTCCCTCTGCGTGCGTCAACGCGGACAACGACGCAGAAGTATAAATTAAAACCAAAGCGTAGTCTACGGCGTAGAGGCTCCGGCGTAGGTCCGACGCAGAAGTATAAATCAGCCTTGATATAGCATAGCCACCTCCAACACGTCTCTCTCACCGCACAGCATCCGAAATGAACGGTGCATGGTGATGCATTTTTCGCCGATCAATAAATGTTCCAGGTTGCCCCAGGCGCGGATTTATGGGCGGGCCTGGGTGGGCACGTGCCCACCCAGATTGACAGGTGGCCCACCCAATCTGATTAATAAAAACGAAATTTAAATTTTTAATTTTAATAATAATAATAATAATGAATTAAGTTTGGCCATATACGGCCCGCCGAACACTTTATATGAGATATGACAAGCCTGAGCGCGTCCATCTCTGGCTCAGCGCCAGCCAACGCGCGAACGCACAGTTTGAATCTGGCAGTTATGCCATGTCACTGTACATATTTTGTCTAGACTTTGACACCCTTGCAAGGAGAGGGGACGAGGCTCATTGTTCACATGAACACCGTGTCTTGGAAAGACAAAGACGGGCCCGTTCACATATAGCGTCTTTTGCGCGCTCAAGTTTGTTATTTCAGATGTACGCGCTCATAATGGAAGCGACGCGGTCGTGAAAGACGTGGTCAGGCATCTGATTGACTCGTCAAACTCATGCGTTTCGACTGTCAAGGGACTCGATATTTGTCCTTAACGTGCGCTTTGTGGTCACGGAAAAAGCGCTTCAGAAACGCGCGTTTTTTGCATCAAAACGTGCGACCTCGACGTGTGATCTGCTATTTAAATGATATTGTTTCTGTCTGCAGGTGTTTTATGCCTCTGAAGTGTTTTTGTAACAAGAAAAGAAAAACAACTCTCGGTTTCAAGTTCACTGTTTTTTATTTCAGCACCTCGGACAGTCCCTTAATCTCTTCGTTCGAGACACATCTCGCAAATTTTCCAGTTGTAATTCCGGTAACACTTTACAATAAAGTTTCATACAATGTTTTTTTTTTTTAATGCAAAAACCACAAATTTCTGGCGCGCGTTTTCCGTGACCACAAAGTGCACGTTAAGAACGCGCGCTTTTATGGCAAATCGCGCGTCCCGCATGCTTTATGAATACTTTAGCTTGCCATCAGTGTTGCCAGATGTACGATAATTATGGTATTTGTACTATAATTTTGACCTCTGTACGATCATTAATGAAAAAAATCCCATAATGTACGATAATTTCAGAGTTTTCAGTCGTTTGTCCAAACACACATCCTACCGCTTCTCTCTCTGACCCAGAATCATTTTGCAGGCTCACCTGCCTGCACGTATACACACACACACACACACACACAGGCACCACACGTACGTCAACACTACTCCATCTAATCCATCCTACATGTTGGGATAAGTAGCTGTATTCTGCACGTTTACGTCGTGTACGATAATGTTCTTCCAAATACGATCATTTTGAACTTCTGGTACTATAATTGGACATTTCCAATCTGGCAACACTGCTTGCCACACGCATGTGGTGCAGGCTGCAGCGCGCTCGTTTTTCCAGGCGCGCCTTTATGCGGCGGCGAGATGAAAACTATCTCAACTTTTCAGAGAGTGCCGCAAGGTCATTTGACAAAAACCAAGAGGTCAGCTTCGGTCTTTCCGTATTAACAACTTCGAAAACTCGGCCGAGCAGCTGATCATAGCTGTACAGTGCGGGTTTTATTTCTCATCTCCATAAATATAGCCTACTAAACCCTAGATTCAGGCCCACCTCGACTTAACCCAGGCCCACCCATCTGTCACGTTCTGCATCCGCCACTGGGTTGCCCTCTCTGCAACAGATCGACTCCGGTGCAGTGTCCATGCTCCGGCAGCGCCCGCGCACACACGAGTCACTTCCCCACAAACGATCCTGTACTGTAGGTGGAGCCATGTAGGCTACTGTATCACGTGCCGTTTGAACTAACGCGCTACAGCGATCTGTCACATTTAAAAGCGCCAAAACGTTGGAAATATTGACAGAATCTGACAGCTGATAATTTGTCCATATCAAAAGTAACCTTCTCTGTCTAGTCTGTCGGTGTCAGTGTCCTCTTTGTCCGCGATTTTTCTCTGCATGAGAAAATGTAGTGGTCCAATCCAGTGGTGTAGTCTAGTTTTTTGTAGTCAGTAGGCATATACTGTGATATACCAGCCGCCCGCCCACCGCCACCGCCACGCCACCCATTTTCTACTGTTTAGTGTTAATCGCCATCTAACTCAGCCAGTTAAGAGCTACATTTAGCCTTAGATGTTATATGAATATGGTCCCTGAAGCCCAGGTTTTATCAGCATTAAAAGACTTAAACATTATAAGCACAATAAATAATTTTTAAAAACTTGTGTGATATACCTTTAAAATTATGTTTTAATAGATTTGATTATTATTATTTTAAAAAGTACATCTTACTATCCAATTTCTTTCATAATTCCCTCGAGTTACTTTATTTATCTCTACAAACTTTTATTTTGGTGGGTTGTAAATTAAAGACATTTGAGCTTCTGTGTGTTATAATAAACTATTATTATTATTATTATTATTATTATTATTATTATTATTATTATTATTATTAGGCCTACCTGAAGTATACTCTACTGTGCAATAGTAATATATTTCTGTTATATTTTCTTCAAGTTATACAAAACTTTGATTTTGACAGGTTGTCATGAAGACTGTAAAGTTTGTGAGTGTGTATATGATACAAATGAATGACGATAGTTTTATCAAATGAAATGGTAAAATTCTTGTGAAGTGACTCTCATAAAAGCTCTGCAATGAAGTTCAAATATGTTCATGTCCTCCTCATAGACGCTGAAAACACCACGAGTGTCACACGCGCGTCAGTGTAAAGTAGAGCACACATTGAGCGCTCATTCACAGAAACACGAAGAACATTCAGAGTTTATTTCAATAGCAGTCTTTTTGAGATTTAATATTCATAGACACTTAGTAGCCTACATATCGAGATTTGATTCATTGTATCATAACTTTTGATTTATTTGTTTAAAAATGGCCAAATTGCGTGACGTTCCGCTTTACAGTAGGCTAAGTTAAATTACATTGCTGGATTCCGCGATTCGTGTCGCTGCTCAAACACAGACGTCACGGCGGGCTGAATTTATGAATGAAAGTTCTTTCACAAAACGAATCCTCACGCTTTTTAAGGTGGGTATACGGAGATCTTTGACATTTCCTAGTGGGCATATGGAAATCCTTGACATTTTCTAGTAGGTATATGGCGTACCTGCGTATCACGTAGACTACACCACTGGTCCAATCAGTAGTTAAGAGCCTGAACTTGCTTTTAGTAATTCAGAAATTAGTGCACATGAGTGAAAAAAAAACAGCACAGAAGAATGTCTAATTTAGCGTGAGATTTCTTTGTTGAGCGTGAGACCGTGAGATTGAGGCTGAATGCGTGAGTGTCACGCATGAAGCATGAGAGTTGGCAACCCTGCAATATGTCGTTTTTCAACCTTCATTATATATTTCCAAGACCCTTGAGATGGTACATCGAATTACAATAGGTTGAATGACACGTCTGCCGTAGCCTGACAGTGTCTGACTGTATCGCTTTTACTGGCACTATGAAACTTCAGGTTTCGGGTAGTAACCCGAGCACAAAAAAAAAAAACTACAAAATTCGACTGCTTTACGGCATACGTCACTTCCCCCACCACCCCAACTTCTGAAATTCTGACGTAAGAGCCCAACTAGCGTTTGATACCCGTCTGTATGTTGTTGTAGGGATGGGGAAATGTAACCTCGTGAATCAATGAGGCTTTCCCCTGACTGTTCCGGGAAAAGATTCAAAGCTTCGAGAGTGTCGAGAACAGAGCCATCTGGTGCTTATTTAAAATAAAGCAGCCAGAAGCCTGTGTTAGAAGCTCTGGCAGATGAAGCCATCACAACACACTCCATAGTTTCAATGTTATGTGTACAAATAAAAGCCATACATGTTTGTATTTGATTTGTTCATTAAATAAATTCATTTTCCCATTAAAGTGTGACAATAAAATATAATATAAGCTTATAAGATTCAATAAGATTTAATGTAGGCCTATTTCTCTCTCTCTCTCTCTCTCTCTCCCTCTCTGTATACACACACACACACGCACACACCCACTGAATAAGAACATTGACTGATAGGATCATCTGTTATTAAATGTGCTTATGACACTTGGCAGTGATAGTGCTTATGTAACTGTAGGAATGACAGAAAGGTGATAAAGTTTTTAATTATTTTTATTAAGAAATAAAAGGTGTGGGGGTAGATATGTTTCTGCATTCTCCAGTATTCAAGTGGATCTTCAGCTCTTTGTATGTTTGTCTCTGTAAGGTATTTATCCACTTCTACGATCGCATCAGAAGTGGCATTTGAGCTTTGCTCCACACCACTGTCCAACAGAAGCCAAAGGTTTCCACCTTACAAGTGTGAGGAAAATTATTATTATTATGTTTATTGGGAGTGACTGTACATGTACATTGATTGAATATAAGACACATAAACGGTCAACAATTATAAAATACACTAAATAAACAAAAATAAAAATGAATAAATAGTTGAGCTTGGTGTGGGCTGTTGGGTTGATGGTGGTGCTTCTGTTGACTGAGTGCTTGATGATGTGGATGGTCTTTCGTCTTCGGCCCTGATGACATTACCACATTCTGCTTTTAGCCGTTTGACAGCCTCTGTCATCTTAGTTTGGTTTAGGAAACCCAACTTTTTAAACCTTGGGTCCAGCAGAGTTGCCATGGTCATTATACTGAGCGACTCCATATTCCAGATATGCTCCCTCAGACGCCTGATAAGGTTTTCAGTTAATTCCTTTGTTATTGGCATGGTTAACCTATGAAATAGAAAACTATTTACTCTGTGCAAAAATAAAAATTTAATAATTCAATAATTTAATAATTAAGAGTATTCTACACAAATAAAAATAAATACCTTAGTTGTTCAACCTGTAATGAATGGTGAATCATTTTTAGCAAAGGAATTACTTTGGAGCCAGACACATGTTTTTCCTCGGACAGCTCTACTGTGGCCTGGTGGAATGGGGTGAGAACACACAGAACTTGCTGTATGGTGAAGGGGGTGGATTGGAATCCACTGCTGCTTCAATGTATATGTAATGATTGATTATAATTAAGGTATTAATCAATATTTTTCCTTCTAAATATCAAATGAGTTGAATGACTTCTCTGGAGATTTTACTTTATTTATATAAGTTACCAGTGTGATTACTGAAATGTTCTTTTCATGTATTCTTTAATGTCTGTATTTGATATCTGAATGCAGTGCTTGCTTATTTAACCCAGCTTCCACAAATGAAATAGGGACTTGTTTTGTGTTTGAGAAAGGTCTTCAATGTGTTAAAACATATAGGGGTCATTGAAGCCAATAGTTAAAGGGGCCATTTCTTTGTTAAAGCCTTTCTTTCCAGTTAGACTAAAGTTTAGCTATCCTTGAGAGAAAGAACGCATTATCTTGATGTTTTGAGAGGACTCTCCTGTTTATAGTGAGAGCCTGGCCAAATCCAACCTTGGAAAAGCTGTGTGTCGGTGTGTGTGTTAGTCTTCTTGGTTACAGGTTAAGGAACCACTGGCATTATTGGAGATTGACTGAGTTGTTGTTCTGGACATGCTGGCGCCCAGCAACCCAAATCTGCGACCTGGAAGGTCATGGCGTGCCTAACTTCAGCTGCATAATCGATGGAGATATGCTTCAGTCTATCTGTATATGTGTGGAAAATCACTGTGTTTATCTATTTCATAGCCAATGAGAATCATTAATCCTGTAAGCAATGACGTAGCTTAGACCTTGGAAATCGTATAACTGCTGTGATCTTTGTAACTGTAAGCGGGGCGGCCTACGAACTCCTGTGCGAGTATTGAAGCTGACTTCTGCTGATGCCCACCCTAATCCCAAATACCAACACCAAATTACCTAAAATCACCAAAAGTGCAAATATATTACAAAAACAAAAAGACAAAAGAAAAAAGAATAGCCTAAGTAGTGAAAAATAAATTTTGGTTATTTAATGTATTATATTTATTAACTTTCAAAGTAAAGCACTCTACTGAAACACCCATCAACCAGACTGAGCCAACAATGACTCATTAAATGAGATCTGGAGTTCGAGCCTTCTGACACCTACGGCTGTCGCGGTGAAGGAATTTCCCTTGCGGTAATTTTGAGTGACTCAATAGCGCGATATGCGGTTTTACCGCCATTTATTTATTTATATTTATTTGTTGCTATATAAATATGTGTTATGATGTGGTCAGCATACACAAAAACAATGTAACCAATGTAACCGAAACTAAACATCGTCTCTGCGCGTTGAAAGACTGTCACTCAGCGCGCAGTTGTTATGCCAACGGACTGTCTTTGAGTGAGTCATTAAACCGTTCATTCAACAAAAACGTTCAAAAAAGCTGATTCCTTAAATGATAGATGTAATGAAACAAGGTGTTAATTATTTTTTAACTTTGAGCTCCACTTTTCAAGGCTCAGCTGGCCAGCAATGCTTCACTTTTGGGCAAAGCTGAAGCAATGCTTCACTTAATAGAGACCAATGGCATTGATTCAATGCGTGACTCGCTGCTTTCCCCCCACGGCTTCCTCGTGCTGTGTAATGCTGACCAGCGCTGACGCCATTCATGGTAAATACCCTTACACGTTAAAAGGATGATAGCCAACGACAAATATTTCGCTTTCCATTGAAACGGCAACCTTTTCACGAATATACATGATTTGACTTCAAAGACAGACGCAGGTAATCGCACGCGCTCAGTCGAACACATTCACTGTCTGTTTAAAATCCACGAATCCTCTGTACAAATCACCATGATAAACAGTCTTGTTATCATTATTAACTTATTTGACATTCAATACACATGGTACGAACTACGAAGGGTGGCCTTATGAAAAAAGAAAACGCGGTTCGCGGTTGCTGCGGTTACTTGCATTCCTCTGCCGTTGGCCTGTCAGTAGCGCGGTACTGCGATATTGCGGTTATCGCGACAGCCCTACTGACACCCAAAGCGAAACGCGCACGTGATTGGACAGAAAGTGAGGCTTCATTTGTCATCGATCACGTGACTCTGGGGAAACCAATACACACCCCGATACGGGGCTTCACTAGAAATTGTGTCGCATGTGTGATACGCGCATCGAAGCTTCAGTGTCATACGTAACATCACTATGTTGTTGTCATGACCGAAGCAACAACTAAAAGGAAGAAGGCAAAGGTTTTGTCAGAGGAGACTAAAAGAAGAAAAAGGGAGAGTGACAAATTAAAAGACCGAACGAGGATCACTACTGGAGGGAGACAGGGCTGGACTGGGACAAAAAAAGGGCCCTGGCATTTTTGCTCAGACCGGCCCACTACAATCGGTTGGACACCACCAACCGTACACCATCCTTGCGGTCCCTGTAGATATGCATATCTACAGTTCCATTCCCAAAAACCCCTACAAAGCTGAGAACTAAGTGCCATGGACCAGTGTACCAGTGCAACTGGACCAGTGTACTCACTCTCTCTTGACTGACTCCCTGGTGATCAAAGGTGGCAGTGGAGTAGGGCCTACACAAAGTGAGGGCATCCTGAGAGAGAGAGAGAGAGAGAGAGAGAGAGAGAGAGAGAGAGAGAGAGAGAGAGAGAGAGAGAGAGAGAGAGAGAGAGACGAGAATGATAACTGATTGAGTAAACTGATGAAAAAACAAACTGATGTCAAAAACAATGAACTACAAAAATGAGGGCATCCTGAGAGAGAGAGAGAGAGAGAGAGAGAGAGAGAGAGAGTAGGGGGGGGGGGGGGGGCGAGAATGATAAATGATTGAGTAAAATGATTACCATACAAGTATTTTTAATATATAACAATGAGGAGAGATGGCTGCACATATTTTATACTTACTTAGTGGAAATGGTTCCATGGTCCTCTGAACATCCTCAAAAATAATGAACTAAAAAAGTGAGGGCATCCTGAGAGAGAGAGAGAGAGAGAGAGAGAGAAAGAGAGAGAGAGAGAGAGAGAGAGAGAGAGAGAGAGAGAGAGAGAGAGAGAGAGAGAGAGAGAGAGAGAGAGAGAGAGAGAGAGAGAGAGAGAGAGAGAGAGAGAGAGAGAGAGAGAGAGAGAGAGAGAGAGAGAGAGAAAGAGAGACAAGAATGATAACTGAGTAAAATGATCACCGTACAAGTATCTTTAATATATAATAATGTGAAGAGATGGTTGCACATATTTTATACTTACTTAGTGGATATGGCTCCATGGTCCTCTGAACATCCTCAATAACAATGAACTACAAAAGTAAGGGCATCCTGAGAGAGAGAGAAAGGGAGAGAGAGGGAGTAAAGGGAATAATGTGTCACATTTTCAGTCTACAATATTATGAACATTTTTGACAATAATATCAATAATCTCATCTCACCTTACCTTACAATAACAGCAGTTTCCTCAGTAACTTGCTCTTCTCTGCAACTCTGTCTATTACAGTGTCGGTCTCCAAAGCCACAAGGATGTCCTTTTCAGTGGCCATCAACATGAAGGCATCCAATTTGCTGGCAGACAGGCTGCTTCTCAGTCTGCTTTTGATATATTTTAGGGTTGAAAATGATCGTTTGCAGGCCACCTGGGTTATTGAAAGTGTCAGCAAAAACTTGTACGCAAGTCCAAGCAGGGGATATGCATCAGTGAGCATGTTAAATCTCTGGAGAATCTGATAGCAGCACAGTGGGCAGTCTTTGCAGGAGGCACAACTTTTGTTGATGGTTTCCATGTCCTCTTCCTTTCCATCAGGTCCATCCTCCACTGTCCTGGTCGCATATTCATCCAGTGGTGACTCTTTCAGCTTGACCCACTGTCCCGCTAAGCTTTTCAGCTCATACTGCAGGTTGTCAACTGTTGCCCTGCTATCAAATTTAACCAGGCACTTGCTGAGGTCTTCAAGTGCAGATGTAGGGAGAGCATGGTTTTGGATCAAGGAGAAGTTTTTGGGATCCAGAAATGACAAATCTGCATAAAGAGTGCCATGTGTCAGAAATCTTTGGTGGATGGCCTCAATAGCTGTATCAACAATTTGGTTATGAACCTTTACCTCATAGGCTCTCTCAGCATCAATTATGGTGTCATCCTGAGACATCTCACCCGGCATGGCTTTCTTCTTCTTTCTTCTTTTCTGTGGCAGTGCAGCCTCCACTTCCATGTCGGTCTCCTCATCTTGCTGCTCAAGTTTTTCATTTGCCCATTTCACAAAGTCATCAGCAGCAGCCTTGACAGCCTGTAAATCTCTCGCCATCTTTTTTAGGGCATCTTGTGTTGACATGACCATCCTATGGGCAGAGAGGATGTCCATCCCCTCCATCTGCAGGTACTTTGACAATGGTGATGTATGCTCAAATATCCTAAGGAATAATTGAGCTGTCAGTATTGTCTCATACCTGAGTAGGCCCTCTTTGTATCCTCTGGCTTTGGTGCGTACATTTCCTTTCACAGTCTTCAGTTCCTGTATGGCTGTGAGAGTGGACAACACATCAATGTACAAACTGTCTTGAGGCTTTACAAATGATCCAAATATTTTGTTCAAAGCATCGTGCTTAGCCCACCAACGTGTCTCTCCAATTGGAGCAATGCGTCTGTGTCTCTTGTCATGGCTCTCCTTCTCCCAAATGTTCACTCTCTGATATGACTCCCTGATGAACACTGCTGTGTCATTGAGGAGATCAAACAGTGATCCACTCTCTATCACTATTTGAGTGGTATCAGACAGCACGAGATTGAGGACATGTGAATAGCACCACACGTGTACATGGTTGGGGGACTGTGATGCCAGCAGTGCAGAGAAGCATCTGTACTGCCCCTGCATATTTGAAGCTCCATCTGTTGCATTTCCAATGCACAGACTTGAGTCCAGTTTCAGATGCTCAAGGACCTCTGTTAACAAGTTGACAAATGACTGTCCAGAGGACGCGCTGCACCGGACCACTGCGACAAGCCTCTCATTGACAACATCAGTCACATACCTCAAAATGACTGAGCATTGGTCTTGCGCTGTTATGTCCTGCGTTGTATCCAGCTGGACAGAAAACATTCCAGCTTTCTGGATCTCAGTGGAGATGTTTTGCTGAATTAAGTTCCGGATGGTATCAATCACAGAGTTGACGGCCGTTTTAGACAGTAGAGAGATGAGAGAACCTCTGCCTCTTGATCCTGGCGACACATGCATTTTTTGCTCTTCTCAATCACATTACTTAGATGCTCTTTTAAACCCACATCATATTTTCCCAATAAAATGATCAGCTCCAAAAAATTTCCATGGTCAATGGTATCGTTGTCCAGGGTATACGCAGCCTCATTCTCCACCTGTCTGTAGCTTAGGCCCCTCTTTCCTATCACTTTTACAACCTCCACTACCCATTCCAAAACCTGACGCCTCTTCTTGACCTGATTTCTGTGTTCTGTCAGCTGTCTGCCCCCCAGTAGGTTTTTGATGTCAGCTTTTGAGCAGTTTAAAAAATAAGCTTCGGCACAATTTCTATGTCCCATGCTTTTTTCATGCTCTTCCGCTCTCTGGTGCACATGTCTCCAGTCTAACATTCCATTTATGAAAATGTTGGAGTCATTTGGCTTGCTGAAGGCCAGACATAAAAAACAAAATAAAGCATGACGTTTATGACAATATGTCAGCCACTTTCTACTTTTGCCATCTCTACTGGTGAACACCTTCTTTACCACAGGGTTTCTAGCATCTTATTTGGGGTGATGCTTTAAAAACACCTGCATCATAGCAGGCTCAGGACGGGCAAAGTAGTCTACAGCCTGTTCCCTGTTCTTCACTGCTAACTCAACCTGGCTTGACTATACATAAGGACAGAGAGAGATGATTACAATTATTTAGAAGAGTTATTAAAAGTACACTTAGTAAGGATCCATTTTGGATATATAGTCCTGTATTCTTGAAGAGTAGGATTTGTAGATGGACAATGTGCTCCATGTTATAAAAGCTAGTTAACCCCTTAGAACCCAATGGAATCTGGATGTAGAATACTGCTAATTCTAAAAAGTAATGTTTTTTTCAATGAACCAGACAGTAGAAAAACTACAGTTTACAATTCCAAGTATAGGCAACTTTGTTTTAAAGAGCACAAACTCCTCTTTAATATGCCACCAAACAACATTTTACCTCTCATTGTTGAGATGCTTCCCATAAAGAAAACAGAAAAACAAACTATACTACCAAATTACTCACACAAAACGTCCTAATAATATATATGATATTCATATTATTCACTCGCCGTAAATATTGCATTTTAATGATATGTACTGGAAATTCAGAAGAAACATGAGAAAATATCTAGTGAGTTTAATATACAGCTAAACAAAAATATACAGCTTTCAAAATGCAAGGTGGGTTTTAATCCCCAAATAACATGCGTTAGCTAATTTACCTCTCTTCTAACGTGTAACTCGTCGTGAAACGCATTGAAGAAAACGACGTGCCCAAGGAATCGGTCGCTGGCCTGACTCGTCTCATTCAATCACATCTTGATGCACTGATGGGGAAATTCGCTCGCTACTTTCCCCAGGAGAAGTTCGATGAATTAAAAGACAAGCGATGGGTGAAAAATCCCTTTGACTTTGAAACTCCAGATTCAATTGCTGAACTGAATTTAACTCCTTGTGAAGAATCAGAAATGCTCCAACTAACCAGTGACAGCACTTTGAAAACCCGTCACAAAACAGAAAAATTGTCTTTGTTCTGGATTGGCCTCTTCACCGAGTACCCCATGCTGAGCAAAGCAAGCATTTCTTTGCTACTACCCTTCACCACTACATACAGGTCCTTCTCAAAAAATTAGCATATTGTGATAAAGTTAATTATTTTCCATAATGTAATGATAAAAATTAAACTTTCATATATTTTAGATGCATTGCACAACAACTGAAATATTTCAAGTATTTTATTGTTTTAATACTGATGATTTTGGCACACAGCTCATGAAAACCCAAAATTCCTATCTCAAAAAATTAGCATATTTCATCCGACCAATAAAAGAAGTGTTTTTAATACAAAAAAGTCAACCTTCAAATAATTATGTTCAGTTATGCACTCAATACTTGGTCGGGAATCCTTTTGCAGAAATGACCGCTTCAATGCGGCGTGGCATGGAGGCAATCAGCCTGTGGCACTGCTGAGGTGTTATGGAGGCCCAGGATGCTTCGATAGCAGCCTTAAGCTCATCCAGAGTGTTGGGTCTTGCGTCTCTCAACTTTCTCTTCACAATATCCCACAGATTCTCTATGGGGTTCAGGTCAGGAGAGTTGGCAGGCCAATTGAGCACAGTACTACCATGGTCAGTAAACCATTTCCCAGTGGTTTTGGCACTGTGAGCAGGTGCAAGGTCGTTCTGAAAAGTGAAATCTTCATCTCCATAAAGCTTTTCAGCAGATGGAAGCATAAAGTGCTCCAAAATCTCCTGACAGCTAGCTGCATTTACCCTGCCCTTGATAAAACACAGTGGACCAACACCAGCAGCTGACATGGCACCCCAGACCATCACTGACTGTGGGTACTTGACACTGGACTTCAGGCATTTTGGCATTTCCTTCTCCCCAGTCTTCCTCCAGACTCTGGCACCTTGATTTCCGAATGACATGGAAAATTTGCTTTCATCCGAAAAAAGTACTTTGGACCACTGAGCAACAGTCCAGGTCAGGCGCTTCTGCCGCTGTTTCTGGTTCAAAAGTGGTTTGACCTGGGGAATGCCGCACCTGTAGCCCATTTCCTGCACACGCCTGTGCACGGTGGCTCTGGATGTTTCTACTCCAGACTCAGTCCACTGCTTCCGCAGGTCCCCCAAGGTCTTGAATCGGTCCTTCTCCACAATCTTCCTCAGGGTCCGGTCACCTCTTCTCGTTGTGCAGCGTTTTTTGCCACACTTTTTTCTTCCCACAGACTTCCCACTGAGGTGCCTTGATACAGCACTCTGGGAACAGCCTATTTGTTCAGAAATTTCTTTCTGTGTCTTACCCTCTTGCTTGAGGGTGTCAATGATGGCCTTCTGGACAGCAGTCAGGTCGGCAGTCTTACCCATGATTGCGGTTTTGAGTAATGAAACAGGCTGGGAGTTTTTAAAAGCCTCAGGAATCTTTTGCAGGTGTTTAGAGTTGATTAGTTGATTCAGACGATTAGGTTAATAGCTCGTTTAGAGACCCTTTTCATGATATGCTAATTTTTTGAGATAGGAATTTTGGTTTTTCATGAGCTGTATGCCAAAATCATCAGTATTAAAACAATAAAAGACCTTAAATATTTCAGTTGTTGTGCAAGGAATCTAAAATATATGAAAGTTTAATTTTTATCATTACATTATGGAAAATAATGAACTTTATCACAATATGCTAATTTTTTGAGAAGGACCTGTATATGTGTGAAACTCGATTCTCAGTTCTAACCAAAATGAAGACGAAACAACGAAACAAACTGTATGCTTCTCCTGACATGTGTGTTGCCCTCTCGTCCTGCGAACCGGCTTGGGACCAGATTATGCAGAATAAGCAGGCCCACCCTTCTCATTAATATATATACACAAAACACGCACGTTCGCTCCATCCGCAACACACACACGTTCGCTCCATCGGCAGCAACACACACATTTCAGATCAATATATTTGTTTTCCTTAAAATTGTAATTAACACTAACTTTATTCTCATTTGAATTATAAATATGTTTGCTTTTAAACTGTGTGTGATTTTGGTTGGGTGACAGTTGTATGTTAAGTTTGATAAGTGTTTACATTTTGACAAAAGCACAATGTTGTGTTTTATTGCGAGTGTACACAAATATAAATAAACACTTTGCAGTTTGAATGATGTCCTGTACGAACAAAGTGACAGAGTATGCTTTTGTTTCCAGTGCCGCACCTCACACACACACACACACGCACACACACGCGCACACACACGCGCACACACACACACACACACATAAATACACCATTCCATCGCAGCCTGTTCATTTTAGCCAAAATAAAATATGCTAATAAAAGAGTCAACCTAATATGAAAATAAAACTGCTCTGTTTTAAATAGTCAGTATACAATTCGTACCATCCAGGGTAAGCACCGCTCAACTGATGTTTCCAAACACATTTTTGCGCATGTGAGAGGGATGATTTTTTTCCTGTCGATATTGCAACGTGAGTGAAGTTGCTACAAAGCCTATAATAAAGAATAGTTTACCATCAAATACATCGCGAATGTTGAAACATTTTGATTCTAATGAGAGAGTTACGTGAGCATAATGGCCCTTAGTTTTACTTTTGCTTTAGATTATTTCGTTTTGGCTTGTTTAAAGTTATAATTTTTTTTTTAATTCTTGTTCTGTTCTGAATATTACATTTAAAGAGTTTGTTGTGGAATATGTTTTGTGTATTTTTTAAGCATGCAGCAAACAATATTAATTGGTTAAAATTCCTGTATGTAGGCCTAGCTTGATCAAATTATTTCAGAATCGACTTTGCGTCAAGGATCAGCAAGTGCAAGTGCATCATCAAAAGTGGTAAAAAAAAAGTGCTGAGCTGATTTTTTTTTCTGCACACAAGCCTATGGGTCGCGTGAAAAAAAAAATGAAAAAAAAGGGTCCCTCTTGAAAAAGTTTGAAAACCACTGCTTTAGCATGCACCAGCAAGGTGTCAGAATGTAAGCTCCTTTGGTGCAGTTTTCTGTAAAATAGTTATTATCATTATATTCTAATTACATAATTTTAAAAAAGGGAGATGACATCTAAGTTCAGTTCACATAGTACCTTTCTTTTACTAAAAGTAGAAACAATGTGAAGTTGACCGTTTAGTCACTGGTTTGATTTACTTAAAGTTACACAAACAAAGAACATCTGACTGTACATGTGAGTGGAACATTTCACAGTCTGTCGTTTAGGTCAGTTAGGCTTGGGGTAGGTTTCAATTTTAATTATTCCAATTCCGCTCAGTCGAACCTAATTAACGGTAAGTTAGGTAAAACAAAAGTTTGGATCTCCCGTGCTATAAGCTAACATGATTAGCGCATCTCACCTCATCATAATTTACATATAGTTGACATCTGACAATCCTAACAACAAATAAAATATTAAAATGAAAGAGATGATTCATGTTATACTCACATAGAGCGCAGCTGGAGTTTTTTTCTTATATCGTTCAACAACTGCCGAACGTCCTTCTTCATTTGGTTTAATGGCGGGTTGCGAACCAACATCAATAGGTGCATGTCGCCACCTACTGTCATGAAGTGTGAAGAGAACTGGTTCTCACGTAATGCCTATATCCTATTTTGTAATCCACTAATCCTAATAAACTCACTATTGCATTTATTTGTTTCCTGCATTTTAACCATTGCATTTAGTAAATACAATTACTGGATTTATAGTATATTTATAGTTATCTTACATGATTAATATAATGAAACCATCATATTTTAAATAAATTATATTGACCATGCTCACTTCCTGCTCAGCTACTGTTCGGACGCTCTCGCTTACCGCTCCGCACTTTGCTCTATCGCTTTTATATTTCTATATTTTATCTCCTTTTATCACCTAATTTTAACTTCAGCAAATCAGCACAGTGCTCAAACGCTTGGATTACTACAAAAAAAAGTATTCGACCAGCCTCCCACTGAAAGCTTACATTCCGGGGAAGAGAAAAACAACTGCCTACATTCATAAGGATAAGAAAATGCCTCCTCTGGAATCTACTTGCTGCTCCAACTGCCACAGACTTTTACAAAGGATTGCAATTCTTGAAACAAAGTTAATTGCGGGACCACCAAACCAGACGGAACACACAACAGGGTTCGTCATGGATGTCCTCAGCATACAGCCGGTGAGTCCTATGAATCTAGTGCTTCTCGACAGGCCTTACTGAGTGTAGAGAAACAAGCCAATCGACTTACTAATCGATGGCACAAACAGGGTGCGAGACCCAAAGGCACTCGAGACATCAGATTGTCACGAGCATCACATATTACTGCAGTAGCATCCTCTACCCCAGATACGGCTCTGACAAGGACTGCAAACACTGGTCTCCTACCACCGCCTATACATCTTGAGAACAGATTTGAAGTATTAATGAATGAGGAATCCCCAAATTTGATGAATGTGATCGAACACAGACTGAATCAGCCAGTAGCTAACACTGATGCTAACTGGGGCTCAAGGTCGAGCAGACAGCGGCACTCAGCTCAGAGCGCAGCCGTGCCCAGGACTCTGATAGTGGGCGACTCTATAATCAGAAACATTAATAGCAGGGATACAACAATGTGCTGCCTTCCACAAGCAACAACATCTGATGTAAACAGGGAACTTCAGAACATTCTGATGAAACATAAGACTGCAAATCGACTCATCATTCATGTGGGGAAGAATGATATTCATAAAGAGCAGTCGGAACTTCTTAAAAAGGATTTCAATGAACTTTTTGAAACACTTAAAAGACTGAAAGTTCAGACATTCATCAGTGGACCACTCCCAGCAAGAGGAACAAACAGGTTTTAACGGTTGCTTGGGCTTAATACATGGCTGCAAAAAACCTGCAATATAAAAGGAGTGAACTTTATTGACAACTTCAATCTTTTCTGGAGTCAGAGGCAACTGTTTCAACAGGATGGCCACCACCCAAACAAACTTGGTTCAAGAGTGCTAAAGGACAATATCTACTTCTCCCTCCATCATCCTTCTGCAATGTGTGCCAATCCACTCAACCTGAATGGCACACACACACCTGGATACAGTATGAATGACCACAGGATTTCATTTCAGCACCTGAATGGACATGCGGTTGACACATCACACAAGGACAGTGATAACACCACTCAGCCACAACAACCTCTGCTCACGGACACAATCTCAGCTGAGCCCTGCCCACAGAGCTCACCACAGACAGACTGTGACTTACTAGCACTTCTCCAAGATACAGCACCCAAGGACGACTTTCTGGAAAACAACCAGGGAAACCAGGACAGCATATTACAGCCTCCAATAACACCAGAGCAAAAACACCTCTCACCGGAAACGTTATCACTCTCTCCAGCATCTCCACTTCTGTGCTTCTCAGAGAAAATGGAACAACGGGTGCATGCTGGAACTAGACTATCCCACTCTTTTGCTGCGAGCCCCCAGATACCAACCAAAAAACGCCAGGCCCCACAACCACCAAAGCCTGCGGGCCCAGCTCGCCCTCCCCCTCCTCCTGTGAGAGCTCTTCGGCCTCTGCCACAGCCCCAGGGCCCACACCCTCCTCCGGCGGCTCGAGGTGAACCAAAAACAACTGATACTCTCAGTGATATGTGTCGGGTCCCCGCTATGATAACAATAACTTTCTCAAATGTTTACAGAACAAGCGGGAACCCAGTGTGCCTGTATCTTTTTCTATTGCTTTTCGATTACATGATAGAAAGTCTAAGGCCTTCAAAAGCCGTACAGCAAACCTATCTAATCTGGTGCCTATTACACGACATACTAAGATTGCTGTGGGGACAAAAAGTAAGACTGTTAAGTTAGCACTTTTAAACATCCGCTCACTTAAAAATAAATCACTTATAGTCAACGACTTAATAACCACATACAACCTGGATTTTATGTTGCTAAATGAAACTTGGCTAGAAGAAAGTTGCAGTGCAACAGTCCTCAATGAAACAGCCCCTCCTAACTTTACTTTTATGAGTGTCTGCAGAGCTGTCAGAAGAGGCGGAGGTTTAGCTGCTCTTTATAAAGATGTCTATCAATGTAAGCAAATATCATTTGGGAAATACCCGTCTTTCGAATATCTGGGTATTGTGTTAAAAGGTGCTCCACGCATTTTACTTATCATTGTTTACAGGCCTCCAAAATACTCTCCAGCTTTTGCTGAGAACTTAACAGAACTGCTATCAACAATTTCCTCAGAGTTTGACTGCTTTGCCATTGCTGGAGATTTTAACATTCACATAGATAATGCAGAAAACAATATGGCAAAAGAAATCAAAATTGTTTTAAAAACTTTTGATCTGACTCAGCATGTACATGGACCCACACATAATCGTGGACACACTCTAGATTTACTTATCAGTAAGGGTCTGAACATTTCATCAATTGTTATTAAGGATGTAGCACTGTCTGATAATTTTTGTATTTTCTTTGATATATTGATCTCTCCTGCCATTGAAGCTAGATCTGTGTCTGTCAAGAAGAGATGGTTAAATGAGAACATTAGTGTACTATTTATGAAGGCTATATCTTTAACACCAAGCTTATCTGCTGACTGTTGATTTTCTCCTTGATTCTTTTAACTCAAAAGTTAAGAGTGTAATTGATGATATTGCTCCTGTGAAATTCAGGAAGAAGAGTGGCAGACAAAAAGCACCTTGGAGAAACTCAACAGCAGTGCAAAATATGAAAAGACAATGCAGAAAATCAGAGCGCATGTGGCGGAAGACAAAACTTGTAGTCCATTATAACATCTACAAAGACAGCATCCATGCTTTCAATAAGGAACTAGGCAAAGCTAGACAGACTTTCTTCTCGAATATTATAAACAGCAATATAAACAACACGCGCACTCTTTTTGCCACTGTAGAGAGACTGACAAACCCCCCAAGCCAGATTCCCAGTGAAATGCTCTCAGTGAGAAAGTGCAGTGAGTTTGCTTCTTTCTTCTCTGAGAAAATCAATAATATCAGAAAGGTGATCAGCTCATCCTTGAGTTGCGCTGGGGTCAGGCAGATCAGACAACAGCCTGAGAAAGTAGCCACTATGTCTGATTTCGAAGAAATTGATGGCAAAATTTTGGAAGAAACCGTACAGCACCTAAAAACATCAACCTGCGCCCTTGACGCACTTCCCACATCTTTTTTCAAAAATGTGTTACACAGCTTAGAAGCAGATCTCCTGGAAGTGGTAAATGCCTCACTTCTCTCTGGGAGTTTTCCGACCTCCCTGAAAACTGCTGTTGTCAAGCCCCTCCTGAAAAAGAGCAATCTGGATAAGACCATATTAAACAACTATAGACCGATCTCAAATCTTCCTTTCATAGGCAAGATCATTGAAAAAGTTGTCTTCAATCAGCTGAATAAATTCTTAAGCTCGAATGGATCCTTTGACCATTTTCAATCTGGTTTCCGACCGCACCACAGTACAGAGACCGCGCTCATAAAGATAATAAATGATATTCGCTTAAATACTGATACAGGCAAATTATCAGTGCTGGTACTACTCGACCTCAGTGCTGCATTTGACACTGTCGATCACAAAATACTTCTTGACAGGCTGGAAAACTGGGTTGGGCTTTCTGGGATAGTCCTAAAATGGTTCAGGTCATACTTAGGAGGCAGAGGTTATTATGTGAGTATAGGAGACCATAAGTCTGAGTGGACATCCATGACATGCGGAGTCCCTCAAGGCTCAATTCTTGCGCCACTCCTATTCAACCTGTACATGCTCCCAATGAGCCAAATAATGAGAAGGAACCAAATCGCTTACCATAGCTATGCAGACGACACACAGCTCTACTTATCCCTATCGCCTAACGATTACAGCCCCATTGACTCCATTTGCCAATGCATTGATGAAGTAAACAATTGGATGTGCCAAAACTTTCTTCAGTTAAACAAAGACAAAACTGAAGTCATTGCGTTTGGAAACAAAGATGAAGTTCTCAAGGTGAATGCATACCTTCAGTCTAGGGGTCAAACAACTAAAAATCAAGTCAAGAATCTGGGTGTGTCTCTAGAGTCAGACCTTAGTTTCAGTAGTCATGTCAAAGCAATAACTAAATCAGCATACTATCACCTGAAAAATATTGCAAGAATTAGATGCTTTGTTTCCAGTCAAGACTTAGAAAAACTTGTGCATGCTTTCATCACCAGTAGGGTGGATTATTGTAATGGACTTCTCACTGGCCTTCCCAAAAAGACCATAAGACAGTTGCAGCTCATCCAGAACGCTGCTGCTAGGATTCTGAGCAGAACCAGAAAATATGAACACATCACACCAGTCCTCAGGTCTTTACACTGGCTGCCAGTTACATTTAGGATTGATTTTAAAGTATTATTACTGGTATATAAATCATTCAATGGCCTAGGACCTCAATACATTGGAGATATGCTCACTGAATATAAACCCAACAGATCACTCAGATCATTAGGATCAAATCGGCTAGAAATACCAAGGGTTCACTCTAAGCATGGCGAGTCTGCTTTTAGCTACTATGCCAGCCGCAGCTGGAACCAGCTTCCAGAAGAGATCAGATGTGCTCCTACAGTAGTCACATTCAAATCCAGACTCAAAACACATCTGTTTAGCTGTGCATTTACTGAATGAGCACTGTGCCACTGTTCGTCCAACTGTTTGCACTGTATTTTATTTTATGTTTTAATTACTCTGATTTCATGTGATTATTTCTGTATTTTATCTTTTATTCTAAACTGTTTTAATTATTCTGATTTCTTTTGATTATTTTAATTTCTTCTATGTAAAGCACTTTGAATTACCATTGTGTATGAAATGTGCTATATAAATAAACTTGCCTTGCCTTGCCTTGACCAGCTGAATCTAACATTTAATTTCAACAAATGTAAAAGTCAAATGAAAAAAATTATGTGCAATTAATTGTATAAAACTGAAATACTTTTCATTTTGCAGCAGCAAGACCAGAGAAAAGGTGTGCAGCAGCATGATGAAGATGATGAACACTCCTTCATTTTGAATACAAATAAGACTTTTTGATTTTTTTGTTGTTGAAATTTTCATATTTTTTTCCTTAAAGTAAGATCAAATTAATTAAAATGAATGTATATGCCAAATTTTCACTTCTCAATAACTTGTTAACTTTTAAAAAAAAAATAATAATAAAATATATATATATATATATATATATATATATATATATATATATATATATATGTTAAAAATTATATGTTAATTATTTATTATCTTACTGTGGAAAATGTCATTAACTAACTGCTGATTATTAAATTATATAAATGTTTTCTAGTTGATTGATTCTCTAGGCACACATGTGTGTGACACACATTGATGCATGCGGTGCATACAATAGTACATTGACAATTACAGGTAACACTGAATAAATGCTGATTAAATGTATGCAGTGTTTTTTGTTGTTGTTGTTGTTGTTTTTACGTGGTATTTTGGTCGTTGTTACGACTAAAACGGTCCTTTGATGTTACGTCCTCACAACATACCAGCTAGGTCATTGAGACGTACTCATCAAGTTCTTGCGACGTACCACAATAACGTCGCCACGACGAATACAGGAATCACAAAAGGCTTGTTTGAGATGCGCCTTGTCTCGCCTGAAATGTAGTCGAGAGTAGGCGGCTGCAGTGAGAGGAGGAGTGAAAAAAGTGCAGGCAAGCCGGACAGTTCTCGCTTCTCGCTGTAGGCTTGTTTGAGATGAGCAAAATCTGCGCAGAACCGATCACCGGTGATCAGCGCGTAATGCATGCCGGTTAGAAATGTTTTTTTCTTTTTTTTTTTTCTTTATTGCAACAGAGAATATACAAAAAGATGTACATGACAATACAACTCACAACAAATAGAAAATAATAATAAAAAATAAAAAAATTTAAAAAAAACATGCCAGGGGTAAAGTTACAATAGTTTAAAGTTACAAAAAGCTTCATAGGTCTTTCTTGCTTTTTTGTTCTTAATTTTATCTAATGAATTCCCATATTGTTTAATCTCCTTTATAATGTGTTCAAAGCTTGGCTTAGCTTTAGCCCATTTTTTCACATGAATGTGATATTTTCCAAGTAATATGAAAAGTTGTATAAGGAAGCACATGGTACTTTTGGAATCAATATTGTCTTGCACAAAAAAAAATACAACATCAAACAGTTCAATTCGTAGACATGTTTCAAACAACTTAGAAATGAAATTTGAAACATCCAACCAAAACATTTTTGAATAAATACAATTAAAAAAGAGATGAGTTACAGATTCTTTGGCATTGCCACAAAATTCGCACAAGTTTTCAATATTCAAACAGAAACGTTCAGAAAGTAACTCCTTGACAGGGTAAATTCTGTGTACAATTTTATAGGAAACCTCTCTAATTTTATTATTAATGCAAAACTTATTTGTTATAGACCATACTCTTTTCCAATTAATATTTTCAAATTTAGATGACGAAAAACCTGTTGAACAAGGCAAAAAAATTGTTTTTAAAGTATTTCTAATATATTTGTTACTGCATTTATCTATTAATATATTAATATCCCCAATAAATATTGTGTCACAACAAAAACTGATTTGACGATCAACATTCATAGGGCATAATCCAGGATTTCGTAATAGTGAAACTACTCTGCCCGGGATAGCATCTAAAACAATAGCATACTCTTTTGGCCTCACAGGAATATTGAGAAATTCAGGATATGTTAAAAGTAAACCTTGTTCATTAAGCAACTGGTTAACATTAAGAATTCCATTGTCGTACCATGTCTGGTTAAAGATGGACTTTTTTTTGTACAAGATATCTTTGTTATTCCATATAAAGCATCGATGCGGTGAAAAGTTGTGTTTGTATATTAATTGCCAAGCCAGCAGTGCCTGCTTATGAAAGTTTGCCAGTTTAACAGGGATTTTATCTACTGAGAAATTACACTTTAAAAGAAAATTAATGCCACCCAAAGAGTTAAATATGTAATTTGGGAAAACATTCCATACACTATCTTTATTTTTAATAAATTCGATTATCCATTTAATTTTAAACACATTATTTAGATCTGTAAAATTAAAACCTCAAGGCCACCAAAGTCTCTATTATTATTTAGAATATCTTTCCGTAAATAGTGTATTTTCTTCCTCCAAATAAAATCATAAAGATTCTTATCTAATTCCTTGAGAACATTATTTGGAACATCTTCTGACATAGATAAACAGACCTTGAGATCCCTTCTGCTTTTGAAAGTAGAATACGACCATTTAGGGAAAGATCTCTCATAAGCCACATATTGAATCTGTTTTTAATTTTCTCAATAATAGGTTCAAAATTCAGCCGGCTTCTTTGATTCAAATCTTTACATACCATTATCCCAAGGTATGTGGTATTATCTTTGATTGGTATCCCACAAATTTCTTTCAACACACAATCTTTAAGAGAGAATAAAGTAGATTTATTCTTATTCATCCTTAATCCAGAAATTCCAGAAAATGTTCCTATACATTTAATAACTTCATCTAATTCGTCACTGTTTTTGAGAAAAATTGTGGTATCATCTGCCAATTGGCTAAGTTTAATCTCTTTTCCAAACACTGAAATTCCTTGAAAACTTGCTTTTTTGATATGAGCAGCCATGACCTGAGTAACCAATGTGAAGAGAAACGGTGATATAGGACATCCTTGTCTTATCCCACGGCCCATATCAAATCTCTGACATGTACCGTGAGATAACTGGACTGAACTATTCGAACCATTATAAAGCTTACGAATTGCATTTTGAAAAAAATTACCAAAACCAAAGAAATCAATAACTTTGAACATAAATGAATGTTCAACAGTGTCAAACGCTTTATAGAAATCAATAAATAATATAAAAGAATAATCTGGGATAAGGTGTCTATAATCAATTAAGTCTAATATTATTTCCAATGTAACGGCCTTTCAAAAAACCGGACTGCTCTTCATCAATTATTGTATTAAGATGTTTCTTAAGTCTTTTTGCAAAAATTAAAGAAAAAATTTTAGTATCATTATTTAACAAACTAGTTGGTCTCCAATTTTCTAAGACTAATCTATCTTTATTTGGCTTGGGTATAAGTGTAATTACCCCTTGTTTTAGTGATGCGGGCATTTCTCCCAAATCAACTGCTTCTTTAAAAACTGCAAGTAAAAAGGGTGCAAGGTCATTACAAAAATGTTTATAAAACTCCCCTGACAAGCCGTCATTCCCAGGAGATTTATTTTCTTTAAGACTATTTATACAATTTCCAATTTCCTCTATGTTCAATTCTTTATCGCATGAATTTTTATAGTCTGATGTAATCTTATTAATACTGGTTGATAAGTTACTGAGAAAACAATCTGCATCATTTAGCTGACTACTTGAACTATACAATTTACTATAAAATTGACTAACAAAACAAGAAATATCCTTGGGATTGTCATTAGTAAGTCCATTTATTATTAATTGGTTTACAGAAGTTATTTCTCTATTTCTTTTTTCTAAACCAAAAAAATATTTAGTATTTTTTTCTCCTGCTTCCATCCATTTTTGTCTAGACCGAACAAAAGCACCCCTAGCTTTCTCTTCATAAATATTATCCAGCTCATTCTGCAATGTAGCAAGCTTTAATAGCTCAGTGCTTGACATATTTTTGTTATTTTTACAAGTGAGGGATATTATTTCATTAATTATTTTGTCTTCATCTTCTTTTTTCTTTTTTTTAACAGATTTTCCATACATTATTGTGAATTTCCTTATTTCAAATTTTGTCTGTTCCCATAAGTTCCCATAAGTTTGAATCAAAGAAGCTTGTTGCCAATATTTAATAATTAAATTCTTAATTTGGTCACAAAAATCTTTATGTTTCAATAGACTATTATTTAGCTTCCAATATCCTCGTTTAACTCTGCTTGATTGAGAAATTACCACATTAATTTTAATGGATATGCCTTTGTGATCAGTTAAAACTGATGGTTCAATAGTAACAAATTCAACTCTGTCTTTTATATGTTCTGAAATGAGCCAAAAATCAATACGCGATTGTTGAGATCTGTCCCTATTATTCCACGTATACAAAAGTGATTGTGGATTTATATACCTCCAAATATCAATTATGTTCAATCGTAAACATACATTACTTAATTCATTTGCCATATTATCAATTCTAGGTGGCAATCGATCTTGTCTTCCATCAAACACTGTATTAAAGTCACCACCCCAAATTACTTCAGCTGAGGAAAATTTTGAATGTAAATGATTAATATGGCCTTCAATATCTTGAAATAATAACTTGTTTGTTTTTTTATTATTGGTGGCATATATATTAACAATAATAATTTTAGTTTGGTTTATATCAATAAGTAAAGCAATCCAATGACCTTTATCATCTGTTTTGTGACTTATAATCTTCCCTGAAAACCTGTCCTTTAAAATAGCGACACTTGCTGTCCTATTTGAGGCACCAAAAGAAAACCAAATGTCACAACCCCACTGATTCTTCCAAAAAAGTGCATCATCTTGGCAGGCATGCGTTTCTTGAATAAAACAAAAATCTGCTTCTTTACATTTACAAAACAAAAATAGAGCTTTTCTTTTCAGCATGTCACGTAATCCCCTAGCATTAACAGAAAATATCGTTATTGACATAAACTTGAACAAGACCGGAAAAAAACCCTAATAGAACAATTAGGTGAACAATGAGCAAATTAAGGTTGAAAGTGTTGAGAGTGTATAAAGGGTAAACTTACTCCATCACTTCACTAAACAGTCACATTTCAGTAACCAGTCACCATCTCTCAGTAACCAGAGATCCTTTTTGCTTCAATTTGAGTAACATAATAACAACCTCCTGTTGTTGTTATTTCGCAATACGAATGAATATAAGTATTAATAAAAAATAAAAATCTTAAATAATTCGTTCAAATTTTTAACCTAAAACAAACAGCTACTTTCCGTTTCACAGTAATTTAAGATTCAGAACCCATAATAAAAGAGCAGTGATGTAACCTACTTTTTAATTTCTTTACCATCAACAATTGCCTTGATTCCCACAAAGAAGGCCCTTTTGCCCTCTTTCCGTGCTTTGTCGATCGAAGGACAAAGGAGATTCCGCGTAGCCCTGTCTTTGATCGTGAGGTCCTCTTTGAAGTACATCTTGTTCTTCTTAAGAAAGTCATTTCCCTTTGCTCCTTTCCATGTGAGGTCCCTCGCTGTTCTGGAAGTGAATCTTATAATCACCGGCCTTGGTTTCTTATCCTTGCCACCATCTGAGATGGGTCTTCCAACTCGGTGAGCAATGTCCACATTGTTTGCAACGAAATTACAATCTTCTTCGACAACCACCCCTTTGCAGATTTCCATTACCCGAGTCTTGACGTTATCCTCTGCACGTTCGGTCAGCCCCTCCAATCGAAGATTCCATCTCCGACAGTACCGATCCTGATCATTTATTCTGTCCTCCATTTCAGAGATGCGCTTCAGGTTCGCCTCGTTTTTGTTTTTCAAATCTTCATTCTCCTTCCGAATGTCGAAAATTTCAGAGTGCACCACTTCTAGCGCTTCGCACAGATAGGATTTTTTAACTGGGGGGGACCAAGCTGTCAGCAAATGATTTAAACTAAATTCGTTATTTTGCGTAATTTGGGCTTTAACTAGTGCTCAAGTAGTTACTTTGCGTAATTTGGGCTAATGATTTGCACTAAAAAGCCATTGGGGGATTCTTATTTGAAATCATGGATAAACAACAATGAAAAAAGGTAAACACAGGCCTACCTGATCACCACTAGCAATGCATGATCATACTATTATTTGACTAGTATGCCAATCACCCACCAAAACTTCATGTCTTCAGCAAAGTATGTTTTGTGGCTGCCCTCCTGCAGATCCTCACTTGCCTGACTAGGGCAGAGGTCTTCAATCCTGCTCCTGGAGGGCCACTGTCCTGCAGAGTTTAGTTCCAACCCTAATCAAACACACCTGAAACACACAGCTCATCAAGCTCTTCGGGCCAGTTGTTCAAAGGTAAACTGATCAGATTTTGGTTATCGGATTGGATCAAATCTTGAAAATGGGTTGTTCAAAAGGGAAAGAATGAGTCTGAAATCAGATTAGATCATGGAATCCAATCCTAGTTTTAATCTGGATCAAACCTTCAGTTTGTGTTGTTCAAAACTTGTCAGTATGATTTGGATAACTTTGATCCAAAAAAAACAGGATTATCCTGATCCCAACAGGGGGTAGGATTTGAAGTTGGATTCCACGAAGAAAATGTAGTACATGTAGTACATGTGCACGAGCGTGAATCCCGTGAAATCCATCATTGATCTCGCAGGTGTCAGATCCACTGCGAGAAGCGAGAACTGTCCGGCTTGCCTGCGCTTTTTTCACTCCTTCTCTCACTGCAGCCGCCTACTCTCGACTACATTTCAGGCGAGGCAAGACGCATCTCAAACAAGCCTAGTGGATCTGACACCTGCGAGATCAATGATGGATATCGCGGGATTCACGGGATTCACGCTCGTGCACAGTGTTGCTAATAAACTGGATTTAATTTAAGTTCTGTTGCCTTTATATGAAAATAAATATAATGAACAAGACAATAACAAGTACTTGTTATTTAATTCCATTCCAAATAAGTGTTTATCAATCATTTTTTCTTTAATACAGACATAGGCTGTGACATGGATGTTTTTTTTGTGTGTGTTTTTTTAAATAATAAAATGACATTGCATTACTCATAGAGATCTCACTGTCCGAGAGTACATATACACATAAAACATGATATCCGAGTCAGTTTTAAAATCAAACATTTTAAAAGAGAACAATACATCACGGTTGTTTAAACCAATCAAAATTAAGCTGTGTCGTCAGCAAGTCGTTTCCCATCATGCTTTGGATCAGCGCAGTCGGTGGTGGAGAGCAACTGCGCGCGACTGCAGAATCCGACACGTGCGCCTTGCGCTCGCGAGAGCTTTTTGACACACGTCAGCATGACATCAGAGCAAGGCGGACCGCACTGGACACATTTTTAACCGGCATGCATTACGCGCTGATCACCGGTGATCGGTTCTGCGCAGATTTTGCTCATCTCAAACAAGCCTAAAGTTACGTTGGTGGAACGTTATTTGGCACGTCACTACGACTAATATGGTCCTTTGATGTTACGTCTTCGCAACATGCCAGTTTGGTCATTAAGACGTACTCATCACGTTCTTGCGACGTACACTATAACGTCGCCACGACGATTATGGGAATCACAAAGGGTGCTTCTCAATATCCCTCCTCGTCTCCTCGCTCCTCTGTCCTCCATCCTATGACCCGGAAACCAATCAAGCACAGCCATCTTGAAGGACATCTCAATTCTCTAATTGCACCGTGAGGACTCGAGGATCGAGGAGTGAGGAGGCTTTCAGATGAGTTATGAGCGAGGATACACAGGTGTATCCTATGCGGAAGTGTTTTATTGACTAAACGTGACACACGTATACATTCTCCTCCCCCTTCACATCGCTCACAATAATTTGAATTTATTCTTTACCCTTGCAGTTTATATAAACCACACATCTCACATTTTTCAACAGGGTATCTTGCTTTATTATTATTCATTATGAATTTCTTAAATAAACAAACTTCAACAACAGGGCTCTCAAGTTTTATCAAAAGTTTAGAGTGAGATTTAGGGGAGGAGCCACCCAAATATTTGCAGCAGCGGTCCCTCGACCCAACCAAATCCGCTTCAATTGTTGCTAGCAGTTCAATTTTGCCTATTGTTCATAATTGACCAGCACAAATGGAAATTATAACAATTGTTAAATCTGATAAAAAGACAAATTCATCCAAATAAAATAAATAGTTATATTTAAAAAATACAAATTTATTGAAAAATAAAAATAAATTTGACCCCAAAAAAGCCAGCTGAACATCAGTGCTCAATGTACATAACATTGTGTCATAACAACTTGCCCTGAGCATGTACAGGTCCTTCTCAAAAAATTAGCATATTGTGATAAAGTTCATTATTTTCCATAATGTAATGATAAAAATTAAACTTTCATATATTTTAGATTCATTGCACACCAACTGAAATATTTCAGGTCTTTTATTGTTTTAATACTGATGATTTTGGCATACAACTCATGAAAACCCAAAATTCCTATCTCAAAAAATTAGCATATCATGAAAAGGTTCTGTAAACGAGCTATTAACCTAATCATCTGAATCAACTAATTAACTCTAAACACCTGCAAAAGATTCCTGAGGCTTTTAAAAACTCCCAGCCTGTTTCATTACTCAAAACCGCAATCATGGGTAAGACTGCCGACCTGACTGCTGTCCAGAAGGCCATCATTGACACCCTCAAGCAAGAGGGTAAGACACAGAAAGAAATTTCTGAACAAATAGGCTGTTCCCAGAGTGCTGTATCAAGGCACCTCAGTGGGAAGTCTGTGGGAAGGAAAAAGTGTGGCAAAAAACGCTGCACAACGAGAAGAGGTGACCGGACCCTGAGGAAGATTGTGGAGAAGGACCGATTCCAGACCTTGGGGGACCTGCGGAAGCAGTGGACTGAGTCTGGAGTAGAAACATCCAGAGCCACCGTGCACAGGCGTGTGCAGGAAATGGGCTACAGGTGCCGCATTCCCCAGGTCAAGCCACTTTTGAACCAGAAACAGCGGCAGAAGTGCCTGACCTGGGCTACAGATAAGCAGCACTGGAGTACCCACAGTCAGTGATGGTCTGGGGTGCCATGTCAGCTGCTGGTGTTGGTCCACTGTGTTTTATCAAGGGCAGGGTCAATGCAGCTAGCTATCAGGAGATTTTGGAGCACTTCATGCTTCCATCTGCTGAAAAGCTTTATGGAGATGAAGATTTCATTTTTCAGCACGACCTGGCACCTGCTCACAGTGCCAAAACCACTGGTAAATGGTTTACTGACCATGGTATCACTGTGCTCAATTGGCCTGACAACTCTCCTGACCTGAACCCCATAGAGAATCTGTGGGATATTGTGAAGAGAAAGTTGAGAGACGCAAGACCCAACACTCTGGATGAGCTTAAGGCCGCTATCGAAGCATCCTGGGCCTCCATAACACCTCAGCAGTGCCACAGGCTGATTGCCTCCATGCCACGCCGCAATTTCTTTCTGTCTCTTACCCTCTTGCTTGAGGGTGTCAATGATGGCCTTCTGGACAGCAGTCAGGTCGGCAGTCTTACCCATGATTGCGGTTTTGAGTAATGAAACAGGCTGGGAGTTTTTAAAAGCCTCAGGAATCTTTTGCAGGTGTTTAGAGTTAATTAGTTGATTCAGATGATTAGGTTAATAGCTCTTTTAGAGAACCTTTTCATGATATGCTAATTTTTTGAGATAGGAATTTTGGGTTTTCATGAGCTGTATGCCAAAATCATCAGTATTAAAACAATAAAAGACCTGAAATATTTCAGTTGGTGTGCAATGAATCTAAAATATATGAAAGTTTAATTTTTATCATTACATCATGGAAAATAATGAACTTTATCACAATATGCTAATTTTTTGAGAAGGACCTGTATGTCAAGACCCAAACCGGTCACCTTTACAGGGGTCATCGGATGCCCATTTTCCACAAGTTGGTATGATTCTTTTGGGTCTTCATGTAAAGTTTGTAACATACTTTGGTTAAAATTTCTCAATGGTTGTGTAAAACAACACCCTTTTTACCTCTTCAAAAACAGCTCTGTTCACAGTGACCCGTTTCGGTGCATGTCTCTTTAAATGATAATGAGCAACAACTTTTTGGCTTTTTGAGGATTAAAAAAAAGTGAATGGATTTTTTTCATTGCATGGTGATTGTGTCCACACACTGCAAAGACACATTTATTTGCAAATACCATATAAAAGTGTATTTTGCATACGATGACCCTTTAAAAGCAGTTGGAGAGTTTTTGAATGCATCAAAAATAATTTAGCGCGAATTTGGCTATACTCCTCAACATCATCTCTCACTGTCTTTGATCACAGGCAAGAGATATCGTCCAGGAATCGTAAAATCTAAATGCTAAAAAAATTAAAAAAATTAAATGAAGATGTCCGCAAACCGCATTCATCAGATCGTGTTCTCTCAACTTCCACTCCGTGTGTGAGCATGTTGTCTAGTGACGAACGAACTTGCAGGGGGAAAACATAATTTACCCGGAAACAACTAATTCTAATTTCTGATTGGCTGGTAGCTAGCATTTAACTCTGTATAACTCGAGACAGATGCTATGAACTCGGCAGAGAACTTCCCTCCGTTTGCCTGAGTCTCGTCCATTAATTGTATAGCGGGACAAGTTCCCTTACTCCTCAGCGTGAGAAATACAAGGTGTGGCGTGTGAGCGGGTTGAAATGCGTGTGTCTCACGCCCAATGCGTGAGACTTGAGAGCCCTGCAACAACATAAGGGCAGATCCTTTGAGCGCTGCTGATGACGCTATGAAGTGACGTTTGAGTGATCAAGTATTCCAATGTATAAAAAAAGCTTTCATTCGATTCCTCTATCCTCAGTTTCTTTCCTTGCGTCCTTCCCTCACAACCTACAGGGGGTGGAGTTGAGACGCTAGGAAAGGAAGCGAGGGAAGGAAACGAGGATGCACAAATAAGAAATGAGAAGCACCCAAAGTTACGTTGCTGGAACGTTATGTGGTACGTCGCTACGACGAATATGGGCCGGTCCTGTTACGTCTTCACAACGTAACTGTGTTACCTGGGGGACTGTCCGGCTTGCCTGCGCTTTTTTTTACTCCTCTCACTGCAGCCGCCTACTCTACATTTAAGGCGAGGCAAGGCGCATCTCAAACAAGTCTAATATTGGACCGGAACACAGCCAGGGAGGTTGCCGCTTGGTTCTGACCTATGGTTCTGAACTTTACAGTCTATGGTTCTTTTTCTGACATGATGCACTTTTTCTGAGCGCCTACGCCCGAGGCGCGCGCCCACTGTCAAACAGCGCCAAACTGTACTTTATCTTTCGCGTCTGAGTTTTGTTGGGTCAGACCCATCTGCTTGCGATGGGAGGCCGAGACTGAGAGAGCTATATGGACAATTATGCACCAAACAAGCCACTTTTGAAATATTTGAATAAAAAAGTTGGGTAACCCCCCCCCACCAGACTAAAAAAAGTAGGATGACCCTCCCCTCAAGAATAAAAAGACATGACCCTCCGGTGGTCCATTCCATAAATACCGAACGGTCCCTAATTGATATTTCTTTCAATGAATGTTGAAGGGTAAATTTTAAAGGTTTTCTGCACTGATTATTTTTGTGGTGTCAGTCGCATGGTGGTGATGAAAACAACAGAATACATACTGTTCGGAAAAATACTGAGGGAGGAGGCGCAGAGAGTGTTGTTCTATCCTCTGCAGTTTGTGATGGAGCAGATTCGGCAGCAGCGGAGCTGTGAGTCCGGACCGCGTTTGATCGGAGTCACTGTTCGGCATTGATTCAGAGATATCATATCATGGAGATTCAGAACCAACCGATTCCAGCATTTAGAACCTGAAGAACAACCTTTAACGTTACAATCTTAACTATACTGCTTTATCTGCTGCTACGAATCTGTTTTCAGTTCTTCATAGTTTGTTTTAGTAAGTACATTTACAAAATACACATACAAAAATGCGCTACAGAATGTGTCTGAATTTAGACAATGATCAAACAGTGTTAATAATGTAATTTTGTCTTTAGCGCTAAACTCGCTAATACTGTTTGCTAACGTTAACACTGTACTTGGGCCGTCTCCTATAATAACAGTTTATACATGTACATTCTTTGTTTTGGTAGTAATAGATTAAATTATAGAGTCATTTGGATTAAAGGAGTATTATATTTTAGTTTAATGTGAGGGTATTGGGGCGTTTGAGTTTAATATGAGTCGTTATTGGGTGTGCTAACATGCTAATTACGTTAGCTGCAGAGATCAGACAAGTCATTCGTAATACAAAACATTGAAGTGTTTAATGTAATTGTCATTTTCACTTGTGTTGTGTTTTATACACAACACACCCATTAACATACTGATAAATAGCCTTTAATCAAGTTTAGTGTCGGTGCATATGACAGGAATGGGTTTATTTTATTACAGAATGATACGTGTTGGTAATGTATTCGGCAGGTAGGATTGGTGTTATAACATTTACCCTGGTTTGTTATTTAATGGGACAGACGTAAAAAAAAAAACAGTTTAAAACGTGAACAGCATTTACTTGTAAATTAGTAAAGGACACTTTAGAGTACTTTGCATTTTCTGTGTCTAAATACATTGAGAAACAACAACCCCCTAAAGATGTTTAACATTTTCTTATTCTAAATGTTTGTGTATTCAGGCTGCGGAATCAACATAAATTTACTGTATGAACTGGACATTTTTGGAATTCCTACCCACATGCCTCTACACAATTCTTTACATATCGAAGCTTAAGACTTTTGTAATGTGTAGTCAGACTTGTTTATAGAAAGTGATGCGTGTCTGTCCACTTTGTGCTGATTTGCATGTGTGATGTAATATAACTAATTTTGAGAAATATGCCAAAATCTGTTTGGTTCATTACATAGGATGGAATGTTTGACTGCTTTCCTGGCTTTGTCTTTTTTTTTTTAGATTGTCAGCACCAGATAAGTCTTCGCCATGGTGCAGAAGTATCAGTCCCCTGTGAGGGTGTACAAACATCCTTTTGAACTGGTCATGGCAGTAAGTGTAAAACACAGTCTTAACACTCAACAGTTCATTTTATTGTTGACAAACATTTTTATCTAGTTTTATTGTGACCACAATAATGATAATAATATATTTTATAGCTACCAAGCTACAGGCAAAACATGAATCTGTTTTCCTTGAATTTAAAGCTTCCCTAAAGCTGGATCACTAGCTGCGTTTACATGGACCCTAATAATCTGTTTCTAATCTGACTAGTAGCACAGTCCGAATAAAAAAAAAGTCACATGTAAGCATGCGATCGGAATGATTTGGCCAAATTCGATTATAATCTCATTCAGATTGTAAGGGCTGGTTTAAACCTTTTATAATCCATTCGATGGTGCTTGTAAAACACTTGATTGGACTGAAAACTGAAATGGCTTAATGACGTATGATGCACGGAACAAGCTGTTGTTGTTGAATACATTGTAATAAATGTCATGTCATTCTAAAATTCTCATTCCACTCATCGTCTGTGTATTGCTGCAGGACAGTGTCATCCCAGCAGTCCTCTGCTTTGGGCTCTCATCCACAGATACCTTGTTTTGAGTGAGGGAAGGGTGTTTTTACTGCTTGATAAATATAAGCAGCATGGCACAAAGTTTAAAGGGATACTTCAGGATTTAGCATTAACCCTCAGGGGTCCAAGGTGTTTTTGGGGTCCTGGAGGTGTTCTGACATGCTCTGACATTTGTGCTTTTTTCAGTTATTTATAAACATGTTAATGGCAAAGGTGTAAATTCACTCTATATAGCACAAACAGGGCTACTGTTTATAATATTTGAGCAAGATGTATGTACATGTTTGTATTTTTGAGAGAATATTGTTTATGCATGGTTATTGAAAAAACTAAAACTTAAAGTCTCTGAAATAAGGCCACAAAACACATACTAAATATGTGTCCTCAAGACTTTTGACTAATGGATGTTCTCGCCTAGGATTTTTGCTTCAAAATGATCTGAAAATCATCCTGCCAAATCATTCACATAAAACAATACATTGATTTAAATTTAGTAAAACACTTTTTGTTTGGAAAGGCAATATGCGAAATGGGCGTGACTCATGTATAATGGTCTGATTCACACCTGTGAAGACAAAAGACCTGCTTAATGAGCCTGCATAATGAGCTTTTCACATGTGTCACTGAGCCACAAGAAAGAATACAATGACACAAGAAAATAAATATATATATACTACAAAATTGGTTCACAGTTGGAAACATCTAGAAAAAAATAGTATTTTTCCACTTGTATTTTTGCTTGCAAATTGTATAATATCCAAGGTGAACTTTTCTAGTAATTGACCCTTCGCTAAGCCACGCCCGAAAACCGCAACTGGCCAATCATGTCTTAGCAACCGTAACTAGGCGCGGGAGGTCTGGCAAGCTTTCGAGCTAGTGAAACATGCCGAAGCGTTGTGCGTATGGATTGTGCAAATCTGATACCCGGTATCCTAAAAGTTTGGACGCGGGAGTGGAATTTTTTTCTTTCCCGAAAATCTAAAAGAGGAGAAATGATGTGCGTGGATCAGCAGTGTGGGAGACCGTCATTCACAACTACATGTCTACAGGATTAACAAAAACACATAATGCTTGGAAGTTGGAAATAATGACTGTTCTTTGTTCATAATGCATATATTTTAACGTAAAATAAGACGATTAAAGACAAGACGGAGGCTCACTGACATACTTTAAAATATATTTCAGCATTTTGTTAATCGACGGCCTACTAACGTTACCCCTGACTGAGTAACTTTAACGCAATCTGATCGCGGCTCACCCGGTGTTAGTGTTATTCCACAAATTGTATGGATAAACTGTTTGATATATAATTATTAGATTATTTTCACATTTCACTTACCCTGCTGTGCACGAAAATAGCTGTGTTTCCCATTTGAATGGTCAGCGTATGAGGCGGCGGCTGCTTGCGCTGGGACTATAGGCTTTAGCTTCAATTTGAATGAAATTAATCGGTTGCATATTATGTCGTGGATATATCCCTCGAATGCATACTGCAGTCCCCTTTGTCTTGCTCTCTCAGATATTTCACATGTTCGCCAAAAATTACTAATTATCTCATTGGGAATGTCTGACACCGGTGCATACACACTGTAATAGACGTGCCAGACACGAAAGCTTGACAGGCGTAGCAACAGTAACTAGGGAGGGCGGGGCTTAGCGAAGGGTCAATTGTGTAGTTAATTCTCATACTGTATTTTCAGAAAGTTTTGGATATATATCCTCTCCCCAAATTTGTCACTAATAAAACACAATAAAAATAATTTGAAGAGAATGCTTATATTGACCTTTTAAGATTTTGTGTACATCTACCTTGTAAATATATTATTTGCTATTTTATTAAAAAGGTTACAATTACAGCAACAATTCAAATAACAATATTTCAAGTGTAATATTTCTTTGTAAAAACTAAAGTATACATTTTATCATACATATTTCAAAGTTAAGGATTCATTAGTTTGAATAAAGCCTACATTGGAACAAACACTATAGCATCCTAGTTGATGACTTTATTTTTGACAAAACAAACATAGCCTAATATATTTAACATTTGAGCAGAAATTGGTGAACAAAAGCTTATTCAATGTGGCAGTAGTCTAGTTTACAGTAAACAGTTAATCTATCCAAAACTAGTCAACGAAATGTTGTCTTTCATATTTCGTCTGTAACATAGGCATATCGTTTGTTGTTTTTATGAGCCTATATTAGGGCATATAAATATTAATTTGCAGTTTAATGCGTTGCTAATACAAAGACATTTTAACGTTATTTCAACATATTTCAGTCGATTTTCACTCATCTCAGGATAGCAATAGGGTTTGGGAAAAACTGTTCAGTTCATTCATTCACACACAGACGCGATTCATATTTAAACAGTCTTTTTGCGGTTTACATACACTATGATATCGCGATTAGAACAATAAAAAAAAAACTTACTTCTCGGCTAGATCCGTTGCTCCTCGAAATGAAAATAAACCAGCACATGTTCTGAGGTAAATGTCTCAGGATTATTCCTCACACAGCCTCGCAAGAAGAAATAGTACATTAATCTGATGATTACATTTGTTGTGTTATTGCGTTTATGAGGGGTGTTGACACTTTGCATGTGTTGCTTCAGATCATTTGTGTTTGAATACCGCGCGCTCTCCATGGGCGTGTCACATTAGCAGAATAATGAGCTGAGAGAACGATAATGAGATAGGCTGACACCTCTCTCTTTTTTATAGATTACATAAACAGAATATTTATTTTAGTTTTGAATTAGATATTTTAAAAGTACACACTTAAATGATTATAAAGATATATTGCTCATGCTTGTGTGAACAGTATTCGCTGAGCTTTGTTTAAGTTTAGAGACGTGCTCCAGAAAAAAAAAGTTAACGGAGACAGAGAGGCAGAAAGCACACCCTGTTTATTTTCTTTATTTTACAAAAGCACACGGTTTTGATGCTAATGTGAGTGTACACAAAAAAAGAAGACCCTCTATAGTTTATAATCATGTATTGATTTTATTTATATGACCAAAAATGACGGAGTATTTTAAGTCTATGTTGCTGCTATGTGGAAAAAAAACAGCAAAACGCGCCGTTCGTTTCTGGACCCCAGAGGGTTAAGCTTTGTATCAGTAGACAACCATTAGTATTTTCGAATTACCGTGCTTCCCCCCCTCATTTCCCCCTGATATGAGAGATTTATGTATTTTTAGTCTGGAAAAAATCCTCAGATGACGCAAAAATCGTCATTTTTGGGCCAGAGGCTTAAAACTACAGCCAGTACTAGTAGCTAGTTCTGCATGTTTTCACCACGCCCATATGGATCTCACTCACAGAATGTAAAGATAGTGTCAGCCATCTTTCTGTAGAAGCTAAGCTAACAGGCTCTTGCTCTGTATAGAAAGTTTGTATAGTAGGCTAATCACGATGGCGGAAGGTAGTTTTGAAGTTGAAATGGCAGAAGGGGATTTCGAAGATCTGTTGCGCGAATCTAATGCTACCTGTACGAGCCGCAATACAGCGATGAACAGTTGCGGGAGATGGAGGAACAAGAGGCGGCCGGAGAAGCTGCTCCGGCCAGACTCGAGCTGGGGCGGACTGGTGTTGTCAGTGCTCTTGCTGTGCGCCTATAGAAACAGATAGAGAGTCCTATTGCTGTCGCAAATTTCAGCGATCCCATTTTCTTCTGGTTGAGATAAATTGGAAAAGCCAGCCAAAGCCCGAAGGGACAAACGGACAGCTTAGTGTAAAGTGAGTATTTGGTTTGTTTTTCTTTTTTTTACCAAGACGTAATGTACAGAGTTTGGACACCCGGCATTAACACAATGTTCTTCCCGTGTAGTCAGCTGAGCTATTGTTGTTATATTTACATCTATGATAGCATACTGTATGTGCAAATAGTTCGCATTGCTTACTGTTTTGTAGACAAAATCGCCTAACAGCCTACCGTGACTTTATGGAATAGTTCCTGCAAGGCGAGCGACTTGGTAAAGACTTATCTTCTCGTTTTGCCTACCTGTGTTGTCCAGGATATCAGACGGAGATATCCAGATCCTGACGGACAATACTGTGAATGAATATAAGGAAACAGCTGAAGCTCTGGAAGAGCTTTGAGTCTAAAAGTGTTAATATTAATTATTTTTTTAATTAAAAGTTATAACTCACATTGGTTGTGGTTCTTTTTATAAACCTTTACTGTTACTAGAGTATGTATTAGCCTAGAGAATGTGTGGAGAATTTTTTCGGATACTGCCGCCTGTAACCGGTAGGCGTGGTTTGGGAGTGGCCTGGCCTTGTAAGGGCAGCAAAGCAAGTGCATTCTGGGAGTTGTTGTCTTTCAGCCACATGAGTAAAAAATACATTTTCTGCCTTTTCTCAGTCTAGAATGCTTCAATTTCAAAAATAATTTCACATTTCTACTGTATAAATGACCACTATTAGATACACATTCATCTTCCCAGAGGTGAAGTATCCCTTGAATTTGCTCATCTCATAATCAGGATCTGAAGTAGATAAATGGTATGTCTGCTTTAAAAAAAAAAAAAGCAATCACAGGATGATGGTTAGTATAATGTGCAAACAGCAGGAAAGTCTATATTTGTGCTTTCCCTTTATGTCAAAATCCGATTTGAAGCTTGTCACATATAAATGCGCACATCAACCCGATCACTTTAGATTGCATTCATGTAAAGACTATTATCGGATTCATCAATCAGAATGATTTTATTCCAATTGAAACAAAAAGTGTCCTTATAAATGTAGCTACTGTCTTTTTTTTGGCAGTCTATGCACATGAATGTGAAGTGTGGAAGAAGAAGGTGCTCTGTTTTGCTGAGGTTACTATGCAGGGCTTGGATTAGTCCAATTGCAGGTTTAAAGATACATTATGTAAGTTCAAATGTACATTACATTATGTTTCTAGTAAGTGCAGAGTTTTTAGCGTATATACAGTAGTCAACATTTTTAAGTGGTTTTTGAACCACTTTTCTGTAATTTAATGTTTAAATATGCAAATGAGGCATAATCTAATTAAATATGTGCTAATTTGCATATATATATATATATATATATATATATATATATATAAATCTGAGTATTGGATAAAGCCAGGTTCAAAATTATTTTTTAATTGTGTTCCCATATTAGATGGGAAAAAATTACAGAGGGATTTATGGATATCTACATTTGTTTTCCTGTAAATCAGAATATACTGTCAATAGCCTTAAATTGATTTTCGCCATGTTTTTTGGAATTAAATGTTATATAAATCAGGCTAGGAATAATATATTTACAAATCCCTCTGTAAATGTCTTCATAATATAACTAGGTACAACACTGGAAAGTTTGGTGTATATACATATAGGTGCTACTGAAGTGGACATTTGGGACTTGGAGTATGAGAGAAAAGTAATTTTGAGAAAACGGGCTTTAAAGATTTATATTGTAAAATGAGATTGCGCATTTAGAGTTAAATCCCCTCTTTTACTTTCACGATTGGTTGCTGATAAAAAGGAAATGACCATATTTGGGTCCGACAGCATTGTACAGGAGAGAGAGAGAGCTTTCTAACGGTGTATGTGATGACAAGGGTGCAGGCAGTGATCGCGGTGCAGCGGAATGATTTAGAATGCCAACTTTTGATGAATTTATGAGAAATCTACTGATGCAAACCGACAAAGTGTAATAAAATAAAGACCTAAATGTGTATTTCAGACTTTTTTTTACCACAAGTCTGAAAAAAGACATGTTATTGAAGACATATTTTCACGCACACGTTCAGGAAAAAGGACCCAAACGCAATCTGCGAGACAAATAATGCAAGCTGCGTAGAGTAGCAAAAACAGAAAGTCTCTTGTAGCAGGTAATCAGAAGAACAGAAAGTCTCTTGTAGCAGGTAATCAGATGAACAGAATGTCTCTTGAAGTCAAATCAAACTGAGGAGTGATCCCGCAATGATACTCAGGGTCCCGCAGCAGAGACACAAATCAGGGCTCGTGGTCCGTCTGTCGCCCTCAGATAATGAGAAGCTGGGTAGAGAAAGACTTCAGTAATTTCCAGCACTGGCAGGGCACAGGTTGCAAACATACGTCACCAGGACAGGACAAGACAAGACAAGCCTGCCCGTTGGTCTGCGGGTGAAAACCAGAAGACAGACTGGGTGACGCACCGATCTGACGGCAAAACTCCTTCCAGAATAATGACGCAAATTGGGGACCGCGATCAGACACGACATCCGAGGGAAGTCCGTGAATCTTGAATACATGACTAACGACGGCTTGAGCGGTCTCCTTAGCGGAAGGGAGCTTGGGAAGTGGAATGAAGTGAGCGGCTTTAGAAAAGCGATCAACTACAATGAGGATTACAGTGTTGCCTTTGGACTCCGGTAGTCCGGTGATAAAATCGAGCGCGATATGTGACCACGGGCGAGAGGGAATAGACAGGGGTCTAAGCAAACCAGCCGGTGGCAAATTACTAGACTTGGTCTGGGCACAGATAAAACAGGCGGCCACAAATCGACGGACATCGCGTACGCGGGTAGGCCACCAGAATTTCTGACGGATGACAGCAATGGTTTCCCTAACTCCAGGATGGGCGAACAGCTTGGAGGAGTGACCCCATTGCATGACAGCCACGCGAGTGGGGACAGGAACAAAGAGTAGGTTTCGCGGACATTGACGAGGAGTGACGACCCGAGATAAAGCCCCGTTTGACCAAACGTTCGATTCCCCAGATGGAAGAACCAATGATACAACCCTGAGGAAGGATTTCCTCTCTCACAGGGGTTTCCACGGGGGAATCGAACTGGCGCGAGAGAGCGTCGGGCTTAAGGTTCTTGGAACCGGGGCGATACGAAATGGAAAACTCAAAGCGATCAAAAAACAGGGAGCAATGAGCCTGGCGAGCGTTAATTCGTTTAGCAGACCGTATATGTGACCCGTCACAGAAACCAGAGACACAAGTCGGCAGCACAACTTTCGAGCAAAATGAGAAATAAGAGTTTTTTTTTTCAAAATTGGTGAATTTCTATTTTTTGCAGAATCTGTTAATTGAAGTCACGAAGAAGCCTCTCCATGTTTGAGATAGCAGTATTGGTATATTTAAAAGTTTACATTTTGAGGTTGAAATCGGCTTGTTTTCGGAGATTCTAGGATGCAGTAGGGGCGTGGCGTGTCATTGTCTGTGTGTATTTCCATACTGAATAACCCGGCGCTTTTGCCCCCGCCCTCCAAGTGAACCGCATGGCTACTTAATTATGCTGTGCTCTGGCCGGCTCTATCTGGTATAAAAATTCAATGAAGATGGATGCCGCAAAGATTGTCGCAGACGGGCTGAACCGTCTGGCAGTTACACCGAAAATGTTTTCGCCGCACTTCGTGGGCTCCGGAAACTGAACCGGAGGTATGGGCGCGGCGCACGCGCCCTCAGTGCTTGAATACGGCGGCTCGGCTCGCTGACAGCGGTGCCTGGCTGTTTCATATGTGACGTCCCGATTGCTTTGAATGGGGAACGTTTTGTGAAAAGGGAACAGAGTTAATGGACTGGCAACAACTCCATAGAACATGAACTGGCACAGAGAATCGAAATAGAGGATGCAGTTAAGACCTTTGCTGCGATGAAGGCCTGCCGTGCGTGTTTCTGAAATGTAAGTTAAGCTTCATTTGCTCTTTAGTCGTTATATAAGATGCTGAACCTGCTGATGATATAATGTGCTTGCGGACATTTCATTTGTGTGTGTATACGCACTAGGGCTGTAACGATACGCGATATAAAATCGAAATCGCGATACTCAGGTCCACGATCCTGTATCGCGATGTGAGAAGGCAGAATCGCGATCACACCCCTTCCAACTCCCAGAGTTATCCTTCCTGTCCAGAACCAGGGCTCGAATTTCGGCGCGGGTATTGCGCATAATTCTAATCATTCCCGCAGGTCTCCCATTTATAATGTGGGAAATTCCCGCAATCGTAATCCACACAGATAATAAAATAAAATCATTCTTTTAACAACTATCTTCCAGACGCAATTTCACAAACAGCGTGAGTGTTCAGCGGTGCCGCGCGTCTTCTATCTCTTCTCATAATGTTTTGTGCAAGGCAGGCATCAAGCGCTGCGGCGATAATACACACTCGCGTTTTGGAGTCGGGACCATAGACTGTAAGGTCGGGACATGACGGAATATTCACTTGCACAATCGGGCCAGCAGTGCATCGTGACTGAAGTCTTTTTAAGTCTTACCACTGTGTACAGCTCACTCAGGGCGGATCTATGATAAAACAATAGTGTCAGTCAACAGTCGTGGGAGAGGCTTGTGCAAAAGGACTTCACATTGCCCAGAATCTGAAAACGGCTTGTTCTGAGACACTGCTAATGATTTATGGGGATTTAAAAAAAAAGCCCTGGGTGGATTATCATTATAGGGTGGTTGAGTACACCCACTGCCAACACACATTTATTTTCAAACACCATGTAAAAGTGAATTTTGCATAATAGGTGCTAGGGCTGGGCGATATTGCCAAAAAATCATATCTCTGTATTTTTTGGTTAAATGGCGATATACGATATATATCTCTGTACTTTCTACGTTTTTCTATTTGGATAAAGAAAATCTGTATTTATTTAAAAAAAAAATATATTTCACATCCTGCTCAATGATATCCAAACAATGTTGATATTGAAGGCTATGGAAACAAATATAGGGAATGTAATGTAGGTTAAGCAATATATTATGTGCAAATAACGGCGGCGCTCATTAACGGAAGCTTAAATTTTGGCGGAGATTCACTTGCAGAGGGCTCGTCCTCTCCTGACAGTGAAATGAACATATTTGTTTGACTTTCTAACATTTACAGATGGAGAATATACCTGTGAAATGTAAGTTAAACACTGAGGAAAGCACCACGTCTCAAACGCATTAAGCAGCGCAAGTAAATCTTTCAGTCAGCAACAGTATCTGTCAGAGCATCTGACAGGGCAATCTGCTTTAAACTTGTTAACTTTATCTTAGCAGTTATTTTGAAGCACTTAATATTGCTTATCATGTTTAGGACAAATTGTACTATGTACTTTCACGGCTGGAGCTCACACTGCGTCCTCCGCTATTTTTCAGATGTGCTCGTATCAAACTACTGTAACGATATAAACGGTATTGCCTCATTTCATATCGTTAAAAAAAACCAAAAACGATATATTGTACAAACTCGATATACCGCCCAGCCCTAATAGGTGCCCTTTAAGCTATGTGTTGCTTATTGTGTGTAACACACTTTGAGAATCTGCTTTTAAAGGCACTTTATAAAATAAAGATTATTATTATTAGGTGTTCAAGCACGAAGTGCTGAAAACCTATTGTAATTGTTAGGAATAAAAAATAAATAAATAAATAAAAAACTCCCCTAAAACGCATCGTGCAGCCCAAACCAAGGCCTGAAACTCGGCCAGATGGTAGGCCACAATTTGGGGAGAACCTATCAGAGTATGTCCCCGATTGGCCCACAGGTGGCGCTACAGCAACCAAAAGTACTAAATTGCGCATAACTCCTAGACCGTTTGACTTAGAATCAAGGTCTTTACACCACTGTGATCCTTGGCTCAAGACGGACAATTTCGATTTAGCCAGGACATTTTTCTGCTATGTCAAATTTTGTCCAAAAGCTACTTTTGCGAACTAGTCCTAGGTCCATATATGTCCTATGGTAAATTGTTTGTATTGGCTGTAAATGGTCTTTTCCATCTATTATGTCAGTGGTTAAATGTACGCTAAATAAAACTTAAAGTCTTTTGATGCTTTTTTGCTTAAAGGCCTTGACTGCTTGAACAACAATAAATGCTGCTTGCAGCTTTAATTATTATTATTATTAATTGAATTGAAACACATTTTTGTTTTGGAACAAAACCCAATTTGCTCTGTGTCAATTTGCTCTGTGTCAGTCTTCTCACCTGTGTGAATTTAGATCACAACTGCATTTTGAGCATGGCTTTCAGTTGAAATCCCAGCATTTTGTGGATCATAGTGTCCAGACACAGGCCCCTATCCTGTGTCCTGTGTTTCTCATCATCCCACAATTCCAAGCATTACCTCCCTAAGCCTTGCTCACCCAACCCATATGAGACTGCACTAATCTTCAGAGAGACAACACCATTGGCTCCAATATTAATACCCTTAGTACAGCATGTGCACCAGGAAAAACCTGATTTGTGCCATTTTTTGTTAAATCCCTCAGTGCAGACAGAGCCCCACTAGCAGCAATACCAGCATATTTTCGCCGCTAGGGGTTGCTAACCTCTTACAATAACAAAGGCGTAGGTTGATGACGTAAGCGTAATTATAGAACTTGTCGTCATGTTGATGGATCTAATAATGTTTATGGATCAGTGAATACATTGATGTTTTTCACATGACTGTGGTATGAAGCATGGCACGATTGCTAATGATATCAGCACCACACGTGAGTCCCGCGGATATAAAGGAATAAGGACATGTCATTATACCAAACTACACGCAAGTGCAGAATTACTACTCACACAGGTCAGTTTATTTGATGAATTAAACTTGTGAGGTAATGCAGCGCTGTTTCACTTGGTCTACACTATTACACTAAACTGCATTTGAGTGCGTTGAAAGTAATAATGTTATTCTATGTCTTAGTTTGTTGGCTGTATGAGACTAGCATCAAGCTAGATCAACTTTAGAATAACATACTGATCATATTCTAACATTTCATCATGTTGAGCTATATAACATTGTTTAGATTTATGTACATTTGCTCACCTTTTTAATAAAGTACATGCAAGAGCGGTGTCTCTGTCAAGTCAAAGTTAGTCTCGGCATCTCGGAAACGCCATACTGATATTGATCCTCATTTCAGTTCTCTTTTTGTCCCAAAGTCTGCTTGCTATGGTCCATAGTGTTTGAACGAAAACAACAACAGCGTGAGCGTGCCGCTAGACGTAAGGCAGTTGTCCACGTCTGTCGCCGTTAGGTATGTAACGATTCACTCGCAACTGGTTGAAAATCGATAAAAATGTGTGACGATTCAAGTCGGTTGAATTGTTAAACGAATCACGATACACGTTTTAAGCAGGGGCGTTTACTGTAGCCTACTGTGAAGTTGTGAACCTCGCTTTACGGGCACAATAGCAGCAAGCACACACTGGAGCGAAGCTAGCGAGTGTTTTCACTTAATTCATGGAACTTGAGCTTGTGTGAGCCAAACTCAACTTCCACAGGAATAAACTGAAAACGCTCGGTTTGCTCCGCTCGCGCCGCGCCAGTGTGTGCCATAATAATAATCACCACCGTGAGAAGCACGTCACCTCCGTTTTGATGTAAAAGGCATTAATCCGACAAGTGCGAGAGCCACGGAGGTGCATATGTTTCCGTGGCAACCAGGTGTTGTATTTATTTTACTATCTCTTTCTCTAAATGTGTACATGGATATATATTTTTTTATATATATAATTTATTGATGGTTATGGCATATTTTTCTAAATGTGTGTTGTTGTTTTATACTCTTGCTAGTGTAATAATACAAATTATAACAAAATTAAAACCCCTCTAAATGTGGTACCAATTTTACAGTCTTTTACTTAGTGTGCGAAGGTACCAGTGTCCACTAGAGCCCGACCGATATGGATTTTTGGGGGCCGATACCGATATTAGGGAGTAAAAAAAGCCCGATACCGATATATCGGCCGATATTATTTATGTGTATATTATAATACAGTAGCAATATTATTTATGTGTATTATAGTACAGTATACCAGTCAAAAGTTTGGACACTTTCCTATTGGTGTGTACAAACTTTGGTGGGTACTTTACACAGTAGCTATAAACAGAATAAATATATTTTATAAACACGTTTTGCAATGATCACTCAAATGTGGTAATCAAACACTTGTGTGACACAGATATGTAATGGAGGCAGGGGGAATGATAGAATGAGAATTATACAGCTGAGCTGTAACCAAACTAGTTTGCATTGCATGTTATATTATATTATATTATATTATATTATATTCTAAATACTGTTGCATAATCTTCACTAACGACGACTTTTTCTTTTAATTTAGTCATAACTTGTATCAATAAATATATAAAAAATGTCACTGACAAAACCTTATTATCTTCTATTTTTACTCTTAATTCCTCTAATCTCTACCAGTGGAGGAAGAACTCAGATCTTTTTACTAAAGTAAAATGAATAATATCATAATGAAAACGTTTTTAATTACATATGTACAGTACTTTTATACTATTTTAAATAATTAGTAAGCAAAATGTACTAAACGTGAAACTAGGCTACTCTTAATGCAAAATGGCCCTATATAAAGTGTTATAATTATATACATTTTTGGAATATTGCTTGATGTTGTAACGTAGCGTTATCAGGCAGAATGAGCTTTAACACTGTGTCTACACCGGACGCGGCCGTTACTGCTCGCGTCGCAACAGCTGTTTACCCTAGACAAAGCAGAATCAGTTTACTGTCGGAGATCGCTCGCGCCACGCATTTTAATCAATGTTTCATCAACCAATTGCCTTAATAAATAAGAAGAAGGCCTAAATATAGCAGACAATATAATCAGGACTTCTCAGCTGCGCGCTTGCAATAGTCACAAGCTCACACAATACATGACAGAGGCTTGTAGCAGAGAAATCAATTCTGTGAATTACACTGCGCAAATCACAAGTAGGCTACTACCCACCGGATGAAGAAGGGTTGGCTCTCAGTCTCCACAGGCTACATAAAATATTCATTTTATTTTATTTTATTTTTCGTGTTTGCATTTATGAGGAAAAAACAATGTTACAGACGCGACAGTTCAGCACTACGGACGTGAGCGCTCTGAAAGCGGCACTAATGCTTTGAAACTTTCACATAGACATCAAACAGAAAGCACAAAACCTTTCGTTCCAAAGTGAATTTCGTTTTGTATTAATTGTATCTTAATTTTAATCAATGTTTCATCAGCCATTTGCCTGGATTTAATTTATAAGAAGTAAATTTAGCAGACGATAGATAATCTCGACACGGAGGCGCCTGCGGGTGAACTGGAGCTCGTCTCATGAACCGAAACTCAGCATATAGACCTGAGAATTGAAATATATCTATATTGAAATGTCTACTTTTAAACAGAACAATTCAAAACGAAAGACAGACAGACTCATGTAATCGTATGAAATGTGCATTTCTCTCTGGCGCGCGCTCACTGAAGATTGCGAGTCAGCATCGTCAACTTCATCTTTGGCTGACACTGACTGAAAACACTTGTTTATTAATAAACAATTAAAATGTCTCCTTGCTATATTTGTTGTATTCATAATCATTATTTTTGCCAGTTCTTGTGACAGCTTTTAGGTGCTTTATTGGCAGCGCCACCCTTACATGAATCACCGTACCCGCATTTTTTAAAATATTCATTTATCGACCATTATAAATGCCGATACCGATAGTTAGGAAAATGCCTAAAATCGGCCGATATATCGGTCGGGCTCTAGTGTCCACCCTCTTGACCAGACAGACAGAAAGACTGAGTTGAAACAACCTTGAAGGGATTTTTTTTAAAATTTCAATGTAGTTTTTTTAGTTGACAAATTAAAATGAAAAAGAAATGTGCAGCATTTTGTCTGGGAAATAATAAAAGGGACACTTTTTCATTTATAATTTGTTAAATTAATCACTTGTTAAAAAATCGTGAGAAAATCGTATCGTGAAACCAGTATCATGAATCGTATCGCATCGTGAGTTGAGTGAATCGTTACATACCTAGTCGCCATATTTAGGGATGCAGCGATTACCGGATTTCACAATTAACCGCGCTTTAAAACGTCACGGTTATTTAATCGTAAAGACTATGCTACACCGAATGTTCTGCACGGAACGGAACTTTTGCACCAAACGAAAACAAGGTTACACCAGCGGTGCACCAGCTTAATGCCGTGCTCGTCAACCACTATGGCAGAGGGACTAGCAGCGACGCTCTATTCCCACCGAAAAAACGCCTTAAGGGCCTGTTCACAGATCGCGTCTTTTGCGCGCTCAAGTTCGTTATTTCAAATGTAAGCGTGCGGCATGCGCGCTCATAAGGGAAGCGGCGCGCTCGTCTTTTCCAAGCTCGTGCGCGCCGCATCGAGATAAAAACATCTCTACTTTTCATAATGCCGCAAGCGCACCTTAGGTCAAGTGACAAGAACCAGCACAGCAACGACAGACGCCTCCGGAGCGCAACCGCCCTAGCGCTTTGGAAAAAGGAGAACGTGGCGTGCAAATTTCAGCTTTCAGTGCAACGTAAAAAAACAACAACCAAAAAACAGCGGAATGTTTTGGTTACCCAAGTCTGTGGAAAACAGAATGTGACGTGCTCTCAAGAGTTTCAGTCAGTGAACATTTAACTTAATATCCTATTGCTTTCTCCTGTAAATGTTTTGTAGTTTTAATATGCCCGGTGTAAAACACTAACATAAGATCAGGGCCGTGTAGACTTCTAGGACTACCAATTAACTGCATTTCAGTTATTAATAACACTACATGAGAGATGTTCTCAGTTTCTTTCTATAATTTTTACTTAAACTTCAAACAAACAAACCAAAATAATGAGATTATAATAGATGATTTTCTAAAGGCACATGTAAAATTTGGATTAATAATTTAAAAAAAGAGTATTAAAATAAGTACAATAATATTGGAGTGGATAACATGTGGACTATATTTGTTTTCTTTTAAAAGAAATACATAGTTAATATTTAGCTTACATTTAATTCAATAGAGCCAAATACTCAGTTTATTCTTATTTTCATTGGGATTTATTATCCCTTTATTTGTTTTTAAGTCAAATACCAACAAGATATTGTTTTCATGTTATCAAGTTTTCTACCTCAGGTTGAAAATAAATTTAGAACAAACTAAACACTTAATCATTTTGTGATCTATTTCAATCAAAGAGCCCTGCAGCCATTGACTTAATTTGTTATTTTAAAAGAAAAATGCTGGATGTTTACAAAGCACTTCTCTTTAATTCCAAAGGAAGAGATTGATTATCGTTTGTCATTTTATAGTTTTGTACTGTGTTGTGGCAAATAACACATGAAAATCTAGTGTTGAGTGTTCATGTGATATTATACATATAGTGTTGTGAAATTAATTGATGCATAATAATCGTGATAATCGTTAAATCGTGATTATTTCTCAGACAATAATCGTACTTACAAAATCTGTAATCGTTGCATCCCTAGCCATAGTTACTATGACAGTACGAGCGGAAATCAGGGAAAACGCGGATATTATGTCATTGACAGACGACAATGACCAGGGTCGAGACATTATTTAAAGTAGGAATTTCTCTGAAATTAAAAATCTTTGGGAACTTTTGGGATATTGTAAGTACACAACTGCAGGAAATATATCACACTGTGCAAGTGATTTTTGGATATTTTATTACAAAAATCTTACACATTGTACCTTTAACCAGGTTGTTTTGTTGTCGATGCATTTTAAAATGTGCATTTTTGCTCAAGTGTTCAGGTTTTTAATAGTCTTCTGTACCATATTACTAGTTACTCTCTACAAGTATGATTGAATGGTTTGAATGTTTTGTAAGCAAATGTTTAAAGGGCTTTGTGTTATGACCTATTCTTTCTGTGCTGTGTTCTGTGCTTTCTTGTTTAATCCCACAGACGCAAGCACAAGAGATTCACTTTTAATCTACTGCAATTGAAAACATTTTTAACCCTCTGTTTCTAGGGTAAACTTTTTCACATCAGTTGATATCGATAATTATCATGATAAATTTAAATCTTTATTATTTTTAGTAGTATTATTTAAGTAGGGATGTGCGTGAATATTTGACTAGGCGGTTAAAAGTTTTTTTTAAATGTTTTTAAAGTAACTCTATGCAGTTTTTCAACCTTCATAATATATTTCCAAGACCCTTGTGATGGTACATCGACTTACAATAGGTTAAATGACACGTCTGCCATAGCCTGACGTGGTTTGTATCGCTTTTACTGGCACTATGTAACTTTGGGTTTCGGGTAGTAACCGGAGCACAAAAAGAACTACAAAATTCAACTGCTTTACGGCATACTAGGGGTTGAACGACTTCAGATTTTTTTAAAGTCGACTGTTATGACATCAAAGTCGAGTCGACGTCGACTAGTCGATGACGTCATTCAAAAAAACACAAGAGATTTAACACAATTTGCAATTAATTAGCAGAAAATTATACAGATGCTGACAGCTCATAATGGGGCCATAATAATAAAACTGTGCGTAGTTTCCTTACTAGAAGTGTACGTGCGCCCGAAAGCCAAAAATGGTGTACGCAAACAAAAATTGAGACTTATAAAACCGTGCGTACGCCAGAATCTGCGCTTAATTCACTTTATAAATCCTAGTCATCGTAAGATTGTGCACACATGCGTCTCCACCCCGAAATAACTATATATGGAGCTTACAACGCCTAGTTTTGCTATGCATATCCTCATCTGCACATCATTTGCATATGATTATTCATCCACGTGATAACGTGTTTAACGGTACCAGACATTACGAAAATATGAAATGCGGATGTCATCAGTAAAAATTATTAAATAGCCTATGCTTGCCTTGTTTTTCAATAAATCAAATAGTGTAAAATACATTTCAGAGAAAGTTTTTCTCAATCTTTTCCACTGGCCAAATAGTATTTTTAATTGATTTATATTTTTAATGGAAAAAGATAGTTTTGTGCAAATAATGCACAACAAGGTCTATGTTCTAAGACAATCTGGTATTATCATGATAAGCAATTAATCTCTGTAGTTAAAACATTAAAACATAGCATGCAAGAGGAAAAGTGTTCAAAAGCATTGCATTCACAACAAATATTTATATTTATTGAATATACAAATGTTGTAACTTCTCAGTAATGATTTCATGTAGTTTAAGTGTTTAACACCATTAATGAGAATGACATATTTAATCTGTTTATATCAGAAGTAAAACATAGTTTGAATCATTCTTTTATTTATTTAAACTGTTATTGTGAACATGCACTGTATTTATGATTAGGATTTATAAGGAAGATTTACGGTTTTAGATGCGTTATGCGTCAGTTTCACTAAACGGTCCAACGCGCTCGCTGGCGCGGACATTTAAGAAGGGATGGATGTAACAAAAGCAAATTCATTCTCAGATGGTGCCTTTATTGCAACATGAGTGCAGTCAATAGCACCGATTACATTGGGAAAACCGGCGATTGCTGCAAATTGCATTTTGATGTTGGCCTGTTCAGCTTGCGTGTAAGGAAAACGGATGTATCGGGGACGGGTGCCATCCCCACTATGGCATCCCATACATATGGCATCCCATACATATGGCATGACACGGCTCAGGGATGACTGCGACATACCCGATCGGTCTGCCAACTCTCGCTGGAAAGTACCAGTGGCCAAGTGGCCTAATGTGGTCAATACTTGTACAGGAACACACAGCGCGTGGTTTCTCCGCGAGGGTCTTTCCAATACTGGCCGTAATTCAGAACACAATTCCAAGAGGATGGCTCTTGGGAATCGAAATCTGCTCATGAGCCAATCATCATCATGTGCAAGGAAATCTTCACGGTCTCTGAAAACACACTCCCTCCGTAGAGCGTCATTAGCAAGGTCTTCTAACAGCGCTAGAGCATCCATTATGATGATATGTTATATACGCACATACCTTTTTATAGCCCATTCATTACAAAAAAATAGTATTTGCACCTGGTTAAGAATGCTGATAATGATAATTCAGGTTGATGCAATTTGATTTATTGGGTGATGTAATAGGATAATTTAGAAGTTTTTCATTTTAAATAGTTATTGCTATTTGGGCCAGTTGGTGTCGCCAAAACACGTACTCTTCTAAAAGAGTGCGTACGCACGGTAAAGAGCATCCTTATGGCGCGCACTTATTTACGCCAAGTTTATTTTTTATAAATCCCGATATGTGCGTGGAAAAATGCGTACGCATATTTCTATGCCCATTTTGTGCGTACGCAACGTTTATACATCAGGCCCCTGGTCACTTCATGCGTTTTTACTGATCTGATTTATCAAAACGATTCCATTTACACCTGGTCACATAAATATGTGACCCGTCACAGAAACCAGGGACACAAGTCGGCAGCACAACTTTCGAGCAAAATGAGAAAGAAGAGTTTTTTTTCAAAATTGGTGATTTTCAATTTTTTGGAGAATCTGTTAATTGAAATCACGAAGAAGCCTCTCCATGTTTGAGATAGCAGTATTGGTATATTTAAAAGCTTACATTTTGAGGTTGAAATCGGCTTGTTTTCGGAGATTCTACCATGCAGTAGGGGCGTGGCGTGTCATTGTCTGTGTGTATTTCCATACTGAATAACCCGGCGCTTTTGCCCCCGCCCTCCAAGTCAACCACATGGCTACTTATTATGCTGTGCTCTGGCCAGCTCTCTCTGATATCAAAATTCAATGAAGATGGATGCCGCAAAGATTGTCGCAGACGAGATGAACCGTCTGGCAGTTACACCGAAAATGTTTTCGCCGCACTTCGTGGGCTCGGGAAACTGAACCGGAGGTATGGGCGCAGCGCGCTCGCCCTCAGTGCTTCAATACGGCGGCTCGGCTCGCTGACAGCGGTGGCTGGCTGTTTCATATGTGACGGAGAATCGAAATAGAGGATGCAGTTAAGACCTTTGCTGCTGCGATGAAGGCCTGCCGTGCGTGTTTCTGAAATGTAAGTTAAGCTTCATTTGCTCTTTAGTCGTTATTTAAGATGCTGAACCTGCTGATGATATAATGTGCTTGCGGACATTTCATTTGTGTGTGTATACGCACATAAGAAAGTGGTGTAAAGAGATTTGCAACAGTAATTTGAGGAGGTGAAATGTGATTATTTGGAAAATTGCAGAAATGACTGCTTAAAGAAAAATGCCAGCAGGCATTTGCCTCCTACATAAACTTTAATATTGTTGACATTTTGGGCACACGAGCGTTGCGTACTATTTGCGCTATAGATATGTAGGCCTATGGCTTATTGGTCTTTGTTTGTTGTTGTTGGTTTTGCGTTATATGTATATGGCATATTGGTCTTTGTGTGTTGTTGCTGGTTTTGCGTTATACTGTATGTATATGGCATATTGGCCTTTGTGTGTTGTTGCTGGTTTTGCGTTATATGCAGGCTATATGGCATATTGGTCTTTGTGTGTTGTTGCTGGTTTTGCGTTATATGTATATGGCATATTGGTCTTTATGTGTTGTTGCTGGTTTCGCGTTATATGCAGGCTATATGGCATTATTGGTCTTTGTGTGTTGTTGCTGGTACGTTGCAAATAGAGGGGCAGCACAATTGTTTTTCGCCTAGTGCGGCAGAAGTGCACTCATTCGAAGTGTAAAAAAAGCTGTAAAGCACATGGAGGAGCTTTACAGGGGGTATGGCTTATCTAAATGAGATGTAAATGAGCCCTATTGTCACCCCCAGCAGCAGAGACAGGTGAGAACTGCACAATCTTTAGCTCGTTTTCTCCTCTTTGAGCTTTTTTAAGTGCCTACTTTAAAATGGCCACAACTTCTCCAAATATTATCAGATTTCCACATGTTACACATCGTTGGAAAGCTTGGATATTACACTCTCAGAATCTATGAATAACTCAAAATGCCCCAGAACCGACTTGTGTCCCTAGTTTCCGTGACTGGTCACATATGTTTTCGCAAAACGGATATAAATCCGATCTTCAAACAATGGCTATATGCAGATTTAACGGAGTTCACGTCACCGAAAGCAACAGTAATGAGCTTCATTTTATTGATTATCAGCTCATTTCAAAATCAAAAACCGCAATAAGAGAGACAGCACTGGTAAGATCATTTTGTTTCTTTACTTTTAATGAAGATGATTGTGTGTTAAGCATCTGCGACTTTCACTTTGATTTGCGATAGTTTGCACGTTGGCTTGATGAATAGATGCTCGAGCTGCTCATCTGCGGTGATGCGTGTTGCCATAGCTTCGTCATATAATGAATATAACATATGCAGATTTGCATATGCTAGTCGACGTCAATCTTAAAGCGTCACGGCATTGCATTAAGGTTCAATCCCTATGGCATACATAGTTTTTCTACGTTTGTTATGTCTTTCATAAAATCATGCATCGTACTCTACCTTGTCTGTGGCCATTGTTGATTCCAAAGCCGGGGCTGGATAAACAGCGAGCGTGCGCGTGCGACAGTAGGCTGCGGTAGGCTAAATTATTCACGACAGCGGTAATGGTAAATCCACTTCCAACCTGTAGGGCGACCGCAGAGGAAAAGTTCCTTGGTGTTGCTTTAATGTCTTGCTTTTCATTTTTTACATATATTCTACGTCTAAATTGCCGCCATGTTAAAGGAATAGTTCACTTAAAAATGAAAATTGTCGAGTTGCTTGAAACCTGTATGAATTTCTTTCTTCTGCTGAACACAAAGGAAGATATTTTGAAGAATGTTGGTAACCAGACAGTTGATGGATCCCATTGACTTTCATAGTAAGAAAAAAAATACTATGGAAGTCAATGGGGCCCATCAACTGTTTGGTTACCGGAAATATTCTTCAAAATATCTTTTGTGTTTAGCAGAAGAAAGAAATTCATACAGGTTTGAAACAAATATGAACTATTCTTTTAATGGTACATTTTAAAATTTAAATATTATTTTAAAAAGGTATCTGGAGCAGAAAACAAAATAATTTCATTTTACCTCAGATTTTGCATACGTTCGTTGTCTCTGGCACTTGCGGCTATAGATATAAATGCTTATATGCTCATGCCTGCAGTTTAATACACAAATGTTTTATTATTCATACCACAACAATAAATGTCTTTTATAGAAATGTTATATTAAAATTAAAATAAAAAAGTAAAAGTAAAAAAGACAATTGTCTCTTCATTTTAAATGAACGACATTATATTTGTGTCTGGCAACTTGAAAAATGTGTTTTATTGGTGTATAAAAAAAGTTAAACATTTAATTATCTATAAGCATTTCACAGATTTACTGTCAGTACACCATAGTTATAAAAATGATCTAAATGCATTTATTTCCATTCAAATGTTATCGCTAGTTAGAAATAGTCTGACTTTGGTGGCCAACTAGTTCAATTTTTGCTTACCGCTACTGTGGCTAGTGATTTTCCAAAGTTACCAGCCGCTCAGTATTTTAGGGCTCTATAAAATCCGTTTTATTTTTTTCCAAATTCCATTTTATTTTTTCCCAAATTCCGTTTTTCCGTTTTAATTTTTGCAAATTCCGTTTTTTCCGTTTTAATTTTGGGGAATTCCATTTTTTTTTACCCTTTACTGTTATTTTAGTCGTAAAAAGAGTGTGCTTTTAATGTTAATGATTAAAATGTACACAAATAAAACAGTAATGACCTTAAATTTATTGAAGTAACAAACATCATATTTACATTTCAGGACAAATACTGCATGATGCAAACACTGCACTCGAATTACTTCAGGTCACAACAAAATATTAATGGTTATGAGCTTTAAATTGTCCAGTAAAATAAATTATATTAGTTTATATAAGTTTAAATTAAAGTCACACTCAGTCTCTCTCTCGCGCACTGTAAAGCGCGCTCTCAGACACACTCCGTCTCTCTCGCGCACTTTTGAGTGCGCTCTCGGACACACTCGGTCTCTCGCGCGCACTATCGAGCGCGCTTTTGGACACACTCGGTCTCACTCACGCAGTGTCACTCGTGGAGTTCCCTTCGCTTTTGTCCAGTCTGGAGCGCCTCGGTGTGCACGGAGGGTAGGGGTTGTGTGTGTGTGTGTGAGTGCGAGTGTGAGAGAGACGCGTGAGTGACAGAGACGGAGGGAGAGCAGGGAAAGGAAATGCAACTGAAAGAATACGCTGCGTGTTTTAAATAACGAAACGCAATATGTGGCGGCCAGTGTTGATTCTGTGGCGCACCGCGACGAATTAGTCTATGTGTGGGAAACACTGAATAAATGTCACGTGGGAACTGCTCGGCTCGGTACTGTGGGCTTAGCGTCAAGTTTCTTAACTTTTTCGCCGATGAAAGCAGAGCCGTGGAGAGCCGCTTCGCCATCCTTTCATTGTTTTGAGGGGGGAGATATATATTGCAGATTCCGTCCACGATTCCATGATCGTGGAAATTATAGGGCCCTAGTATTTTCACTGGTCACAATTTTGACATCAATGCCATGGAGAAAACGTGAATAATCAATAACATGAACTAATAATGAACTTCACTACATCAGCATTTACTAACACATTATTCAAATCAAATATTGTATTTGTTAATATTAGTTAATGCACTGTGAACTAAAATGAACAAACAATGAACAGCTGTATTTGTATTAACTGTAACGAGTTAGCTCAAAGGGGAAATATTAATAATAACTCATAACTTGTTATGATTAATTATGGATATTTGGGTCAGTTAATTGGATTACCTTGATGTAGCTAAATTAATATTACAATCAATTAATCAGTTCGTCCAACAAACTCTTTTGATTATTCATTTATTATAAGAAAGGGGTATCTTTCATGGCCACAGAAAAATAATTCTTTCTTAGCATGTACAGTGCTTAGAGCATGTAACAAGATCAAGATCGTAAAATAAACTTTGTCGCAAGCAGTGTATCACAACCAAATACATATTGTGCACAAGTTTTATTATTAACAAAATCACGAACACATAACTTGCATACAAACAATTACACATACATGGGTAGATGGTAAATAGCTTGGCCTGCGGCGGCGTAGGCGCGACCAGCGAGAGACGAAGTAGTGCGGCAGGGCTTCGAGGGGTGGGAAGCCTTGGCTTTCCATCCAGTGGTGGAGGGCGGGCAGAGATGATTGGCCACGGCCTCCTCGAGGGCAGAAAAAGAAGGCTTCAGACGCGCAGAGTGGGGGGCTTTCCATGACTTGGTGAGTTCGTTGTGAACTTCCGGGAGGAAAGGAGAAGGCCTTTGCCGAGGGGCCTGCTGGCGCCCCTACAGAAACCACTCGTCCAGTCGGCTTCGGGTTGGTTCTTCGGGAGAAGACCAATCGAGCCCGAGGTCCTCCACGGCCTTAGAGAGGATGCGGACAATCTCTGTATCCATAGAGGATCCCCCACTCGTGTTAGTTAGCGTCGACGGGGCGGGGTCGAAAGTGGAGCCCGGCCAGTCGTCAGATGGACAAAGAGTCATCTACTCCCCCGTCGTCCTCGGACGCGCCGAAAGTCACAAGGCCCACCGCTTTGCTAGAGGGGTGTGGGTCCGGCTGGGTGAACTGAACCGGCGGTGGGGAGGACACGAGCGGCGGTGAAGCACGTGGAGACTGGCTCGGCGTGACGTCACTGAGCTCAGGTTCAGGAAGCCTCTGTGAGCGGCGCTATTTCTTAACATGCGGCTCAAACAGAGGGGTGTCGGCGATGGGCTCGCTCGCGGTGAAAGCGGCGAAGCGAGCCCACAGTGCGGAGAGACCCAGGTCGTCACATTCAGGGCATCCGCCCTTGGTCAAAGCAGCTTCTGCGTGGTCCCGGCCCAGGCAGCGAGCGCAGATGATGTGACGATCCCCGTCTGGAAGAAGGTCTCTGCACGACGCGCAGGAAGGCATTTGGAACAACGCCTCAGAAAATTGCTCTTTTACAAATGTCGCGGGGCGAACAGATGTAAACACTTGCGTGTAGCGCGCCGGATGGCTCAGTAGGATGAGGTTCGAAGGCGGCTGAAGATTTCGACGTCCTCGTAGCAATCCCGCTGGTATGCTTTTCCACGGCGGCGAAGGCTTTCAATAATCCGGAGGATCCAGCGAAGAAGGTGTTCGCTGAAGGAGATTAAATCTAAAGAACTCTCATGACGGGGCGCCCAATATATAGCTCTTGGCCACGGCCATCTTGGCGGGCTCTGACGCGCGCGGGCGTGAGGCGCGCTCATTGGTCGCGCATTCAGAGTCTCCCCGTCATTGGTTCGAGCAAGTTGCCGCAGCACAGCCAATGACCGAGCTCCTTCGCTCATTGCTGTCTGCTGTGCAGCTGCAATGCGTTTTACATAAAGGCTTCAATATTCTCGAGAAAAGGAGTTTTTCCCATAGCGTAAGCTACTTACGCAATAGGAGAGACCTCTCGAAAGGGAAATAGTGTTAAAGTACCATGAAATGCCCTCAAAATACAAAATATTAATGAAAAAATATCATTCATTTCATGAAAAAAACCCCCAGAAAAGTTAAATCCTTAGTATTCGGCCATTTATGACCGGCAAGCCCGACTAGTGTGAGTCCTAAATGAACAGTACTACAGCGTTTAACAATTGCAGATCACTTTGTTCAGTTTATGAACATGCCCTTCAGGGGCGGGGGACAGAAATGTCAGGTGTAATACCAGTTTGTATCTGACCTTTGTCTGATTGACAGATTTGAGTTTTTATCTCATCTCTTGCTTTTAAAACGGTTAGAAATCAAATGCACTGCTGAACAATAACCAATAACTTGTGCATTAAATCCTCATGGATTTTATACAATGTAAAAAAAAAAGATCACAGAATAAGGTAGAAAATATACAGTACCTGTCAAAAGCTTGGAAACATTACAATTGTTTTATGTTATAGATAAAAGTGTCTTCTGCTCACCAAGGCTGAATTTATGTAATCAATAATGCAGTAAAAAGCAGTAATTTTATTACAATTTAAAATGTTTTCTGAATATACAGTAAAATGTAATTTATTCCTTTGATCAAAGCTGAATTTTCAGCATCATTACTCCAGTCTTCAGTGTCACATGATTCTTCAGAAAACATTCTAATATATGTTGATTTGCAGCTCAAGAAACTTTTCTGATTATTATAAGTGTTACAGAAGTGTTGAAAACAGTTTTGCTTTTTGTAGAATTCATAGCCGTGTTTCCACCAAAATTACCCGGAACAATTTGTCCCTGGAACTTTTTTTCCCCCCAGACCTGTTGCTTTCTGCAGTTCCATCATGGTCTAAAGTACCGTGAAGATCAGGCAAATTAGTCCAGTGATGTAGGACTGTGCGTGACTTTCCAGTTCCCGCTGGATTTCGTCCTCCGCATATAAGCTTAATAAAGCCTGAACCTTGTCATCGGTCGTATATATTTTTTAAATTTCGTTGTTGATTCAAATAGCAAACAACTCTTAGTGCACGCACCGCAATAGACTTTTAAAAATGGTGGTTGAAATAAAATGCTGCGTGGAGTCAACCAATCAAAATGCTGCGTGAACCAATCAGCATGTTCAGCGCCCAAGTCCTACCCCGAAAGTTCCTTAACTGAAAAAGTACTACCTCGCGAGCAGGACATTTTGAGGGGGAAATTTTGACCCAGAACTTGCAGAACCAGAACCTGGTCCCTGCAGTCAAAATACACCTAGTACCATCCAAAGTCCCTAGTTCATGGGGAAAGTTCCTGTGGTGGAAACACGGCTCATGATACCATTCAAACATTTGTGGTTAGATTAATAAAAGAGAGAATTAATACTTTTATTCACCAAGCATGCATTATATTTATAAAAAATAACAGTTTATAATGTTACAAAAGATTTCTATTTAGTAAAGCTTTAATAAACTTAATAAATGCAAATAAATGCTGTTCATTGAACTTTCTATTCCTCAAAGAATCCTGCATCATGGTGTCCACAACAATTTTAAGCAGCACAACAGTATGAAACATTGATGATAATCAGAAATCTTTATTGAGCAGCAAATCAGAATATAAGAATGATTTCTGAAAGATCGTATGACACTGAAGACTGGAGTAATGATGCTGAAAATTCAGCTTTAAAAGAGTGCTTTAATACTCCGTCCTTGAGTATGAATGAAACATGCTATACATAAGAGTGTTAAGTTCTCCATAATGTTCAGATTGCCTCGTTTGGCATAAGAATAAAAACGACAGGTCACGCATTGGTCACACACTTGGCCGAAAAAAAGTGCGGGTGATAAAATTGACAATGAGCTCTTGCTTGTATATACTCTTGTGTACTGTATGTATATATATTTTTTGTACTTCCTTGTCGTTTGTTCGTCATCTTCACTTTATTTTTCGCGAATAGTTTTGCTTCACTTCTATGATTAAAAAGAGACACTCTTGCATTGCTTTTTGAGGGCAGAGCAATGAAGGGAGGGGTGTGTGTGTTTGGGTTGATTTCAAATATCAAGAGTGTTCACTAGGGATGGCCCAATACCGATACTGGCATCGGGTCGATACTGTCCTCATATACTCGTACTCATAATAATTCGCCGATACCACGCCCCGATACCACGTATATTTTGTGAAACGAAACTGGCCGCCGTGAGTGCTTTGTCGAGGTGAACTGAGGCATAGGGACGTGCACTCCCAACACAATAGAGTGCGGCGCGGCACTAGATCTGATGGCCAAGTGCGGGCGCGGGCGGTAATGCACTCACTCTGTGTGTGTGCGGGTTGCGGGAGAATAAAACGATTCGTGGGACTCCCGCAAACTAGAAATATCTATGAATAAAACATATTAAAACTAATAGATTTTTATTCATCTGTTGCAGAAAAGCAAGAATAACAACTAAAACAAAATAGAAACGATTTACAGGCCAGAGTTTCTATTCATAACATGTTTGCAGCGTTGAGCGATGTAGCCAATCACAGTCATATGTGTTGATTTCTTGAACGCAATGGCCAATCAGAAGCATTTAAGAGTCTCCCCTCACCGCTCAAAACTTTTTTATTCAGTGCTGAATTCTCTATGCTGGCAAATCCTCTAATTATACTAGTGTCTGTCAGAATGCAACAAAGGGATCCAAATGCAAAGGTAGCTCAAAAGAAAAGTCTTTAATGTTCAACAACAGGCGGTTAGCCGATAATACAGAACTGGAACTCAAAATGGGCTCTCCAGAAACAGCTTAACATAAGATGATTGATAGGAGAGAAAAAGGAGCAGACGAATTTCTTGGTCAGAAGTAACTAGTCCTAGTAGAAAAGCAGGTAGCAGAGTTGGTTAGTCGAGGCTCACCACAGCAGCTGACAGGACACAGGTAGCACTTTGACGAACACTGCTTCACAAGACAAAAACAAGGTGATAATAAGCTGACAAGAGAAGAGAGCATAACGCAGAGCGTAACACACACACAATAATCCGACACAGAACAGAGAGAGTAAACACAAGAAGTAGACAGAGTAATCAGACAAGACTAGAAACAGGTGAAACTGCAAATCAGCGCGAGCGCTGATTGAGATGATCAACAGGTGATGAATGAGTGGAGGCATGTAAGAGTGTGTATGCTGGTGTGTGAGTGAGATGAGTGTCAATGAGTGTGTGTAATAGTGTGAGAAAGAGAGAGAAGCAACCCAGATCCTGACAGTACCCCTCCCTCAACGAGAGCCACCAGGCGCTCCTGAGGAAGAGGCCTGGCGAGCCCGGTAGAAATCCTCGATGAGCGAGCGGTCCAGGACGTCCCTGACGTCCCTGAGTGAAAAAGCCACACCTTCTGCCCACACACGTATCTAGGGGCTTTAACCCGACGACGATTTGCAGCTCTACGAGTTCGTTCTCTAGTGCGACATAACGCAGATCTCACTCTCCTCCAAGTACGCTTGCACCTTTGAATATAGGCCTTTACGGAAGGCACAGAGGTCGCAGAATCCTGAGATGTAAAAAGTGTAGGTTGGTAACCGAGACAGCTCTCAAATGTGGATAACCCAGTGGCGGACGAAGGAAGTGAATTATGGGCGTATTCAGCCCAGGATAGCTGGTCGGTCCAAGATGCTGGGCTCTGTGAAGTCAAGCTGCGCAACATGCGTTCGAGAATCTGACTGGTTCGTTCGGCCTGCCCATTAGTCTGAGGATGGAATCCTGATGACAGACTGGGGGATACCCCAATCAGTCGGCAGAATTCCCTCCAGAACTGAGAAGCGAATTGGGGACCTCTGTCAGAAACAATGTCTGAAGGAAGACCATGAATCTTAAATACGTGATCTACCATTAATTGGGCGGTCTCACGAGCGGACGGTAGTTTAGGAAGTGAAATGAAATGAGCTGCTTTAGAAAAACGGTCGACCACAGTGAGAATAACCACGTTGCCAGCGGACGACAGAAGACCGGTAACGAAATCTAAAGCAAAGTACGACCAGGGGCGTGATGGAACGGGCAGCGGTCTGAGAAGGCCAACAGGCGGAGAATTGCTAGATTTAGTCTGAGCGCAGACAGGACAAGAAGCTACGAAGCACGTATGTCACGTTCTCTAGTGGGCCACCAAAATCTCTGCCGAATAGCGGCCAAGGTACCCCTAACTCCGGGATGTGCGACCAACTTAGAGGAGTGACCCCATTGAAGAACGGTCGAACGAGCGGTCTCGGGAACAAATAACGTACCCTCAGGGACACAAGGCGGTCTGACAACGTGTGAAAGAGCTCTCCTCACGGTCTGCTCGACTCCCCAGACGACAGCTCCGACCACACAGTGTTGGGGTACAATAACCTCCTTGGTTGAAGCCTCTTCTGAAGAACCGAACTGCCGCGAGAGAGCATCGGGTTTAAGGTTCTTAGAACCCGGCCTAAACGAGATCGAAAAGTCAAAACGACCAAAAAATAACGGCCAGCGGGCCTGTCGAGCGTTAAGTCTCTAGGCGGAATGGATGTATTCGAGGTTCCGGTGGTATCCGATTTAACATGTCTCGCAAGACATCGTTGATCAACGCCTGGAATACTGCGGGAGCGTTGAACGGCCCAAAAGGAAGAGCGCGGTATTAAAAGTGACCTATAGGGGTGTTAAACACGGTCTTCCACTCGTCCCCCTGTCTAATACGAACGAGATGGTATGCGCTACGTAAGTCCAACTTTGTGAAGACTTTTGCGCCCTGCAAGATCTCAAAAGCCGACGACATAAGGAGCAAGGGGTAGCGATTCTTGACCGTTATGTCGTTCAACCCTCGATAATCAATGCAGGGACGCAACGAGCCATCCTTTTTCTTCACAAAGAAGAACCCCGCACCGGCAGGAGAGGAGGACGGGACAATAATCCCAGCGTCAAGAGACTCGGAGAGGTATCTCTCTAAAGCCTCCCGTTCGGGCGCAGAGAGAGAATATAATCTACGGCGGGGTGGCGTGGTGCCAGGATGGAGATCAATGCAACAAACGTAAGGACGCCGAGGCGGTAAGGAAATGGCCCGGGAACGGCTGAAAACCGCTCGCAAATCGTGGTACTCCTCCAGGACACCTGACAGATCTCCAGGCTCCTCCTGAAACACAGAAACAGAAGACACCACAGGAATAGCAGAGACTAAACAGTTATCATGACACGAAAGACTCCAAGATAACATGGTACTCCTGGCCCAGTCAATATGAGGGTTATGTTGGATTAGCCGGGGATGTCCTAACACAATGGGGGTATCGGGAGACCGAAAAATTAGAAAAGAAATAGTCTCTTGGTGGTTTCCAAAGATAGTGAGACTCACCAGACTGGTGACACGATGAACCCTAGACAAAACACTACCATCCAGGGTAAAGACGGTGGTGCTATTGTTCAAGTCCACCAGAGGGATGTTATGTTCTCGAGCCCATCTCTCATCAATGAAATTCCCTTCTGCCCCGGAATCGATTAGTGCAGAACATGAAACGGAAGAACCAAACCAACTAAGAACCACAGGCAGGATGGTGCGGGACTTGGACGGAGAGGACGTCTCGGTAGTGCTCGCCAGTACTCCTCTGTCCACGAGGCTCACCACAGCAGCTGACAGGACACCGGTAGCACTTTGACGAACACTGCTTCACAGTGTCTTCACAAGACAAAAACAAGGTGATAATAAGCTGACAAGAGAAGAGATCATAACGCAGAGCGTAACACACACACAATAATCCGACACAGAACAGAGAGAGCAAACACCAGAAGTAGACAGAGTAATCAGACAAGACTATAAACAGGTTAAACTGGAAATCAGCGCGAGCGCTGATTGAGATGATCAACAGGTGATGAATGAGTGCAGGCATGTAAGAGTGTGTGTGCTGGTGTGTGAGTGAGATGAGTGTGTCAATGAGGGTGTCAATGAGTGTGTCAATGAGTGTGTGTAATAGTGTGAGAAAGAGAGAGAAGCAACCCAGATCCTGACAGTGTGTGGATATTATGAAAGATTCATTGTGCAGTCAGCTTCATTGATAATAACAGAGATGTGGGAGATCGCTATGAACTGTCAGCTTTTTAGGAATTAGGCTATTAAGGGAGCAGACTTTGCACGCATTCAGTAGCCTGCTTGCTTTTATGTTAAATTAACAGTGGTTTGTGTGTTAATACATTTATTATTTTACTCATTATTATTTATTTTTAGACTCGTTAAAACAAGCAGAGAAGAAAATAAAAACAGTCTTCTAACCTGTTTTCTAAAATAGTCTTCTGTCTTCTTTTCTGGGAGCCTATAGTTACTTTTGCGGTAGAAATATCGGTATCGGTTCTCGGTATCGGCAAGTACACAAATGTACATACTCGTACTCGTATCGGTTTGAAAAAAATGGTATCGGGCCATCCCTAGTGTTCACCAAACTTCACCTTTAAAGGCACAAACAGTCACAAATCGAGCACAAACGAACGGAACCGGTTTGGAGGATTTTGGACAGCATAGGATGGAGACTGACGTAACTGTCTCAAATTATTAATTATTTGTAAGGAGGGGAAAAGGGTACAGATTTTGATTTAAAGCTACAATATGTAATTTTTTTTGCTCCAAGGTCACTAACCTCTTACAATAACAAAGGCGTAGGTTGATGACGCATAAACGGAATTATGGAACTTGTCGTCATGCTGATGGATCTAATAATTTTTATGGATGAGTGAATATATTGATGTTTTAACATGACTGTGGTATGAAGCATGGCACGCTTGCTAATGATATCAGTGCCACACGCGAGTTCCGCGGATATAAAGGAATAAGGACATTTAATTCTACCAAACTACCCGCAAGTGCAGAATTACTACTCGCATAGGGCAGTTATATAGTCTCGGCATCTCAGAAACGCCACACTGATATTGATCCTCGTTTTAGTTCTCTTTTTGTCCTAAAGTCTGCTTGCCATGGTCCATAATGTTTGAATGAAACAACAACAGCGTGAGCGTGCCGCTAGACGTAACGCAGTTGTCCACGTCTGTTGCCATGGTTACTCTGGCAGTACGAGCGGAAACCAGGGATAACGCGGATATTACATCATTGACAGGCGACAATGACCAGGGATGTGCCATTATTTAAAATTGGAATTTCTCTGAAATTAAAAATCTTTGGGAACTTTTGGGATATTGTAAGTACACAACTAGGGCTGTGTATTGGCAAGAATCTGGCGATACGATACGTATCACGATACATGGGTCACGATTCAATATATCGCGATATATTCCGATACTGTTCATAATGCGATATATTGCGATTTTTTTTTTTTAAGTAGGACTATCATTTTAGAAAAAAGTATTATTTGAAAAAAGACATGATGTGCATAAAAGTCAAACAAGTTTACTTTAGGTAAACAACAATTCAGTACAAGCAAAATCAAACTGCCAGTTTGGGACTGTGCTCACAGGTTCTTGGTGAACACATTTTTATATGCTCAAGTAAGCCATAATAAAATAAAATAAATACAGACCCTGTAACAATACATAAAAAAAGAAATCTGAAAAAATCACACAATCTCAAAAAAGAAAAGACATTGTTATGTCAATAAAAAAAAGTGCTTGCACTATTCCTAGTACACAACATGTACCCTAGTACATCCAACATGTTTTGTGTTGCAAAAACACTAACACGATTCCTAAAGGAAACATTGAAGAACTTAATGTAAATTGTCAGAAAATACACAGCCCCTGACTGCAATGCATATGCATAACAGGCTAATGCATAACAAAGGCTAATGCATAACATAAGGTGCAATCTGAGGTGCAGGATCCAACACATAACACTTAGTGTTATAAAAACACGATTCCTAAAGGAAACATTTAGGAATGTAACACTAATTATTAAATCAATGAAAAGGGAAGCTTATTTAATCTTAAGGTTTTTGTGGAGGAAAACCAGCTGATCAACATGCTCAGGCTTTAAGACACTTCTCTGTGCATTAACAATATCTCCCGCGGAGGAGAAAACTCTCTCCGAAGGGACACTTGTATCGGGAATGCAAAGAAAGCGCTTTGCTACTTTGGATAGGTGAGGGTACTCGTGCTCATGGAACTTCCACCAACTGAGAGGATTCTCTGGAAGTGGCAAAGGGGGTTCTTCCCTAAAACGTTGAACTTCAGCTGTTGCAGTGTAATGTGCAGATTTTGGCGTTGCATTATTTTTGGTAGAGGCAAAAGTAGGTCCAACCAAGTCTGCCAAAGCACATGAGCTCCTTGGTCTCTTGTTGGGGGACTGGGTGGATACAGGGCCATTTGGCTGATCAACCTCCTCTGACCGACCAGTTTCCTCCATTGGACTTTCTACCTCCCCTTGCTGCTGAAAACATCAAATCAAACTAGTATTAGTTTACAGTAAATTTATGTACACCAACACTAAATCGTATCTTAGCCCAAATTCCTATTTTTTTTTTGTGATTCTTTATTTAAACATTTTTAAATGTACAAATGTACAACAAAGCCCAAGATCCACGCATAATCATAAAATATTGAGATGAAACTTAATAAATTAAAATGAAATAATACATAAAGTGACAAGAAAAATAAAATAAAACTATGATAAAAATTCATCCTATTTTTGTACATAGATTCAAGTCCAATTAAATGGAGATTATATTACTATTTATTTACACTTTAGGCCTTATGCGATCATATATTATTTCCTAATAATATTTAATAATATTTAAACATAATATTTTCCTTTGTGTGTATTTGATGTATTTATTTTTACTTACATTCTGTTGCTTGGTGAGGTCATCCACCACAGCATCAGTTATTTTGAAGTGGACATCATTGGCCTCTGCCTCGGAGAGAAAGGGTAGATCCTTAAACCTAGGATCAAGAGCTGATGCCATTCGCAGTGTATCCTGTTCATCAGCATATCTCTTTCCCAGATCTTTTGCTATAGCAGCCTTGATACTCTTCACGGTTTGTGTGTCATCCAGGTGTTCTTCTGTGCCTATGACAAGCTTTGCATAAAGTGGTGCAATGAGGGAAACAGTAGGCATGCTCTCCTCTGACATCACTAAGGTAGCACCCTTCATGGGCTTGAGTGCCTTGAGTACTGCTTCAGCACATGTGATGTCAGCATCAGTCAGTGTGAATATATCCTTCTCACTCTTGCGGACCTCTGTTGAAAGGAGTGCTGCACAGATGGCTGGCTGCTGCTCTAAAAATCTGTCCACCATATCATACGAGCTGTTCCACCTTGTAACAACGTCTGTGATTAGTCTGTGCTTTGGTAGCTTGAGCAGGTCCTGATTTTGTTTAAGCTGGTGGCTAGCTATGGTGCTGCGTCTGAAAAATGCAGTGACGCATCTGACCCTGCCGAGTAGTCGATCCACTGATGGCACTTTCAGCGCTTTCTGTGAGGCGAGGTTAAGACTGTGTGCAAAACACCGTATGTGGCTCATGTCGGCAAGTTCAGCTGCCACATGCATATTAGCGGCATTATCCGTAACTAAGACGGGATCTTTTATGTCCAGACGCCACTCAGCAACGGCCTCTTTCAGTACGGCAGCGATGTTTTCTCCGGTATGGCTGTCGTACATCGCTCTCGTCTGCAGTACACAGGATTCCAGCTTCCATTCGTCAGTTATGTGATGAACCGTAATAGTCACATATGACTCAGTCGCCCTAGACGTCCAAGCGTCACATGTCAAGGCAACCTTCTCAGCTAAAGCTAGACATTCCAGCACGTTTGTTTTAACCTCCTTGTAAAGATTGGGCACAGCGATATCAGTGATGTGTTGCCGGGACGGTATAGTGTAACGAGGCTCCATTGTTTGCACCATATAACGGAAACCTTCGTTTTCAACCACACTGAGCGGACGCATGTCTTTACAAATGAAATAAACTACCGACTGGGTTATTTTGGTTGCACGAGTTGAAGTCGTTGGTAATTTTTGCGTTTGAACTTGAGCAAGGGTGAGTTGTGAGGGGTCGACTCGTTTAGCTTGCTGTTCGCTTAACTGAGTGTCTGAATGGTGTCTTGCTATATGTGCCCTCAAATTCGTGGTATTACCAGAGTACTTAATCTTTCCCAGACACAGTTTACAAACCACATGGTTCTTGTCGATATCTGTAGAGCCCTCTTTACTCTGGAAACCAAAATAATTCCACACTTCAGCACGGAATGCAGCAGGAGCCGGTCTTACGCGGGGTTCAGCCATAGCTATGTTTTTAGCTTTTAGCAAAAAGTTAGACGCGGTTAGGCGAGAGACTAGTGGTGCGTCTCAGCATAGCCATCTAGTGGTAGGGATTTTAAACACAACATAAACTTGAACCATGAATATTTTTGCACGTAAACAAAAAAAAAAAATCGATATTGCGTTTTTGAAAATCGATACAGTATTGCCAAGTAAAATATCGCGATACTTAAGTGTATCGATTTTTTCTTACACCCCTATACACAACTACAGGAAATATATCACTCTGTGCAAGTGATTTTTGGATATTTTATTAAAAAAATCTTACATATTGTACCTTTAATGGTGAAAATCTAGCACAAACGAACTGCACCAGTAACTATTTGTGGTAAGGAGTGATGTAACTGTTTAAAAAAAAAGAAAAAAAAGATTTATTTATTTTAGTTACAGCTAGATTTTCTTTGAATCGTCACAAATCTAGCACAAATGAACTGCACCGATTTGGAGCAATTTGGGTGGAATGGGGTGGAGACTGCCCTGAATTAGCCTATACAGTATTTGTTTTTTCTAAGAAGGGGGAATGCAATGTTCATTTGAATGGCACAAATCAAACACAAACAAATGCCTCCGTTTTGGAATGTATTAGATTACATGGAGTAGAGAGTGGGGTTTTTCTTTATATTTAAGAAAGGGGTCATAGTTACAGGGTTTTTTTAACAGCACAAACCAAGCAGCAATGTGTATGGCACAGTATTAACTGTGACGTCACTGCCCCAAAATCTATTTGTTACTTTTAAGGAGGGCTTGTTAATTTTAACAGCACAAATGAACGGGACTGTTATGGAACAATTTGTACGACGTGGGGGTGACACAACTGTTCCTAAAAAGTTTTTTTTTATCGTTATATTTAAGAACGGGTCATATTTACATGGTTTTCTTTTACGGCACAAATCTAGCACAAACAAACGTCACTGGTTTGGAGCGATTTTAACAGCATGGGGTAGAGAGTGACGTCAATGCTTTAGTGTAAACTAACGTTTTCCTTTATACTTTAAACTTAAAGGGATAGTTCACCCAAAATTATTGTCATTCAATTCAGTCATCTTTTACTCACCCTCAAGTTGTTACAAATCTTCTGCAGAAAACAAAAGATATTTTGAAGAATGTCAGTAACCAAATAGTTCATGGACCCCATTGAATTCCATAGTCAGTGGGGCCTATCAACTGTTTGGTTACCCATATTCTTAAAAATATATTCGTTTGTGTTCAGCAGAAGAAAGAGATTCATGCAGGTTTGGAACAACTGAAGCAGGGTGAGTAAATGATGACACAATTTAATTTTTTGCGTGAACTATCCATTTAAAACTGCATCAAACCCTCAAGCTGCACAGGACAGCCTAGAGCTTTTCATAATTCATGTGCAGCAGAGAGGAGTGATTTTCCCAGATGACACAAAGTGTCGGGCAAAAACTTCTCAGCAGTTCTGCTTACAAGAGTGTGAGTGTTTGTGTTGGCTTGAGACAAGGGCTCACATTTAGAAAATATATGGCTGATCTATGTCATTTAACTAAAACTGCTTAAAACTTCAATCTTTTTAAACTACTTAATTATGTAGGCTCTCTCAAGTCTGACTTGATTAACTTTTTCACCCAGTTGTAGAGTTATAATTTGTTAAGAATTTGCAATTTCAAATTTAATCTCCATTTATTATAAATATCATGCCATTCTGCACGCTAGTGATACCACATATCTGATTAATGTCTTTCTCCACAACATGTGGCCCTCAGTGACTCACTCATACACATATACTGTACCTATTTTCAATGCAGAAAATCTAGTGGGTTTTCATCAACTCTTCTTGTCTTTTCACCAGGCATATGAGAGGAGGTTTCCCACCTGTCATCTGATTCCCATGTTTGTGGACAGTGATGTGATCAATGAGGAAAACAGTGAGGATGGATCCATTCATAAGATTGAAAGAAGGTGTAAACTGGACGTGGATGCACCTCGACTCCTAAAACGGGTAAAATGAAAACCCTGAAAAAAATCCCTTACCTTGCTCTCATTTCCCCCTCATGTTTATTTATTTATTTATTTAAATAACTTTTGTCTACATTGCCTAAAATTTCTGGACTTTGCTTTGCTTTGACTGTTTGTAAAGGTTACAGTACGTGATAATGTAAGATGCGAGTAACCATGATTAAATGTTCACCTGTTTTGTAATGAACTGATAAATTCTCTCTTTCTCTCTCTCTCTCTCTCTCTCTCTCTCTCTCTCTCTCTCTCTCTCTCTCTCTCTCTCTCTCTCTCTCTCTCTCTCTCTCTCTCTCTCTCTCTGTCTCTGTCTCTGTCTCTGTCTCTTTCTCTCTGTCTCTGTGTGTGTGTGTGTGTAGATTGCAGGTGTGGACTATGTCTACTTCGTTCAGAAGAACTCCCTGAACCACAGAGAAAGAACTCTTCATATTGAATCCCACAATGAAACCTTCTCCAGCAGAGTCATAATCCATGAACTTTGCTGTTACTCGGTTAGAAAAATCACCCTCACATCTCAGATGTGCTGTTAAGCATGTCATTAGCAACTTTAATTTGGTTGTATAATATAATTGGACACCCACACTTAGTACCCTGGTATCGCTAGGCAACAAATTAAAGGAAAAAATGTTTGCGACCTTTCAAACTGTTTATTGGCTCCTTCATGAGGTCTTAAAGTGACAGCACCCTAATAAATCTGCTGTAGTCTATGTAATAACATTAATCAAAGAACAAAAGAAAATCACTCACTGATCTTGACTGAATAACTTTTGTAACTCTAATGTTCATTCTATATTTTATTTAGAAAAATAAATCTATGCAGTTATTTTACATTTAATTACAATTTCTGTACCTGAACTTTGTTCAGTTGTATTTATTTGTGCTATTACTTGTTTATTTGTTCTTATTTTATTACTGTGTCTTTAATAATGTTTGAAATAATGTAGGCAGAATAAATATGTTTGATTATAAATGTTTGACTAAATGTTTTTACCTTACTGGAATCAATAAGAATCTGATTTGATAAGCAGAATCGTAATCTCTGAAATTCAAATGATACCCAACCCTGAACATAAGCAACATTGCCATTGTTTGATTTTACACATTCATAAAATATGTAGTTTTATTTAGTAGCCATTTAGTAGCCTATATATAATGAATGTCAGTCTGTAAACTGTGGGGGAAAAATTAGTGAAAATTAACTATGGACAATTTGATGTTGTTGATATCACATACATGTATCCTTTATCTGAACAAAATCTACTTATTACGTATTTTGCACAAAATTAAATGCTGCCTGTCTGAACAGGCCATAGTTTGTAGCATTTTTCTGTGTAAAATATTTCATTATTGTGTATTGTGGCAATTTAACAAAGTTGGCATGTCTGTTGTCCAATGTTAGGTTCACCCGGAAAATGAAGAATGGACGTGTTTTGAACAATCTGCCAGTCTGGACATCAAATCTTTCTTTGGTTTTGAGAGTACAGTAGAGAAGATTGCCATGAAACAGTATGCCAGCAGCATCAAAAAGGTGTAGTCACGCCCACCACGGCCTTTTTCAAAAATAGATATACATGTTTGTTTTATTCATTAGTTAGTTTATCAATTTATGAGCATTTCACATGAAGACAACTTCAGAAGTTCGCAAATCAGTTTTTGTCACATTAGTGAGGACATTTTCAAAAAGTCCATAGCAATATTATGTTTGTCGTAGGTTCAGTTCATTCAAAGAAGAAAATGTAGCCTTCTATAAATAGTAGTTGCCTTTCTCAAATGTGAATGACATGTTCTTATCTCTATAGGGTAAAGAGATTATTGAATACTATCTGAGGGAGCTGGAGGAAGAAGGTGTTACCTATTTACCTCAGTGGAGCCCTTGCCTAACATCACCCACAAAGGCTATGGTGTCAGTTGTTCACCCTGTGTTGCCTATCACTCCCACAATCACCATTGAAGCCCCTCCTGAGAGCATGAATGAGACTCAAGTGTGTAAAGAGGGCAGCAGTCCTCCTGTCAGCCTAAACGACGCTTTGGTAACCAGTCAGGATGGTTAGTATTTACACTGTTGCCACTCTGGGGACCTTTTGTACTTGATACTAGAACATTGTATTCCTGGCTTCTCTTTTGTACTTAGTCTCAAACAAAGTGTGTTAAGTTTTTTTTGTTTGTTTTATACACAGAAACTTGCTTCCTTTGTTGTATAGATGTGTTTTGTTTGGGAATTGTTAAACTCTTTCTTAACTTTTCATATTAGCAAAGTGTTTTTTAAGGTATAGTGGATGTAAATGGTTTCAATTTGTATTATTAGATAAACTGGATGCAGACTACATCAAACGTTACTTGGGTGACCTCACACCCCTCCAGGAGAGCTGTCTCATTCGCCTACGCCACTGGTTACAGGAGACACACAAGGGCAAGGTGAAATGTATACATATTCAAGTTTTCTGAATTTAGATCTAGTAGTAGATTAAAGGGGATCTATTATGCAAAATTCACTTTTACATGGTGTTTGGACATAAATGTGTCAGCAGTGTGTGTACACAAAAGCGTGGCAATTCCACGCAAAAGTCATCCTTACCATGAAGAAATAAAGTTTTTACTAAAAGATAAATACCCTTTTAAGTTGCCCATTTAGGTTTGCAATATACTGTATTAATATGCTGTATCAGATATTAAGAAAATTGCCTTGTTTTTCTACCACATATGAGGAGAGTAACAATGCTAAAATTCAATTTTCAACTAACCATATTTCATGCTTTCAAAAGAGGGATCTTAGACACCCCTTTTTAAACTTTATTTTAACCTGAAGCATTTTGCAGAAAGTTGGAGGTATGCCTGAGAAATAAATATGTGACCGATCACGGAAACTAGAGACACAAGTCGGCAGCACAACTTTCGAGCAAAATGAGAAAGAAGCGTTTTTTTTTCAAAATTGGTGAATTTAAATTTTTTGCAGAATATGTAAGTTGATATCACGAAGAAGCCTCTCCATGTTAGAGATAGCAGTATTGGTATAATTAAAAGCTTACATTTTGAGGTTGAAATCGGCTTGTTTTCGGAGATTCTAGCATGCAGTAGGGGCGTGGCGTGTCATTGTCTGTGTGTATTTCCATACTGGATAAGCCGGCTTTTGCCCCCGCCCTCCAAGTGAACAGCGTGGCTACTTATTATGCTGCGCTCTGGCCGGCTCTATCTGATATCAAAATTCAATGAAGATGGACGCCGCAAAGATTGTTGCAGACGAGCTGAACCGTGGCAGTTACACCGAAAATGTTTTGAAGTACTTCTTCGACAAGGCGCGCTGAAATAGCAAAACTGTTGTCCAAAGGGGCCATAGAACTGGCTGTAAAAGCCTGACTTGCTCAGAGAAGGAGGTATTGGTTCTATGGCCCCTTTGCATTCTGATATCCCTGAGATTGCCTCCCATGCTTTTACATGTACAGCTAGGGGCAGAATGGCCTCCGGGGTCTGATCGCCGCATTTCGTGGGCTCGGGAAACTGAACCGAATGTATGGGTGCGGCGCGCGCACCCTCGGTGCTTGAATACGGCGACTCTCTGACAGCGGTGGCTGGCTGTTTCAAATGTGACGTCACGATTGCTTTGAATGGGGAACGTTTTGTGAACAGGGAACAGACTTAATGGACTGGCAACAATCTCCACAGAACATGAACTGGCACAGAGAATCGAAATAGAGGATACAGTTAAGACCTTTAATGCGATGAAGGCCCGCCGTGCGCGCTTCTGAAACGTAAGTTAAGCTTCATTTGCTCTTTAGTCGTTATTTAAGATGTTGAACTTGCTGATGATATAATGTGCTTGCGGACATTTCATTTGTGTGTTTTTACGCACATAAGAAAGTGGTGTAAAGAGATTTGCATCAGTAATTTGAGGAGGTGAAATGTGATTATTTGGAAAATTCCTGTCATAACTGCTTAAAGAAAAATGCCAGCAGGCATTTGCCTCCTGCATAAACTTTAATTTTGTTGACATTTTGGGCACACACGCGTTGCGCACTATTTGCGTTATATGTAGGCCTATGGCTTATTGGTCTTTGTGTGTTGTTGCTGGTTTTGCGTTATATGTATGGCATATTTGGTCTTTGTGTGTTGTTGCTGGTTTTGCGTTATATGTATGGCATATTGGTCTTTGTGTGTTGTTGCTGGTTTTGCGTTATGTATATGTAGGGCTGGACGATTTTGGCTAAAATCATAATCGCGATTAATCTAACAAGTTACCTCGATTACGATTATTGAACGATTATTCAAAAAAAATTCTTTCTCATGTGTCACTGGCAAGGCTTATACTGTAAATATGTTCACGGTTATTTTTTTTAATGAAAGAATGCATAATCCTATCTTTTTGATTCTAAAATAAGGAAACGCACAGATAGCTTTTAATGCTTACTTATTAAATATTTGAAACAATTGAATCAAACAAAGCATACAATGCTTGAAATAAAAACGTCTTATAAAAAAGTGATTAAGTTTTAATGCAAAAAGAAAGTTTCCTAAAAATGTAGAAAATAGTTCTTTTTGTAAACAAAATAAATTATTGTAAATATTGCCATCTTAAAAGTAAAATATACCTTGTATAAAAATAAAAAACTAATCCTTTTCATATTGTGTAGCATTTGTAAATGCTTGTGTTATCGAAACCTGCTTTGTGGAATGGAGGCACTTGTTGCTGGGCGTTTGTCAGTCTCTCTCTTTTTTCGCTTGTTTCTTTGGTAAAAGCGGCTCCTGTTGCTGAGTTGACTCAGTTTTTGAGTTCCCTTTCACACAGAGATTCCGGAAAATACACGGATAAAGTGGCCCGGGATTTGACCCGGGTTCGTTTGACTTTGGTTCATTCACACTGCCAGTGATTTTCCGGAATCAAGAGAGTGCGTTCACACAGACACACACAACCCGCAAAGACACGTGACATGTCCCAGCGGCGTCTATAGTTTGCTTATGAGCTGCGATTTCTCTCGAGAAACCACGCTTGTGCATTTTTTTTCTCTGATTCGATCATAAACTAGCGCATTACGAACCGTTTCACGCTGGCGAACGATCCCGGCTTAGCGCCATCATTACGACACGGCATTCATTACGGCTTTTGTAAACACAGCGTGCATTCCGGGACTGAACACGGCAATGTTACTATGTCCCCAACCTGGCATCAATCCCGGGTCGTTTTTGCGTTCACACAGAAGGTGTTTGTTCTGGCAATTTCCCGGGATCAACGCGCTGTGTGAAAGGGGCTCACGTTGCTTCTGTAAGGCCGTCTAACTCGATCCAATGGCGGTATTCGAATTAGCGGTGAAGGTCTTTGCGTGTTACTGTCTTTTCTCGTGGCAAAGTATTTTTAGTTAAATGCAATACATTTTATCTTATGTATTAACTCGTTTCATCTGACTCCATAAAATGAAAAGGTTTTTCAATGATATCTGTGCATCATTAAATGTGAGCGAATGTTTTACTATTCTTTTAAACTCTTGAATGCAAATAATGTCAAAGTCAATTAGAATAATCAAATGTCACAATTTAATATGTCAGGTAAATGAATCATTATAATTTGATAATCAATTCAAGGATAGTCAATGCAAAACATCAAATGCTCTAGAACAAAGAGGAAAAGTTTACCCGACAAGAAATGCGTGAGGCAGAGAGACTCGCAACTCTCAGCCTCACGGGCCGATCTCAGATACAGAAAAGGCCCTGAGCTCTCGCTGCGTTTCATTATATACCCAGACCTCATTTCAAATCTAAACATCATTCACAGTGGAAATTTACCTGTAAGTCACCATTTGCTAGCAGTGGAAAATTAGCATTCAGTCAAATGGTCAGAAGGTGTTAACTCAAAGACACACCCTCCAGTATTGAAGATATCTAAACTTCCTAAGAACTTTATTACCTTTTGGGTTTACTTCTTTGGGAATGAGACATTTGTACCAGTCGTACCGAGACATTTCAAATAATACTAAACAATCCTTAAAGCTAATCACATTCACATTAAAACCATATATATTCTTGTGTGAGTTTTTAGTGTTACTGACTGAGAGAGAGAGAAAATGTAGATAAGGTGCTCCGAGGAAGGGGGATGCGGGGTGTGTGTGTGTGTGAGATGTTTAAATGTTAATGTGCAAGCAAGGTCCTTTGTCTTATAGACCTGTGGTGAGGTTGATTCCATCAACCAGTTGTTCCAGTCTTACACTTCAATGTCGCAGACTGGACGGGGCGGAGATACGTGACTACACACGCGGTAATATGTTTTAAGGGGAAAGTACATTAACACACAGTGGGCGGAAATATTAATAAGATAAAAAAAAAAACGAAATAACCGACATGGTAAAATTACGTCAGTTCTAGGCTCTGAATTTCGGTTTCGATTATTTTTTGATTAATCATCCAGCCCTATGTATATGGCATATTGATCTTTGTGTGTTGTTGCTGGTATACGTTGCAAATAGAGGGGCGGCACAATTGTTTTTCGCCTAGAGGGGCAGAAGTGCATTCGACGGTCCTGGGGGTGAGTTTCCATAAACATCAAAGTTTGTCGTTTTGTGTTCATTCTTAGAACACGTACACGTTATGTTTAGTCCATGTTTAGACCTTCCCATACCTACCTATTGTTATTAGCTAGCTCAGGAAAGAAAAAAAAGCTGTAAAGCACTGGGGAAGCTTTACAGGGGGTATGGCTTATCTAAATGAGATGTAAATGAGCCCTATTGTCACTCCTAGCAGAGAGGTGAGAACTGCACAATCTTTAGAGGCAGTTATCTAACCTTTTAGCTTTTGTGAGTGCCTACCTTCAAATGGCCACAACTTCTCCAAATATTATCAGATTTCCATGTGTTACACATCGTTGGAAAGCTTGGAGACTACACTTTCAGAATCTATGAATAACTCAAAATGCCCCAGAACCGACTTGTGTCTCTAGTTTCCGTGATCGGTCACATATACTCATTTTGTCATCATAGCACTGCCTGTTGAATTTATAAGGGCTATAGTTAAAGGACAATTCCGGCCAAAAATGAAACTAGGGCTAAATAACACATGGGTACCGAGTCGACCGTTCTCTGGGATGCGTTTTCATGATAATCGAATGTACCCGGTTTTAACGTTAGTTTTAGTTTAACAACAGATTAGCTTATAACACTAGTGTATGGGGCATTGAATAAGTAAAAATAAAAATCGCTAGTTAATACTAGGGGTGCGCCGATCCGATACTCAGTATCGGTATTGCTCCGATACTACAAATATTTGCCGGATCGGGTATCGCCAGACGAGACCATCCAAATCCGATCCGATATTGTAGCCTACGAATGTTATTGTTATACAACGCAAAAGGCACAAAAACATTATAAAGCGCTATAATGTTTCGTGTACTATATTCCAAGTTTTCTGAAGCCATTACATATAGTTTAATGTGAGGTACAGATTTAAATCGTTAAATTAATCTTCACCTAAGTGCTTCCCTGAGCTGCGGCTGTCAATCATTCTCCATTCAGCACTCAAACAGCACTTGGGTAAAACAGTCAACATGTCAACAAGATGAGTCAATGTTCCTATTATTATACTGTAGATCTGTAGATAAAGGTCTATGGTTTGCATAAAAGCACTTTAATGTGCTGGAGTTTCACATGTTACTTTCTACCGGGTGTCTGTTAGATAACAACACAACTGATCAGTGATCACAACACTGGAGTAGAGAGCGATATAATTGCTCTTCACGCGCACATTAACTGAAATTTAAAACTGTTAAAAGGCTCAAACTAATGAATAAATAAAGAAATATATGTATATCTTACTTTTGTGCTTTGAACTTTTCAATGCGAAGCGCTGCGCGCCGTGACTCCATGTTGCTTCGAGCACATCGTTCTGCGCACGGGAAGCGCATAAGCGTTTCGTGCCACTCTGAATTGGAGCCTTCATATTACAATACTTTTGCGCAATGGCAGTTTATTGATAGCCTTAGTTAGTCTGTCAAATCTATCATATGTTGCTGCTTCATTAAAAAGTTGCGCTTAAAATTCAAAAATAATTGTCTTTTAATTATATAGTATATATTTTGTCTGTATTGTTTTACAAAGTAATGAAAATGTTTAAGTCAAGCTTTGATGCCTTTAACAAAAGAATATTCACAGTCTCTTCCCCACAGTGAGGCATACAGATACAGTTTATTAGGTAATTTGGCACTGTTTTTTTTATTATTATTTTAGTAATCGATCGGATCGGTATCGGCAAATACTGAGTCCCAGGTATCGGAATCGGTATCGGAGGCAAAAAAGGCGGATCGTGCCACCCCTAGTTAATACCACTAACAAGGCGGCTCAAAATAGCCCCACACTAACACGGTAGCATAATTAGGGTCTCTACCTGCAAACCGAAGCATTGAGAACTTTGTAAGTGTACAGACCGTTTGATAAGAAGATACTCTATAAAGACAGTACACTTTGGGCATACAGGCAGGAGCCATCTTTGGAAAACAGTCTCGACTAGTCGAACCATGAACGCCTTGCTACGTGAGCTGAACTATGACTATCCACCAGCACGTAGCACAGCGTTCGTGGTTCGACTGGTCGAGACTGTTTTACAAAGATGGCTCCTGCTTGTATACGCCGCGAAGTGATCGGAATTGTCCTTTAAGAGGTCATGACACTTCAGTGCTCTGTCATGTCGGTAACCTTTTAAAGATTAAGTTTATATAATATAATAATTAGGGATGCACCGAAAGGAAAATTCTGGGCCGAAACTTAATTTTAAAAGAAATAAGTATTAATTTCTTATTTTAAATAATTTTTTGTATGATAGGATTGTTATTAGACTTTTAAATTAAATGCAATAATTTTACTGAATCTGAATAAAAAAAAACTACAAGAAAATACTATAAAATAACCACACTTTTTTAAAGTAACACACAAAATTGGACAGAAAATAGCCTATATTAAAATAATATTAAATACCAAAAACTGAAATTTGCCATTATTAGCCAATAATTTTCGGCGGACGAAATTTCGTGCATCCCTAATAACAATTATAAATACAAATAATTTGAAACTATATACAAAGCTAAATTATCTTTATGCTTATTAGGATTGACATTTCATCTCACTAGTTCTTCAGCAATGGAAGAGAGTAAAGGGGTGTCGTCCATCTTTTTTTACATTTTATGGTGGCACTCTATAAATGCCATGAATGGTCAGCGACTAGTGGACGTCAAGCTTAAAGCGTCATGGCAGAGCATTAAAGTCGACTAGTCTGTTCAACCCCTAGTACACAACCACCCTATAATGGTAAAAATCCATCCACTCCTTTTTTTTTTCATCCCATAAATCATAAGAAGTGTCTCAACCTGAACAGGTGGGGATGACCAAAATCTTATTTCATGATATGAGTCATTTAATAATTTTTAAATGTAATTTTATAATTAAAATATAGATATTTAATTTTATTTTATCTTTGTTATTAAAAATATGCAAATCACAAACAATATGACAAATACAATAAGAGACAAATACATTTTCCATTGACAGCTATTTAATGAACTCTTTGAAGGCCTAAACGGAGCAAAACTGAACATCCAAAACAATGCTGTGTGCTGGGCTAAATTCTTGTTTGGTGTTCACCAGGATTCAGATGGCAACGTTCACAGATATTCAAATTAACTGTACTAACAGAGAAATTGCACTAGAGTTCATTTTAATCGAACCAAACCTGCCAAGTGTGAACACACCCTTAGTCAGTGGCAGTCTACAAACCCAGCAGTCTACAAACCCACCTGTCTAGCTTAGTTGTTGGTCCTCCTTTTCTCTCAGATCCCAAAAGATGAGCATATTCTACGGTTCTTGCGTGCACGGGACTTCAACATAGATAAGGCACGGGAGATCCTTTGTCAGAGTCTGACGTGGAGGAAGCAGCATCAGGTGGACTACCTGCTGGACACATGGAGCTCTCCTCAGGTGTTGCACGATTTTTACACTGGCGGCTGGCACCATCACGACAAGGGTGAGTGAGCATAGTAATGCCCTGTCAGCTAAATTTATTTTTCATTAATGCATAGCCAATACATACCGGCTTATTGATGGGAACCATTTATTCATGACAGTTCATAAAATGTCAGAACTTTTGCACTTTCATGCGAAAAAGACTCAAAATACTCAATTTTTAATCATACAGATAAGTGTTATACATCATTTTAAACTGTTAAGTGTCTACTTTTATTTGTGTACACTCACAATAAAAACAAAATGTTGTGCTTTTCGGAAAATAAAGAAACAAACAGGATGCGCATTCTGCCGTCTGTCAGTAAAGTCCATTCTGATACATATCAGGAAAAGAACTGTAACTTAGCAAATACTTGCCACACATACATGAGAGATGCGATTTAGAAAGCTTGAAGTGTCTACTTTTAAATGAAGTAATTAAGTTGGCTTGTGAGAGCCAACTTTCTGAAATCCTATTTAAACTTATTAAGTTGGCTTGTGAGAGCCAACTTACTGAAATCCTTTTTAAACTTATTAAGTTGGCTTGTAAGAGCCAACTTACTGAAATCCTATTTAAACTTATTATTAAGTTGGCTTGTGAGAGCCAACTTACTGAAATCCTATTTAAACTTATAATTAAGTTGGCTTGTAAGAGCCAACTTACTGAAATCCTATTTAAACTTATTAAGTTGGCTTGTAAGAGCCAACTTACTGAAATCCTATTTACATTTATTAGTGGTGCTTGTCAAAGGCAAGGCATCACTAGTGTTCTCTTGCATACCTATTATTTTAGTGTTGCTTTGCCATAGGCAAAGCAACACTAGTGTTATTGTGCATACTTATAATTAGTGGTGCTTGCCATAGGCAAAGCAACACTAGTGTTATTGTGCATACTTATTATTCTTATTCTTATTCTTATTCTTATTCTTATTCTTATTCTTATTCTTATTCTTATTAGTGGTGCTTTCTGAAAGCAAGGCAACACTATTGTTATAGTCCATACTTATTATTCTTTTTCTTCTTATTATTATTCTTCTGGCCACTTTTTGATGCGCTACTCCTCCCGCAGTTTTTGTCACAGACCCATGAATGAGGCGTCAAAACGTGCGGCCTGTTCGGGAATGGTGTGCTATGACTTTTATAAGGGATCGGGGGTACGATGTTCGCCCCAGGGGCGAAAAACCGGCCGAAAAATCCCATAGACTTAACATTGCGTCAAACTTTGAAGAGTCGTAGGTCGGAACGAGGATGTCGCAGAAACGTGTAATTTACCACATTTGAAGAGGCTGACAGGCTCTGTAAGAACATACCACACAATGGGGTAAAAGTTGCACCCCTGGGGGGCAGGAGCTGCCCAAAGTTTCCCCATTGACTTACTATGGTGTAGGACGGCCCATGAAATGCAACCACTAGCACCACCCTAGCAACCACTCAGAACACACTAGCAACCGCCTAGCAACACCCTAGCAACCACCCAGAACACCCTAGCAACCGCCTAGCAACACCCTAGCAACCACCCAGAACACCCTAGCAACACCCTAGCAACCACCCAAAACACCCTAGCAACCACCTAGCAACACCCTAGCAACCCCCTAGCAACCACCCAGAACACCCTAGCAACCGCCTAGCAACCACCCAGAACACCCTAGCAACCACCTAACAACCTAGCAACCGCCTAGCAACCATCCAGAACACCTTAGCAACACCCTAGAAACCACATAGCAACCACCCAGAACACCCTAGCAACACCCTAGCAACCACCCAGAACACCCTAGCAACCATCCAGAACACCTTAGCAAGTGTGCTATGACTTTTATAAGGGATCGGGGGTACGATGTTCGCCCCAGGGGCGAATAACCGGCCGAAAAATCCCATAGACTTAACTTTGCGTCAAACTTTGACGAGTCGTAGCTCGGAACGAGGATGTCGCAGAAACGTGTAATTTACCACATTTGAAGAGGCTGACAGGCTCTGTAAGAACATACCACACAATGGGGTAAAAGTTGCACCCCTGGGGGGCAGGAGCGGCCCAAAGTTGCCCCATTGACTTACTATGGTGTAGGACGGCCCATGAAATGGGCCGCTTTTATATTGAGCATAACTCTGGATCACAGTGTCATAGAGACAAAGGGGCAGGCTCATTTTACTCAGACGGCCAATCAGTCTCTCAGGATCATTGTGAAGCTATCAAGCCACGCCCTAGCAACCATTTAGAGCTCCTTAGCAACAAGTTCCATAGACTTCCATTGAAACAGATCAAAGGGATATCTCAGGATATAAGAGTCATAGAAACATGAGGGTGGGCTCGTTTGACTCGGGGCAGCAAACAGCCAATCCTCAATCACCTCAACACATCCTAACCCCTCCCTAGCAACCATTGTCAAGCACCTTAGCAACAAAAATCCAAAGAGGGATATCTTCCATTTTGAATGTCACAAAGGCGTGGGAGTTGGTTTATATCATTCATACTGACAAGAAGCCTTTGTAGTTTCATGATTGGCAGCTGCCAAGCCACTCCCTAGCAACCAAACAGAGTACCCTAGCAACCATTTCGCAAGACCTATATCTCTGCATCAAAACATCGTATAGAGATGGGGGTTGGTTTATACATTCACATTGACTTTGGAGCTTCATGATTGGCAGCTGCCAAGCCACTCCCTAGCAACTAAACGGAGTGCCCTAGCAACCGTTTTGCAAGACCAATATCTCTGCATCAGAACATCGTATAGAGATGGGGGTTGGCTCTTTTGACTCATGCTAGCAAACAGGACTTGCTACACGCTACACATGCTAGCAGTGAATAGCTACATGCTAATATTGATTAGCTAAGTGCTAAATCATGCCAATAAAATGCTACAAACTCAACAGTAACCATCTTTGACAACTACCAACCACCTAGTAACACCATAGCAACCACCCAGATTACCCTAGCAACACCCTAGAAACCACCCAGAATACCCTAGCAACCGCCTAGCAACACCCTAGCAACCACCTAGCAACACCATTGCAACCACCCAGAACACCATATCAACCACCCAGAATACCCTAGCAACCGCCTAGCAACACCATAGCAACCACCCAGAATACCCTAGCAACCGTCTAGCAACACCATAGTAACCACCCAGAATACCCTAGCAACCGCCTAGCAACCACCCAGAACACCCTAGCAACCGCCTAGCAACGCCCTAGCAACCACCCGGAATACCCTAGCTACCGCCTAACAACGCCCTAGCAACCACCCAGAACACCCTAGCAACCACCTAGCAACACCATAGCAACCACCCAGAATACCCTAGCAACCGCCTAGCAACCACCCAGAATATCCTAGCAACCACTTAGCAACATCATAGCAACCACCCAGAACACCCTAGCAACTGCCTAGCAACCACCCAGATCACCCTAGCAAACACCTAGCAACCTCATAGCAACCACCTAGCAACCTCATAGTAACCAGCCAGAACACCCTAGCAACAACCTAGCAACACCCAGAATACCCTAGCAACCACTTAGCAACACCATAGCAACCACTCAAAACACCCTAGCAACCGCCTAGCAACCACACAGAACACCCTAGCAACGCCCTAGCAACCACCCATAATACCCTAGCAACCACCCAAAACACCCTAGCAACTGCATAGCAACCACTCAGAACACCCTAGCAACCACCTAGCAACCACCTGAACAACATGAATAAGCCATATCTCAGCACCAGAACATAGTACAGACATGTTTGTTGGCTCGTATGCAATCATATACCACACCCTAGCAACCGAGTGGCGAGTTTTGCCACTGCAAGCACCACTTCACATTTTCTTCTGGAAATGTACATTCTAGTTATTATTATTATTCTTACAAAAAATTTCTATATCAAACTCCTCCTAAAGCTTTAACTCCACATACTCCAAACTCGGCTCAGCCACTCAAACTGTTCTGACTCGGTGTGCTATATCTTTTCAGACTGATCGGACTTACGGTTTTCCTAAAAATGAAGATCAAAACTCGAAAAAACTTCCATTGACTTAAGATTGCGGAATGTTCAGATTTTCAAACTCCCCAACTGCCAAAAATTAAAATCTAAACTCCTTGAAGCCCTAGACTGAATCAAACTGCCATTCTATGTACTAATATGAGCCATTGAGACTCATTTAAACTAATAAACTCATCTATCTATGACACTTATCTATCTACACTTAAACTCTTAAACTCATAATAAATTAATAAACTCTAAACTTGAACTCTTAGACTCATTTAAACTTATAAACTCTAAACTCATAAACTCATACACTTATAAACTCATACACTTATAAACTCATGAATTCAAACTCTTATGAACTCAAACTCATAAATTAATAAACTCTGAACTCTTACTCATTTAAACTTATAAACTCTATACTCATAATCTTGTACACTTATGAACTCATGAATTCATACACTTATAAACTCATGAATTCATACACTTATGAACTCATGAATTCATAAACTTATAAACTCATACACTTATAAACTCATGAATTCATACACTTATGATGAACTCTTAAACTCATAAATTAATAAACTGAACTCTTACTTAAACTCTTAAACTCATAATAAATTAATAAACTCTAAACTTGAACTCTTAGACTCATTTAAACTTATGAACTCTAAACTCATAAACTTATAAACTCATACACTTATAAACTCATGAATTCATACACTTATGAACTCAAACTCATAAATTAATAAACTCTGAACTCTTACTCATTTAAGATTTCCATTACACGAGAGTAGATGTTAAAACTTCATGCTGATTTGTACTCGGCTTTCGCCAAGATAATCACCAACTAAGACGTAGCTTTACAGTAACCTATGCTTCTCCATCCATTTACGCTTCTTTCCATCTAGTGACGTGAATCTTCTGTCTGGTGTTAATACAGTGTATTGCGCGTCAGCACACACAATGGCTGCAACCACAGTGCGGTCCCCCATAACAACCCTCTGGATTGAGCGGAGTAGGGAACATCTCTAGGGTCTTCAAGTGGGCACCTTCCGTCCTCAGTGTTTCGTCGACTAGCCCACGACACCTCAAGAGGGCTCGACAGTGACTCTGGCGTCCCAGAGTCACCCCCCTCCGTCCCCCACTCAACTCAGCCCAGCTTACTGACCTCTACTTCCCTCTTGCTGCTGAGACCTAACCACAATCTCACAATCTCTCCGCAACCCAACCATACGCGCCTACCCGTTTGACTAAGGCTGTCGAGCCCCACTGGTGCGTTAATATGCAGTTTCAGTGGCAACGGTTCCGTATGGCATACCACCTACCACAAAACACAATATCTGCCCAACCACCCGTCATTCACGCAATATATACAGGAACGTAATGACTGTAAATACTATACAACCTATACAAATAAACCAACAGTTGCTGCTGAGACCTAACCACAATCTCACCGCAACCCAACCATACGCGCCAACCCGTTTGACTAAGGCTGTCGAGCCCCACTGGTGCGTTAATATGCAGTTTCAGTGGCAACGGTTCCGTATGGCATACCACCTACCACAAAACACAATATCTGCCCAACCACCCGTCATTCACGCAATATATACAGGAACGTAATGACTGTAAATACTATACAACCTATACAAATAAACCAACAGTTGCTGCTGAGACCTAACCACAATCTCACCGCAACCCAACCATACGCGCCAACCCGTTTGACTAAGGCTGTCGAGCCCCACTGGTGCGTTAATATGCAGTTTCAGTGGCAACGGTTCCGTATGGCATACCACCTACCACAAAACACAATATCTGCCCAACCACCCGTCATTCACGCAATATATACAGGAACGTAATGACTGTAAATACTATACAACCTATACAAATAAACCAACAGTTGCTGCTGAGACCTAACCACAATCTCACAATCTCTCCGCAACCCAACCATACGCGCCAACCCGTTTGACTAAGGCTGTCGAGCCCCACTGGTGCGTTAATATGCAGTTTCAGTGGCAACGGTTCCGTATGGCATACCACCTACCGCAAAACACAATATCTGCCCAACCACCCGTCATTCACGCAATATACACAGGAACGTAATGACTGTAAATACTATACAACCTATACAAATAAACCAACAGACCTTTCAAGTTTTCAAGAATTCTACGAAACCGTAGCATGGCGGCCTGTACACAGCCAGCTAGAATCTTTCCGTCTCAACCACAGCCAGTTGCTGCTCCTTTCTGCTGCTTCAGATAAGTTCTTTACTGTACGATGCAACTCTTGGCCACTGAATCCGACGTCTCTGAGGAACCGGGTTGTAGAGTGTGCCACAAAACCACGACAACCCACTTCCACTGGATAAACCTGGACTCTCCATCCTCGCTGTTCTGCTTCAGTGGCCAGATGAGCATACCGCAGTTTCTTCCTCTCATATGCCTCATCTACCGCATCCTCCCATGGCACTGTTAACTCTATCAGTTGAACAATGCGTGCTGATCCAGACCACAAAACAATATCTGGCCGTAGGTTAGTGGTGGCAATCTCAGGTGGAAAAATAAGCCGTTGATCAAGATCAACCAGCATCTTCCAGTCCCTAGCAGCTTCCAGTTGTCCTGGGCGAGAATTGGTGTTAGCACCTTTTCTTGGTGGTTGCTCGCCTGGGCGGAGGAATATTGTCTTCTGCGTGTAATGTTTTGCTAGAACAGGCGGCAATTTATTGGTCATACTACGCTTGCCTTCCAATGCTAAAGCCAAACATCGCAATACTTGGTCATGGCGCCAAGTAAACCGACCCTGGCTAAGAGCCACCTTACATCCTGTCAAAATGTGCCTTAATGTGGCAGGTGATGAACACAAAGGACAAGATGGATCCTCTCCTACCCAGAGGTTTAGGTTCTGCGGTGATGGGAGAACATCATATGTTGACCTAATAAGGAAACTGATCCTACTCTCTTCCATTGACCAAAGGTCTTGCCAGCCCATTTTGCGTTGTTCCACACTCTCCCATCTCATCCACTCTCCCTGCTTGGCCTGGGAAATGGCCTTTATACATCTCATCCTCTCCTCCTGCTTTCGCACCTCGTTGACTACCAGCTTCCTCCTTTGGGCTGGGCCTGCCTTGTGCCATTTAGGAGGAGCTAAACTGAGCCCAAAACCCCCTCTTCCATGCTGTACCTGTCCCACGATATCCCCAATTTGAAGGTCAGCCTTTGCCTCTACTACAGATTTCTTTGCTGACCACTTTCTACCAGTTTTTACCACAGGGGCTGTCTCCCTTACACATTTGTCACGTGACTCTGCTAAAGTCATTTCCAGTCTGACCTTGGCACACTTAAACTCCTCGGTTAAAGCAGAGACTGGCAGCTGCAATACTCCTTTACTATAAAGTCCCACTCTGCTGAGGCAGCGTGGAACTCCCAACCATAAACTTATACTCATAAACTTATAAACTCATAAATTCATACACTTATGAACTTTTAAATTCATAAATAGTTCACCATAGCAACCACCCAGAACACCCTAGCAACCACCCAAAATACCTTGCAACACCATAGCAACCACCCAAAATACCCTAGAACACCATAGCAACCACCCAAAATACCCTAGAACACCCTAGCAACACCATAGTAACCACCCAGAACACCCTAGCAACTGCCTAACAAGCCCGCCAAACACCCTAGCAATAACCCAAAATACCTTAAAACACCCTAGCAACACCATAGCAACCACCCAAAATACCATAGAATACCCTAGCAACACCATAGCAAGCACCCAGAACACCCTAGCAACCACCCAGAAGACCCTAGCAACCACAGAAAATACCTTAAAACACCCTAGCAACACCATAGCAACCACCCAAAATAGCTTAGAACACCGTAGCAACCTCCCAGAAAACCCTAGCAACCACCCAGAACACCCTAGCAACCAGCCAAAATACCCTAAAACACCCTATCAACACCATAGCAACCACTCAGAACAAACCTAGCAACCATACAAAATACCTTAAAACACCCTAGCAACACCATAGCAACCACCCACAATAGCATAGAAAACCCTAGCAACACCATAGCAACCTCACAGAAAATCCTAGCAACCACCCAGAATACTCTAGCAACCAGCCAAAATACCCTAAAACACCCTAGCAACACCATAGCAACCACCCAGAACATCCTAGCAACCGCCTAGCAACCACCCAGAACACCCTAGCAACCTTACAAAATACCTTAAAACACCCTAGCAACACCATAGCAACCACCCACAATAGCATAGAACACCCTAGCAACACCATAGCAACCACCCAGAATACCCTAGCTAGAAAGCGCCTAACAACCACCCAGTACACCCTAGCAACCAACCAAAATACCTTAGCAACCACCCAGAACACCCTAACAACCACCCAAAATACCTTAGCAACAGCCTAGCAACCACCCAGAACACCTTAGCAACCCACTAGAAACACCCTAGCAACTTTAAATTACTTCAAACTATACTTTAAACTTTAAACCACTTTCAACTATTTAAAACTTTAAACTACTGTAAACTACTTTAAACTAATTTAAACTTCAAACTAATTTAAACTTTAAACTATTTTAAACTAATTTAAATATCAAACTACTTTAAACTTCTTCAAACTTTCTGGTCCAAACTTGCACAAGCCAACTTAAAGTTTGTCTCAACGAACTTTTTCTAGGTAGTCCAAAGAGGTGGTTCGTGGACAAACTCCCATACAAAGAGATTGCCATTGGACGCATAATGGGTCGGAGGGATCGGAGGGTGAATATGGATGACAAATGCCCATTAACTTAATGGAGAGTGGGCCTTTTTCGAATACCCCAGTGTCCGCGGATACATACCTAATTGCCCCGGAATAGGGGGTATTCGGACACCCTTAGGGGGCGACACTGAGCTGACCCCCCCCCCCAAACCCAATTCCCTCCTCCCCCCACCACTCCCAAGCCACGCCCCGTCCCACGAACCCACTATTTGTCCGATTGCCCACTATAGTGGTCAAATGTCCCCATGACCCCCCGCACCCCCCCCCCCGACCTCTAAGCCACGCCCCATCCCACGAACCCACTATTTGTCCGATTGCCCACTATAATGACCAAATGTCCCGTTGACCCCCCCCCACCTCTAAGCCACGCCCCCGTCCCACGAACCCACTATTTGTCCAATTACCCACTATAGTGGTCAAATGTCCCGTTGACTCCCCCCCCACCTCTAAGCCACGCTCCATCCCACGAACCCACTATTTGTCCGATTGCCCACTATAATGACCAAATGTCCCGTTGACCCCCCCACCTCTAAGCCACGCCCCCGTCCCACGAACCCACTATTTGTCCAATTACCCACTGTAGTGGTCAAATGTCCCGTTGACTCCCCCCCCCCCACCTCTAAGCCACGCCCCCATCCCACGAAACCCACTATTTGTCCGATTGCCCACTATAATGACAGGACTGATAGCGCTCCGGCGCCACGCCGGATTTCCGGCGTACGGACGTGTCTGCAAAAAAAAAAAAAAAAGCTACAGCAAAAGAAGCGGAGTTCGACCAATCATAGCGCTGGGTTCATTCCCCAAATAGCAAGCGGGTGTGATTAAAAGATGCGTAAGGCCTATCATTAAAAAGAGACTGAAAATCGACAGCAATAAAGAAGTCCGCTCGATCCTGCTTCCACTCCCGCGGCCGCCTCTGACTGAGTTCATGAGCGAGGACAGTACGCTACAGTAGTCACGGTACTTCTGACTCCTGTAGGTAAACGGGCTGGGGTGAATGTGGAAAGTTGAAGTATTGTATTGAGTTAACTTAATCTGGATTCTATTATCACACGGATTGATCGCAATCGCATGGGTTATCTTAAAATACTCCGTCATTCATGTCACTCAGATATGAAGAAGACATCATACAGCCATGCAAATTATAAAAAGCTTAAGTATTGATGAACAATAGATCTTAATAAAATTAAAATCGCTATGGCTTACTGATTATGAAAGTGCTGTGATTTGTGGATTAATTTACGGATAAGCGCGAGTCTGCAAACAGGCGTTTATTTATTCATTCTCAGTGTTGAGAAACGTAAGCCTGCATGTGTTACGTTATTGTGTTATAATAACTAAAATACCTAATTATGTTACATAATAATTTTGTATGAAAACTAGCGCGTTACTTGTGGATAAGAAACCATTGTATCAGTGCTGCGCTCTCTCTCTCTCACAAACACAGAGCGCGCGCACAGAGAGAGATGATAATTGCAAAATAAAAATTGACGAACTATTTTGTTCTTGGTTGTGGGTTTTTTTCCTGTCAAAATGCCAGAAAGCATTTTTTATTATCCATCCAGTGTTGTTAAAATTCGTTAAATGACGGACGTTTTACTATTAACACAGCCCTATGTCAGATTCTTCTAACATATAGGCTACTTGATATTCTTTTTAGAATAAGTGATTCGTTTTGCTATTTGCTATTATTGGTCCTGTGACAGGACTCCTGTCTATTCATTGTCTACTATTTTCTATAAGTATGTTTGTATTGGCTAAGGTTTATTCAGCTAATGCGTGTCCTGTTTAAAATGTGCAATGTTCAAATGCAAAGACAGCACGCCACAAATAAAAGCCCTTTTTTCTTTTCTTTTTATCAAGTAGGCTATCATATTTGGATATTGGAATAAAAAATTAAGTAGAACTATCTTAAATGTACAAATGTTTGTTTACTGTTTTCTAGGTGTTTCTTAATTTTAGACTAGTTGACAAGCACACATTATTTTGCAATGCAATATTAATCATGAAAAAAATACATTGCAGTGCAAGTGAAATTTAGGATTTGGGTCGAATTCAAAAAACTTTAGAAGTCAAGAATTATGAAGATAGGCATGTGTGTGTCTTGCATTCTCAAAAAATAATGACAAAAATATATGACAACAATATAAGAAGACTAGAAGAACAATCGCTCATCACTTTGTGTCAGAAAATAGCGGAGGATAAACTCGCCCTTACGCGTCTGTCCCAGGGAAAAAAGTTCAGGCTCAGGTATTTTTTCAACTATCACCCCTGTAATGACCAAATGTCCCGTTGACCCCCCCCACCTCTAAGCCACGCCCACGAACCCACTATTTGTCCAATTACCCACTATAGTGGTCAAATGTCCCGTTGACTCCCCCCCCCACCTCTAAGCCACGCCCCCATCCCACGAACCCACTATTTGTCCGATTGCCCACTATAATGACCAAATGTTCTGTCGACCCCCCCCCTCACCTCTATGCCACGCCCCCGTCCCACGAACCCACTATTTGTCCAATTACCCACTATAGTGGTCAAATGTCCCGTTGACTCCCCCCCCCCCCCCCACCTCTAAGCCACTTCCCCATCCCACGAACCCACTATTTGTCCAATTACCCACTATAGTGGTCAAATGCCCCGGTGACTCCCCCCCCCACCTCTAAGCCACGCCCCCATCCCACGAACCCACTATTTGTCCAATTACCCACTATAGTGGTCAAATGTCCCGTTGACCCCCCCCCCCCAGCCTCTAAGCCACGCCCCCATCCCACGGACCCACTATTTGTCCGTTTACCAACTATTTTTTTTTTTTCACGAAATATCCGCGGTGCACATGTACGCAACCCGTCAAACTACCCCGGGGCCCCCCGGGGCCAGATTTTGACGTCCAACAGAAAGTCGCCTCGATCGCTTGGTGGACCTACGACCTTGTTCAGGGGTCGAAATGTCGAAAAAGTGTGAAAAACACATGTTAAAACTAACAGGGGTCAAAAAGGTCAAACTGGAGACGGAAGGTCGTAGGACCCCGAAACTCAGCGAGTTCCGTCATCTAGTGCGCCTGAGTCGGGCCCCGGAGTTTGAGGGCCCTAGCCGCTTGCCAAGCGTTTAAAGTCCGGACGAGTGTCTGGCTGAAAACGGGCCTGTTTCTAAGTGTCTGTCATTGACCTCAATGGCAGACAGAGAGATGGATGAAAAATGATAAAAAATACTTTTTCAGGCCCTAGGCCCGGGCCCTTTCGGTACGTCGATCAGGGGGCCCCGACGCAACAGAGTGAGAGATTTCGGGGCCCTGGGGCCATTTCAGTGCTCAATTTGCAGTGTCCGCGAAACCACTATTTGGCGGTCACTAAATAAGTTGGATCTGGGACATTGTTGTGTTTTTGCTCTCCCGTCATTTGTGATGTCGATTCTCGTTAATTAAACCACCTCTACTGTGTCAGGCACACGTAACTGAACACATCACACTGTTTTTTAAGTCATTTCAGTGTTTAATTTGCATTAAAATGAGTGTCCCCCAAACCACGTTTTGGCGGGAAAATAGTGGCTTCGCGGACACGGTGGATTTTGATCCGTAGCTTTCGAAATTTTTGGATGAAAAGCATTTATCTAGACTCAGGGGGCTCCCCTGGTGCGGGTGGAAAAGTTTGGTGGCCCTCGGTCCTCGTTCAGGGGTCGCAAGGTCAAAAAAGGGACCGCGCGTCTGCCATGTGGCAGAGATTAGGGTTAGAGGCTGAAAGTGTTTTGCCTTTGCTCAAGAGCCCAGCGCTTTCGGTATGTCGCTCGGGGCTGGCCCATGGGTCACCGTGCCGAATTCGGGGCCCCTGGGACCTTTCTATAAAAATCCCACTCGCCCATTAAATGAATGGGTTTTCCATAGTGGTTTCGCGGACGGCGCTTCGAAAGGGCCGATCGACTAGGGAGCGCCATTTACCGTCTCGCCACTCGTTCAGGGGCTGAAAGGTCGAAAAAGGGACGCTCGTCCGCAAAACCGCTACGCCGTTAAGTGGCCCGTGGGACGGCCCCCGTACGGAGACGCAGGGTCGTGGTACGTTGAGATTTGAGATTTGGACCCTCCAGGGGCCCCCGACGCACGGCCCCGAAGGGTGAAAACCTAGAACCTTCCTGCAGCAAGTGTGCCACTTTTAACCAACTTTCACTCAAAAGGCTCTTAGGGTACATGAGTCAAAGAGCCTGTAGGCCCGAGATTAGGGTTAATGGGTGAAAATGTGTTGCCTTTGCTCTAGAGCCCAGCGCTTTCGTTATGTCGCTTGGGTAGGGCCCAGGGGTCAGCATGCTGAATTTGGGGCCCCTGGGACCTTTCTGTCAAAATCCCACTCGCCCATTAAATGAATGTATTTGCCATAGTGGTTTCGTGGACGCCACTTAGAAAGGTCCGATCGACTAGGGGGCGCCATTTTCCTTATCGCCACGGCCCCCTGGTGCGGGCGGAAAAGTTTGGTGGCCCTACGACCTCGTTCAGTGGTCGAAAGGTCGAAAAAGGGTGAAAAAAGCACATTTTAAAACTGACAGGGGTCAAAAAGGTCAAACTAACAAAACGAGCTGCCATACGGACACGGATGGTCGCAGGACCCCGAAACTTGTCGAGTTCCGTCGTCTAGTGCCCTTGAGTCGGGCCCCCGAGTTTGAGGGCCCTAGCCGCTTTCTAAGCATTTCCTAACCCCTAAAACATCACACTAATTTTCAAGTCATTTCAGTGCTCAATTTGGATAAAAATTAGTGTCCACGAAGCCACTATTTGGCGGCAAAATAGTGGCTCCGTGGACACGGTGGATTTTAAAGCTGAGCTTTCGAAATATTTTGATGAAAACCATTTATCAGCACTCAGTGGGCTCCCCTGAGTCCGTGGCACCAAGTGCCGTCCCAAAATTCCACCGTCCATGAACCCACTATTTTTTACAATGGAATAAATGCTACGTGGGATGTCCATACCTCAGCTCTGGAAGGCTCTAGAGCCTCCATTTTTGCACTCAGGTCTAAGTCTCATCACCCTCTATCAGAGTCCAGAGTTTAGAGAAGATTGGAGAAACTTTTTTTCTCGACCCCAAAAAACCGACAGGGGTGTTGTATGTCTGTCGCTTTTTTCGGTGCAAGAAATTGAGCTTCTCCGATCTTCTCGTGACTGTGGATTCTGATAGAGGGCGATGAGACTTAGACCTGAGCGCATAAATGGAGGCTCTAGAGCCTTCCTGACCTGAGCTATGGACATCCCACGTAGCATTTATTCCATTGTATGAAATAGTGGGTTCGTGGACAGTGGAATTTTGCAACGAAACTTGGTGCTACGGACTGTGTGCGGCCTGTTGAGTGCAGTAAAATAGTTTTTATCATGATTTGAAACTTTAATTATAACCACTATCACAGAAACTGTCCGATCCCACGTAGCATTTATTCCATTGTATGAAATAGTGGGTTCGTGGACAGTGGAATTTTGCGACGAAACTTGTTGCTACGCACTCTGTGCGGCCTGCTAAGTGCAATAAAATAGTTTTTATTGTGATTGGAAATTTAATTAAAATGTCTATCGAAGAAACTGTCTGAATCCCCATTCAATAGATTGCAGGTGGGATTGTGTCCAATTGCAGCTTATTGCATGAACGGCGGGAAATCATTTTACAAATATAGTGGGTTATTGGACAAATAGTGGGTTAGTGGGACGGGGGCGTGGTCTGGGAGTGGGGGGGGGGGGGGGGGGGGTCAACGGGACGTTTGCACAAAATAGTGGGTTATTGGACAAATAGTGGGTTCGTGGGACGGGGGCGTGGCCTGGGAGTGGGGGGGGGGGGGGTCAACGGGACGTTTGCAAAATATAGTGGGTTATTGGACAAATAGTGGGTTCGTGGGACGGGGGCGTGGCCTGGGAGTGGGGGGGGGGGTCAACGGGACGTTTGCACAATATAGTGGGTTATTGGACAAATAGTGGGTTCGTGGGATGGGGGCGTGGCTTGTGAGTGGTCGGGAGGGGTCAACGGGACATTTGCAAAATATAGTGGGTTATTGGACAAATAGTGGGTTCGTGGGACGGGGGCGTGGCCTGGGAGGGGGGGGGGGTCAACGGGACATTTGGCCACTATAGTGGGTAATCGGACAAATAGTGGGTTCGTGGGACGGGGGCGTGGCTTAAAGGCCAAAAATTTCGGGGGGCCGGCGCGCAGCGTCCGCGGACCTGCGTCCGTGAACCCGCTCCCCAATGGCCATTCGGACGTTTTCTGAAGTTACGGACTAGCTAGAGTTATTATTATTATTCTTACAAAAAATTTCTATATCAAACTCCTCCTAGAGCTTTAACTCTACATACTCCAAACTCGGCTCAGACACTCGTGTGCTATATCTTTTCAGACTGATCGGACTTACGGTTTTCCTAAAAATGAAGATCGAAACTCGAAAAAACTCCCATTGACTTAACATGGCGGAATGTTCAGATTTTCAAACTCCCCAACTGCCAAAAATTCAAATCTAAACTCCTTGAAGGCCTAGACTGAATCAAACTGCCATTCTATATACACTTATAAACTCATGAACTCGTACACTTATAAACTCATGAATTCATACACTTATGAACTCATGAATTCATAAACTTATAAACTCATACACTTATGGACTCATGAATTCATACACTTATGAACTCAAACTCATAAATTAATAAACTCTTAACTCTTACTCATTTATACTCTAAACTCACAAACTTATAAGCTCATGAATTCATACACTTACACTTAACTCAAACTCATAAATTAATAAACTCTGAACTCTTACTCATTTAAACTTATAAACTCTAAACTCATAAACTTATAAACTCGTGAATTCATACACTTATGAATTTTCATAAATTCATACACTTATGAACTTTTAAATTCATAAATAGTTCACCATAGCAACCACCCAGAACACCCTAGCAACTGCCTAGCAACCACCCAAAATACCTTGCAACACCATAACAACCACCCAAAATACCATAGAACACCCTAGCAACACCATAGCAACCACCCAGAACACCCTAGCAACCACCCAATACCTTAAAACACCCTAGCAACACCATAGCAACCACCCAAAATAGCCTAGAACACCCTAACAACACCATAGCAACCAACCAGCACACCCTAGCAACTGCCTAGCAACCATCCATAACACCCTGGCAACCACCTAAAATACCTTAAAACACCCTAGCAACCATCCTAAATAGCGTAGAACACCCTAGCAACCACCCAAAATAACTTAAAACACCCTAGCAACACCATAGCAACCACCCAAATACCCTAGAACACCATAGCAACCACCCAGAACACCCTAACAACCACCCAAAATACCTTAACACCCTAGCAACACCATAGCAACCACCCAAAATACCCTAGAACACCCTAACAACCACCTAAAATACCTTAAAACACCCTAGCAACACCATAGCAACCACCCAAAATACCCTAGAACACCCTAGCAACTGCCTAGCAACCTCCAGAACACCCTAGCAACCACCCAGAACACCCTAGCAACCACCCAAAATACCTTAAATCACCCTAGCAACACCATAGCAACCACCCAAAACACCCTAGAACACCCTAGCAACCACCAGAACACCCTAGCAACTGCCTAGCAACTAAACAGAACACCCTAGCAACCACCCAAAATACCTTTAAACATCCTAGCAACACCATAGCAACCACCCAAAAAAGCCTAGAACACCATAGCAACTGCCAAGCAACATCCCAGAACACCCTAGCAACCACCCAAAAGGTGTTAGAACACCCTAGCAACAACCCAGAACACCCTAGCAACTGCCTAGCAACCACCCAGAATACCCTAGCAACCACCCAGAATACCCTGGCAACCACCCAAAATACCTTACAACACCCTAGCAACAGCATAGCAACCACCCAGAACACCCTAGCAACTAATATAAACTTCAAACTACTTTAAAATTCAAACTAATTTAAGCTTCTAAGTACTTTTAACTTTAAACTAATTTAAACTTCAAACTACTTTAAACTTTAAACTAATTCAGTTTAAAGTTAAAAGTAGTTAGAAGTTTAAATTAGTTTAAAGTTTAATTAAGTTTAAATTAAAGTTAAAAGTAGTTAGAAGTTTAAATTAGTTTAAAGTTTAAATAAGTTTCAATTAAACTTAACTACTTTTAACTTTAAACTAATTTAAACTTATTTAAAACTTTAAACTAATTTAAACTTCAAAGTTAAAAGTAGTTAGAAGTTTAATTTAAACTAATTTAAACTATAAACTAATTTCAACTTCAAACTAATTTACACTTTAAACTAATTTACATATTAATGTAAACTTCAAACTACTTTAAACTTCTATAAACTTTCTGGTCCAAACTTTCACAAGCCAACTTAAAGTTTGTCTCGACGAACTTTTTCTAGTTAAGTTGGCTTTCGAGAGCCAACTTACTGAAATCCTACTTAAACTTTTTAAGTTGGCTTGTGAGAGCCAACTTACTGAAATCCTATTTAAACTTATTAAGTTGGCTTGTGAGTGCCAACTTACTGAAATCCTATTTAAACTTATTAGTGGTGCTTGCCTATGGCAAAGCAACACTAGTGTTATTGTGCATACTTATTATTAGTGGTGCTTGCCTATGGCAAAGCAACACTATTGTTATCTCACATACTTCTTATTCTTATTCTTCTTATTCTTATTCTTCTGGCCACTTTTTGACGCACTACTCCTCCCGCAGTTTTTGTCACAGACCCACGAATGAGGCGTCAAAACGTGCGGCCTGTTCGGGAATGGTGTGCTATGACTTTTATAAGGGATCGGGGGTACGATGTTCGCCCCAGGGGCGAAAAACCGGCCGAAAAATCCCATAGACTTAACATTGCGTCAAACTTTGACGAGTCGTAGCTCGGAACGAGGATGTCGCAGAAACGTGTAATTTACCACATTTGAAGAGGCTGACAGACTCTGTAAGAACATACCACACAATGGGGTAAAAGTTGCACCCCTGGGGGGCAGGAGCTGCCCAAAGTTTCCCCATTGACTTACTATGGTGTAGGACGGCCCATGAAATGGGCCGTCCTACACCATAGAAACCGCTTTTATATTGAACATAACTCTGGATCACAGTGTCGTAGAGACAAAGGGGCGGGCTCATTTTACTCAGACAACCAATCAGTCTCTCAGGATCATTGTGAAGCTATCAAGCCATGCCCTAGCAACCATTTAGAGCACCTTAGCAACAACTCCCATAGACTTTCATTGAAAGAGATCGAAGGGATATCTCTGGACTGAATTGTCATAGAAACATGAGGGTGGTCTCGTTTGACTCGGGGCAGCAAACAGCCAATCATGAATCACCTCAACACTTCCTAGCCACGCCCTAGCAACCATTGTCGAGCACCTTAGCAACCAAAATCCAAAGAGGGATATCTTCCATTCTGAATGTCACAGAGGCATGGGAGTTGGTTTATATCATTCATACTGACAAGCAGCCTTTGGAGTTTCATGATTGGCAGCTGCCAAGCCACTCCCTAGCAACCAAACAGAGTACCCTAGCAACCATTTTGCAAGACCTATATCTCTGCATCAAAACATCGTATAGAGATGGGGGTTGGTTTATACATTCACATTGACTTTGGAGCTTCATGATTGGCAGCTGCCAAGCCACTCCCTAGCAACCAAACATAGTACCCTAGCAACCGTTTTGCAAGACCTATATCTCTGCATCAAAACATCGTATAGAGATGGGGGTTGGCTCTTTTTACTCATGCTAGCAAACAGGACTTGCTACATGCTAAACATGCTAGCAGTGAATAGCTACATGCTAATATTGATTAGCTAAGTGCTAAATCATGCCAATAAAATGCTACAAACTCAACAGTAACCATCTTTGACAGCTACCAACCACCTAGTAACACCATAGCAACCACCCAAATTACCCTAGCAACACCCTAGCAACCACCCAGAACTGCCTAGCAACGCCCTAGCAACAGCCCAGAACACCCTAGCAACCGCCTAGCAACCACCCAGGATACCCTAGCAACCGCCTAGCAACACCCTAGCAACCACTCAGAACACCCTAGCAACCACCTAGCAACACCCTAGCAACCACCCAAAACACCCTAGCAACCGCCTAGCAACACCCTAGCAACCACCCAGAACACCCTAGCAACCGCCTAGCAACACCCTAGCAACCACCCAAAACACCCTAGCAACCACCTAGCAACACCCTAGCAACCACCCGGAACACCCTAGCAACCGCCTAGCAACCACCAAAAAACACCTTAGCAACCACCCAGAATACCCTAGCAACCGCATAGCAACACCATAGCAACCACCCAGAACACCCTAGCAACCGCCTAGTAACACCCTAACAACCACCCAGAACACCCTAGCAACCGCATAGCAACACCATAGCAACTACCCAGAACACCCTACCAACTGCCTAGCAACACCCTAGCAACCACCCAGAACACCCTAGCAACCGGCTAGCAACACCCTAGCAACCACCCAAAATACCCTAGCAACCGCCTAGCAACACCATAGCAACCACCCAGAATACCCTAGCAACCGCCTATCAACCACCCAGAACACCCTAGCAACCGCCCAGAATACCCTAGCAACCACCTAGCAACGCCATAGCAACCACCCAGAACACCCTAGCAACCGTCTAGCAACGCCATAGCAACCACCCAGAATACCCTAGCAACCGCCTAGCAACACCATAGCAACCACCCAGAATACCCTAGCAACCGCCTATCAACCACCCAGAACACCCTAGCAACCGCCCAGAATACCCTAGCAACCACCTAGCAACGCCATAGCAACCACCCAGAACACCCTAACAACCACCCAAAATACCTTAACACCCTAGCAACACCATAGCAACCACCCAAAATACCCTAGAACACCCTAACAACCACCTAAAATACCTTAAAACACCCTAGCAACACCATAGCAACCACCCAAAATACCCTAGAACACCCTAGCAACTGCCTAGCAACCTCCAGAACACCCTAGCAACCACCCAGAACACCCTAGCAACCACCCAAAATACCTTAAATCACCCTAGCAACACCATAGCAACCACCCAAAACACCCTAGAACACCCTAGCAACCACCAGAACACCCTAGCAACTGCCTAGCAACTAAACAGAACACCCTAGCAACCACCCAAAATACCTTTAAACATCCTAGCAACACCATAGCAACCACCCAAAAAAGCCTAGAACACCATAGCAACTGCCAAGCAACATCCCAGAACACCCTAGCAACCACCCAAAAGGTGTTAGAACACCCTAGCAACAACCCAGAACACCCTAGCAACTGCCTAGCAACCACCCAGAATACCCTAGCAACCACCCAGAATACCCTGGCAACCACCCAAAATACCTTACAACACCCTAGCAACAGCATAGCAACCACCCAGAACACCCTAGCAACTAATATAAACTTCAAACTACTTTAAAATTCAAACTAATTTAAGCTTCTAAGTACTTTTAACTTTAAACTAATTTAAACTTCAAACTACTTTAAACTTTAAACTAATTCAGTTTAAAGTTAAAAGTAGTTAGAAGTTTAAATTAGTTTAAAGTTTAATTAAGTTTAAATTAAAGTTAAAAGTAGTTAGAAGTTTAAATTAGTTTAAAGTTTAAATAAGTTTCAATTAAACTTAACTACTTTTAACTTTAAACTAATTTAAACTTATTTAAAACTTTAAACTAATTTAAACTTCAAAGTTAAAAGTAGTTAGAAGTTTAATTTAAACTAATTTAAACTATAAACTAATTTCAACTTCAAACTAATTTACACTTTAAACTAATTTACATATTAATGTAAACTTCAAACTACTTTAAACTTCTATAAACTTTCTGGTCCAAACTTTCACAAGCCAACTTAAAGTTTGTCTCGACGAACTTTTTCTAGTTAAGTTGGCTTTCGAGAGCCAACTTACTGAAATCCTACTTAAACTTTTTAAGTTGGCTTGTGAGAGCCAACTTACTGAAATCCTATTTAAACTTATTAAGTTGGCTTGTGAGTGCCAACTTACTGAAATCCTATTTAAACTTATTAGTGGTGCTTGCCTATGGCAAAGCAACACTAGTGTTATTGTGCATACTTATTATTAGTGGTGCTTGCCTATGGCAAAGCAACACTATTGTTATCTCACATACTTCTTATTCTTATTCTTCTTATTCTTATTCTTCTGGCCACTTTTAGACGCACTACTCCTCCCGCAGTTTTTGTCACAGACCCACGAATGAGGCGTCAAAACGTGCGGCCTGTTCGGGAATGGTGTGCTATGACTTTTATAAGGGATCGGGGGTACGATGTTCGCCCCAGGGGCGAAAAACCGGCCGAAAAATCCCATAGACTTAACATTGCGTCAAACTTTGACGAGTCGTAGCTCGGAACGAGGATGTCGCAGAAACGTGTAATTTACCACATTTGAAGAGGCTGACAGACTCTGTAAGAACATACCACACAATGGGGTAAAAGTTGCACCCCTGGGGGGCAGGAGCTGCCCAAAGTTTCCCCATTGACTTACTATGGTGTAGGACGGCCCATGAAATGGGCCGTCCTACACCATAGAAACCGCTTTTATATTGAACATAACTCTGGATCACAGTGTCGTAGAGACAAAGGGGCGGGCTCATTTTACTCAGACAACCAATCAGTCTCTCAGGATCATTGTGAAGCTATCAAGCCATGCCCTAGCAACCATTTAGAGCACCTTAGCAACAACTCCCATAGACTTTCATTGAAAGAGATCGAAGGGATATCTCTGGACTGAATTGTCATAGAAACATGAGGGTGGTCTCGTTTGACTCGGGGCAGCAAACAGCCAATCATGAATCACCTCAACACTTCCTAGCCACGCCCTAGCAACCATTGTCGAGCACCTTAGCAACCAAAATCCAAAGAGGGATATCTTCCATTCTGAATGTCACAGAGGCATGGGAGTTGGTTTATATCATTCATACTGACAAGCAGCCTTTGGAGTTTCATGATTGGCAGCTGCCAAGCCACTCCCTAGCAACCAAACAGAGTACCCTAGCAACCATTTTGCAAGACCTATATCTCTGCATCAAAACATCGTATAGAGATGGGGGTTGGTTTATACATTCACATTGACTTTGGAGCTTCATGATTGGCAGCTGCCAAGCCACTCCCTAGCAACCAAACATAGTACCCTAGCAACCGTTTTGCAAGACCTATATCTCTGCATCAAAACATCGTATAGAGATGGGGGTTGGCTCTTTTTACTCATGCTAGCAAACAGGACTTGCTACATGCTAAACATGCTAGCAGTGAATAGCTACATGCTAATATTGATTAGCTAAGTGCTAAATCATGCCAATAAAATGCTACAAACTCAACAGTAACCATCTTTGACAGCTACCAACCACCTAGTAACACCATAGCAACCACCCAAATTACCCTAGCAACACCCTAGCAACCACCCAGAACTGCCTAGCAACGCCCTAGCAACCACCCAGAACACCCTAGCAACCGCCTAGCAACCACCCAGGATACCCTAGCAACCGCCTAGCAACACCCTAGCAACCACTCAGAACACCCTAGCAACCACCTAGCAACACCCTAGCAACCACCCAAAACACCCTAGCAACCGCCTAGCAACACCCTAGCAACCACCCAGAACACCCTAGCAACCGCCTAGCAACACCCTAGCAACCACCCAAAACACCCTAGCAACCACCTAGCAACACCCTAGCAACCACCCGGAACACCCTAGCAACCGCCTAGCAACCACCAAAAAACACCTTAGCAACCACCCAGAATACCCTAGCAACCGCATAGCAACACCATAGCAACCACCCAGAACACCCTAGCAACCGCCTAGTAACACCCTAACAACCACCCAGAACACCCTAGCAACCGCATAGCAACACCATAGCAACTACCCAGAACACCCTACCAACTGCCTAGCAACACCCTAGCAACCACCCAGAACACCCTAGCAACCGGCTAGCAACACCCTAGCAACCACCCAAAATACCCTAGCAACCGCCTAGCAACACCATAGCAACCACCCAGAATACCCTAGCAACCGCCTATCAACCACCCAGAACACCCTAGCAACCGCCCAGAATACCCTAGCAACCACCTAGCAACGCCATAGCAACCACCCAGAACACCCTAGCAACCGTCTAGCAACGCCATAGCAACCACCCAGAATACCCTAGCAACCGCCTAGCAACACCATAGCAACCACCCAGAACACCCTAGCAACCGCCTAGCAACGCCCTAGCAACCACCCATAATACCCTAGCAACCGCCTAGCAACACCCTAGCAACCACCCAGAATATCCTAGCAACCGCCCAGAATACCCTAGCAACCCACTAGCAACACCCTAGCAACCACCCAGAACACCCTAGCAACCGGCTAGCAACACCCTAGCAACCACCCAGAACACCCTAGCAACCGGCTAGCAACACCCTAGCAACCACCCAAAATACCCTAGCAACCGCCTAGCAACACCATAGCAACCACCCAGAATACCCTAGCAACCGCCTATCAACCACCCAGAACACCCTAGCAACCACCCATAATACCCTAGCAACCGCCTAGCAACACCCTAGCAACCACCCAGAATATCCTAGCAACCGCCCAGAATACCCTAGCAACCCACTAGCAACACCCTAGCAACCACCCAGAACACCCTACCAACTGCCTAGCAACACCCTAGCAACCACCCAGAACACCCTAGCAACCGGCTAGCAACACCCTAGCAACCACCCAAAATACCCTAGCAACCGCCTAGCAACACCATAGCAACCACCCAGAATACCCTAGCAACCGCCTATCAACCACCCAGAACACCCTAGCAACCGCCCAGAATACCCTAGCAACCACCTAGCAACGCCATAGCAACCACCCAGAACACCCTAGCAACCGTCTAGCAACGCCATAGCAACCACCCAGAATACCCTAGCAACCGCCTAGCAACACCATAGCAACCGCCCAGAATACCCTAGCAACCCACTAGCAACACCCTAGCAACCACCCAGAACACCCTAGCAACCGGCTAGCAACACCCTAGCAACCACCCAAAATACCCTAGCAACCGCCTAGCAACACCATAGCAACCACCCAGAATACCCTAGCAACCGCCTAGCAACCACCCAGAACACCCTAGCAACCGCCCAGAATACCCTAGCAACCGCCTAGCAACGCCATAGCAACCACCCAGAATACCCTAGCAACCGCCTAACAACCAACAAGAACACCCTAGCAACCGTCTAGCAACACCATAGCAAACCACCCATAACACCCTAGCAGCACCCTAGCAACCACCCAGAATACCTTATCAACCACTCAGAATACCCTAGCAACACCATAGCAACCACCATTAAACCCCCAGCAACGCCCTAACAACCACCCAGAATACCCTAGCAACCGCCTAGCAACCACAAGAACACCCTAGCAACCACCTAGCATCACCCTAGCAACCGCCTAGCAACACCATAGCAACCACCCTGAATACCCGAGCAACTGCCTAGCAACACCATAGCAACCACCCAGAACACCCTAGCAACCACCTAGTAATGCCCTAACCATCCAGAATACCCTAGCAACCGCCTAGCAACCACCAAGAACACCCTAGCAACCACCTAGCAACCACCCATAACACCCTAGCAACGCCCGAGCAACCACCCACAACACCCTAGCAACCGCCTAGCAACACCATAGCAACCACCCTGAATACCCTAGCAACTGCCTAGCAACGCCCTAGCAACCACCCAGAATACCCTAGCAACCACCTACCAACGTCCTAGCAACCACCCATAATACCCTAGCAACCACCTAGTAACACCTTAGCAACCTTGCTAGCATCATGCTAGCAACATGCTAAACATGCTAACAATACTAATCATGCTAGCATCTAGCTAAAACATGTTTACAACATGCTTATTTTTGCTAGCATCATGCTAGCAACATGCTAATCATGCTAGCATAATGGGAGAATTTATATTTATATATATATATATATATAATTTATATATATATTTATATTTTGTAAGTGCTAAATCATGCGAAGAAAATGCTAAGAACTCCAATAGTAACCATCTGTGACAACTACCAACCACCTAGTAACATCATAGCAACCACCTAGAATACCTTAGCAACTGCCCAGAACACCCTAGCAACCACCCAAAATACCCTAGCAACTTCCTAGCAACACCATAGCAACCACCCAGAATATCCTAGCAACCACCTAGCAACATCATAGCAACCACCCACAACACCCTAGCAACCGCCTAGCAACCACCCAGATCACCCTAGCAACCACCTAGCAACCTCATAGCAACCACCTAGCAACCTCATAGTAACCACCCAGAACACCCTAGCAACACCCTAGCAACCACCCAGAATACCCTAGCAACCGCTTAGCAACACCATAACAACCACTCAAAACACCCTAGCAACCGCCTAGCAACCACCCAGAACGCCCTAGCAACCACCCAGAATACCCTAGCAACCACCCAAAACACCCTAGCAACCACCTAGCAACCACCTGAACAACATGAATAAGCCATATCTCAGCACCAGAACATAGTACAGACATGTTTGTTGGCTCGTATGCAATCATGTACCACACCCTAGCAACCGAGTGGCGAGTTTTGCCACTGCAAGCACCACTTCACATTTTCTTCTGGAAATGTACATTCTAGTTAAGTTGGCTTGTGAGAGCCAACTTACTGATATTGTACTTAAACTTATTATTATTATTATTATTCTTTTTCTGAGACTAAAATTTCCAACTCTATCTCCTCCTAGAGCTTTAACTCCACATACTCCAAACTCGGCACGGACACTCAAACTGTTCTGACTTAGTGTGCTATATCTTTTCTAACTGATCGGACTTACGGTTTTCCTAAAAACTACGATCAAACTCGGAAAAAACTCCCATTGACTTTACATTGCGGAATCTTCAGATTTTCAAACTGGCCAACTGCCAAAAATTCAAATCTAAACTCCTTGAAGCCCTAGACTGAATCAAACTGCCATTCTATATACTATGAGCCATTGAGACTCATTTAAACTAATAAACTAATCTATCTATGACACTTTTCTATCTACACTTAAACTATTAAACTCATAATAAATTAATAAACTCTAAACTTGAACTCTTAGACTCATTTAAACTTATAAACTCTAAACTCATAAAGTCATACACTTATAAACTCATACACTTATAAACTCATGAATTCAAACTCTTATGAACTCAAACTCATAAATTAATAAACTCTGAACTCTTACTCATTTTAACTTATAAACTCTAAACTCATAAACTCGTACACTTATAAACTCATGAATTCATACACTTATGAACTCATGAATTCATAAACTTATAAACTCATACACTTATGAACTCATGAATTCATACACTTATGAACACAAACTCATGAATGAATAAACTCTGAACTCTTACTCATTTAAACTTATAAACTCTTAAATTCGTACACTTATAAACTCATGAATTCATAAATTTATGAACTCATGAAATCATAAACTCGTCCACTTATAAACTCATGAATTAATAAACTTATGAACTCAAACTCATAAATTAATAAACTCTGAACTCTTACTCATTTAAACTTATAAACTCTAAACTCATAAACTCATAAACTTATAAAATCATGAATTCATACACTTTTGAATTTTCATAAATTCATACACTTATGAAATTTTAAATTCACAAATAGTTCACCATAGCAACCACCCAGAACACCCTAGCAACTGCCTAGCAACCACCCAAAATACCTTACAACACCCTAGCAACACCATAGCAACCACCCAAAACACCATAGTAACTGCCTAGCAACCACCCAAAATACCTTAAATCACCCTAGCAACACCATAGCAACCACCCAAAATACCATAGAACACCCTAGCAACGCCCTAGCAACCACCAGAACACCCTAGAAACCAACCAAAATACCTTAAATCACCCTAGCAACTGCCTAGCAACCACCCAGAACACCCTAGCAACCACCCAAAATACCTTAAATCACCCTAGCAACACCATAGCAACCACCCAAAGTACCCTAGAACACCCTAGCAACGCCCTAGCAACCACCAGAACACCCTAGCAACCACCCAAAATACCTTAAATCACCCTAGCAACACCATAGCAACCACCCAAAATACCCTGGAACACCCTGGCAACGCCCTAGCAACCACCAGAACACCCTAGCAACCAACCAAAATACCTTAAATCACCCTAGCAACTGCCTAGCAACCACCCAGAACACCCTAGCAACCACCCAAAATACCTTAAATCACCCTAGCAACACCATAGCAACCACCCAAAAAAGCCTAGAACACCCTAGCAACACCATAGCAACCACCCAATACACCATAGCAACTGCCTAGCTACCACCCAGAACACCCTGGCAACCACCCAAAATACCTTAAATCACCCTAGCAACACCATAGCAACCACCCAAAATACCCTAGAACACCCTAGCAACGCCCTAGCAACCACCAGAACACCCTAGCAACCACCCAAAATATCCTAGAACACCCTAGCAACGCCCTAGCAACCACCAGAACACCCTAGCAACCCCCAAAAATGCCTTTAAACATCCTAGCAACACCATAGCAACCACCCAAAAAAGCCTAGAACACCCTAGCAACACCATAGCAACCACCCAATACACCATAGCAACTGCCTAGCTACCACCCAGAACACCCTGGCAACCACCCAAAATACCTTAAATCACCCTAGCAACACCATAGCAACCACCCAAAATACCCTAGAACACCCTAGCAACTGCCTATCAACCACCCAGAACACCCTAGCAACTAATATAAACTATAAACCCTGGCAACCACCCAAAATACCTTAAATCACCCTAGCAACACCATAGCAACCACACAAAATACCCTAGAACACCCTAGCAACTGCCTAGCAACCACCCAGAACACCCTAGCAACTAATATAAACTTCAAACTGCTTTAAAATTCAAACTAAATTTCAACTTTAAACTAATTTAAACTATAAACTAATTTAAACTTCAACCTATTTCAAACTACTTTAAACTTTAAACTAATTTAAACTTCTAAATACTTTTAACTTTAAACTAATTTAAACTTATTTAAACTTTAAACTAATTAAAACTATAAACTAATTTAAACTTCAAATTACTTTAAACTTCAAACTAATTTACACTTTAAACTAATTTACATATTAAACTAATGTAAACTTCAAACTACTTTAAACTTCTTTAAACTTTCTGGTCCAAACTTTCACAAGCCAACTTAAAGTTTGTCTCGACGAACTTTTTCTAGTTATTATTGTTATTCTTTTTATTACCACTAAAATTTTTGACTCTAACTCCTCCTAGAGCTTTTACTCTACAAACTCCAAACTCGGCTCAGACACTCAGACTGTTCTGACTTAGTGTGCTATATCTTTTCTAACTGATCGGACTTACGGTTTTCCTAAAAATGACGATCAAACTCGGAAAAAACTCCCATTGACTTAACATTGCGGAATGTTCAGATTTTCAAACTGGCCAACTGTCAAAAATTCAAATCTAAACTCCTTGAAGGCCTAGACTGAATCAAACTGCCATTCTATATACTATGAGCCATTGAGACTCATTTAAACTAACAAACTAATCTATCTATGACACTTTTCTATCTACACTTAAACTCTTAAACTCATAATAAATTAATAAACTCTAAACTTGAACTCTTAGACTCATTTATACTTTTTGTTTTCGTTTATACTTTTGTTTTCTCTTAAACTCATTTATACGTTTTATACTTAAACTCTAAACTCATAAACTCGTACACTTATAAACTCATACACTTATAAACTCATGAACTCTTACTCATTTAAACTTATAAACTCTAAACTCATAAACTCGTACACTTATAAACTCATGAATTCATAAACTTATGAACTCATAAATTAATAAACTTATAAACTCATACACTTATGAACTCATGAATTCATACACTTATGAACACAAACTCATGAATGAATAAACTATGAACTCTTACTCATTTAAACTTATAAACTCTTAACTTATAAACTCTAAACTCATAAACTCATAAACTCGTACACTTATAAACTCATGAATTCATAAACTTATGAATTCATGAAATCATAAACTCAAACTCGTACACTTATAAACTCATGAATTCATACACTTATGAACTCAAACTCATAAATTAATAAACTCTGAACTCTTACTCATTTAAACTTATAAACTGTAAACTCATAAACTCGTACACATAAACTCATAAACTTATAAACTCATGAATTCATACACTTATGAATTTTCATAAATTCATACACTTATGAACTTTTAAATTCATAAATAGTTCACCATAGCAACCACCCATAACACCCTAGCAACCACCCAAAATACCTTAAAACACCCTAACAACACCATATCAACCACCCAAAATACCCTAGAACACCCTAGCAACTGCCTAGCAACCCCCAGAACACCCTAGCAACTGCCTAGCAACCACCCAGAACACACTAGCAACCACCCAAAATACCTTAAATCACCCTAGCAACACCATAGCAACCACCCAAAATACCCTAGAACACCCTAGCAACCACCAGAACACCCTAGCAACTGCCTAGCAACCACCCAGAACACCCTAGCAACCACCCAAAATACCTTAAATCACCCTAGCAACACCATAGCAACCACCCAAAATACCCTAGAACACCCTAGCAACTGCCTAGCAACCACCCAGAACACCCTAACAACCACCCAAAATACCTTAAAACACCCTAGCAACACCATAGCAACCACCCAAAATACCCTAGAACACCCTAGCAACTGCCTAGCAACCCCCAGAACACCCTAGCAACTGCCTAGCAACCACCCAGAACATCCTAGCAACCACCCAAAATACCTTAAATCACCCTAGCAACACCATAGTAACCACCCAAAATACCCTAGAACACCCTAGCAACGCCCTAGCAACCAACCAAAATACCTTAAATCACCCTAGCAACTGCCTAGCAACCACCCAGAACACCCTAGCAACCACCCAAAATACCTTAAATCACCCTAGCAACACCATAGCAACCACCCAAAATACCCTAGAACACCCTAGCAACGCCCTAGCAACCACCAGAACACCCTAGCAACCACCCAAAATACCTTAAATAACCCTAGCAACTGCCTAGCAACCACCCAGAGCACCCTAACAACCACCCAAAATACCTTAAAACACCCTAGCAACACCATAGCAACCACCCAAAATTCGCTAGAGCACCCTAGCAACTGCATAGCAACCCCCAGAACACCCTAGCAACTGCCTAGCAACAACCCAGAAAACCCTAACAACCACCCAAAATACCCTAGAACACCCTAGCAACGCCCTAGCAACCAACCAAAATACCTTAAATCACCCTAGCAACTGCCTAGCAACCACCCAGAACACCCTAGCAACCACCCAAAATACCTTAAATCACCCTAGCAACACCATAGCAACCACCCAAAATACCCTAGAACACCCTAGCAACGCCCTAGCAACCACCAGAACACCCTAGCAACCACCCAAAATACCTTAAATCACCCTAGCAACTGCCTAGCAACCACCCAGAACACCCTAACAACCACCCAAAATACCTTAAAACACCCTAGCAACACCATAGCAACCACCCAAAATTCGCTAGAGCACCCTAGCAACTGCATAGCAACCCCCAGAACACCCTAGCAACTGCCTAGCAACCACCCAGAAAACCCTAGCAACCACCCAAAATACCTTAAATCACCCTAGCAACACCCTAGCAACACCTTAGCAACCACTAGAACACCCTAGCAACCACCTAAAATACCTTAAAACACCCTAGCAACACCATAGCAACCACCCAGAACACCCTAGCAACTAATATAAACTTCAAACTACTTTAAAATTCAAACTAATTTAAACTTTAAACTAATTTAAACTATAAACTAATTTAAACTTCAAACTACAAACTTCAAACTACTTTAAACTTTAAACTAATTTAAACTTCTAACTACTTTTAACTTTAAACTAATTTAAACTTATTTAAACTTTAAACTAATTTAAACTATAAACTAATTTAAACTTCAAACTAATTTACACTTTAAACTAATTTACATATTAAACTAATGTAAACTTCAAACTAATTTAAACTTCTTTAAACTTTCTGGTCCAAACTTTCACAAGCCAACTTAAAGTTTGTCTCGACGAACTTTTTCTAGTTATTATTATTATTCTTTTTATTACCACTAAAATTTTTGACTCTAACTCCTCCTAGAGCTTTAACTCTACAAACTCCAAACTCGGCTCAGATACTCAGACTGTTCTGACTTAGTGTGCTATATCTTTTCTAACTGATCGGACTTACGGTTTTCCTAAAAATGACGATCAAACTCGGAAAAAACTCCCATTGACTTAACATTGCGGAATGTTCAGATTTTCAAACTGGCCAACTGTCAAAAATTCCAATCTAAACTACTTGAAACCCTAGACTGAATCAAACTGCCATTCTATATACTATGAGCCATTGAGACTCATTTAAACTAATAAACTAATCTATCTATGACACTTTTCTATCTACACTTAAACTATTAAACTCATAATAAATTAATAAACTCTAAACTTGAACTCTTAGACTCATTTAAACTTATAAACTCTAAACTCATAAACTCGTACACTTATAAACTCATACACTTATAAACTCATGAACTCTTACTCATTTAAACTTATAAACTCTAAACTCATACACTTATAAACTCATACACTTATAAACTCATGAATTCAAACTCTTATGAACTCAAACTCATAAATTAATAAACTCTGAACTCTTACTCATTTAAACTTATAAACTCTAAACTCATAAACTCGTACACTTATAAACTCATGAATTCATACACTTATGAACTCATGAATTCATAAACTCATGAACTCAAACTCATAAATGAATAAACTCTGAACTCTTACTCATTTAAACTTATAACTCATAAACTCATACACTTATAAACTCATACACTTATGAACTCATGAATTCATACACTTATGAACTCAAACTCATAAATGAATAAACTCTGAACTCTTACTCATTTAAACCTATAAACTCATAAACTCGTACACTTATAAACTCATGAATTCATAAACTTATGAACTCATGAAATCATAAACTCATAAACCCGTACACTTATAAACTCATGAATTCATACACTTATGAACTCAAAGTCATAAATTAATAAACTCTGAACTCTTACTCATTTAAACTTATAAACTCTAAACTCATAAACTCGTACACATAAACTCATAAACTTAGAAACTCATGAATTCATACACTTCTGAATTTTCATAAATTCATACACTTATGAACTTTTAAATTCATAAATAGGTCACCATAGCAACCACCCAGAACACCCTAGCAACTGCCTAGCAACCACCCAAAATACCTTACAACACCCTAGCAACACCATAACAACCACCCAAAATACCATAGAATACCCTAGCAACACCATAGCAACCACCCAGAACACACTAGCAACTGCCTAGCAACCACCCAAAATACCTTAAAACACCCTAGCAACACCATAGCAACCACCCAAAATAGCCTAGAACACCCTAGCAACACCATAGCAACCACCCTAGCAACTGCCTAGCAACCACCCATAACACCCTAACAACCACCCAAAATACCTTAAATCACCCTAGCAACACCATAGCAACCACCCACAATACCCTAGAACACCGTAGCAACACCCTAGCAACCACCAGAACACCCTAGCAACTGCCTAGCAACCACCCAGAACACCCTAGCAACCACCCAAAATACCTTAAATCACCCTAGCAACACCCTAGCAACCACCCAAAATACCTTAAAACATCCTAACAACACCATAGCAAACACCCAAAAAAGCCTAGAACTCCATAGCAACACCATAGCAACCACCCAGAACACCTTAGCAGCTGCCTAGCAACAACCCAGAACACCCTAGCAACCACCCAAAAAGCGTTAGAACACCCTAGCAACACCCTAGCAACCCCCAGAACACCCTAGCAACTGCCTAGCAACCACCCAGAACACCCTAGTACCAACCCAAAATACACTAAAACACCCTAGCAACACCATAGCAACCACCCAAAATAGCCTAGAACACCCTAGCAACAACCCAGAACACCTTAGCAACCACCCACAATACCCTAGAACACCATAGCAACACCCTAGCAACCACCAGAACACCCTAGCAACTGCCTAGCAACCACCCAGAACACCCTAGCAACCACCCAAAATACCTTAAATCACCCTAGCAACACCATAGCAACCACACAAAATACCCTAGAACACCCTAGCAACCACCCAGAACACCCTAGCAACTGCCTAGCAACAACCCAAAACACCCTAGCAACCACCCAAAAAGCGTTAGAACACCCCAGCAACACCATAGCAACCACCCAGAACACCCTGCAACGACCCAAAATACCTTAAAACACCCTAGCAACACTATAGCAACCACCCAAAATAGCCTAGAACACCCTAACAACACGATAGCAACCACCCAGAATACCCTAGCAACTGCCAAGCAACCACCCATAACACCCTAGTAACTAACCAAAATACCCTAGAACACCCTAGCAACACCATAGCAACCACCCAAAATAGCCTAGAACACCCTAGCAACACCATAGCAACCACCCAGAACACCCAAGCAACCACCTAACAACCACCCAGAAACCCCTAGTAACCAACCAAAATACCTTAGCAACCACCTAGCAACCACCCATAACACCCTAGCAACCACCCAAAATACCTTAGCAACCACCCAGAACACCTTAGCAACCCACTAGAAACACCCTAGCAACTTTAAATTACTTCAAACTATACTTTAAACTACTTTAAATTACTTTAAACTACTTTTAACTAATTTAAAATATAAACTAATTTAAACTTAAACTAATTTAAACTTCAAACTACTTTAAACTTTAAACTAATCTAAACTTTAAACTAATCTAAACTTCAAACTACTTTAAACTTCTTCAAACTTTCTGGTCCAAACTTTCACAAGCCAACTTAAAGTTTGTCTTGACGAACTTTTTCTAGTTAAGTTGGCTTGTGAGAGCCAACTTACTGATATTGTACTTAAACTTATTATTATTATTATTATTCTTACTAAAATTTACAACTCTATCTCCTCCTAGAGCTTTAACTCCACATACTCCAAACTCGGCTCAGACACTCAAACTGTTCTGACTCGGTATGCTATATCTTTTCTAACTGATCGGACTTACGGTTTTCCTAAAAATGACGATCAAAGTCGGAAAAAACTCCCATTGACTTAACATTGCGGAATGTTCAGATTTTCAAACTGGCCAACTGCCAAAAATTCAAATCTAAACTCCTTGAAGCCCTAGACTGAATCAAACTGCCATTCTATATACTATATGAGCCATTGAGACTAATTTAAACTAATAAACTCATCTATCATGACACTTTTCTATCTACACTTAAACTCTTAAACTCATAATAAATTAATAAACTCTAAACTTGAACTCTTAGACTCATTTAAACTTATAAACTCTAAACTCATAAACTCATACACTTATAAACTCATACACTTATAAACTCATGAATTCAAACTCTTATGAACTCAAACTCATAAATTAATAAACTCTGAACTCTTACTCATTTAAACTTATAAACTCTAAACTCATAAACTCGTACACTTATAAACTCATGAATTCATACACTTATGAACTCATGAATTCATAAACTTATAAACTCATACACTTATGAACTCATGAATTCATACACTTATGAACACAAACTCATGAATGAATAAACTCTGAACTCTTACTCATTTAAACTTATAAACTCTTAAACTCGTACACTTATAAACTCATGAATTCATAAATTTATGAACTCATGAAATCATAAACTCATAAACTCGTCCACTTATAAACTCATGAATTCATACACTTATGAGCTCAAACTCATAAATTAATAAACTCTGAACTCTTACTCATTTAAACTTATAAACTCTAAACTCATAAACTCATAAACTTATAAACTCATGAATTCATACACTTATGAATTTTCATAAATTCATACACTTATGAACTTTTAAATTCACAAATAGTTCACCATAGCAACCACCCAGAACACCCTAGCAACTGCCTAGCAACCACCCAAAATACCATACAACACCCTAGCAACACCATAACAACCATCCAAAACACCATAGAATACCCTAGCAACACCATAGCAACCACCCAGAACACCCTAGCAACTGCCTAGCAACCACCCAAAATACCTTAAAACACCATAGAAACACCATAGCAACCACCCAAAATAGCCTAGAACACCCTAGCAACCACTCTAAATAGCGTAGAACACCCTAGCAACACCATAGCAACCACCCAGAACACCCAAGCAACCACCCAAAATACCTTAAAACACCCTAGCAACACCATAGCAACCACCCAAAATACCCTAGAACACCCTAGCAACTGCCTAGCAACCACCCAGAACACCCTAACAACCACCCAAAATACCTTAAAACACCCTAGCAACACCATAGCAACCACCCAAAATACCCTAGAACACCCTAGCAACTGCCTAGCAACTCCCAGAACACCCTAGCTACTGCCTAGCAACCACCCAGAACACCCTAGCAACCACCCAAAATACCTTAAATCACCCTAGCAACACCATAGCAACCACCCAAAATACCCTAGAACACTCTAGAACACCCTAGCAACTGCCTAGCAACCACCCAGAACACCCTAACAACCACCCAAAATACCTTAAATCACCCTAGCAACACCATAGCAACCACCCAAAATACCCTAGAACACCCTAGCAACACCATAGCAACCACCCAGTACACCCTAGCAACCACCCAAAATACCTTAAAATACCCTAGCAACACCATAGCAACCACCCAAAATACCTTAAAACACCCTAGCAACACCATAGCAACCACCCAGAACACCCTAGCAACCACCCAGAACACCCTAGCAACTAATATAAACTTCAAACTACTTTAAAATTCAAACTAAATTTAAACTTTAAACTTATTTAAACTATAAACTAATTTAAACTTCAATCTACTTTAAACTTTAAACTAATTTAGACTTCTAACTACTTTTAACTTTAAACTAATTTAAACATTTAAACTTTAAACTAATTTAAACTATAAACTAATTTAAACTTCAAACTACTTTAAACTTCACACTAATTTACATTTTAAACGAATGTAAACTTTAAACTACTTTAAACTTCTTTAAACTTTCTGGTCCAAACTTTCACTAGCCAACTTAAAGTTTGTCTCGACGAACTTTTTCTAGTTATTATTCTTCTTCTTGCAGGTAAAATTTCTATATCTAACTCCTCCTAGAGCTTTAACTCTACATACTCCAAACTCGGCTCAGACACTCAAACTGTTCTGACTCGGTGTGCTATATCTTTTCAGACTGATCGGACTTACGGTTTTCCTAAAAATGACGATCAAACTCGGAAAAAATCCCATTGACTTAACATGGCGGAATGTTCAGATTTTCAAACTCCCCAACTGCCAAAAATTCAAATCTAAACTCCTTGAAGCCCTAGACTGAATCAAACTGCCATTCTATATACAATATGAGACTCATTTAAACTAATAAACTCATCTATCATGACACTTTTCTATCTACACTTAAACTCTTAAACTCATAATAAATTAATAAACTCTAAACTTGAACTCTTAGACTCATTTAAACTTATAAACTCTAAACCCATAAACTCGTACACTTATAAACTCATACAATTATAAACTCATAAATTCAAACTCTTATGAACTCAAACTCATAAATTAATAAACTCTGAACTCTTACTCATTTAAACTTATGAACTCATAAACTCGTACACTTATAAACTCATGAATTCATACACTTATGAACTCAAACTCATGAATGAATAAACTCTAAACTCTTACTCATTTAAACTTATGAACTCATAAACTCGTACACTTATAAACTCATGAATTCATAAACTTATGAGCTCAAACTCATAAATTAATAAACTCTGAACTTACTCATTTAAACTTATAAACTCTAAACTCAAACTCGTACACAAACTCATAAACTTATAAACTCATGAATTCATACACTTATTAATTTTCATAAATTCATACACTTATGAACTTTTAATCATAAATAGTTCACCATAGCAACCACCCAAAACACCCTAGCAACTGCCTAGCAACCACCCAAAATACCGTAAAACACCCTAGCAACACCATAGCAATCACCCAAAATAGCCTAGAACACCCTAGCAACACCATAGCAACCACCCAGCACACCCTAGCAACTGCCTAGCAACCACCCAGCACACCCTAGCAACTGCCTAGCAACCACCCATAACACCCTAGCAACCACCCAAAATACCTTAAAACACCCTAGCAACCATCCTAAATAGCGTAGAACACCCTAGCAACACCATAGCAACCACCCAGAACACCCTAGCAACCACCCAAAATACCTTAAAACACCCAAGAAACACCATAGTAACCACCCAAAATACATTAAAACACCATAGCAACTGCATAGCAACCCCCAGAACACCCTAGCAACTGCCTAGCAACCACCCAGAACACCCTAGCAACCACCCAAAATACCTTAAATCACCCTAGCAACACCATAGCAACAAACCAAAATACCCTAGAACACCCTAGCAACACCATAACAACAACCCAGAACACCCTAGCAACCACCCAAAATACCTTAAAACACCCTAGCAACACCATACTAACCACCCAAAATAGCCTAGAACACCCTAGCAACACCATAGCAACCATCCAGAACACCCTAGCAACTGCCTAGCAACCACCCAAAACACCCTAGCAACCACCCAAAATACCTTAAATCACCCAAGCAACACCATAGCAACCACCCACTCCACTGACAAGGTATGAAACAGAACTAGCTAGGTAATGTAGCAAACGAGTATGATAAGCTTGTTGTGAGAGTAAAAGGACATTGTTTATTTACTTTATATTGTCTCATCTGGTGACAATGTAGCGTTAAATCACCATTCAACAGACTCCACCGCACTGTTAACTAGTTAGTAACTTACCTTTAAGACTGCTTGTCTGCTGCTGCCTGAACAAGACAACGGATGCGAGTGGCGCGATGTGACAAAAGACAGTTGAACCCATTATAATCAGTGATGTTGTTCACACTGGGTGCAGCACGACACAAGCAAAAATTTTCCAACAGTAAACTGATGCCTCGTTCTGCTTTGTAACCAAGGGGGTAATCCATCAGCCGAAAACTGAAGCCTCCCTGGGGGCCGCCATTGTAGCAGACCATCACCTGCTGTTGGCATTCCATTGACTCCCATTCATTTTGTCGTCACTTTGACAGCGAATAACTTTACATCTGAGGCGTCCAAAGACTTAATTTGTCCATTATTTATTTCTAAAGAAACACGAAAATGTATAAAAGGCTCCATTACTCTGTATCTTACGTTATGGCCCCGTAGAAGCCGTATTTGTAAAAATAGGCTAATGATTGCGTCATAACCTCGTGACTCTCTGACGCACAAAAGAGAAATTACCGTATAGACAGGAGGAGAAGCTCGCAGGCAATCTTTTACTGTCTATGAGGCAATCGGGGGGACATGGATAAATAAAGTCAAGGGAGAAGCCCATAGATAGAGAGTCCATAAAAGCAACGGGACAAAACGTTTTTGTTGAAATATTTTGCCTGGTCTGATAAGTCTCGATTTCTGTTGAGACATTCAGATGGTAGAGTCAGAATTTGGCGTAAACAGAATGAGAACATGGATCCATCATGCCTTGTTACCACTGTGCAGGCTGGTGGTGGTGGTGTAATGGTGTGGGGATGTTTTCTTGGCACACTTTAGGCCCCTTAGTGTCAATTGGGCATCGTTTAAATGCCACGGCCTACCTGAGCATTGTTTCTGACCATGTCCATCCCTTTATGGCCACCATGTAACCATCCTCTGATGGCTACTTCCAGCAGGACAATGCACCATGTCACAAAGCTCGAATCATTTCAAATTGGTTTCTTTAACATGACAATGAGTTCACTGTATGAAAATGGCTCCCACAGTCACCAGATCTCAACCCAATAGAGCATCTTTGTGATGTGGTGGAACGGGAGCTTCGTGCCCTGGATGTGCATCCCACAAATCTCCATCAACTGCAAGATGATATCCTATCAATACTAGCGATGGGACGATACACTTAAACTCACGATACGATATGCCAGGGTCACGATACGATACGTCACGATACGATATCAAAAAAGAAAAAAATATTACTGTATAACAACAACTTATTTATTTTTGTTTCAGCTGCACACAGGGAAACACAAGGCCTAACTGGCCAAACACAAACAAGAACACTCCCTTAGTGCTGCTCTAATCCTAGGTTGTTATCTCAGGACTGGTTCTTCTTCAAAAAAACTAACATATCAACATGTTCTGGTGTAATCAGGGATCTTTGAGCAGACACAATGTCTCCTGCTGTGGAAAAGACACGCTCACTGGGCACTGATGTAGCAGGAATGCAAAGGTAGGCTTTGGCAAGGGGCAGCAAGTATGGGGTGAGCATATACATTAACTTTCTACCACTCAAGTGGACTACTGTTCAGTGGGATAGGAATCCCATTTCTGTAGGAGAGTATCTCCATTTCAATCCCTCTGCTGGACTGCACTGTCTCAACAACAGTAGTGTAGGAGCTCCCAAGGAGATCTTCTAACGCTGTCTTTTTTGGTGGGGGAGGCTGTCTCACGTCCTGCATCTGCCTTTCTCCTTCCACTGGCTCTTCCTGGCTCTGCTCTGCTCCCTGTGCTGCCTCAACCATGACCCTGGCCTGCTCTGCTGCTGCCCCTGATGTTGAAGCACCTGCCCTAGTGGTTCTTTCATCTATATCACTGGTCTGAAAAAATAAAAGTAGCTCAAACATTTCTGTCTTTCAATCCTTCACTCCCTCCCTCTCTCACAGACACACGCACACAGAGTCTCTCTCTCTCTCTCTCTCTCTCTCTCTCTCTCTCTCTCTCTCTCTCTCTCTCTCTCATCGACTTATAAAAAAACAAAAAAACAATATGAGAAATAAGTTTTCGGGCTCTGGCCTACACATACAGAGTTACACACGCGCAGCGCACCATTTTTTTTTCAATAAAAGTTAGCCTACCTGGTTGCGCTGCTCATGAAGTGCTGAAGCTTTTTCACGTATTCGGGCATAGACGGACTCGCGTTGTTCATCATTCAGATGGGACAGGCTTCGGAATCGTGGGTCAAGCGCAGTGCCTCCTGCAGCATGTCATTACAGTCCCCAGAGTACCGGTCCGAGATGTCGAGTAGAATAGCGCTTTTCATGTTGGCGATGGTCTGTGTGTCATTTTCGTCTGGTGACATGCTTTGCTCGATCATGAACTTCAGTGGCATTATCAGTGAAACAGTGGGCTCTTTTTCATCACAGACAACTGTTGTGGCTGTCTTCAGTGGCTTAAGCAGCTTCACTATGTCCTCGACATCTGATATATCAGTGTTATCCAGAGTGTCAATTACTCTCGCATTCCTTCGGATTCCTGGGCAGCTCAACGCTGCTGAGACAGCTGCTTGTTGCTCCAGGTAGCGCGCCAGCATGTCGTATGTGCTATTCCACCTGGTCTGGACATCGGTGATGAGTTTATGCCGAGGCAGCTCTAACTGGGTTTGCTTGTTGGTTAGGACGGCGGTGGCCGTGGTGCTCCTGTGAAAGAATGTAGTTATTCTTCGCACACGACCAAGAAGGCGCGCGACGCGGGATACAGCCAAGCCTCGCTTACTGGCCAGATTCACAACATGCGCTAAGCACTTGATGTGAGGGTGGAGACCGCTCTCTCTCACAGCAATGTCCATTTTGCTTGCGTTGTCTGTGACACAAGCAATGGTTGTTTGTGGCCTCGTTAGCTCCCACTCACTCAGTGCATTTCTCAACACGTGAACTATGTTAACACCAGTATGACTTTCACTCAGCTCCCGAGTTTGCAACACAAAGCTTTTTCTTTCCCATTTCTCGTTGATGACTTCTGCCGTGATGGTTACATAACTCTGTGTTGCACGCGAGGTCCAGCTGTCAGTGGTCAGGGCGACACAGTCGGCATTTTTTAGATACTCTTTCACGCTTTGTTTGGTTTCATTGTACATTTCCGGGATTACCTTCTCTGAAAAATGTCCTCGACATGGCATCTTAAACTCTCCAGCACATTGAACATTTGGATGAATTTTCTGTTCTATACCATTGTTACGTCCGTAAGGAACGTTTGTGTGTGTGTGGAGGGGGGGGGGGGGGGTCTACAGAGAAGAAGGGGATGAGTAAGTTTGTCACGTGACGTACATGGTGCACACGTAGGGAAATCGGTCTGTATTAAAAACACTAGTTAGGGAATTGTGCCACCCGCTGTATTTATGTTTTTTAGTTAGTGTAGTTTTAGTTATGACGTCTTGGACGTTGAAGATTTTTCTTTTTGGGTTTTCTTTGTATCCTAGTATTAGTTGTTTAATGTGTTAGATAACCATTATGTTTGTTACTTTCATTACTTTGGCACAATTCAGTTTCCCCTTTTTCCTTTGTGGTTGGTTCTGTTATATCTTTATTCATTATCATATTTATTAAAACTTATTCACTTTATTCAGTGGTCTCTCGTGTTTTCTCACCTCAATCAGTGTTATAGCGTGACGTGTCTGAGATGGTTATGTGTTCCCCTCCTAAAAGCCCTAGACGGGTATGAGTCATAGGAGGGTCGTAACATAATGGGGGCTCATCCGGGATCCAACTGAATTAAACAGATAACCAGTTCATGACACTGTCGTCTGTATCACTGTGTGTGTTGAGGATTTGTGCGTGCGGTTCTATTGTCGCTAGGATGTTCATTTTAGAAAGGTTTCTTGATAGTCCTTCACAAGAGGAATTAGATGGTTGTAGGAAGGATGATTTGTTGAGGATAGCAAGTCATTTTCAGATCTCAGTAAATAAGCAGTCACTTAAGAGAGAGATTAAGTCTGTGATACTTAACCGTTTGGTGGAGTTGAATGTGCTGATATTGCAGGAGAAACAATCAGTTGGGATCAGTGTGGAGATGGATGCGTTTGAGGGGAGTGAAAAGGTGAGCGAGGAGGAGGAGCTAACGCCTACGGCGGAGGTTGAGGCTGATGCTAGGGTGAGTTTACCTCCGTTTGAACCATTCTCCCCTTTGTCTGTTGGCTCAAAGAGCGAAACGAGACTTAAAGTCCGTTTGGCTCGTTTGCAGTTTGAATCACAGGAGAAAATACAGGCTCGGCAGGCGGAAATTGATTTGCGATTACAAGTTCGTAAATTCGAGATCGAGGCGGAGAAACAGGTAAAGATGCGACAGCTGGAGCTGGACGCAATGCGAATTGTGGGAGGCTCCGCAGCGCTACCAGATCTCCCTCGTGTTAGTCCCGCTGCCACTGTTGATCGTACTCCTTTTGTAGTGTCTTCTCCCACTGTTGCCCCAACGTCTGTTTCGTCCGTAGCAACCAACTCATTCGATGTTAGTAAAAATATTATACTAGTGCCACTTTTTCGTGAAGCTGAGATTGATTCCTATTTTAGTGCTTTTGAGCGCATTGCTATGTCTTTTCGTTGGCCAAAGGATTGCTGGTCTTTGTTATTGCAATGTCGTTTAACGGGTAAAGCGTTAGAGGTGTTCTCTACTCTTTCCTTAGAGGACAGTTTAAACTATGACGCTGTAAAATTAGCAATTTTACGTGCTTACGAATTAGTCCCAGAAGCCTATAGGCAGAAATTTAGAGGCCATAAGAAGAGCTTGTCTCAAACCTTTGTTGAATTTTCAAGAGAGAAGGCTCTTCTCTTTGATAAATGGTGCAGTGCAACTAAGGTTGATGATTTCAATTCCTTAAGGGAATTAATTCTGCTTGAGGAGTTTAAGGGATGTTTATCCGAACGTGTGGTCGTCTATTTGAACGAACAGAAGGTTAATGCGTTAGCGCCAGCTGCTGTTTTAGCAGACGAGTTTATGCTCACTCATAAGGGTGCATTTTTCGTGACGCGTAGTGAAAAGAGCGGGACCGGTTGTCCATCTCGAACTCAGGGTGTTCGGGAAAAATCTGGTGTGCCGAATTCGAAAGAGCTAAGGGATTGCTTTTATTGCCATAAACCCGGACATTTGATTGCTGATTGCCCTGTGCTGATGCGTAAACAGCAATCTAGGGACCCGAAAAGTGTTGCGTTCGTAAAGACTGTACCACCGTCAGAACTATCGTGTTGTACTGAGGGCTTTGATGCAAATTATGAACCTTTCGTTATGCCAGGATTTGTTTCGTTGTCTGGAAAGGAAGAGGATCGGAGAGAAATCTCTATTCTCCGAGATACTGGTGCCATGCAATCTATTATGCTGTCTGATGTATTACCGTTCTCTGAAGAATCATATTGTGGCTCAAGTGTGTTGATTCGTGGAATAGAAATGCAAGTAGTGTCTGTGCCTTTGCATAATGTACACTTACGATGTCCTCTACTTTCAGGTGTTGTACGAGTTGGAATTCGGAAATCACTTCCTGTTAAAGGAATAACTCTCATACTGGGAAATGATTTAGCTGGAGGCAAAGTTTTGCCAGTTCTAGAAGTGACTGATGTTCCACAGGTTTGTTTGTTAGGTGATGTTGTCAGTCAGCAACCTGAAGTGTTTTCTTCCTGTGCCATGACTCGTGCTCAGTCAGCTAAAACGGTGGGTGAAGTTGACTTGGCTGATTCACTGATCGGAGATGTGTGGGCAGAGGGTGAGAGAGTTTTAGAGACAAATAAAATTTCTGAAAAGGTTCTTAAGGTGAAGAATTCAGAGAATGTGTTAGAAGGCTTTGTTTCGTTAAATTTACCAGTTACTCGTTCTCAGATTGTGATGGCGCAAAATGATGATTCTTCTTTGAAGAAATGTTTATCAGCTGTGATAAGTTGTGAGGCCGCTAAGAAAAGAAATACTGCATATTTCAGAGACAATGGTTTGCTTATGCGAAAGTGGTGTGCTAATGTTGAGGAGGATCTAGATTGGAACGTGGTATATCAAGTGGTAGTTCCACTCAGATATCGTTCTCATGTTTTGAGTTTAGCACATGAACATTTGTTCTCTGGACATTTAGGGGTAACTAAAACTTACCATCGCATTCTGCAGCATTTTTTTTGGCCTGGACTGAAACGAGATGTGGCTAAGTTTTGTCGTATATGTCATACGTGTCAAATTGCAGGAAAGCCGAATCAGGTTATCTCGCCTGCTCCACTGTCTCCAATTCCAGTTATCGGAGAAGCGTTTGAGGAGGTACTGATTGACTGTGTCGGACCGCTACCGAAAACGAAGGCAGGTAACCAATATCTCTGTACAATTATGTGTAGAGCGACCAGATTTCCTGAAGCTATTCCGTTACGGAAGATTACGGCTCCTGTTGTTCTGAAAGCGTTGATCAAGTTCTTTTCTACGTTTGGACTTCCGAAAGTTGTCCAAACAGATCAAGGGACTAACTTTTTGTCACGAGTTTTTACGCAAACATTGAAGTCTTTGTCTATCGAACATCGTATATCTAGTGCATACCATCCAGAGAGTCAAGGTGCAATTGAAAGATTTCATCAGACTTTGAAAGCCATGCTCCGAAAATTTTGTATGGACACAAGTTAAAGATGCCAAACCGATAAAGCAACATCCATATCGTGTTAACGAAATTAAGAGATCTGCAATGAAGGTTGAAACTGACTATTTGTTAGAAAATAATTTAGCTCGTCATAGTCATAGTCCATGGAGTTCGCCATGTCTGTTGGTAAAGAAACCTGATGGTTCTTTCCGTTTTTGTACGGACTACCGAAAGGTTAACGCTGTCACCTACCGAGAATGGAGGATTGCGTTGATAGTGTTGGTTCAGCAAAAGTCGTTAGTAAACTTGACCTATTGAAGGGGTACTGGCAAGTGCCATTAACAGCACGCGCGTCTGACATATCTGCTTTTGTAACTCCGGATTCTTTCCTACAGTACCAAGTTATGGCGTTCGGGTTACGAAACGCACCTGCTACGTTCCAGCGGTTGATACAAACTGTTCTTGCTGGCGTTCCGAATTGTAGAGCATATCTGGACGATTTAGTGATCTTTTCCAATGACTGGAATGAACATTTGACTTTGTTACGTACTGTGTTTGAACGGTTGGAACGTGCGTCGTTAAGTGTTAACCTCGCGAAATGCGTGTTTGGTCAAGCAACTGTGACTTATTTGGGAAAACATGTGGGAAATGGACAAGTAAAGCCAGTGGAAGAGAAAGTGGCGGCTATTACCGTTTTCCCGGTGCCAGTTACAAGGCGAGAGTTGAGGCGTTTTCTGGGTATGATTGGGTATTACCGAAGTTTCTGCAAGAATTTCGCTACCGTGGTAACCCCGCTTACGGATCTCCTCAGCCCTAAGAAAATTTTTGTGTGGACCGATGAATGTCAGGTAGCCTTTGAAAATGCGAAAGCATTAATGTGTACAAACCCTGTTTTGATCGCTCCTCAATTTGAGCGGGCATTCAAGTTAGAGGTTGATGCGAGCGCAGTAGGCGCTGGTGCAGTTCTGATTCAGGAAACGCAGGATGGAGTGGACCATCCAGTGTGTTTTTTTTCGCGTAAATTTAACAAGTATCAAGCAAACTATTCTACCATCGAGAAGGAAACCTTGGCATTGTTACTAGCGTTACAATTCTTCGAAGTTTATTTGGGTTCTTCTAATTTGCCTATTCTTGTGTTTACGGATCACCAACCCCTTGTATTTTTGTCTCGCATGTATTATGCAAACCAACGATTAATGCGTTGGGCTTTGTTCATACAGAATTTTCAGCTGGAGATTCACCATAAGAAGGGATCTGAAAATATCCTCGCAGATACTCTTTCTAGAGCCTGAATCTTAAAAGTGTGGGTATGATGAAGTTTTGGTGTTATTGTTTTATTTAAACGTCGGGTTTAAAATCTTAAATGTGGGGGTGTTACGTCCGTAAGGAACGTTTGTGTGTGTGTGGAGGGGGGGGGGGGGGAATTGTTTTTCCGCTCTATCTGTTTCTCTCACTTTCACTTTTCTTAGGATGTTGCTGATTGGCTATCGTGCTTGTCAGTTAAGACAATGAGTTGCCGCGCCTTGGAAGGCGGGATCGGCAATTAGTGTGATGAGTGACACCCGGTGAAGTGGATACTAAAAGACCATGCTGCTGCAGGCTGGGAGAGAACCTTGTCTTGTCGTGTTTTGAGAGAACCTTGTCTTGTCGTGTTTTGAGAGAATCTTGTCTTGTTTTGAGAGAACCTTTTACGTTGTTCACATGTATGCTCATTGATCTTTGTTTTGGCTGCGTCCAAAACCTTCTCATTTGTGAGCGTGGCGGTCTACAGAGAAGAAGGGGATGAGTAAGTTTGTCACGTGACGTACATGGTGCACACGTAGGGAAATCGGTCTGTATTAAAAACACTAGTTAGGGAATTGTGCCACCCGCTGTATTTATGTTTTTTAGTTAGTGTAGTTTTAGTTATGACGTCTTGGACGTTGAAGATTTTTCTTTTTGGGTTTTCTTTGTATCCTAGTATTAGTTGTTTAATGTGTTAAATAACCATTATGTTTGTTACTTTCATTACTTTGGCACAATTCAGTTTCCCCTTTTTCCTTTGTGGTTGGTTCTGTTATATCTTTATTCATTATCATATTTATTAAAACTTATTCACTTTATTCAGTGGTCTCTCGTGTTTTCTCACCTCAATCAGTGTTATAGCGTGACGTGTCTGAGATGGTTATGTGTTCCCCTCCTAAAAGCCCTAGACGGGTATGAGTCATAGGAGGGTCGTAACAACCATGTTAAATGGAGCCATATAGTCCGCTATGAATTCGCCAATGAGCCTGGTTATCTGTTTTGCACGCGGACTTGACGGATGTAGAGTTGGTGTCAGCGCTTGTTTCATGGTCAGCTGTCCCTTCGGTGTGCTCGTTTTCTCCGGGGCCGTCTTCACATTTTTATGGTGACGTTGAAGGTGGTGGTTCATGTTTGATGTGTTGGATGTGGTGTACGGAATGACAGCATGGCATAGCTTACACACAGTCTTAGTCTTGTCAGTTACTCTATTGCCGTCTTTGTCTTTTTTAATGAGAAAGCCAAAATACTGCCAGACATATGACTTGTATCCAGGCGGAGGGTCCTCAATTTCGACCTCATTTGACTCCATGGTGCGCTGTTTGGGGGCAAGGCAGTTAATGCTAATATTTGTTAGCTCGCTGTAGACTGCAGTGTTGTTGTTGCAACATGCGCTGTCTTGACGTGATGACGTACCGCACCGTTCCCCGGATATAATTTTTTTTTTCATTTAGTTTTACCCTGCTTGATCAGCAGATGGTGCTGCCAGCCTGCCACCATAGACTGTATGTCTGCCCCATATACATACACACACACACACACACACACATATAATACACTAAATTATTTATATACTACGCAAATCATGCAGCAGTGCCATCTATCTTTATTTCGCGAACCATTTTTTTTTACCTTGATGCGTTTCGTCACGTTTTGTATCGCGATATTTTGTCAAACGATATTTCGTCCCATCCCTAATCAATATGGGCCAACATTTCTAAAGAATGCTTTCAGCACCTTGTTGAATCAATGCCACGTAGAATTAAGGCAGTTCTGAAGGCGAAAAGGGGTCAAACACAGTATCAGTATGCTGTTCCTAATAATCCTTTAGGTGAGTGTATATATTATATATATACATATATGTATATAATATTCTGTTTATGTACTGTATTTTGTATTTTGGGGAAAGTGTCTCCAAACTTTTGACTGGTTCTGTACTAAAATATACACATGAATAATATTGCTACTTTATTATAATATACACATACATAATATCGACATATTGTTATCAGGCTTTTTTTACTTCATAATATCGGTATCGGCCCCCAAAAATCCATATTGGTTGGGCTCTACTGAGCCAGACACTCAGAACTTGGTCAATCCACTTTTGTCTCTTTGGCATGGAGACTCAGGACATGCTGTAGTCGTTGTTACTGTCTCGCTGGACGAAAACTCTGAACGTAGTGTTTGTTAATGTTTCTTTCCTCACAGACTGGAGGCTCAGAATGTGGTTGTATCTATAGATACAGAGCTGTAGACACATGGAATCTGTTGTTGTCTCTCTCTGGACGAACCAGAGTCTCAAAACAGTGTATCATTAAATGGACGGATATAATTTTCACTTTTATGATCCATGGAACAGCTGCACGGCACTGAGAACCTCTTGGTCATAGTGCTGCTCTACTTTCACGGTTGTAGTGTGCTCATGACAGCTGCTTGCATCTTCCAGGTCTTCTGCCATATCTCCAAAACCATGGTAGTGTCCATAGTGGAGATGTTCTCCGGAATCAGGCAGAAAAGCACCCAATGCAGGCCGGTGAGATACGCAGCTGCTTGTCTCTCTCTGGACGAACCAGAGTTTCAAAACAGTGTATCTGTTATGTCTTACCTTCGCAGGCCTGAGACTCAGAACTTGAATGCATATATCTATTAAAACATACTTCTATTAGTCTGCATTTAGCCTACATTGCGCATATCTATATTTTGACATACCATATTTTTGTCCTTGGCTAGGATCAATTGCAATTTCGAGAGTGAATCACACAAGATACACAGATACACACGGGAGCATTTGAAAGCAGACGTCTATCAGCGGATCCGTCTATCAGTGGATATATTATGGATCCGCTGATAGATGCCTGCTTTCAAACGCTCCTGTGTGTATCCGTGCAAGTGCTCGGGGAAGACATGTTTTTTAAGCGTTGATCAAAGACATTTATGTTGAGCATGTGAACACAGTGGCCAATCAGAGACATATATTTTGAGTGTGTGAACTCAATGGCCAATCAGACGTGTTTAAGAATCCGTTCAACAGCGCTCAAAATGCTAGAGGGAAATAATGGTATTGTCACATTTTTCACAAGTCGGTACTTTTGACAACACTATTACAGTATCAACTGAGGGTGTTCTTCCTTTCATTTCAGAATTCTTGTATTTAAATTGGACTTTGTGATGTTTCTTACCCGTGTTCTAATTTTTTTTAACACAAAATTATCTGTGATCAAACATTATTTGGCGGACCCCTGGTTGAAGACTGTTAAAAGAAAAGAAGAGGTTTAAACCAATGCGACTAGAATCGACTTTGTATCATTTTCCATTGCAACGACTATTTAGTTCAGTGTTTCTGTCAGGTGTCTTTATGGCAGCTGCCGAACTTACGATGGAAACGAGCATTTAGCATAAAAACGATATGCTTTTTTCTTGTTCTTGTTTTTTGTTGGAAAAATTAATATGAACGCTGCTTGTTTGTTGAGTGACTTTAGTTTGTAATAATCTGTTAAGTTTCAATACCATATTTCTAAAGCGTCAATTAAAATCTCTATTCACATGGCTTTTTTGCTCCTAGTTAGGAAGCTTATGATATTCTAACTGTTCATTCAAATCAAATCTGTTAATATGGCATTCAATGATGAGTAATAGTAGTAATAATAATATATACCAAAATATATTATAAATAATACACTATTGTTCAAAAGTTTGGGGTCAGTAAGATATTTTTTTATGTTTTTGAAATAAGTCTATTCTTCTCGCCAAGGCTGCATTTATTCATCAAAAATGCAGTAATATTGTGATATATTATTAAAATTTTAAAATAGCTGTTTTCTATTTAAATATATTTAAAAACATATTTTTTCCTGTGATGGTAAAGCTCCAGTCTTCAGTGTCGCAAGATCCAAGGTCAGAAATCATTCTAATATGCTGATTTGCTGCTCAAGAAATATTCATCATTATTATTATTAGCTGATATTTGTGTTGCATACTGTGGAATGTGTAGTGTTTTTATTAGGGTTTTTTTTATGAACAAATATTTAAATAGAAATATGAAATGAGAACTAGAAATGTGAATTATTTAAAAATATTTCTAGAAATGTTTATTAAAATGATGAATAGGGATGCACCGATACCACTTTTTCCAGAACGAGTACGATACTGCTACTTGCATTTTTGGTACTTTGAGATACTGACACCTGTATTTTCACTGCATTTGTAATTTTTAAATGTATTGGTAGAGAAACCAAAACAATATGAACCATATTAGTTTAATTTGTTCATCAAGTATATAATTCCTTCTGTTATTTTCATGCTTAATTAAGCCTGCTAAAATGCATTGAGCTTCTGTTACTTTCCCTGTTCATTCTATTGCTCTATCATATTTTATCTTTCATTTAATAGCACAGCACATATTTAGAGCAGCTCCAGCAGGGCTCAATGCTGAGGAATGGGTCAGTGGTACAAATGTTTAGACTCCAGTATAACAAATCAATTCTTTATTTTAATTTTGATACTACTATAAGAACTACCAGCCTAATTAATGTGAATTTAAAACATTATTAAAGACAAGTAAGCAGTCAGTAATAAAAAAAAACAAATTATCAAATTACAAATAGCATAAATAAATACAATAGAACAAAGAAAGGCTACAAATGAAATTAACAGTGTGATTTGAGTTTTTCGTATAGATCTAACAGGTACAGAAATTTGAATAATCAAATGTGAAAAAACCATGCATAATCACTACCGAATAAATTAATTAGAGATGGATATTTTTGTAAAGTTACAAAAGATAACCTATTTAATCAAGAGCAGTGAGTAATTGATTTGTCATGTTTTTGTTCGATTAACATTAAAATACAGCAGCAGGTTTATTATTTGAATATACTGTCTACGTTCACTTGAGATATAGCCGACTTTGTTTACTAGGATACTCACCAAGACAGGCGTTTTTACATAATTGTGTGTGAATTCGTCCATACAAGCGCGAGACATGAAAGACAATTTAATTCAGTATTCGTGCACTGTCTGAGATATTGGTTTTCGGGGTACGCGATTTGGATGTTTGCGTTCATGGAACTTCCTCGATCTGCAAACATCCTGTAATAATGTAGGGAACCACTCGTTATACATAAATCAGGTAACAGTTCATGTTTTACTTATTTTTATATATATATATATATATATATATATATATATATATATATATATATATAATATAATAATAGGAAATTAAAGTAACAGAGATTTACAGCAGCTCTAGAATAAAGTTATGGTCCAGCTAAAGTTAGTTTTGATTGATTCACTTCCGTTGCAAAGATTATTAGTTATTAACTTAGGGGCCGCTTGCACGACACCGTTCTAACAGAAAACCCTTAATGAGGTCCCGCCCGCTTCCATGCTTCCTAAAAATTTAACTTATTGGAGCCAGAATAGACCCTTGAGGAACACCACAGGTAACACGTGCTACAGATGAAACAGCGAAACAATACAATAGATGAAAAAATACCTACTGAAAAGGTTCTATTACTAAGATAAGATCGAAACCAGCTAAGGGCAGTTCCTGAATGCCCACACACTTTTTAAGGCGTGATAAAAGAATGTCATGATCAGCTGTAACAAATACCACACTCAAATCTAATAGAACTAAAATTACTGAGTTCCCAGAGTCAACTAATAATAAAATATAATTTAATACTCTTAAAAGTGCTGACTCAGTACTATGTTTTTTCATAAATCCAGACTGTAATTTTTCTATAATACTGTTTGTTGCCAGAAAGCTCTGCAATTACACAGACACAGCTTTCTCTAAGATTTCCAGACTTGGAGTTTTCAACAAAGGTTTCACCATAGTATGTTTGCAAAAGGATGGAACAGACCCTGAAAGAAGGCTCTTATTTATAATTTTCTAGAATCCAATCCCCAACAAAATCAAGTACCAATTTAAAAAATTGAGTCGGAACAATATCACATGCAGAGGTGGTAGGCTTCAGCTTAGCAACGGAATCCATTAAACCCAGCAAAGTAATCAGCTCAAATTAATTAAAAAACCTAGTGGGAATCAAAAGATCTACAGGGTCATCAGTACAAGGAATAATGGACTGTCTAATTGCATCTATTTTATCCTTAAAAAATCTCAAGATGTCTTCACACAAAGTTGTGGACTCCTCTAAATAAATATTGCCATTTGGTTGCCATTTGGATTAAAAACAGAATTCGAGATATTAAATATAGTCTCAGGACTATTTGTGCTTTTACAATTATCTAGCTTTCACTGCTTTTTGGTTTATAATTAAAGATTCCCGTAGAATTTCATAGGATACTTGGAGTTTAACCTTTTTCCACCTGCGTTCTGCTCTTCTGCAGACTTGTCTTAGACTACGAGTATTGCTGTTTAGCTATGGTTCAACTTTTTTATATTTTTTTTGTTTCATGGGGCAATACTATCTAAAACACTGGTGCATACATAATTAAACATATTAAGAAGCTCATCCACATTTAACACACTAGCAAGATATTCCAAAGAAAGTAAATCACATCTCCTAGAAGTGGTAAATGCCTCACTTCTCTCTGGGAGTTTTCCAAACTCTCTGAAAACTGCAGTTGTTTAGCCCCTCCTGTAAAAGCTATCTGGATAAGACCATATTAAACAACTGTAGTCCGATCTCAAATCTTCCTTTCATAGGCAAGATCATTGAAAAAGTTGTCTTCCATCAGCTAAACAGAATCTTAACCTCAAATGAATACTTTGACAATTTTCAATCTGGCTTCCGATCCCATCACAGCACAGAGACAGCGCTCATATAGATAATAAACGATATTCGCTTAAATACTGATACAGGCAAATTATCAGTACTGGTACTATTCGACCTCAGTGATGCATTTGACACTGTCCACAGGCTGGAAAACTGGGTGAGGCTTTCTGGGATAGTCCTAAAATGGTTCTGGTCAGTAGGGAGAGGTTATTATGTGAGTGTAGGGGACCATAAGTCTGAGTGGAAACCCATGACATGCGGAGTCCCTCAAGGCTCAATTCTTTCGCCACTCCTTTTCAACCTGTACATGCTCCCAATGAGCCAAATAATGAGAAAGAACCAAATCGGTTACCACAGCTATTCAGACAACACACAGATCTACTTAGCGCTATCGCCTAACGATTACAGCCCCATTGACTCTGTTCTAATGCATTGATGAAGTAAACAGTTGGATGTGCCAAAACTTTCTTCAGTTAAAGACAACACTGAAGTCATTGCGTTTGTAAACAAAGACAAAGTTCTCAAGGTGAACCCATACATTCACTCGAGGGGTCAAACAACTAAAAATTATACCAGGAATCTTGTGTGTCTCTAGAGTCAGACCTTAGTTTTAGTAGTCATCTCAAAGCAATAAATAAATCAGCATACTATCACTTGAAAAATATTGCAAGAATGATATGCTTTGTTTCCCATAGTAAAGACTTAAAGAAATATATATATATATATATATATATATATATATATATATATATATATATATATATAGTGAAATGTGCTATATAAATACACCTGCCTTGCCTAAACATTCTGCATTTCCATTTTGTATTGTGGATCATTCATTGCAGCATTTAAACTGATTCTCATGTTTAAGTATATGTTATCTCCTTGACAAATAATTTATGCCACTGCCCACCGCTACTGTTATTTTTTAATTTTTTATAAACATTCAAACACCTTAAAATGCACATGTGTAGATGAGGAAAATAAAAATATTCTCGGGGGGCCATGCCCACGAACCCCCATAGCAGGATCATTATAGCAAGGACCTCGGTATTTATAAAATCCTGCATACGGCCCTGCTCAAGCTGTACAAAATTTCATAGTGTGTAAATAATAGAAACGCAGTTAATATGGCCTTTTCTATAAATTTTCTTTTCATTTGTGAAGGTAAAGCATGTACTCACTATACTCCTAACTACAAGAAGAAGAAAAAACTGCTCTTAAACTGGATGTGTGACAGTCAGTGGAATGGGGTTTGGCCAAGGAATAATTTTCAGTCAAAAGATTATTTTTTTGCTTTATCCCCTGCTGCTACAAAATTATAACGGTCAGCTAAGTATAATTTAAACCAAGGCAATTCCACTAATGCCAACATAATTTTCGAGTCTATTTAAAAGAATGTTGTGTCAATAGTATCAAATGCAGCACTAAGATCGAGTAACACTAATAGAGAGATACAACCACGATTGGATGATATGAGCAAATCATTTGTGACTCTAATAGGATCTGTCTCAGTACTATGATACGGTCTAAATCCCGACTGGAAATCCTCACAGATACCATTTCTTTCTAAAAAGTACCATAGTTGTGAGGAAACTGCCTTTTCTGATTTTTTTAAGGCCTCTCTGTGTGCAATCGTGCTCTCTTTCCATGAAATGCAAAAAAACTCTAGTTTTGTTTTCTTCCAGTTGCGCTCCATTTTTCTGGCTGCTGTAGTGATCTTTTTCTTTGTAGAAAAGTTAGAAGCTCAGACCAGGAGACGGTGGAAGTTTTCCAAGCAGAAGTTCTTTATTGCTTGTCGGTAGCTGAAGTCATTCCAACATCGTCTAACTAAGGGAACTTTACATTGTAGTTTATATACATTTCAAGGGGGTGGGATTAATTTCATAGAGGAGGGGACTCTTGATTCAGCTGGTTACCTGATTTCATCAGGTAACAGTGTAACTCCAAGAGTCTTGAGATGCTAATCCAATCAGCCTGATTAGATCAACAAAAGGCCCAGCTGACCTTTGAGATGTGACAAGAGGTTAATGTCCGAAACCCTGATTGCCTCAAAATGGACAAAACAGTGTGCAACTTTCTCAGTTAAAATACCATAGTATTGGAAGCTCAATTAAACATTTAAATAAAATTTGTAATCCTACACTGCTCTCCCTTTTTCTGGGCCTGAGTGTGCTCGTTGTACCACGGCATTGGACTATTTTCTTTAATCTTCTCTCAGCGCAATGGAGCAACTGTGTCTAAAGTGCTGGAAAAGAGAGAGTCAAAAGTTTTTGTCGCAATATTGAGTTCTTCTAAGCGATCTTGGATGCTAAGGAGATGAAACTGATCAGGAATATTATTAATGTTTATGTATGTATGTATGTATTATTATTAATAGCAATCTTTAATGGCAGAAGTGATAGGTCTGACATATTTGTAACACGGACTCGGCTTTGCAGCCTTAGCTAAATGAAGTATACACAAGACTAGATAATGACCTGAGATGTCATCGCTCTGCTGCAGATTTTCAACGACATCAACATTGATTCCATGTGATAATATTAGATCTAAAGTATGATTATGACAATGAGTAGGTCCTGACACGTGTTGTCTAACTCCAATTGAGTTCCAAATGTCTTTAAATGCCAATCCCAATGCATCTTTTTCATTATCTACATGTATATTAAAATCACCAACAATTAGGACTTTATCTGCAGCCAGTACTAACTCTGATAGAAAATCAGCAAGTCTGTATGGTGGCCTGTATACAGTAGCCAGCACAAATCTCAAAAGGGATTTATTATTTTCACTAGATAGTGTTACATTTAAGCACCAACACTGAATTATAAAGAATTATATTTGAAAAAAGACTTCTCAGTAATTCTGAAGATATTACTATAAATTACAGCAACACCTCCCTATTTGCCTTTCAGATGAGGCTCATATTTATAACAGTAATCTTGGGGGGTGGACTCTCATCATTTAACATTAAATTAAACGTTAACATTTAACGTAGGCTACATGAGCTCAGTATTGGGCCGTATCGGTGCATACGTAATTATGAATGTATTTACTGTTGTCTTAAAATGTTTATTGCACATTTTGCGAATTTTCAATTCAAGTCAGGCAGCAGCATACCTATGTAAGGAACTAAGTAACGTGTCTGGGTTAGACAGGTCAATTTAGCTCAAAAGGAATTATTATTTAATTTATAGGGAATTACTTAAACGAATCACTTAAACGGCTCGCAAATGACTCGTCCAGCGTTCATTTGAACGGGCCGTAACTATAACCTCTGCAGCGGATATAAATATCCAAACTATAGTGAAACACTATTTATTAGCAAGGTAACTTAGATCAGCAGTTTAAGACATTAAATCTGTAAGCACATAACACAAGACAATTATCTTTAAAATATAAACAAGACTTTATTGATTAGTCTAACACATAAATCTAATATCTAACACAATCAGATGCACACAAACACACATTCATACGAGTTGCAGAAAGAAAGAGAGTGAGGAAAGAATGAGTTTTAAGAGTGAGATGATGAATTCCCAAGTTTCTATATGCACTTATAAGACATGACCTGAACGAACCACCAATCATTAATTTAACCCTTCTATCGTTTCTTAGGCGGGTTATTCACGTTCAGGGCCGGCGCTAGCCATTTGGGTGCCCTAAGCACCGCTAGCCATTTTGGGTAGCCAATTATATATAAATATAAACAGTATATACATGCAAATATTTCTTAAATATATACATGCATATGTGTGTGTATTTATATATACAAAATAATTATACACAGTACACACACATATATCATGTAAACACAAACTTTTATTTTGGATGCGATTAATCTTTTCCCAGCCCTAATAATTTGACAACTCTGTGAATATGAAAATATACAAACACTGAGATTGTGGGGGTTTTTTTTCTTCCTAATTGTAGTTTCACCAACAGATGTCGCCCTTTGGCCTTGGCCTATGAACCTCTTGAAAACGACCGCATTATCCGCATAGAACAACAACAAAAAAACGTATCTAAGCGGTCTTCCTTTTCTTCTCAAACAAACTAATTGCATCTTAAACAGCCTAAGTTTCAAAATTTCCCGGGGGACAAACCCCCGGACCCCCGTTAAAATAAAAGATTCAACATGCAGGGCTAAAAAAGCCTGCCCCGGATCATTTGCACTACTAGCGACGCCCCCCTGGACATGCATACACGACGCAAGGGCGCCCGCGCTACAAAACTAACATTTTTATTTAAAACATTGTCTTACCTGCGAGCGACGCACGAGTATTATCCCGCTGTCTCTTCTTTTTCCGCCCCCGACTCTTGGTGCCTTTTCGGGTCCATGTCTGAGGTCGGTGTCTGCCAAATTTGACATTGATTGAGGCATGAACAGACCACTGGGAGGTGGGGAAGGGGGGGCACCAGAGGGAGACTGGCACAGGAGATTCACCTTTTTCTCGACTAATTTGGTCTAGGCCTATATTACTTTTGTATTGCTTTTGTATATTAACATGCTTTAGACATTTTATTTGTTATTTATACTAGTAGCCTATTGTGATGATTTTTAACGACCCAGATTTTTTGGTGCCCCCCCAAGCACTTGGTGCCCTACGCGCAGTGCGTGATGTGCGTGTGCGGAGCGCCGGCCCTGTTCACGTTTATCTCAATGCACCAGTTCAGCTAAGAGTCTGGAGGTATACTTGCTTTTGTCTGTGCGTTTCTTTGGGAATTCCTTTTGTCGGCGTAAAAGGGTGTTTCCCGAGTTCGTATACTGGCTGGTGGTCGATCTCCTCGTGGATAGATGTTTGGGCTCCCAATCACGTGGTGTGTTGGCGAATGGATGGAAAGTCTTTGAAGCTGGAAAGCGGGCTTTGCAGTCGAATCATTTAAACGAAACTTTGCAGCAAAACCTAACTTAGAATCGAGACTCTCATCGGAAAAGAAAAATAAAGTTAAGAAACAGAAAGAAAAGTGAGACGAGAGTAGTTATAGATGGTTTAAATGAAGCTGTTTAACCCATGGACGTTCTTCTGATCTTGTTTGGGTTCTTTGTCTGCTGGTCTACATGGTTACTCGTCTGTCCGGTTTGCAGTCATGGCTTCTCCATGACTTCTGTAAATTTGCTCTAGCGAACAAATTCACAAACTAAACCTCAACCCAACTTATCAAAATCTTCTACTAACAAAACTCTCTACTGGCTTTTCGGGTCCTAAGATTTTAAACTCCGCTGTTTGTCCAGCCTCTTAGTTGAGGACTGACCAATTAGGCACTGTCTTTATTTAGGAGGTGGCGTTCTCTTCATCTCTCATCGTAAATCATGCGTTATCTGTGATCCCTTTACTCTCTGGCTCTAGCAGAGTACAAAAGTGTACAGTTTAGACACGATTCCTATTATAAGAACACAAAACATTTTACACAGATTTCAATCAAGCCATATTCTGAATTAAGAACATATGATCGTACTGATAGGAAACAAGACACACTTTCATTCAAACATCTAATAGTTATAACAATTACATGACTTGTATGTGATCTAAGCATAATGGACTCATACAGAGGTGGTAGATACAATATAGGATTATGTAGTAGAGCCTAGATTCTCTGCCCGAGCCCGAGCCCGACCCGACCCGCGGGCCGGGCCGATATTTCCCGCCACTATGCTCGGGTCGGGTTGGGTCGGGCCCTTGATCAAGCACGTCATGTGTCACGCGCAGCGTCTCCTCCACTCGCACGCTGTGCTGTATTGTGTAGCTTAAGTGCAACATGGAGCTTGAAGAAGTAAAGAAAAAAATTAAAACAGGAGAATTAACTTTGAGCAAGTATGAAGGAAAGTCGGAGGTATGGAAATATTTTAAACTCGTGGGCAGTGACAACATATGTGTTGGCTTTGTTGAGTCCAAGTGCGGCGCGCTGCTAGAGAGTCTGTATGTGTTGTAGCCATTAAATAAGCGCATTTAGTTTCATATTTATTAAAATATTATAATGTTATTTTTTTCCATCTATGTTGATTATGAAAGTGAACAGAGTAGATAGGAGGATGCGCAATATCAGGAGACATGGAGTGGTTCAGGCATGATTTTGACCACTTCATTATGTTTTGTTTTGTAGAAAGCCTTTCTTTAAAGTGAATTTCGTTTTGTATAAATTGTATCTTAATTTTAATACATTTTTCATCAACCAATTGCCTGAAGAAGAAGAAGCATTAATAAGAAGCAAATATAGCAGGCAATATTCATGACATGGAGGCGCCGGCGAGCCGTGTTCACTATAGCACGTGAACTGGAGCATCTCATCATAAAATTAAATCAATTCTCGGCACGCTTGTCACCGAATTTACTAATTGTTCAATTTAATAAAATTAAAACTATCATTGTGATAATTAAAATAATTGAATATTAAATATTAAGTGGCCAATTTTTGCACATTTATTAATAGTATATATATATATATATATATATATATATATAATTGCGCAGCTCCACACTGTCAATGGTCTAGCACCCATTCAGCACCTGCGTTAAAAAATGATCTGTCGTCGCCACTGGTTATAACGGCCCACATATTAAAAATGGTCGGGTTTAAATCGGGCTCGGGCTCATAATTACAATTAATGTGTCGGGCCGGGCCGGGCTCGGACACAACGTGCACGGGCTCGGGTCGGGTCGGGCTTGATTTTTTGGGCCCGATCTAAGCTCTATTATGTAGTTGAACAATGTTTGATTAGAAGTCCGTCAATAATTGTTTTGGGATGATTTTATGTATTTTTATATGTAAAATCTCAGTCTCTGTGGTTTTAAGAGATTCCCCCCCTGGGGTCGTCAAAAGACCCTTAAAAAGGAGGTGGTCTTTTTTAAATCCTTTGTCTTGGGATCAAACAACCTCTATCATTATCTTGGTGGGTTCTGAGCCGTGCCATCACTGAACCAATCAGCCTTTTCCAAACTATCTAACTTTGACCAGTTCTTCCTCTATTTAGGCTCGTCTCTTTTTAAGCTTGCAGGGCCATAAAGTGTTTTGTAGAATAGGTGGAGCCGGGATCTTTACGGTTCTGGAATGTTGAGTTTTGTGTGGCATTATGTTTGAACGAATCACCCGGAAGAATCATTTGTGTTTGGTTCACCCTCAATTCCTACACCTATATCATAAGGCACACCAGATTTATAACATCCAAAAAAAGCATGATTTGAAATGGGACTCATGACTAAGATGTAAATGGGAACAGATTTAAAATGGGTAATATTTTGACATAGAGAAACAGAGGTTTTACTTTTAGATAATTAGACAACATTTTATTTGACGGGACAGTAGGGGACCTAGATAATGGGCAGGGGGATGCTGTCACGGAATGCACACGAGAGAAGGTAAGATCCAAGTGCAGTTTTATTATAGGGTAATCCGTATTCGTAGTCAGCCAGGCAAGGGTCAAAATCCATAAAAACAGTCCAATAAACAAGAAACCAAACAAAGTGGAACAGGGAAGTGCAACACAACAGTAAACAAGGAATCCACAATGAACACCGAAACAGACAGGGTATTTATACACACAGAACTAACAGGATGATGGGAAACAGCTGTGTGCAATGATCAGATGATGAGTGCAGACAAAGGATTATGGGAATTGCAGTTCATGATGAGTGGGTGACGATATGGGGAAGAGACCTCTAGTGGACACCCAGGGAAACACACACCAGACACTGTGACATAACCCCCCTTCTATGGAGCGGCTACCAGACGCTCCACGACACAACTTCAAAACAAAACAAGGGTCTAGGAGGGAGGTGGAATGGTGGAGGATCAGGGGGAGGGATGGGGGGCCAGGTCCATGGAGGGGAACAAGAACAAGGGGTGACTGCTTAGCCGGCAGCCAGGGCGAAACAGAGAGTGCATCGGGCAGCCAAGGCGAAGCAGACAGTTCATCGGGCAGCCAGGGTGAAACAGACGACCCATCGGGCGGCCAGGGCGAAGCAGACGACCCATCGGGCGGCCAGGGCGAAGCAGACGACAGTCCATCGGGTGGCCACGGCGGTGAAGTCCCGCGGCGGTGAAGACCCCTCGGGCGGCCACGGCGGTGAAGACCCTTCGGGCGGCCATGGCGGTGGAACAGGCACAGACACCGGCTCTGGCACAGGAACAGACACCGGCTCAGGCACAGGAACAGACACCGGCTCAGGAACAGGAACAGACACCGGCTCAGGCACAGGAACAGACACCGGCTCAGGCACAGGAACAGACACCGGCTCAGGCACAGGAACAGACACCGGCTCAGGCACAGGAACAGACACCGGCTCAGGCACAGGAACAGACACCGGCTCAGGCACAGGAACAGACACCGGCTCGGCTGCGGCCATCTTGTCCGGAGGCTCTGGCTCAGCAGGCATGACGTGAACGGTCTCTGGATCGGCAAACGTGACGTGAGAGGTTTCTGGATCAGTAGACGTGATGTGAACAGTCTCTGAATTGGCAGAAACCTTGTGCTTCCTCCATGCATGCAGGACAGCCATTGCGTAAAAAGTGAAAACAGCCCTCTTGGCCATGGCGGGACTGATGGTGGAAATGGTTGGCTTAGGAGAGGATGGAGCTGAGGTAACCAACAGGGAGGTATATGCGCCCCAGACACACATCACAGCAGCCACGTAAAGGGAGAGGGTAGCCTCTTCGACCGCGACACGATGAGCAGGCTGCTCAGGGACGGCCTCCGTCACGGACAGTGGGCTGTTCGGAGACAGCCTCCGGGTCCTGAGGAACGGTGAATGTCTGCTTCCTCTTCCTCCGTCTCTGAGAGTGAGAGGGCGCTGGGCTGGACGAAACCAGCGGTGGGGGCTCTGGGCTGAACGGGACCAGCGGTGAGGCCTCTGGGCAGGACGGGACCAGCGGTGAAGGCTCTGGGCTTGACCGAAAACGGAGAGTGGTACCGGGGCTCACCTCTAGCACCTCCTCTCCTGCGTCCTCCACGGGTCCCAAAAAACCTAGCCGGACGGGTTCCCTCAAATGACGGTCCGTGTCCGATGGAAGGGGGCTCAGGAGAATTAACCGCCACGGTCTCCTCAGTCAGACGGGCCCACAACTCAAAACATTGAAAAATGTTCATACAGGGCCCCGCCTCTCCGGCCCGATAACGCCCACTCAGTGGTACTCCTCTCCTTCCATTAATAGTGGGAAGGATACGGAACCCCATACTGCTGGATCTTGACATGGTGGATTCCTTCTGTCACGGAATGCACACGAGAGAAGGTAAGATCCAAGTACAGTTTTATTATAGGGTAATCCGTATTCGTAGTCAGCCAGGCAAGGGTCAAAATCCATACAAACAGTCCAATAAACAAGAAACCAAACAAAGTGGAACAGGGAAGTGCAACACAACAGAAAACTAGGAATCCACAATGAACACCGAAACAGACAGGGTATTTATACACACAGAACTAACAGTATGATGGGAAACAGCTGTGTGCAATGATCAGATGATGAGAGCAGACAAAGGATTATGGGAATTACAGTTCATGATGAGTGGGTGACGATATGGGGAAGAGACCTCTAGTGGACACCCAGGGAAACACACACCAGACACTGTGACAGATGCTGGCCCAAAAAAGGTTGAAAACCACTGCTCTGCATGAACATAGTAAAATAAGCTCCAATCCTGGCTACTGATGGCAGGGTAGTTTTCATTGCAAAAGAATAAGCAAACACCTTGTAAAATGACAGGTATTTTGAACAAGAACTGTTTCAGGAATGACTATAAATTAATTGCAAACAAGCAAAAAGCCATTCTTTTAATCTCCTCACTATCTTTGTTCTAGTTCTCTTTCAGTCCCATTCAGCTAATAGGGCCATTAAGGGAGGGATCTTTGTCTTCCCAGGTGTGAAACACGTCCATATTCAGAATGATTCATGCATACAGCTTTCTGACACAAAACATGTCTTTAAAATTTTAAATCAACATATTGTTTTATGTGAATAAGCGGGCTGGATGATTTTCACATCGTTTTGAAGCAAAAGTTCTAGGCTACGTGATACAAATGTCAAAAGTCTTGTGAAAAAATATCGAGTATGGGTTAAATGGCCTTATTTCAGTGACTTCATTTTTTTCTTCCACTTACCACGCATAAACGTCATTTTCTCAAAACTACAAACTTTTATATACATGCTGCTCATATTATTGTAGCAACGTTTGTGCAGAATACAGTGTAATCAAACTTAAGCCATGAAAATGTTATACAGTAGGTGGACAACCAGAATAATACTTTTACCGCCATTCTGTCGCGGCGGTAAAATTTGGGGTGTATTTGCTGCCTTTTACCGCTAAAAGGCGCTACAATCACTGACTTTGAATAGTGTCCGTCTATTCTCTACATTGCGTAATCTGCCGAGATTGACTGGTAGCAAATGAATTTAAGTGAAACGTAGTTAAAATAATTCATATTCACAATACTGAAATTTAATTGAATAAATAATGAAAACTTAAAAACATTGCAATAGAAACATTTTAGGCTACATCAATGAGGCATTACAAGAGCATGAGACGATGATTGAACAGCGTTCAGACGGTAGCTCTGTTTATTGTTTATTGACTGTTTATTTATTTAAAGTCAAGCATATTAGTACAAGTATACAAGTATAATTAGCAATGGCAAATTACAACATAAATTTGCTACATTTCTGTGGAGCACCTACACAGACAACAAAACTGATAAAAGAGGATTGTCTGCCGATCGCGTCAGAAAATGAAAAAGCTTGTCTTTAGTCTGCTAAATTATTGTGTAAAAAAACACTAAAATTACTTAAGTTTGAAACCCCATCGAACATTTCAAGGTTTAAATAAAGTTTCAGGACAGTTTATTTTTTATTTAAAACAGCTGCATCGAGTTTAGAGTTTATTTCCTTTGCGATGCAAAATAAGAAACACATAATCTTATTCTTGCGACATTTTAAATTTGTATTGCCAAAGAAATTGCAGCTAAATTAAACAATTAAAACAGTACAAAAAGAAAATAGTCCAAAGCAACATAAATTAAAAACATGCGTTTTTCTTTGCCTCTCTCTCACGCTGGCTTTACAAGAGCATGAGACGATGATTGAACAGCGCTCAGACAGTAGCTCTGTGGTCAACGCAATGACATGTGCCTCTCGGAGCATCAATCGACCCGAGATCGAATCTCATTGTAGCATACTTGCTGTTAACCGATCTCTTTTTAGCAAGTTCATTTAGTCTCCCTCACTGCGCGCGCCGGGTGTCTCTCGAAATTAAACATTTCAGGGTAAAAACACATCATACAGCTGTATATGTCGCTGCGTGTCATCCATACAAATCGCGAACAAAATACAGTAACCAATTATGTAGCCTTTGTTGCTTCAATGACACAGCATGCCTTGTTGAATTCACCTTACAATTAAACGAGGTTGATCGTGAATTAAAGAGCTCTTTATCTGCTCATCACTACCATTTGTTTCTTGGCATGAACGCGTCGTCAACAGTTCATGTTTAGTTAATGCCAGATTGTTGACAATCATACACACTGCTCAAACACTCTAAAACTCTACAAAACCAGTTGAAACAACTGGATTGAACACTTCAATTTAAATTTTGTGTAAAAAAACTTTAAATATGCTACAATAAATAAATTACAATATTTATAATTTTATAAGATATAGGGCCTACATTTGGACACATCGAGAGATGTATCCTTAAAATAATTTTGCCTTTGCAAGTTTATTCGGGATTTGAAACAGTGTCATCAAAATGATTGAAACCTAAGTTCTACCACTCAATCACAACTTTTCTCACTGAGAAATGCCCAGAGGTTCGGTTGTTCAGCAGTCAGTGTGCGCGCACGCGAGAGAAGCGTTCTTCAATCTTTTCATTCCTCAATAGTTAGTGTCATTGATTGCACCCAATTTATTTTCACTGACTGCGGGATAGGCCTATTTTAACTTTTGATCCATAAAATGTTCTGCACTAAAAGTTTGCTATATTCTATTTAAAATGTATGCTACTTTTACAAAATTACTTTTGCTTTCGCTAAATGTCCGTATTCGCCACCTGGTGGTCATTGAGCGACCGACTTTGAAATGCGACTGGTTTATTTTTGCCGCGGTGGCTGCCGCGGTGGTAATAGGCATTCTGGTTGTCCACCTACTGTAAATAACAGAAATAAGCACAAATGTCAGAGCATGTCAAAACACCTCCAGGGCCCAGAAAACACCTCAGACCCCAGAGGGTTAGCAACAGTAATGTCCAAAAACCTTTTTTATGTAGGGAAGATTTAAATGTTCTACTCTTATTAAATGTACCATTGTTCTTTTTTAGTATCATACTGAACTGATAGACAGATCCAGTGATTATAAAAGGAGTGCTCTTTACTTTGCTTTCTGTGTATTTCTGTGACTTCATACTTCTTTCTGTGACTTCATACTTTTTTAGTGTAAATGGCTGTCAATAAGTACTCCTCTGGCACAGGAATTGTTGGCAGCATCATACATACTTGCCTGGCAGAGTGTCAGAATGCTCATTCTTGTAGTCCCCTGTGGTTAAAAGACACCACACTTTGATCATGTGCGTTAGTCAAAGAAAAGGGCCATCTGCTGTCTGTGTGTTTTCATGCACCAATCACAAATCTTTAGCGTACATATGGCACTCAACCAGAATTATTTTTTGCCGCCGCGATTGCCATTGCGGTTGCGCCGGCAAATACATTTCTGCTCTTGACCACTAAGTAGAGCTATAATAGCCATACATTTTCACAAGTTATGGGGTGGACATAGCACAGCTCGTTTTCGTAAGTATCAGTCAACCACGCCAATGGAGTACAATAAAAAAAATACTATCAATAAAAAATCACCCGTGTGATTTTTACTAGATTTGGGTTTAATTTAGTTATCAAAAGCATATGTAAGCATTTGTTTAGAACAAATTCAAACAGAGGAATAAATGTCAAAATTGTGTTCTGTGCTTACTTTTTTCAGTGGACTGTGTTTTATAATACTAATACACTGTATTTCATTAAATTATTTATTTATATATATTTTCTCCTGGCAATAAAATGTAAATTAAATAGGCTGCACATTTATTAGTAGGCATTGTCAATTTTGTGTAGAGATCAACATATTTTTATAACCGATACCAATACCAATTATTTTTATTGCATGTTTATGCAATATAATTCTAACAAATTAAAAAAGCATAAAACATTTTTAATTGGCTGAATAAAAAAAACATTATTGCTGTTGCATTTTTTTGTTTATAACAACAGTATATTAACAACAGGCAAAATAAATGTACGAAGTGTAATATTTTCAAATTAAGAAAATGACAGTGGAGTCTATCAACTCCTCATAAATATAAGCATAAATATAAGCATTAAGAAGAGGATCTATAGTAGACCCCGAAGCCGCCGCCAGGCGCCGCCATTTGCGCCATTTAGAATTTCAGCCGCCGCCAGCCAATATTTTCGTAAGCCAAATTGAGCCGCCATCTGATAAAGTTTGGCTGAGCTGGCTAGAATTATTTGCATCAAATAATAATTCTATCACATAGAGACATACACACACGACACGAATATATAAACAATACACGAGATCTATTTTCCCACTGGATTCATAACAGCACAGTCTTGTGCTCGTTGCTACGATACACAGACTCACAGTGAATTGACGACCAATTAAAATTGCTCGTTTTCCGTACAGAAGAAGCGATGCATTTTTTTCTCGCACTGAGGTGAAATGGCGGAAAGGAGCAAGCAAGGTAATTTTGATCTCACTTCTCACATACTTTGCTAATTCCTACTTACTTTTTTTTTTAACTTAGGCCTAGCCTGACTTTTGTTAAATCTTCAGGGCACGGTTGCACAAACACCTGAATCAAAGATATGATGTTATGAACCAAATATTCTGGAACGGAGAGATTTATAGCACTGAACGTGATATTACTGCAGTAACAAACCACCGTTTCCACATTGCTAATTCACGACGTATGCTTCAGTGTACATTGAAGTGAAATGTGCAAAACTTTGTCCAAAATAATACTGATAACAGTGTGTGTTTATATTAAGGCGAGACACGGCAGGCAAAAACATCATTTTTTTTTACTGGTCAATTTTGAGATTTTTGGATATTTGTCTTCCATGTCTTCTTACAGACTTGTGGTGAAAAAAAGTCCGAAATACACATTTAGGTCTTTATTTTACTACACTTCGTCTGTTTGCGTCTGTAGATTTCTCATAAATTCAACAAAAGTTTGCGTTCTTAATCAACATAACGTTACTTCTCCGCGATCAGACTACAAAATAAATATGTACATACGTTGTGAAAGTAAAATCTGGTGTTTTCTTTATTACATTGTATTGCATTTTGTAGAAATATAGTGTAAGCCATGCATTGCTTGGAAATATTGAGATCTAGTAAATCAGTATAACATAGACATCTGTAGACATGAAGTGGCAGCTTCAGCCATTTGCAGCTATGAAAAGTTTGGCGGCTGCAGCAGCCATTTAGGTTTTGGCTGAGCCGGCTAGCCAGCCAATAACTTCATCAGCCAGCCATTATTCTCAAAACAAATGGCTTCGGGCTCTAATCTATAGATCACCTCTGGAAGCATCTCTTTCAAAAGCTTTGTCGGTATAGGGTCTAACATACATATAATTAAATAAATATAATTCGTTTTAAACTACAGTTTTAAAAGGTTTGTGTTTGATAGGCTAAGAGTGAAGAGACAGGAACACGCTGGAATACGCAAACATTGTCAAAAAATAAACAAAACAGCGAATACATCATCGCAATTGCAGAGTCCGTCTGATTTGCGATGTTATCAGAATTATTAATAATGTTTTTGTCGGTCTATAAATTAAAATACCTTACTGACAGAGCGCTGTTTTTATCTATACGTTTACACAGAACGTCTCTCGAGGACATAATTAATTTCCACAGAGCAGTAATTTAGATGTTTATTATCTATGTTAAATGTTATAGCTTGAAGACGTTAATATAATTGAATGAGTTTTAAACGAGTGGAACTTGTTAAAAGCTGCATACGGCGGCCATGCTGAAGCATTTCCTGATCATCAGCCTGGTGAGTGAATGGCACTATAAACGCAACTTCACAAGACTAATGATGAGCATATACAATAGATAGAGAATTAAATTGAGCGCTTTTATTTCCAACATGCACTCATTCATTGCTATTTTTAGTTCTAAGTTTTTCTAAGTTTAAATTACACAAGCATTTATGTTACATATCTTATATGTGCATTAATGGCTGTTATGTTAAGTTTATTAATTAAGGGATGAAAGTTATTTTACCTTTGAACACCGTTTTTGACTCATCTCCCCTTAGACGCAGACACAGTACTTTAATGGTGGTCTTGCGCGCAATTCTCAAAATCTGTGAATCCGACGTTTAAAAATTGATACCCAATTATGGGAAAATGTTTATATGTGACTCTGGATCACAAAACCAGTCACAAGTACCACGGGTGCAAAAGCCAACAATAGATTGTATTGGTAAAAATTAACGATTTTCCTTTTATGCCAAAAATCATTAAGATAAAGATCATATTGCATGAAGATATTTTGTAAATGTCCTGCCGTAAATATATAAAACATTTATTTTTGTGAGTGAATGCAGCACAATCGTGAACACAAATGGACAACTTTAAAGGCGATGTCTTTCGGGCTGTTGTGATCTGTTTTGGGCGCTCTAATGATACGTGAGCGTGTCAGTCGCACACATCTCTGTGAACCGATCACATGTTCCGCTTTACACCGCGACTAAAAACCATGAATGAACTCAGGGCTCGACACAACGACACAAAGGAATTTTTGAAAGAGCAAGGGAAAGATAATTTTACTTGCCCAACCAGACAATGATTGTGATTTTATTACATTCAATGTAAACAGCGATTGATAATCGGTAGTTTATTTCTGATAACAACTTCACGTTGTTTTTGTTCTATTTCACATAAGAAAATAGTTCCAAAGGAAAGCAACAGCAGCGTGTGTTTAGTTACTGAATGAATCAGCGTTTTGAACGAATCTTTTGTATGAATGACTCAATGATTCACTAATTAAAATGGTGACTTGCCGCCTCCTATTGGCGGTTTAGTTTCATGTTTAAGTATTGCATTTTTTTCATTTGAATATTCAAACATTTAAAACATCAATCTCATAAGATTATTTATTGCAGTTGTAATTTTGCAGTGCAAATTATTTAATTTGATGGGTAACAGCCCTATAGTGTCACAAATATGAAGATTTAAGGATGTACAGGTGGTGGTCATATAATTATAATATCATCAAAAAGTTGATTTATTTCAGTAATTCCATTCAAAAATTCAAAAAGTGAAATTTGTATATTATATTCATTCATTACACACAGACTGATATATTTCCAGAGTTCATTCCTTTTAATTTTTATGATTATAACTGACAACTAATGAAAACCCCAAAATCAGTATCTCAGAAAATTAGAATATTGTGAAAAGGTTTAACCCTCAGGGGTCTGAGGGGCTTTCTGGGTCCTGGAGGTGTTCTGACATGCTCTGACATTTGTGCCTTTTTCAGTTATTTATAAACATGTTAATGGCAAAGGTGTAAATTCACTCTATATATCACAAACGGGGCTACCGTAATATGTGAGCAACATGTATGTACATGTTTGTATTTTTGAGAGAATATTGTGAATATTACTAAATATGTGTCTAGAAGACTTTTGACTAATGGGCATTGTTGCCTAGAGTTTTTGCTTCAAAATGATCTGAAAATCATCCTGCCTAATCATTTACACAAAACAATACATTCATTTAAATTTTATAAGACACCTTTTGTTTGGAAAGGCAACATGCGTGGAGGCGTGTTCACACCCGAGAAGACAAAGGCCGGATAATGTGCCACATACATAATGAGCTGCATATTAATTAGCCCTTTCACACAGGAGTGTCACAGGATCCCAAAGAACGCAAGGACAAAAGAAATTATCTATATATAAATATTTTACAATTAAAAATTGTAACCAATTACAAATAGGTTACAATTACAACAACAATTACAATTTTAACAATATTTCAAGTGTATTCTTTCTTTGTAAAAAGTATACCTTTTATCATACGTATTAAAAAAGGTAAGGATTCATTATTTTGAATATTGGAACAAACACTATAATAACATCTTAGTTGATAATTCAATATACCTACTTTATTTTTGACAAAACATCATATAGTTTATTTAACATGAGCAGAAATTGGTTAACAAAAGCTTACCTATTTAATGTGACAGTAGTCTTTTTTTACAGTCAAAACTTTATAATCTATCCAAAACTAATCACAAAATCTTGTCTAACCATTCATATTTAGTCTGTCACATATTGTGTATGATATATTAGCATATACATGTTAATTTGCAGTTTGTTGCTTATACAGACATTTTATTTCAACATATTTCAGTCTATTTTTACCTATCTTAGCAGGCTATAGCAATATAGTTTGGATGTGTTCATGTAAATTTAATAACATGTTTACTAATGTAGATGCGAGAGTGAATGAACGGCACAGACACGCGCTGTATAACTGTAGTAAACAAAGCGCGCGGGCCTGTGCCGTTCATTCATCCTTTAGCCTACACACAGACTGTTCATATTTAAACAGTCTTTTTGCGGTTTATAGACACTATTCAATATCGTGATTAGAACAAAGCACTTAAGAATAAATCACTTACTACATCAGCTGGATCTGTTGCTCCTCGAAATGAAACTACCAGCACTTCTGGTACATTTTCCAGGGTTATTAGATAGTATTATTCCTCACAGGGTAGGGATACGCTGTGTTCACAGCGGTAGTAAGAAACTTAATAAACATGATTTTATAATCCAGCTGGTTGGCGTTGGCATGTTTGCATGGCTTGCCTTAGATCATTTGCGTTTGAATACCGCGCGCTCTCCATGGGCGTGGCACATTAACGCGTAATGAGGTATAATGAGCTGGAAAGAAAAATATTGACATCTCTCTCTTTTCATACAGATTACATAAACTGAGAATATTTGTTTTTTTATATAAATTACTTCATTTAAAAGAAGAGAATTTCAGCTTCATAAAGAGAAATCTCTCGTATCTCTGTGACAAGTATTGACAGAGTTACAGTTCATTTTTCGGACGCGTTTCAGACCTCACTGACGAGAGAAGGTAAAACGTGCATCATGTTTATTTTTCTTTATTTGACGAAAAGCACAACACTTTGTTTTTATTGTGAGTACCCACAAAAAAAATAGACACTTAACAGGATGTAATGATGTACAGCACTTATATATAAGATCAAAATCAACAGAGTAATTTCAGTGTCTTTTGCACTGATAAGGAAAAAAGTGAGCTGGTATCGCCGGCGATACAGCCTACCCCAGAGGGTTAACACTCTGAGATCTAAGGGGTTTTTGGGGTCCTTGAGGTGTTCTGACATGCTCTGACATTTGTGCTTTTTCCAGTTATTTATAAACATGTTAATGGCAAAGGTGTAAATTCATTCTATATAGCACAAACGGGGCTGCCGTAATATTTGAGCAACATGTATGTACATGTTTGTATTTTTTAGAGAATAATGTTTATGCGTGGTTATTAAAAAAAAAAAATCTATTAAAAAATTAATTACAATTTTAACAATATTTCAAGTGTATTTCTTTGTAAAAAGTATACATTTTATCATATGTATTAAAAAAGGTAAGGATTCATTAGTTTGAATATGGGAAAACACACTATAATAACATCTTAGTTGCTAATTCAATATATCTACTTTATTTTTGACAAAACATCATACTATAGTATATTTAACTATGAGCAGAAATTAGTGAACAAAAACTTACCTATTTAATGTGACAGTAGTGTTTTTTTTACAGTCAAAACTTTATAATCTATCCAAAACTAATCACAAAATCTTGTCTAAACATTCATATTTAGTCTGTAACATTGTTTATGATATATTAGCATATACATGTGAATTTGCAGTTTGTTGCTTATACAGACAATTTACAGGTGTTTAGTTGTTCCTGTAATTTTTGCAGTGTGTGTGCTAGGAAAAAAATACAGAAAAAAATAAACAACTGTACAATTGTCCAATATATACAAATATAAATAAATATATATACAAATAAATAAATACATAAATAGCATCATCTTTTCAGACTGCAATGCATTTACATTATAAAACAAATGGGAAAACAAACAGACACTCACTCACACACACACACACACACACACACACACACACACACACACACACACACACACACACACACACACACACACACACACACACACACACACACACACACATATAATGTGTACATGTTACATATTATATATAGCAGCAACTCACCGATATAAAATTGGATCATCTTTTCCGTCCTCAAGCATAGCGCGCTCGTCGCTGTCTTCACTCTCCTCAATTTCATCATCGCTGCTTCGAGTGATCTCAAATAAAATATCTTCAGCAGAAAAAAAACTTCTTTTGACGATCCATTTTATGACAGAATCCGGCCAGTAAGTAAGACGCGAAAACAGATGTTGACCCGTCGAGTGTTAGCTTTCAAATGACAGGGGTGTCATCACAGACTACGTCGCAGGTTAGCTCCTCAAGTGAGAATGGAGAGCGCCGGATTCAAATAAAAAAAAAAGATCTTACTCGAGTGACTAATATGAACTTCCCGGGTATCGTTGGACTCGTGCACTGATTGGCTACATTTTCTATCAGTCATATTATTTTGATTCTTTGATTGGCTTTCGTTGTAAAGACAAAATGATAGGATATGCATATCATGACGTCAAAAAAACTGACTGCAGTTTTTGGCTATTTTGAACTAGATATTGCCTATCTTTGTTTGTGTGTGTGCGTGCGCGGCCTTAATTTGCTCATTACACTCTAAGCAACACACCCATATAACTTTCTGCTACTGGGAGTCAGTTTTTTATGCATTTTTTTATTGCATAACCAACAAGCATGATACTTCACCCTGAAGAAACGCGGTGTAAACAAAGGAATAACCATCGATATTACAACGTTAGAATCAGAATCAATTTTATTGCCAAGTAGTGTTGTGCACATACAAGGAATTTGCTTTGGTAATAAGGTGTTACCGAGGCTGCTATATTCAGCGCCAACTTGAGAAAAAATACAGCATGACATGAGGAGAGGTGAGGAGAAAAAAGGCAACCCCCAGACTATGCTCCTGTAAAGAGTACAGTCTGGGAACAGGAAAAAACACCTCAGCAACATTAGCACATAAACAGTACACTCTACAAACAAGACATTGCAACACGGTTGGGAGTGGGGGATGGAGGTAGTCCAGCCCAGGCAAGCAGCATCCGGTCCTGCAGCCATTATGGCGTTGGTCACAGACCCGCCTGTCAGACTGGGGGTACGAAGCGGCGAAGGCGTGGGATTGGGTGTGGGGCAGGTGCATATCTGTGTATGTGTAAGTTCATGTGTGTGTAGGCCTGGAGAGAGTCGCTAAGCCGGCACCATAATCTAGGAGCCTCAGTCCGCAGGATTGTCGTAGCGATACACAGCAAGTTGCCATGGAGACCAACGTTGATCATGTCCCAGGCAGAGTCAACAATCACCAGGTGTCTGAGGAGTCGGGGAAGGAACGCAAGAGCGGCTCACTGCAGTGCTCTTCCGGGAGAGTTGTTGTTCCAGCAGCGGCCTTGGCCAAGGCCAGTGCTGGTAGGGGGGTGCAGAAACAGATAAGATTGGGATTGTTTGGTCTTCGGGCAAGTAGCCGCATTCAATTTATACAGGCTATTCTCCTCGTCCATTTTGGTCTCTGAAACGATCCATTTGCCTTTGCAAAGCTGTGAGCTTCTCCATGATGTTATCCATATTGTGGTTCATAGACCCAGTTTTAGTGCTGACAGCTCTGCCCACCGCTTCAATCATGACGGGCAGCCTTGCGGGGCTTTTGACAGCTGTCACCGTCTGTTTAGTTCCTCGATAAACCAGGGCAATGCCTAATCCAATCAGCAGAAGACCTTTTATCATCATGCCCAATAGGTAGATATCTTCAATGTCCTCCACGGAAAGAGCCGCCAGACACACGACCCGCCACCTCTCCCACACGTCCATCGTGTAGCCAGCTGCGAACGTTCCGGCAGGGCAGTCAGGTTCCCCCGAACCCAAGCTTCTCGTCGAGAAGATGGTGTCAATTGCATTGAGAGTTATTGTTTCTTTGGACTAAAAATGCTCCATGGGATGTTATTCAGTGGACCCTCAGCTTTCCATTCAATCTGGAACTTTTAGTAGTGGATGCGTGTGTGGCTCGTTATTACGACAATACTGGTAAGTGCTCCGTTTTTCATTATGTATTTTAATGTGTACTGCTTACATAAATGCAAAAAATACATTCGTTATAAGCTTTTCTACGAAAAACAGTGCTCTATCATCGATGCCTTTAAAATGATATATAGTTTGCCAAGATTAATGATATTCTTTCACGTTAAATCCATTCATAAACATTAAACTAGTGGGGGGAAAAAACGCTTCAGTGCGCCGGCGCTCTGGCAATGGTTAACAGGTTAATATTGAAGACATCTGGTGCCACACTCTAATCAGCTAATTAACTCAAAACACCTGCAAAGGCCTTTAAATGGTCTCTCAGTCTAGTTCTGTAGGCTACACAATCATGGGGAAGACTGCTGACTTGACAGCTGTCCAAAAGACGACCTTTGACATCTTGCACAAGGAGGGCAAGACACAAAAGGTCATTGTTAAAGATGCTGGCTGTTCACAGAGCTCTGTGTCCAAGCACATTAATGGAGAGGCGAAGGTAAGGAAAAGATGTGGTAGAAAAAAGTGTACAAGCAATAGGGATAACCGCACCCTGGAGAAAATTGTGAAATAAAACCCATTAAAAAATGTGGGAGAGATTCACAAAGAGTGGACTGCAGCTGGAGTCAGTGTTTCAAGAGCCACCACGCACAGACGTATACAAGACATGGGTTTCAGCTGTCGCATTCCTTGTGTCAAGCCAATTTTGAACAAGACACAGCGTCAGAACAGCTAAAGACAAAAAGGACTGGACTGCTGCTGAGTGGTCCACAGTTATGTTCTCTGATGAAAGTAAATTTTGCATTTCCTTTAGAAATCAAGGTCCTAGAGTCTGGAGGAAGAGAGGAGAGGCACACAATCCATGTTGCTTGAAGTCCAGTGTGAAGTTTCCACAGTCAGTGATGGTTTGGGGTGCCATGTCATCTGCTGGTGTTGGTCCACTGTGTTTTCTGAGGTCCAAGGTCAACGCAACCGTCTACCAGGAAGTTTTAGAGCACTTCCTGCTGCTGACCAACTTTATGGAGATGCAGATATGATTTTCCAACAGGACTTGGCACCTGCACACAGTGCCAAAGCTACCAGTACCTGGTTTAAGGACCATAGTATCCCTGTTCTTAATTGGCCTGCAAACTCGCCTGACCTTAACCCTATAGAAAATCTATGGGGTATTGTGAAGAGGAAGATGCGATACGCCATACCCAACAATGCAGAAGAGCTGAAGGCCACTATTAGAGAAACCTGGGCTCTCATAACACCTGAGCAGTGCCACAGACTGATCGACTCCATGCCACGCCGCATTGCTGCAGTAATTAAGGCAAAAGGAGCCCCAACTAAGTATTGAGTGCTGTGCATGCTCATACTTTTCATGTTCATAATTTTCAGTTGGCCAACATTTCTAAAAATCCTTTTTTTGTATTGGTCTTAAGTAATATTCTAATTTTCGGAGATACTGAATTTGGGATTTTCATTAGTTGTCAGTTTTAATCATCACAATTAAATGAAATAAACATTTGAAATATATCAGTCTGAGTGTAATGAATGAATATAGTATCCAAATTTAACTTTTTGAATGGAATTACTGAAATAAATCAACTTTTTGATGATATTCTAATTATATGACCAACACCTGTATAATGTGAAAATATTGCTTCAGAATAAATATATTTACTTGTCAATTGGTAAGTGACAAGGTTTTAAGATTTAACCAGTTAACAAAATATGTCTGGAAACGACACCTCCGGCCATTTGGTTTGGTCATTGATCCAGTTTTGAATTAAATAAGGGCAATCATAATGTATTTAAGTTAATTTTGCAATGTACCGTTCCCGGTCGGCAAGCGTCAATGACATGAAATACGACATTTTGCGGTGTTTTCCCCCACGCCGACCACGCCCCCAACTATGACTAGTTGCCGACTGTATCTATTGTACAGTACATACAATTTGCTATGTACTGTACCTGATAGGACCCATGCACCCCAATAATTTTTAATAATTATTAGGCTACTCAGTCTCAGTTATTAAGAATTTGAAGTAGGCTGCTTAGAGGTTAATAATTGAATCTAAAACTTAAAAACAAAATAGAAAAAAAATTAAAACTAATTCAAAGAACCAATACTATAATAAAACTGCTTAAGTTTATAACCCTTACATATTTTGAAGCTTTACATGAATTCTCGGAACAGTTTTAGGCTACTTAATTACAGGTTTGCAAGTGTAGTGTTTGTATTCCCTGTGTGATTTGATGTAAAATGACATACAGAATCTTATTCGTATTCTTGCGACATTTTTACATTTTGTATTGCCAAAAAAAAACCCAGCACTTCTTCTGAGGTGAATTATTCCTGTTTTATTATTATAGTATTATTATTCCTCACGGTGTCCCAAGACCACGTAAAGTACATGAATCAGATTAAACTTGATGCGTTTTATCGAGTTGATGTGGGCAATGACAGGTTTGCATGGGTTGCCTCAGATCATTTGCGTTTCAATAGTGCGCACTCTCCGTAGGCGTGTTCACATTAGCAGATAATGAGCTGACATGAGAATGACTGACATCTCTATCTTTTTATACAGATTACATAAACAGTGAATATTTGTTTTTGTTTTGAATTAGATCATTTAAAAGTAGACACTTAAATGTATATAAAGATATATTGCTCATGTCTGTGTGACAAGTATTCACTGAGTTTTGTTTGTTTAGAGAAGTACTCCAGAAAGAATTTCTTGGAGAGGCAGAAAGCACACCCTGCTTGTTTTCTTTATTTTACAAAAGCAAAATGTTTGTTTTAATTGTAAGTGGACACATACAAAAGCAGACCTTTTATATTTTCAGATGATGTATTTCTGTATGATGTATGAACATAAATTATGGAGTATTTTAAGTCTATTTTGCTACTATGTGAAGAAAATCCTGCGTAACTTGGTGGCACGTTTGTTGACCCCTAAGGGTTAATTGCTCATTGTTGCAGTTGGTCTGATGCCTCCAGCCATGATGGCCTGATTTATCGTGCCTTCTTTGTGCTTGGCGCCTTAATTGCTGCTTGCAGCTATATTTGTTATTATAATTACCAGTAATTTATTTTTTAATTTTATCTTCACACACAAGTGAAAATGTCACAATTACAGCCTTACTGAGCAATGTTTCAAACCTTTCCTTTTGTGACACCTGCTGGTGATTTGGTGAACGAGTGTCACACGTAACTGGGTTGTATTTAATACTCATTTTTGTTAATTAACTACTGTATATAATTTCATGTTCAGCAATAAATTAACATCCAGTAAATGCACACAGTGAAACACTGCAATTAAATCGATTAACAGAAATAACTTTGTCTCTAATGGTCCAGAGACGCGGGAAGTCATTTTCGACAGGGGGTGCTGGGGGTGGGGGGGATTTTTTCCGACCAAGCAATTACAGGAACGTGGTTATAGGAAAAGTCCACTTCTAAACAGATCTATTAATTATTACTACCTAGAAAAGCGCTACATAAATGTAACAAATTATTACTACTCTCCCTCAAAAACTTTTTTTTCCATTTGCATTCAAGCAGGACAAGTGGCCATAGGGACTATAGGAGGAGTAAGGGAGTGATGCAAGCACGGCAACGATCTTTATAGTTAAAATCAGAAAACAAATACACACACACACAAAAATGGAATCTTTTGGCCACTTCAGGGTGAGAGCTGATGCAGACGCTTTTGCTTTCAACAAAATAGTGTCCACAACTCCTTCTCCCCTCAGTGCACCTAAAATACAAATAATAATACATGTTATTATTTACGTTTAACCCTCTGAGGTCGCCGGCGCGTTTTGCTGGATTTTCTTCACATTGTAGCACAATAACGAGCAATGCAAGTTATATCGCGTCGGCGCATCCATGTCCTAATTATATTGTCTGCTATAGCCTATTTGCTTCTTATTTATTTAAATCCAGGTAATTGGTTGATGAAACATTGATTAAAACTAAGATACAATTTATACAAAACGAAATTCACTTTAAAGAAAGGCTTTATACAAAACAAAACTTAATAAAGTTGTCAAAATGATGTCTCTCGATATTGCGCATCTTATGATTAGGCTACTCTTCACTTTTCATATAATCAACATAGATGAAATGAAAAAAATAACATAGGCTATTATTTAAACATAAATATGAAACTAACTTAACTTGAATGGCTACAACACGTAGGCCTACAGTACAGAGAAATGTGTCGGAGCAAACGCGTGTCACCGGTGAGCGTGTGTGTGTGTGTGTGTGTGTCTTGAATAATTTTTTGAGCAATAATCATAGACTGTAATAATCAAATTCCCAGCGATCGTCGAATCTTATTTTTGCTTGAAATGCCCTTCCCTACAAAATACAAAATGTATTAATCAGACAAAATACAAGCATCATTGCATAAGAAAGAAATGTAATAAAGAAGTAGGCTAAAATAAATAAATAAAATAAAAATACATTAAAGTAGGCCTAAATAATAAATAAAGAAACAAAAGAGGCTCAGTTGCTTCTGAAGCACTGACTGAAACCCCACAGTACGCTACTGATCATAACCTTTTACAGTCTATGATCATAACATCGTATTGGCTAGCACCGGGAACGACAGAAGCTAGCTTGTCCTGCTCGGGCGTAGGGGCTGTAACGTAGCCTACGTTACCTCTGGATGAGTCAGTTGGAGAATTCTTCTCGCTAGTCCTCGGCCTCGGTTTTTTGGGGTTGGATTGAAAAAAATCCGAAATTCTCTTTTGAGACATTGCTAACTAATCATCACTAGCAGTTTTTTAGACTAGGTGTATTTTTGCTTTTTTTTGTGCTGCGTAGGCTGAATCGTAATCGCGTGATTTGCGTCAAGACACCTGATTGGCTAATACTACACACTGAAGATAAATTAAATAATTTTTAATTAAATAATTACTAAAAATATCCCTCTCTTCATCCCACACCCCAAACATGACATACAAAATGTTGTGGAACAGAAACAACAACCAAAGATATATTTATAAGCTATCATTTTATTGTCATCACAGTTTGCCAACAGGGGGTGCTGCAGCACCTGCAGCACCCCTACTTCCCTCGTCCATGTAATGGTCTGTATCAGTGATGCGCGGGTTGATCCAAAATGAGCGGGTTACCCGTGGTTACGAATCATCCAAAAATATTTTTAATGATTTTCGGGTTGCGGTCGGTCGGGTCGTTTGAAATAAAGATCCCAATTAAACCTTTGCAATTTATATAGCCTAGTACTATATAGACAGAATTTTCTATGAAATACATACGCCTACACTTTATTGGCTGAATAACTGTCACGAAGATGACGCACAAGCTCAGTATGCCTGTTCGTGGTCAGTCAATAGCCGTGTGTGGTGTCCATGTTTGTAAAAAAAGACTAAATGGCAGCGTCTGATATATTTGTATTCAGGGGTGCCGTGAGGCATGATTTCGGCCTCTGTGCTCGCGCTGGCCAGTGGAAAAGCGGCTAATGGGTGAAGATGGCATGAAGAAGACTGTACGTTCGCGAGATGGACATATGCGTATTAGGCTACTCTATTTGTTCTGTGTTTCCTTTCTAAACAGTTAGGCTATTTTTATGTGGTATTTTTCATGTTTTCAACACGCAATCATGTTTTTGATGCATGTTCACGTAACAACATGATGAGGGTGGCGGCGACGCTGCCGATAAAGCACCTAAAAGCTGTCACAAAGAACCGGCAAAAGCAATGAATGATTATGAATATGTCAAATATAGCAAGGAGACATTTTAATTGTTTATTAATAAAGATGAAGTTGACGTTGCTGCCTCTCGATCTTCGCAGTAGTGAATGCGCCAGAGAGAAATGCACATTTCATAGCCTACAGATAAGCAGAGCAGTCCGTTTTCTTTCGTTTTGAATTCTTCTGTTTACAAGTAGACATTTCAATATAGATTGAAATATATTTTTCAGGTCTGTGAAGTACCTTATACGCTGAGTTTCGGTTAATTTATGAGACGCGCTCGCGCAGGTGCCTCCGTGTCTATTGTCTGCTATATTTACTTCTTATTTATTAAATCCAGGCAATTGGTTGATGAAACATTGATTAAAATTAAGATACAATTAGTACAAATCGAAATTCACTTTAAATAAAGGCTTTGTGTCTTCTGTTTGAGGTCTCTGTGAAAGTTTTAAAACAGTATTTTAGTGCTGCTTCAGAGCGGTCACGTCCGTAACGAAGAACTGTCACGTCCTTACATTGTTTTTTCCTCATAAATGCGAACAAGATAAATAAAATAAAATGAATATTTTATGTTCTGTGGAGAGCCAACCCTTCTTCATCCGGTGGGTAGTATTACTTTTGATTTGCGCAGTGTAATTCACAGAAGTACAAAAAAATATTTTGCCCCCTAAATATTTTTGTCACGCATTAATGCGCGTGTATTCCCCTCATATTACATATAAAACGCTTGTGTAGACTGATATTTTTCTAATGTCTGGACTCCTTTAAGGGGTAGCCTATGGATAAACAGACGTTTCAATATATTGGTATGCTATTAAATGCATTTTTTGAGAATTTATATTTCATGTTTTGACTGCAAATGTCACGTCCATACGCTGGAATTCCCTAATTTTAAATAATGTATCCTCAACTAGTTTTGTGGTGTAGGTCTACGTATTTTATAATGTTAACTTTAAAATTCAAATAATACTAACAGTAATTTAAAGATGTGGTAGCATTGGATCTGGACGGGAAGGATAACTCTTGGTGTTGGAAGGGGTGTGTGTCGCGATTCTGCAGGTTCGTGGATCTGAGTGTTTCATATCGCATATCGTTACAGCCTTAGAATGTTAAGTTCTACTACTGTATATCTATTTTGGTGAAAGTAACTCAAAAGTAATACAGGATAATGTAACGCATTGCAATTCTGAGACAGTAATATCGTAAGGTAATGAATTACTTTTAAATAACAGTAACAAGTAATGTAAAATGTATTACAGTTTGGAAGTAACTTACACAACACTGACTACTTTAAAAAAAATCCGGGTCAGGAAGCGGGTCGGGTACAATATTTTGTTCTTTTTTTTGAGGTCTGAGTTGTTGGCGGTTAGTAGAAAACGTCGGTCGGGTGCGGGTTGTTTATACATTGACCCGCGCATCACTCGTCTGTATATAAGATAGCTCCACTAACAGAGAATGCGTTTACCTGTGAGAAATGCAAGACAGAACTTGTTTGCACTTGTTTATACTTTCTTTCAGTTACATTTTTCAGCAGACCATGTCATGATGTTGTGGTTTGGCACTATATGATGTTTATGTTTCTTTCTATAGATGGCCGGCCTCTGTATATCCTACGCCTAGGACATATGGACACTAAAGGACTGGTTCGAGCACTTGGAGAAGAATCCCTCCTTAGACATGTTAGTGATTCAATAACCAAAATTTTTCAGCATGTTTTCTGGTGTTTTCCATTCAGTGGTGGACAGTAACTGTACTTTATTGGAGAGTTTTTATTATGGGAAACTTTTACTTTACTACATTCGGAAGCATAATATCATATTTTTAACTCCTCATTATTTTGAACGGAAGAAATCATCACCTGCCCTGAGAAGAGATAGCGCTGTCATTCGTAAATTAGCTGATTCTTCAAATAACCTTTTAAATTGGTTTGCAAATCCTACTGAACAATTCATTTGAGAATTGGGCTGATCCTTTTGCATTTGTTCTCAAGTCAACAACTCACTGATTCAAATTATCCGGTCAGAGCAAATCTCTAGTTAACAATTCATTGAATTCACAAATCTTCCGTGCTGGTGTAGCGGTTTAAAATTATGTTAAACTAGTATGTTTGCATAGCGTTCTTCTTAAAATTGTAACATGTTTTGCCCTATGTGACATCTGTTTTTATATTATGTTTATATTTGTCAACACATTTTGTTTTTCCTAATTTTTATATACTATGTTATATTTTGTTATTCTTACTTACACGCTTGATTTATTAGTAATTATTAGTATTAATTATCAGTAGTGTATGACAAGTTTTGGTAGTAAAATAAAGCTTTCTTACTTTTCAGACAAGTACTGAACTGTATCCTATTTAAGCTCTATCTGTGTGTCAAGAACATTATATCCTCACCTCCACTTCAGCAGTGGAATGGACTATATAAAATTGCTAGATAAATATACATCAATCAGAACTTTTTAATTTTAATACTCAAATACATTAAATATCAAGTATTTTTTTGCTTTTACTTAAGTACAATTAAAAAGGAGTACTTAATGCTGGAGTAATATTTAATTAGGGTATCTGTACTTTTACTCATCTACTTGATTTGTGTACTTCGTCCACCACTAATTCAATTCATATGGATCTAAACAAAGTAACAACATATGTGAATGTTTAGGTGTTGTCTATCAATGAAGAGGGTCTGCGACGCTGCAAGGAGAACACTAAAGTCTTTGGTCGGCCAATTAGGTACTGACAGTACTGACACATTTGCCCTCTGTAACCATAAAGTTACTACAAAATAATTTACATTTATACCTTGGGGCTGTTAAATGCTTAATTCTAATGGGTTGACTAATGTTCAATTATTTCATTTTTTTTTTCAAAGGTCCTTACAGCCTACATTACAATAGCAAAAGAACCAAAACCCACAAATACCCTGACCAAGCAAACAAATGACAAACAATTGGATAAAAATTATGAACAATTTCTATGCCTTTCCTACCAAATTACCATTTATTATCTATTGAAAGCACTTTCTTTATCCCGCTCTCTCTCTCTGCACGCATATATACACTGTACATACAGATAAGCACTTGCTGCCCGAAACATAAATGTACAAAAATCTGTTGTCCGCGGTGCCCTGGAATTGTTTTCGATAAAATAGCTCACAACTGAAAAGCTAAATGACATTTTTCAGTGGTGAGGTGGTAATTCACATTTTCTCATTCTGTAGTTGCTGGACATGTTTGGTTGATCTTGAGGGGCTCAATATGAGGCATCTGTGGCGCCCTGGAGTCAAAGCTCTGCTGAGGATTATTGAGGTAGTGGAGGCCAATTACCCTGAGACTCTGGGACGTCTGCTCATCCTCAGAGCTCCCAGAGTTTTTCCTGTCTTGTGGACGCTGGTGAGGGACACCACTGTTTGTTTTTGCTTCTTCTCTCCTCAACTAGAGATGGGGGGTGGTCTTTTTACATGACATGCATGCCACATTTATTTGTTCATGTTAAGCAATGTGCCTTATCAACCCCCCCCCCCCCCCCCTTATATACACAATCCTAATATGAAAATAATTGCTTGAAGTAATAGCCTCTCTGCCCTCTCATTTAGAAAGTAAATGAGTCACCTGGTTATTCGTAGCATGAGTTAACCCAAAAGGGAGCATATTATGTATCAATTAACTGTGCTTTCCTCATCCCATCTGTGTTTAAAGGTGAGCCCTTTCATTGATGAGAATACACGAAAGAAGTTTCTGATCTACGCGGGAAATGACTACCAGGGCCCTGGCGGTCTTGTAGACTATATTGATAAAGAGATCATCCCTGACTTCCTTGGAGGAGAGTGTATGGTATGTAGTTTTTTCCCTTATGCTTTGTGAGTGAATGGTACATATTCAGTCCTATTTGCTCCCACTAAGGGTGTCTTTACACATGTAGTTCGGTTCGCTTGGTTCGTTTGGTTCAGAGTTAATTTGGAAGCGGACAAAGACCCATCTTTTCAGCGGTCTTAGTGCGCTTGTTTGGTGCGCACCAGGGTTCGGATGGCAGCGCTCACGTTTATTCAAATGAACCACACTAACAAGGTAATCGCACCAGAGTTTCTTATAGGGCCCTTACACACCTACCTTGTTTGGTCCGGATTTTCGGACTTTTCAGTTTGATCCGAATCAAAATTACAGGTGTGAAACCTCCCCCGGACCACGGTCCGAAACGAACTGAACAAAGGTTTGGTTTTGTTTCTAGTATAGAAGCATTTTCTGTATGGTTTGGACTTTCAGACCATTTAGAGGAAGTTCCGGTGGTTCTCGCATAATTGCTTGCAGTCTTCTCCTCATTTCCTGCCAGCGACGATAAAATGTTTGCACAACGAGGACGATCATTTGGCGAATTTGAACTAGCCTCGAGTATAGTTGGTGCTGCAGGTAGTAGTGCCGTAATAATAACAGTATAGTGGCAACGATATGCGTCTGTTCATTCATTCTTGTCAAAGTTACCCGCCAAATTGACAACACGCTGATGTCAGACGCACATCCGTTTACAAATCAATCAATGTCAAGAGGCAGCCCACATAGATGATGACGTAAGGACGCAAGTATGTCATGTAAAGTTCTTTAGTGCGCTCGCATAATTGCATGTGAAACCAAACCTTTCAGGTGTGAAAAGCTCTTAATCAAACCAAACATGCTAAGATCTGTATGCATGTATTGAAACTGAGGTATGATCTGTGTTGACTTACCTTAGTATGGTTTTAGTAGCTTATTGAAATAAAGTAGTGACACTGTGAAATATGTGCAGTGTGAAGTACCAGAGGGTGGCTTGGTGCCCAAGTCCCTGTACAGAACTGCAGAGGAACTGGAGAATGATGAAATCAGGCTGTGGACGGAGACTATTTACCAGAGTGCCAGCATCTTTAAAGGAGCGCCACATGAGGTCAGGCTCTACTAGAAACTATTTGATTTGGGTTGTGTTTGGTGCATTTGCAAAATATGATCACCTCATCTAAGTTTTTTACAAAACTGGATTTCAGTCTGAGAAAACACAACATTGGTCACATTTTGAACCAGAGTGCCATAAGGCTGTCACTTTTTATTCGATTTTCGAATATGCATTCAAACATGACGTGAAATATCCGTAATCGAACTATAAATAAACGATCCGGTTTTTAAAGTGCCATGTGTAGCGCATTTTTTACAGTCTATGATTATACCGTTTGTTTTATATTTTATTATTTGTCATCTCATCCAGTAGCGGGCGCTCTAAATGTATTGTAGCGTAGGCCCATGACCAAATCAAGCGAACAATAGCCAATAGCCACCCTGTTTTGAAAATGGAAGATAACGCACAGAACAGATAGCCTGAGCGGACAATTACGACCCCAACTCATCTAAAAAGTAGTGTCTGGAAATATTTTGGGTTCTACACCGTAGATGGTAAAGTAACCATTAAAGATAAGGTAGTTTGCCGAATTTGCAAAAAACGGTTTACATACGCATCCTCGACATCCAATATTCGCGCTCACCTGTCGAGTTACCATCCAAATGAGGCAGCGGAGTCAGAGACACAGCAGACGGCCAGAGCATCGCCAGGCATCCAACATCGTATGACTGCATACTTTCCTGCACAACCGGTCAGCACCTTGACAGATGCACGTGTAAAGGCCATCACCGATAAGATGGTGAGGTTTATTTGCAGGGATATGAGGCCTATAAGTGTAATTTCGGGAGACGGGTTTCAGGACCTCATAATGGAACTGGAGCCACGCTACACAATTCCATGTCACACCACTATGTCAGCCCGCATAGTAAAGTTGTATGACACCACACGAGAAAACATCAAGACCTTATTGCAGGACAAGAAACTCACTCTAACTACAGAGGGGTGGACATCACTGGCCACACATGCTTACGTGACAATCACAGCTCACTTCATTTCAGACACATGGGACCAAGAGAATTACGTTCTTTGTACGAAAGAGCTAAGGGGAAGTCACACAGCTGCCCATGTCGCAGAGAGCATCAGCAACACCCTGGACGACTGTAATATATCCCGTGAAGCAGTAATAGCGGTCACTACAGACAGTGCGCAGAATTATGTGAAAGTCATACGCGATTTAGGCCTCATACGTGTACCTTGCTTGGCACACACGTTAAACCTAGACGTGCGCAAAGGACCAGAGGTGAAGGCTATTGATACTGCCCTTTCTCACCTTAAACAGATGGCAGCTCATTTTGGAAAGTCTCCTGCTGACTGCTGCCTGTTGGAGGCAAAGCAGGAGCTTCTCAGACTAAAAAAGGAGAGACTGATAAATGACTGCGTCACAAGATGGAACACGACGTATGACATGATCTGCCGTGCCTCCGAACAGCAAGCAGCCCTGGCCGCGGTAATTTTTAAAAAGAAAATGTCCCACTTGGAACTCAGCACTTCGGATTGGTCTGTGGTTGAACAACTAAAAGACACACTGAAACCATTCAAAATTGCAACTCAGGCCCTTTCCACAGATGCCTACCCTACAGCATCCGCCGTCCTTCCTCTACAACATGTTATGCTCTCTCAGCTGACCACTCCCGACGCAACACAAAGAGAAGCTATCAAAGAAATGAAAGGTAGGCTTGTCTTCTTTTCCTTCTATTCATTTTTGCACAGGCTGAGGCTAATGCTTAACATTAACGGCCTAATTTCCCAAGCCTATTAATATAACCTATCGAAATAATACAGTCAATAACACAATCTAAAAACAAAACAATTCGTTTCAGATACAATCATTGATTAATTCATTTTATTATTTCCATTCTTCTTAGCCAGGATGGTTGACAATTTCAAATCGCGCTTCAGTGAAAACAACACTGAATGAATGCTTCTTAATAAAGCGGCGCTTCTGGTCCCCCGGTTCCGGCGCTTGGTTCACCTTTCGCCTGGGCAAAAACACCTCGTAATTGAAAGCTTATCTCAGGAGCTGAAGCAAGCTGAGAGTGAGAACGACGGCAACTGTGCGCAAGAGAGGGAAGACGTGGCTCCGGCCTTAGGTGCCATAGGAAGCTTGTTTGGGGATATGTATAAATCGAGCGACTCAGCCACACGCAACACTAATGGTATCCAGGAGCTTAAAAACTACATGACTGAACCTCCTCTCCCCACAGACAGCAACACGCTGCATTGGTGGAGAGACACAGGCTGCAAAAAATACCCACTTCTCTCAACATCTCTCAACGCGCAAATACCTGTGTGTGCCAGGAACCTGTGCGCTCCACCGCGGGGAACATCATCAATAAAAAGATCCAGATTAAGTTGATAGATTGGTGTTTCTTGCAAACAATATTAAGAAATTAATTAGGCTAGACTATAGGCCTTACTCCTGCAGCTGTTTAAGTTGTGACATTATTGTTTGTGCAGTGCTGTTCTGATTCAGTTTTTTTCCATGTAGCCTAATTTTGTGTTTGCCATATCATAGTGGCACTTCATATAGATTAAGTTGATAACCTGCTGTTTCAAACATTAAGTCAAAAAAAAAATTCAGACAGGCTATGGCCTGAGTCCTGTTTATGACTGTCAGACTGCTAATAAATTTGTATTGAGTCTCCATTACGGTGGTTTTTTTTTTTGCGGTTTTTTTGGGGGGTCGCTCGTAGATATTCGAGTATATTCAAATACATTGCTTGATATTTGATATCCATTCAAATTTGATTTTTCTCAAAAGTGACAGCCCAATGAACAGTATTAACCCATTTGTGCCGGATGCTGCGCGCCGCAACATTACATCTACCGCCGGTTACTGCGTTGCGCAACTCTGAACCTCCTGCCGGCTGCTGCGTGGCGCAGCATTTTGTATTAGTCATGCTTTTCATGACACGTGCAGCATAGAACGCACTGTCATTGGTTCTAATACACATGAGGTGGGTCTTGTTGATTGTTTAAAGACCACGTGACCACCCAAATGTACTGTGGTTTGCTGAAAATCACGCCAATCAATCAGACATACACGTGCATTTGTTTTGGATTTTTTTCGGAGACGCAAGCGGGAAAATGGCAACGACAGAGGAGGATTTTGACAGCGAGGGCAGTGACATTGAGTTAGAAGATAGTGAGGAGTTTGAGAGGGAGGAGGTGGTAGAAGATGATTACATGCCGGATGATCCTTTGGATAGAGCACAGGAGTGGGATTTGTGGGACACCGAAGGAGAGGAGGAGGAGGATGGCTTTTACGGATTCCAGATAGATTGGAGAACCGAAGGTTACCAGCCACGCAAGGCGAAGCAGTTCACCCGCAAACCGGGGGTGAAACAGCCGATCCCCGCGGATGCTAGCCCCCTTGATGTCTTTTCACGTATTTTTACTGATGAGCTTTGGGACATGTTGGTGACGGAAACTAATAGATATGCCGAACAGACGCGCGGTCAGACCCCCACCAACTCGAAGTGGAACCCTGTCTCCAAAACGGAGATGAAGACATTTGTCGGGCTGTGTCTAGCCTTCGGTATTTTGAAGCTGCCAGCACGCAGGGATTTCTGGAGGCAGACAAAATGGTTGTACCAGACCAACGTCCCCAAGGCCATGGCAAGGGACCGCTTCGACATGATCTGGAGGTACTGATTTGTTTTTTGTTTTCTTTTTTATAATGAATAACTACCATAATAAATAATAAAATAATTGCATAGTGAATAAATAGCATAATAAATAATAATACAATAATGGCATAATGAATAAATAGCATAATAAATAATAATACAATAATTACATAGTGAATAAATAGCATAATAAATAATAATACAATAATTGCATAATAAATAAATAGCATAATAAATAATAATACAATAATGGCATAATGAATAAATAGCATAATAAATAATACAACAATTGCATAATGAATAAATAGCATAATAAATAATAATGCAATAATGGCATAATGAATAAATAGCATAATAAATAATAATGCAATAATGGCATAATGAATAAATAGCATAATGAATAATACAATAATGGTATAATGAATAAATAGCATAATAAATAATAATACAATAATGGCATAATGAATAAATAGCATAATGAATAATACAATAATGGCATAATGAATAAATAGCATAATAAATAATAATACAATAATGGCATAATGAATAAATAGCATAATGAATAATACAATAATGGTATAATGAATAAATAGCATAATAAATAATAATACAATAATGGCATAATGAATAAATAACATAAATAATAATACAATAATGGCATAATGAATAAATAGCATAATAAATAATACAATAATGGCATAATGAATAAATAGCATAATAAATGGTCATATAAATATGGCATAAGGAATAAGTAACAATAAATATAAACACTATAAATGTATACAAAAAAACAATACATATAAATAAATAAAAACAATGATGGCAAAAAATGTTCAGATATCTCCATCTCCAAGATAACATGGACTCTGCCGTGGACAAAACGGACAAGCTCTGGAAGATACAACAGTGGATGGACCTCCTCCTGGTTAGATTCCAGGCGCTCTATGAAGTCAATGGCTTCGTGACCGTGGATGAGTCCATGGTGAAGTTCAAGGGACGCCTGGGCTTCCGGCAGTACCTCCCCATGAAGCCGGTGAAGTGGGGAATAAAGGTGTGGGTCATGGCGGAGAGCAAAACAGGCTACGTCACCCATTTTCAGGTGTACACGGGTGCCATTCAGGGTAAGACGGAGAAAGACCTGGCTCACCGGATAGTGTCAGACCTGGTGACCCCTTATTACGGGTCCAACCTATCCGTTTACATGGACAACTTTTACACCAGTGTGAAGTTGATGGTGGACCTCAAGGTCAGGGGGGTGCAAGCCTGTGGAACGGTGCGTGCCAACAGGAAGGACCTCCCCAAGAATAAGCAGCTCACAAAGAAGGCTGAGTTGAACAAGCATGAGTTCAATGTGGCGCAGCGGGATGAATTGACCTTCTGCGTCTGGCAAGACACCAAGACTGTGATGGTCCTCTCCAACTACCATGACCCGACAGCTCATGGGTTAGTGAGGAGGAAGGCCAATGGTCAACGTCAGACGGAGGTTCGGGTGCCAGCATGCCTTGCTGACTATCAGCAACATATGAAAGGAGTTGATCTTCTGGACCAGATGGTGGGGTACTACCAGATCCATCATCGGTCTACGAAGTGGTGGAGGAGGCTGTTCTTTTACTTTGTTACGGTGGCGTGCTACAATGCCTTTGTGGCTGCTAAGTCTGTTGGAGGAGCCAAGTGGAAGTACAGGAGGGGCGGCTACAAGGACTGGCTGGAGGATCTGACCCAGGAGCTGATCGTCCCTGTCACTGCGAGAAGTGCTCCTAATGTACTCCCCACCAGCCCAACTGGAGCTTCTGCTGAGCATGACCTGGTCCAGATCAACAACAAGAGGAAGACCTGCAGGGAGTGTTCTCTGAAGCACTGCAGCACCAACGTGCGTCCTGGGTCAACTCTGATGGGGTGCAGGCAGTGTAACCTTCCTCTGCATCGCGAATGCTTCATGTACCACGTCGTTCGCCACAAATGATTTTATCTGACCGTGTGCGTACGTGTGTCAGTCACTGAGACTGTTCCCAGTTCTACCTCAGGACTTCCCCTCCTCTCTCTCATAACAAGATGACTTGTTCAGTGTGTTGGGATGTTTAAAATATTATTTGTTATATTTTATATAATTTATTTATATATTTTTTCTTCCCCATATGAATTTGAGATGTTTTAGAAAAATGTGTTATGTTAGTGCTAAGGGAGCATGTTTAAATAAAAGCTGTGATTGTTACCTTTAAAATGTATTTTATTTCATGTTTCTAAGTGCTACAGAGGCTTAGATATCAAGGTTTTGGTAGACGTTGACCATTCTTATTATTTTTTCAGAAAACCGTCAGGAGATAAGGATATTTATCCTAGAAGAACATAGGTTTTTAAAGGCGTTTTTAGCAGGCGTTTTAGGAGCAAATGGGTTAAACAGTAACAGTAAGAGCACAATTTCCTTTTTTTATATCTCTTCCTTAAGATATTCATTGAGATCATCGATGCCTCCTCAGTCATCACTTGGGACTTTGATGTATGTAAAGGTGATGTGATCTTCAATATCTACCACTCTAAACAAGCTCCACAGCCGCCTAGGAAAGATCCACTGGCTACCCATGGCATTACCTCTCCTGCAGGCAACAATGTGCAGCTTATAGATAAATCCTGGCTGCTGGGACAGGACTACAGCATGGTGGAGTCACCACTTACCTGCAAAGAGGGAGAAAGTGTGCAGGTATGTCACATACAATCAGTATCCAGTTTGATGCGGAGTCCATCAGTTTCCATAGTAAATAAGCTTATAGTGGTCATACCATATTTTTTTTCTTTACCTTTAAGACTTCTTTGTAAATTCTCTCAAGCATAATTACATTTCTCATAATATATTCTCTAAAAATGGTATGACCTTTAAAGATGTAAAATCATTTTAAACAATTTCATTGTCAAAAGTTCTGTCTAAGGTGCTATATGTTTGTAATTAAAGACAGTTGTCTTGATATTTGTTCCATCTTTTTTTTTCTTCCCTTGTTTCAATCTTTCTGCCAACATGTGTTCACACCCTTTAGGGTTCACATGTGACTCGATGGCCAGGTTTCTATATTTTGCAATGGAAGTTCCACTCTATGCCAGCATGTGCCTCCACAAACCTACTTAGGGTGGACGATGTTTTGGCTACTCTGCAGGTGTCCTCTCACAAGTGTAAAGTCATGTACTACACTGAGGTTCTAGGCTCAGAAGATTTCAGGTAAACTTTCTGAAGAGCTTTGAATTGTGTGATATCTGTTGTAATTAGGGATGCACCTATATGAAAATTTTGGCAGAAACGATAATTATTTATATTTGAAAAGGCAGATAACCAATATGTTGGCCGATAAATCTAAATCCAAATTTTTATATAATTGTTTAAAGCCTGATTACAGAAAACCTTGTCTTAAGCACTTGAACATAAATCAAACATATACAGTACGGTAGCCTAGTTTGAACCAGTATCAGTTTTAAAATTAATTTTACACTCCTATGGCGTATAAACTTTCTTTATCAAAAAAATGTATTACCTTACAAATAAATAAAATAATACCTAAATAATGCCATCAAGTCATTGGACATGATTACTTGAGTATAAATAATCAAAATGCATGTACCATGAAAAAAAATGAAATAGCCTCCCCACGGACAATAGTAAATGATTTTAACTAAACCATATTGCTGATGAAAATAATATGAGAAAAATAAAATTGCTAGTTATACTATATAATGCATCAATGTTTAAAAAAAAAAAATCTTTAATTTATATTACTGTTTCAAATAACAGCATTGCTGTTTGAGCTGCTTGTGCTGAAGCTGAAGAGCTGAATGAACACCCGGTAAACTGAAGTTCTATGTTATGCGGGTTAATTAACCTTTACGAAAATTAACCATAGTATTATTATAGTAAAAGTATAACCATGGTTTTTGGAGAATTGATTTTCATTTGTATAACCACTGTGTTACTACAAATACCATGATTAAACTAGTGTAGCAAAAGGTCTTGGTTATGAACCTCTGTTCCCAGAGAACAGGGAGCGAGACACTGCGTGAATGGCGCTATTTGGGAACGCCCTCCACATGAACCGGTGTCTGAAAAGCTATCTAATCACGGCAATTGAATTTGACCGGCAACAGCCTATGACGTCACTACTAGTGCAACCCAGAAGTATAAAAGGGGCGCCTAGAGAACTTGTCATCCACTTTCGTCTTAAGGGACTGTTCAGAAGGCATCCCCGAGGCATGGCTAACGACGCAGTTTCTCATTCTGTAACCTAAACGTTCCCTTTCGAAAGGTATCATAGGTGTACTTATAGAAATACTATGGGCCCGGTTTTTCCTACTTTACATTGCCACTGGACAGTAGGGGTGGGAATTGGCAAAAATGTGACGATTCGATAGTATTGCGATACAGCAAGTATTGCGATTCGATTCTGCTATATTGCGATTTATGTCCCCCTTTTTATTCAAAGGCATTACAAAAAATGAGGAAAAGAAGACCGCTCAACTCACTTTAAATGTCACATTCTGTAAACATTATCTTCTACACATTAACTGAAGTGCAAAAGCTTAGGAGGGTAGTGTAAAAACTTGAAAATTTGTTCTTGAACATTCAGGACATAGGACCTTATTACAGTACAGGACGTAATTATTCTCTGAATAGGAGACCTCTCACATGAATGGTGAGCTCTAGACTTGCTACGATAGTCGGTGTTACACGGTGTCGCAACAACGGTTTCATCACTTGCCCACCGCTGCACCGCAACAACAACGCAAAATTTGAAGCGTTAAAAATATTTAACGCAATTACGCAGTATCCGTTAAATCCTGCCTGTATTACACGCACACACACACACGACCCACAGAAAAGACGCGCGTCAGTATCGAGTTCTCTTTGGGGCTTGAACAAACCATAACACACAAATTATGCCAAAATGTCAGTTTTGTCGAGTGTCCTCATAAGAGCAGTCTTAAATGATTTAAATGAAGTCTCAAATGAACGTAGAGATTTGTGAGAAAATGGGACGCGTGTCAGATCGGGTCTCTGTCTCACATTGCACTGCATTAACGAATGTACAGCTTATGTAGCCTACGCTCAACGGCTCTCCGAATTCGCTCATTCGTTTTGATTCACTCCTTCAAGTGAACAGTATTAGTGGACTAACCTAGGGAATAGGCCTAACTTAGTGAATGAGGGTTCAGGGGGCGATTTAAGTAATAAAAGATCGATACTTGGCGCCCGTGTATCGATACAGTATTGCCACAGAAAATATCGCGATACTATGCTGTATCGATTTTTCCCCCACCCCTACTGGACAGTGTACTCAGCTAGAGCACTATCAACCCTTTAAACAAGGGGAGTGCAATCTTACGCTACCTGACTATCGAGGAGGCCTATAGAAAGGCCTACAACTTCAATTATCAAAAGCGTCAGCCCATGGCATGCGTAGGCTCTAAGGGAGTGTACTCAAACTCATCCAAATGGGAGGGAGTACTAAAAAGAGCCACAGTGGTGCAGGTTGAATAGACTAGAACTGTGGGTAGCCAAAAAACCACTAAATCCCAGGGGGCTTCAGATTTGAGGCCACTGACATTTTCACCTTATGACTTGAAACCAATTCAAGGGGCCTAGATATCCAACCTAAAGACTAGCTGGGAAATTCTAGCTACAATATACACCTCTGAAAACGGAGACCTCAGCATTACTGCTTCCAACTCTTTCTTCCCAGAGAGAGACAGGTCTGACAACGCCCAGAATATATCTGCATGGGAGGCTAATAACCTCCCCTACTAACGACTATCACCTAACGACTATCACAAGAGGTGGCATATGATAAGGTGTGCAAGCCTACATATAAAAAAATGGGAACGCCTTCTCTGTGACCTACTCCTTGTAGGAGGAGGAGGAGCAAGGCAAGGCCCTCCTATCTGTCTGGGCGTGGATTCGGACCACAGCAGAATGCATGATTTAAATGCAGCCGAGTGCGCCATCGCCTCTCTGAACTTTTCCACCACCGTCTCAACGGAGGCGCCGAAAAGTTCAGATGGCGAAACCGAGGAGCTTTTAGTGCCACCGGAGCTTTTAATGCCACCAGAGCTTTTAATGCCACCGGACCTTTTGATGCCACCGGAGCTTTTAATGCCGATGCCTCTCCAGCAGCGAGATAGTACGCGAATGTCTCGTCGATTTGGGGCATCGACACATCCCCATGTTCACGCCTCCCCTCGACATCAGTGTAGTTTGCTCGCTGCTGACGATGGATGCGTGCAGAATATGGTTTCTTCCACGCCTTCTTGATCTCAGTATGCAGATCAGGAAGGAATGGATGGCTCATGGGAGCTGGAGAATTATGACCAGAAAGGAACCGCTCATCCAGCCTGCCACGAACGGCTCTTCCTTCACACGCTCCCACGGCAGCTGAAGCTCCATAACACCCAACAGCTCATAATACGTGGGTCAGGGAGGCTGTGAGAGTTCAGTTGTACCTCTTCTTCATCCTCATCAGCAATCTCCTGCTCTCTTGGGCTCTCCCTCGCGAGCTTCTGAATGGCATGAGAGAGAAACACCTCTCTCAAACTCATCAGCAAGCTCCATCTGGGAACCCCATAATATGAGGCTCCGCAGTGCCTCAGCACTAGCGGGACCCGAACCACTGGGCCCAGATGCCTGTCCCTCTTCCCTCTTCCCATTTTTTCTATGAGGAAAACTCTCACATTCTGCACAATCAGGTCTCTCAAGAGCTGATCGTGCGTGCTCTTCGCCCAAACAATAAACGCACAAGTTGTGTGTGTCATCTGGGGTCAGAAAACTGAAACACGGATCCACACACTTCTTGAAACGCCTGTCACTTGCCATAATTGTTCTTACCTTATTCAGGTGATTTGCAAATCAGGCAAAACAGTCCCTGAAGACGAATAGGGGAAAGAGGATGTGGCGTTTTCTTGTACTATAGTACATTGATGACTCATCTGTGTTTCATAATTATTCATGAGACTGCATGTCCTTATCCTATGAGGAGACGCCTCGCTTAATTATTCACAACAGCTTGTGTTGATTTCCTATGACAGATGCTTCAAACAGTGAGATCGCATACAATAAGTGAGAGATGCATTAATGGATAAAAAATTAGGGTTTGTTTTGCTTTGTAAGAGTTTCTGCATCGCATAAGTTCTCTTCAATAGATCCTGAATCTTTGGCACAAACGTGATTCATCCACACTGTGAGTGTAACCGGTCTTAACAGCCCTTTAACTTATCAAACGGCTTATAAAAACAGCAAAATAAGCCTCAAAATGTCTTAAAGATGCAACAGCATGTTCATATTTATTTTCGATGCAGAGAACAAATGCGAACAGGTTTGCATTTATTTGTGCATTAAATTATAGCTGTCACAGGATATGAATGTATTTGTGTAATTTACGGTGAGCTTACAAAACAATGTATATTGTGTTGCTTGTAATGGTAATTTGCAGCATGCATTTGTGAGAAGCTTTGCTTTTAATGAGAGCAAAAAAAACTGTCTGAATCAGAAGCCGTTGCTGTGGTGTCAGTCTCCTTTGGGATCAATATCCCGTCCAAAGTTTTGCGGCCACGGATCAAAAAATAAGTGTGTATCAAAAATGTAAAAACACATGTAAAAATGTATTGCACAAACTGAAAAAAAGAATGCAAAATTATCAAAATAGCAAACAACATGGTCACGGATCAAAATATAATTAGCGTGAATCAAAAAAAGAAAGCAAGCATGAATAACTTTAAACGCATTAAAAATTATTTTGCACAAAACTTAAACTTATGTTCATGCTTTCTTAAAAATTATGTTTTCCTTGGTTTTATTACCCTGTACTTTGTGCCCTCTTACATTTTCTGCTTAAATTTTACTCTTTTGTACGCTTGTGCTGTTTTTCTCTTCGCTCTTCTTTCCATGTTCTGCGCTTGCTTTTCCAAATGTTGTAGTTCGAGTTTCATGTAAATTAGGGCAGGCTTAGTGGCCACCATTGGTCCACTAGTTCAACTAGATTGACAGCTCCTCCTCTAGCCAATCAATCGAAGAGAGGAGTTGACGTCACACCAATGCGGCTCAGGCTACTAATGCTCACTCATACAGGGGAAGACAACAGTTTAATTTAAACTTTAAAAGACTTTCAAGCAGCAAAGCTATCTTAACTCTGGACATATACAAATAATTAAATTCCTCAATTTTGAGATGCGTGAGAATTTTAATGTGCACACTGGTAATTGGTGTTAATATTACTTGGCTCATGATGCTAAGGCTGCTGTAAGTGAAACACCCTGCAGTGTTGAAACGCTACATTTCTTTGCAAAAATTTACTTAAAAACGGCAATTGTACCTGACGACTTTAGGACTTTGACCTGTCACCGCTACGCACAGCCTACCTTTTTTAAATTTTTAAATTTAGTTCCATTACAGACAAGGCATACAGTGCAAAAACTAAGAGACAAATACAAGGCCTTTGTGGTACAGTTCAGAGTATGTAAAACAAAGAATAACAACAAACAAAACGAACATGTAAGTTAGCCTATGTAAAAAAAAAAAATGCAGTCTACCTGGCGATACATTACCGTTAAATGCGTCATCCTCAAATATTTTCTTAACTGTTGTTGTTAAACGATCATATAGGTAACCTTGTAAATTAATTCTAAGACTAAATGTACCATTTCTGAATTGACTACGCCAGATTTGACAAAAGATGAATGAAAATTATAGTGTTACAGTGAAGACAGTTACAGAAACCTGGTGGATTTGATATGCAGTGATTTATTACATACTTATTGTGTTTATTTACATAGGTACATAATTGCATATAACTTTAGGATTAATGTTTTAAATATAGCTTCAATTTTGAATACAGCAACATGAAAATGATTTAACATCGTTTCCAAAGTGTCCTGAGCAGTTTAGCGTCAACTCAAATAAAAACTTCACCTGTCTGTAGTATTAATAATCCTAAAGATGATGATTAGCTGGTTCAGGTGTGTTTGATTAGGGTTGGAGGAGCTAAACTCTGCACCCAGGACCGGCATTGCCCATCTTTAGAATATTGTCTTTGAACTTCTGTTTTTGCGGTCACTCTGTATATTTCTATGGCATTGCTGTCGAGGAGTAATTAACTGGTGAAGTGGATTTACTTATTATAAAGTTAACAAAAGTATTGTAATGTTTGAAGCAGATGTCTTAACAAATGTCAGTAGACCGGTAAGATTTTAAACGAGCCGTTCGTTCATAAATACGCAATATCACTGTGAAAATACAGACCGGAAGACAAAAGACAACGAGCGCAGAACTGAAAAGGGGTGGGGCTACATAAGGTCTATAGATTAAATATGAAAGTAAACGGTGCCAGGTCCAGAAGTAAGGGCATTAAAGGTGAAATATGATGGATCGTCAGACAGGCACAACTGTGACAGGTCATCGTTAGGATGCCTGATTTAACGAGAACAGATCGCCAGGTAGACGTATACCGGTGACAGGTCGAGTTGAGGTCACACATACAGTTTAATGGTATCCTGCCATGGAAAGATTTTGCCAGCTGAGTTGATGGTTATCTTCACCTGTACGAGTAAACACCAGTAACATGAGCCGCAATGGTGTGACGTCAACTTCCCTCTTCGATTGATTGGCTAGAGGAGGAGCTGTCAATCTAGAACTAGTGGACCAATGGTGATGCTTAAGTCTGCCCTAATTTACATGAAACTTGAACTGCAACATTTGGAAAACCAAGTGCAGAACTTGGAAAGAAGAGCGAAGAGAAAAAAAGCACAAGCATACAATTTTTTTTATATTTTAAACGAGCCGTTCGTTCATAAATACGCAAGATCACTGTGAAAATACAGACCGGAAGACAAAAGACAACGAGCCCAGCGCTGAAAAGGTCGCCTTTTTTCGCCTTTATTCGCCATTGGCTTTTGGCTTGCTTAGTTGGGAACATTTAACATTTAATTTTGAATTTAACAATACTATTACAACTTTAATTTCCTGTTATCTCTGTAAAGCTGCTTTGAAACAATTTTTATTGTAAAAAGCGCTATATAAATAAAGGTGACTTAACTGACTTGACTATATGAGCAGAAAATTCAAGAGAGCACAAAGTACAGAGTAATAAAACCAAGGGAAACATAATTTTAAAGTAAACATGAACATAAGTTTAAGTTTTGCGCAAAATAACTTTTAGTGTGTTTAAAGTTTTTTATTAAATGTTTGTTATTCTTTGATTCACGCTTATTATTAAATTTTGATATGTGACCACGTTGTTTGCTCTTCTGATCATTTTGCATATTTTGTTGTGCAATATATTTTTTACATGTGTTTTTAAATGTTTGATTCACACGTATTATTTTTTGATCCGTGACCGCAAAACTTCAAATGGGATATTGATCCCATAGTCTCCCCTCTTCCTCTTCCACTCTGCAGCACACCCCGCTCACTTAGCATTGTAGCATTTTTCAAAACTGGTGAGAACTGACTGGTTCTGAAACGGGTGTTCAATGAAAGCAATTTAATGAAATTGTTTAAATGAAACACATCCTATATGATATTGATCAGATATTTCTACAACAAACATACTATTACAACTTGTATCTGCACAAAATGACGCAAATGCACAAGTGAACTTCAACCAAGTTACATGCTAGTCAGAATGTGGATCTACAACTCCTGTTGTGGATATGCTCTTCCTATAACAACGCACTGAAACTCAGTAATTAAACCCAATGAATTCACAACGTTTTATTACAATAGTGTTGTAAATAATGTTATGTAATGTGACAGTCCAAATCATATTTATTAATGTCATGCATTACTCTTTGAGCAGAATTTATCGCATATAGTATGCATTGTAATATTAAGTTTATTTTGTGTGTGTGTATATATATATATATATATATATATATATATATATATATATATATATATACACACACACACACTCACTCACACACACACACACACACACAAAATAAACATAATATTGCAACTTACAATCGCACACGCAAACCTAATTTTGCTAGTCATAAAGGTGTAACTCCATTGTGGATGCGCTTATCCCGTAACAGCGCTCTAAAACACGATGTACAAAGAATTCACAACATTCTTTTACAGTTGTGTTCTTATTTTAATTTGATGTAGCCTATATTATAAACTTGCGCTGCACATGCAGCACTTAACCGTATTTTCTTTTTCAAAATAATTCTGATCATATTTCAAGCTATTCAAAACTATAATAGCGAACAGTGCGAATCTGAAGTGTCTTAGCTGAAGTAAATAATCCATTATTTATCGGTCAAATTTTCTTATCAGGCTGATAACGATAACATTAAAAATGAACATACAGTATATCGTCCGAAACCGACATGGTGGCCGATATAGCATATCGTGCATCCCTAGTCCCTAATCATTTCATAACTGCCTAGTCATTGCCATTTTTAAATTTTATTTGAATTAAAATAACACTAATGTTACCTCTTTATAGATCTGGTCATAATGTCAGCCTCTTTATTTAAACAGGCTGTTACTTTTTTGTTATTTTGTTATATCTATTTTACCAGTATTATTGGCATATTAAGGTAAAATGTTTGCCATATTAAGATAAAAATAGAGCGAAAAAAGTAATGAGCAGTGTCCAAGCCTGCTGCTTCTTTTTTCTCTCTCTCTCCCTTCTGCTCACAACCACCTTCCTTTCTGTTTCTCCCTGTAAAGAATGGCTTGCTGCGATGTGCAGAGTTTGTAAGTGAACTTGTTTGCTGTTAGCTTAGTGACTGTGCTGTGCTAAAATATTGTGATTTGTTAGCATTATCATCATGCTAACGAAGCTCTGTTAATTCTGTCTGCTCAAACACGCTTGGCTTGAATTTACCCTATATCTCCATTCAGTTTGTGCAGTCTGCTGTAAGCCGACGAGAGGTTAAAATAAGCCTTCATGAAGATTTTATATAAAACTTCAGCATGTTCTGGACTATTTAGGTTCAGTATTTTGTCAAATTATCTGCATTGTCCATTATCATGGTAAACATTTCTTGTGTCACTGATTCTTGAAATAAGGGACAAAACATGTCCTACACACAAAAGGAAAAAATATTAATCTAAATAAAAGTACTTAAGTTACATCTGAAGGAAATCTGTATACTCAGTGCATTCATTGCTTATATTTTAAAATAATTTATTTAGTATTATTTGAAATGCATGCTCCATACTTGGAAGATGCATGCAATGTTACACATTGTGTTACACGTCACAATGTATAACTGCCAAAAAAAAAGTGTTTAAAACTGCAACAAATTAAAAAATATACACTTAAATTGAAGGGCAGAGATATGTAAGATATCAAACAATACAAAAAGTAAACCTTGAATTAAATTTTCCATTTTCCAAGTTTTTTTTTGTTTAAAAAAAATAAATTTAAGTCTTTGCGGTCACAGCTTTAACATGTCAACTCAGTCTTTCTTGTGTGATAATTTTTGTCAATAGTTGTGGGACAAATCTTAGCATTTTTGTTATGTTTAATAAGGCAGCTACAACTGAGGTGGAAAATGTTTCACTTTACAACACATGGTTAAGATGGAAAAATATTAAATCTTGTCAACTCTGTCAGACGTAAACACCATCAGGTTTTATGTCTGAAGAGTTGACTTGTAAACTGATAGAGCTGACATGAGCTCACAAAAACTCTTTATAAAGTGATATAATACAGTACTGGTGAAAAGTTTGGAAAGTCAAGTCACTTTCATTTATATAGCGCTCTTAACAATATAGATTGTTTCAAAGCAGCTTTACAGTGATAATAGGAAATTAAAGTAACTGTTTTGGCTTTACAGCAGGTCTAGAATAAATTTATTGTCTAGTTAAAGTTAGTTTTGATTGATTCACTTTCCTCACAACGATCATTAGTTATTAACTTAGGGGCCGCTAACACGACACCGTTCTAACAGAAAACCCCTCAATGCGATCTGGCCGCTCATTTGCACAAAACAGTGCCTGGTGGCTTGAGAACGCAAACCATGAAATAGGTTCCAGGGTACAAGCCTTGAAGAATTTATAATACAGAATTTTTTATCTCTTCCGCGTAGCCACGTGAACCGGAATTGTCCCAACAACGTTTTATCTGTACAGAGGGGAAGGGAAGGAGGCCTTCACAGTGGAGAGACTAGTTGACACTTCAGGACTGCGTCGTCGTCGTGTCCATGTGATGGTTCCTCATCAGGTCTGGATATGGCCTGGATCCGGCGGTTTGCTGTAAACCTCGGGATAAACAGAGAGACTAATATTAGCGTAGACGCCATCCTTCTTATGATAATCCTTCTTCCCATAAATCCTTCCCAGGATTTATGGGAAGTGTTCCCGGTTCCGGCTGATCTAAACTATCCAGCCTAACATTGAATTATAGAAGTCTATAATGTGTTATGTGTATGCTAAGCCAAAGAGATGTGTTTTTAGTCTAGATTTGGACTGACAGGCTGTGTCTGCTTCCCGGACCATGTTAGGAAGATTGTTCCAAAGTTTTGATGCTAAATAGGAAAAGGATCAACCACTAACAGTCGATTTAGGCCCTGTCCACACAGAGATGCGTTTAGCTGTTTACGTAAAGAAAAAATATCTTATCGGCGTTTCGTCCAGAGGGATCCGGCGTTTTGGGAGACTGAAACCGCTATTTTTTTAAACCGGGTCCCAGAGTGGATAAATCTGAAAACGACACCCTTGCGTTTTCATGTGTACAGCCAATCCGTATATTTTGTGAAACGATGATGTCAACACCCCACGTGTCAACTAGTCAGACATGCTAAGTCAGTCAGTAGCCTACCAGCAACAACAACTGCCGACTACCTGCTTGTGTTCATGCTTCAGAAGCTACTGAGCCTCTTTTATTTCTTTATTTATTATTTAGGCCTACTTTAATGTATTTTTATTTTATTTCTTTATTTTAATTCTTTATTAATTTATATATCGTTCTTATGGCCAATTGCCTGGATTTAATAAATAAACAGAAAATATAGCCAACAATATAATCAAGACATGGAGGCGCCGACGCGATATAACTTCCATTGTTCGTGAACTGGAGCTTATCTCATAAATAGACAGAAACTCAGAAATATTTCTATAGAAAGCTTGACATGTCTACTTTTAAACAAAACAATTCAAAACGAAAAGAAACAGACAACTCTCTTATAATCCGCATGAAGTGTGCATTTTTCTCTATAGGCAGCTTCACAATACTGTGAAGCTGGCGAGCCAGCATCATCACAGAAAACATTAGTTTATTAATAAACAATTAAAATGTCTTGCTATATTTGACACATTCATAATGATTAGGCTATTTGCTGGTTCTTTGTGGCAAGCTTTATGCATCTGCTAACTAATTGAATATCGTGACTCATCCCTATTTTGTACCATGCCATTTATGGTTTTTCATATTGTTCAATGAAGTTCTTGGTTAAAAAGAAAAAAGAAAAGAAGCTACTGTGCCTAATATTATTGTAGACAGCGCGCAAGGTTTATGGTTAAGGTTTATCTTCTTCTCTGTTTTTAGTGTATCTGTGTCAGAATTAAAGCGCCTCATACTGGTCTCGAATGTATACTACATTGGTTTGAGTCGGTTTCAGTGGTTTCGTGTGTACACAGATATTTCTTGAGACGCCGCCGTGTTTACGGAATTTATTTTTAGAACGAGGGAAAAAATACATCGGATAGGGAAAGCTCTGGCTTCGTGTGGATGTGGCCTTAGATATTCTAGGTATCATCAACTGGCCAGAATTTTGAGATCGCAATAGATGTGAAGGAATATAATGCGCTAAGAGCTCGCTCAAGTACAGGGGAGCTAAACTATATTTAAAAATGTATACGATGTTTAATAGGGAGCCAATGCAGTGTTGACAGAACCGGGCTAATATGGTCATACTTTCTGGCTCTGGTAAGAAGTCTAGCGGCTGCATTTTGGACCAACTGTAGTTTATGTATTAAACGTGCATGGCAACCACCCAGTTGAGGATTACAATAATCTATCCTTGATGTCATATACGCATGCACCAATTGTTCGGCATTTTTCATTGAGAGCATATGACGGAATTTAAATATATTTTTAAGATGAAAAAATGCAGTTTTACAGATACTAGACACGTGACTTTCAAATGAAAGATTGGTATGATGATATCTCCTAAGGTTAGCATGTACAGAGTTAACAGCAACAGTCCTAGTACTGAGCCTTGTGGTACACCATACTGAACTTTTGACCGATAAGACATCTCTTCATTTACTGTTACAAACTGATAACGGTCAGATAAGTGTGATTTAAACCATGCTAGTGCAATTCCACTAATGCCAACATAATTTTCGAGTCTATTTAAAAGAATGTTGGGGTCGATAGTGTCAAATGCAGCACTAAGATCGAGTAGCACTAATAGAGAGATTAGGCCTGTCACGATAACAAATTTTGCTGGACGATAAATTGTCCAAGAAATTATTGCGATAAACGATAACGTTGATAATAAATGATAATATTGTCGTTCTGAGACCATTTTCATCTAAAATAATGATAATGGCATAATAATGCAGGTACACCTTTTCAAAGATCAATAAACTTTTATTTCTAAAGACTATTTAAATGAACAAAACAACCAAAAACAATAAAAGCAATGGACTCTCAGTCTCTGTTAACAAAAAATGCACTTACCAATGTGTGACTTCCGTTCACACTGAGAATCATATGCATCATGTACTGTGTGAGCATGCGTTTCATATGAGTATGTGCGCTAGTTTGTGTGTGTGTGTGTGTGTGTGTGTGTGTGTGTGTGTGTATGTGTGTGTGTGCGCTCGCGTCTCATATGAGTATGTGCACGGAGACTTTGTGTGTAGGCTCCGTCTCATTGAGTTTGTGCGTGAGTTTGTGTGTGTGTGCGCGCGCTCGCGTCTCATATGAGTATGTGCGTGGAGAGTCTGTTTGTGTGTGCGTGCACAAACGTCTCATATGAGTGTGCGCGAGTTTGTGTGTGTGCGCGCGTGTCTCATATGTGCGTGGAGAGTTTGTGTGTGCACTCGTGTCTCATATGAGTAGGCTATGTGTGTGTAGAGTTTGCGTGTATGTGCGTGAGAGACTTTAGGTGTGTCGTTGTGCATTTCACATGTATTTGTTTGAGCATTCAGCAGTATACATGTATGTTTGACTACTTAGTATATGTGTATGCAAGTGTTTCATATTTGTGTGCGTGAATGTTTGATTTAAGCCCTAGGCGGCGCCTCATATGAGTGAGAGAGAGCGCGCGAGAGAGAGAGGGACGAGCGAGATGTAGTGCTTGCGCTAAGGCGCTCTGCAATCAAATACGTTTGTAAATAGGCTCAGTAAAAAAAAACAATAATAATTAAAAAAAACATTCGAAAATCAATGTGTGGCGATCAGCGTTGATATTGTCATCCAGTCTCTTTGGTATAGAGAGAGAGAGAGAGAGAGATGAGGGAAACAAACAAGCATGCAAATGAAAATTATCGCGGCTTGAAAAATTATCGAGCTCATTTTTTTTATTGTGCGATTAATTGATTTATTGATTATTGCGACAGGCCTAAGAGAGATACAACCACGATCGGATGATAAGAGCAAATCATTTGTGACTCTAATGAGAGCTTTCTCAATACTATGATACGGTCTAAATCCTGATTGAAAATTCTCACAGATACCATTTCTTTCTAAAAAGGAACATAGTTGTGAAGAAACTGCCTTTTCTAGTATCTTTGACAGAAAAGATAGATTCGAGATCGGCCTGTAATTGACTAATTCTGTAGGATCAAGTTGCGTTTTTTTAACAAGCGGTTTAATCATAGCCAGCTTAAAAGTTTTTGGTACGTATCCTAATGACAAAGATGAATTAATGATATGAAGAAGAGGATCTATGACCTCTGGAAGCATCTCTTTCAATAGTTTAGTCGGTATAGGATCTAACATACATGTTTTATTTTTCTTTAGTTTAGCCACAGTTTCAAATAAATACCTAGGGTTGCTAATGTTAAAAAATAAGCAGATCTAGCAGTTTTCAAGGCCTCTCTGTATGCAATCATGCTCTCTTTCCATGAAATGCGAAATACCACTAGTTTTGTTTTCTTCCAGTTGCGCTCCATTTTTCTGACTGCTCTCTTTAAGCTGCAGTAGGGAGTTTTGAGAAAATGTTGACTTAGCCTGAAAATTTGAACAAGAACAACTTACAGGTCCAACCCCCTTGCTCTCTGCTACGCTACAGCCCTCCCTCCACAGCTCCTCCCCCACAGCGGAGCCTGCCGTGAACGCGCAGGCTAGTAAGCAGGACCACCGATGACGGCGGATTATAAACAGTTATGGAACATTCACTAATAGGGACGAAACATCAACAATATGCTTTACATTGACTATGGCCTGCCCATACTTTGACTACAAACTTGGTCCTCAAATCATTATGTATTTTGCAATACATGTAACTTTATAAGGTTGCACTCTTTCTATAATTATAAATAGCTACTAAGATAACGTTAAAGGATTAGTTCACTTTAAAAAAAAACTTTTGCTGATAATTTACTCACCCCCATGTCATCCAAGATGTCCATGTCTTTCTTTCTTCAGTCGAAAAGAAATTAAGTTTTTTGATGAAAACATTCCAGGCTTTTTCTCCATATAATGGACTTCAATAGGACACAAACGTTTCGAGGACCAAATGACAGTTTCAGCACAGCTTCAAAGGGTTTTAAACGGTACCAGACGATGAATAAGGGTCTTATCTAGTGAAACGATCGGTCATTTCAAAAATAAATAAAAAACTTTAAATTTTATAAGCACAAATGCTCGCCTTGCTCTGTTCTGTGATGCACGTTCGTGATCCTGTTCGAACTCGTTCATCCAAATGAACAAATCTTTTTTCGAGTCATTCGTTCGTTGAATGAACGAAATGACTCCAAAAAAGACTCGTTCAAAATGAACGAATCTTTTTTCGAGTCATTTCGTTCGTTGAATGAACGAAATGACTCGAAAAAAGATTCGTTCATTTGGATGAACTAGTTTGAACAGGAGAGTCACGAACGACGGTACGCGCTCGCGCTGTGCAAGAGAGGGGTGATCAGCGCGTACACGAGCGTGATTGACACTGCTAAGACATTCCTCCTGGCTCTGATTGGTTGTTTCTGACAGGGAGCGGTGTATTTCTGCAAATGGCAGTAGGACCACAGGGAGGAGCCAGAGGAGCTTGATTTTTTCACAGATTATCTGTCTCATATTCTACTTTCAGGACATAATGACAGTTTTAACAAATATTTGTTTACAAAAGCTACCTACTGGAGCTTTAAGGGCCTGTGTGTGCTCGTTGTACCATGCCGTTGGAAAATTTTCTTTAATCTTCTTTAAGCGCAAAGGAGCAACTGTGTCTAAAGTGCTGGAAAAGAGAGAGTTAAGTTTCTGTCGCAATATCGAGTTCTTCTAAGCTATCTGGGATGCTGAAACTGATCAGGAAGATTATTAATAAAGCATTCTTTAGTGGCAGAAGTGATAGGTCTAACATATTTGTAACATGGAGTCGGCTTTGCAGCCTTGGTTAAAATAAGTTTACACGAGACTAGATTATCTGAGATGTCATCACTCTGCTGCAGAATTTCAACAGCATCAACATTGATTCCATGTGATAATATTAGATCTAGAGTATGATTACGACAATGAGTAGGTCCTGACACGTGTTGTCTAACTCCAATAGAGTTAAGAATGTCTTTAAATGCCAATCCCAATGCATCTTTTTCATTATCTACATGTATATTAAAATCACCAACAATTAGGACTTTATCTACGTGCACTTATTGTGTGAAATCATATTTTGTCCATCAAAAGTGTTTTTTCACTTTAATTGAGCGTGAGCAGCTGTGAAGCGGAGGTTTCTGCGCCGAGTCTATTTGTTATGCTCGTGCTCCAGGTGGGAATGCACTCTTTGGTTAACCTGCACGGCGGAAAAAATACTCGCTGCTCACGCTTGCGGTGTGAAACGGCCGTTAAAGTGACCGTAGCCTAACGGTGCGTGTCCACTACAGCGGTAAAACTCTGCTCAGTGCCGCTGACAACGCTATAACACCTCCGTTTTGGAGTGTGTCTGTTGCGAGTGTGTTTAATCTGTTTTTTCTACCCCATGGACCATATAATCATCAGAGATGCACGTGGTTACATTTGGAAATAGACTACATTTGTTTCCAAATTCAAAAAGCAAAGATATCCTGAATATTTTATAAACTTTTGTAAACCCAGCCAGTATAATCACAATTAACACATCCAAACTGAAATATTTAACATGTATATAACAACTGAAAGGGTCTAATTTGTAAATAAAATTATTTACACACTAAATCCTGCATAAACTAAACTATATTATAATCTGCATATTTTTAAACTCACAAGACAGACGTCACAACCCGAACCTCACAGCGATTGGCTGCCGACCGCGTTTTTCGCTTGATATTTGCATAAAGTAGAGAACTGCCAAACCTTTCTCAACACTCAACACTTTCTCCGGTCCGCTGTCAATCCCACAATGCACTGCACGAGCGTGAAGCACGACTTCCGTAGGAATCAATTGAAAACGCTCGCTCTGCTCTGCTCACTCCACGCCGCTCACTCCGCGCCAGTGGACACTCCGCGCCAGTGGACACTCACCGTCAGTGCCGTCGCAGGTGGGGTGCAAGGCCTTGTGCGAACTTGAAATGCGAGCCCCCCCCCCCCCCCGACACACACACCCCCCTCAGGCTCTGAACGTTAGAATAATTGCCTGCGCAGCCTACTTGTTAGCCTTGTCCGCTTAAATTAATTATAAATAAACATAAAAAACTAATAAGCTATTTGCAGTATATTAAATCGTTTTTGACCTAATTATTTGGCACTGAAATGACACACTCTGTCGGCTCATCACGTGCACCTGCGCAATATAGCCTATGATTTCCGAAAATAGTACTATGTCAACTAGTGATATCAGCACAAGAACTGTCAAGGAATATGCAACATAATTTAGACAATTGTTTTTGTCATATGTAATAATAACTGACTCAGCTTCGCGGCTGAGACAAGAAATAGATGTTTTAAAAGGTATTACATTGAAACCTGTTGAATAGAGTGTAAATTTAGTTTGTGGGTAGACTAAATAATGATAAGCGGATAAAAAAAAATTAAGTTAATGATCTCCATACGGGTGAATCAATCGTATGGAGATCATTAACTTACATTTTTTTTACTGGCTCAAAACAAATACAGCGAAATTGCTAATACCGTCGTTGTGTGCGGGTGCGCCTGCAGTTGTAAAACGATTATTACTAATTGGCATATTTCAATGTTTTATGCCAGTTCTTATATGTTCATACATATAGCCTACTCAAAACAGACGGGGCAACCTAACGCAGACAAGTTAGCTCACCGTTTTTAGGTGATATGCCATCTTTGTAGTCGTGCTGTGATATGTAAACTGTTGCTTGCAAACTTTGCATTTGACTTTTTTTCCGTTATCTATCAGGGATGCAAACAGCGCGCTTTTCGGCGCCACACGCTTTTTTCACGTCAGTTTGGGTGACTTGTGTCTGAGACTGAGAGGGTCTTATTATAATTTCACAAAGTCATCTGAAGCCATTCCATAGCTTAATGTGTTGGACAGAAGTCTTTTTACATTATTAAATCAAAGTTTACGGAAACTCGTTTTCCCTCCTCTGCGGCTGTCAATCATTCTCTATTCAGTATTCAAAACTGCGCGCGCGCCTCGTCCGGTTACAGCAGGATGCACGGTAAAACTCTCTCCAATATGATATATTCACATTATAGTGCTTGATCTGTAGATAAAAGGCTGTGGATTTGCATAAAATTACTTTATTTTGTGTATTTGTATATTATGTTTGTTGCTGTTTTTAAACGACTCGCTACCGTGCCTGTTAGCACAAGGACTATGAATCGGCATCAAACGCACAATAACTGGAATTTAAAACTGTGAAGAAACAAATGATCAATAAACTGTTGGACAGATATACACTAGGATTTGTGCACTCGACATTTCTTCGCTTTGTGCCGTGAACTTTTAAATGCGCACTTGTGCAGCGCAGCGCAGCACTGCACACTGTGACTCCATGTTGCTTTGAGCACATCATTCTGCACCCGCGATGCGCATACATGCTTTGTGCGCTCTGTTTTGAAGCGTTCATGGTTTTGCGCACTGAAAGATTATTAAAAGCCTATATTTTTTTTTATACCTATCCTGCACAATACATTTAAAATAAATATAATTCAACTGTATATTATTTCTGTGTAGTGTAGTGTAGGGTATATAAATATATACACTTCTGAATTCTTGACATTCATATATAAATATAAAATTGTGAAATGTATGATTGCATGATTACATTTTATAAGAGTACTAATAGTAATTTGTTTTTATTAACATGTTTAGTTTTTATAAAATTACTGTGCAGATTTTTTCAAGAATTACTTTTTGCTGCTGATTTATACACTCATTAAGTTTAATAAAAATACATAAAACATGTAATCTTACACTGCAAAATGATAACTTACAAAGGATTAAATTCATCACAATTATGGATATTTTCCGCGGGGCGAGGGCTTCGATAACCTCTCTCTTTTTTGACCATACATCTATTTTCATAAAATGCTGCCACACTGCCGATATCTTTGACATGGTAGAGGAGGACTGACAGTAAATTAAACGCTCACAATTAAATTAATATTCAGCAAACCACCATACACCAATGCCTTCTAGTACTTTCTTCAATCTGTCTCCAGTGGGTTGGGTTAATCCAAAAAAGTGTAAACAGGGGGGGGGGGGGGGGGGGGTGTTTTGAAGACAGACTGTTACCTGTGAAACAGGGGTGCTCTGAAAACACCCCCATTAGCAATTAGGGCTTTCCACCTGATGAAATTAACACGTCAAAAATCGACCAATCAGAATTTTGATTGATCCAGAACGTATCGACCAATAAATAGGGGGGGGGACGGCCCCCTAGTGGTGCGAGGCCCTGTGCGGTTGCACAGTTCGCACAGCCCTTGCGACGGCTCTGCTCACCGTAATATAGTAAACATGCAGCTGCTTGCTCTTAAAGGGATAGTTCACCCAAAATGAAAATTCTGTCCTTATTTACTCACTCTAATGTTGTTTCAACCCTGTATTAATTTCTTGCTTATGCTGAACACAAAAGAAGATATTTTGAAGAATGTTTCTATCCAAATTGACTCATTTGACAAATCCCCATTGACTTCTATAGTAGTAAAAAAATATACCATGGAAGTCTCTGGGGACCAGCAACTGTTTGGTTACCCACATTCTTCAAAATAATTTTTATTTTCAACTGAAGAAAGAAACTTTCTAAACAGGTTTAAAACAACTTGAGAGAATAAATTATGACAATTTTAATTTTGGGGGGAACGATCCCTTAATGTTAATAATAGGGGTGTGCACGAATATTCAAATTTTCGAATATTCGATCTGTAATTATTATTCGAAAAATAAAATGCTATTCGAATTTTACTACGTTGCTTTGCTGGCCGTAAATGCAGTGAATCCATGATAAATCCCAAGCACTAACTCACAGTTATAACTAATACCACTGGGTGTCGCTGTGGAGTTGTTCGTATTTGATCACATAATGTTGTCGTCTGCCTCGCGAAGTTTGGAATTACTTGAAAATGATGAAAATTATCTTACTACATGATCTTACAAAAATGGAATTACTTTTGATCAAATAAATTAATTATTCTAATGATATTCAATAATATCATCACCACAATGAGAAATCACATGAATAGGGCTGTCACTTTTGTGAAAAAATCCTGTTCGATTTTTGAGACATATGTGTTCATTGAATCGATTGTAAAATCGATTTTTTCCATGTCTAACGACGTTTCCATTTTCAACACCAAATATTGGCAAATCCACGGACAACTAACCGGCATTAGGACGAACGTAAAGAGGGCGCTTGAGACGCGCACAAGTCAGCAATATTTCTGATGATTTATTGGCGTGAAGTTTTTTGCACAATGACAAACAGGAGTGCAGCATTCAAGGATTGAAATTAACACCCGCCAAATTCGGATAAAATGAACCTTGGCGGGTAACGCTGTCATATCACGAGCCAATTTGGCATGTTTCTATACACGGGTTTCTTGTATACAAACAATACCGGATGCGCGCGCATCCAGGGGGCAAAAAAACTCTATCTGTTATGCCGAGTTCTGTAAAAGAACATTGTAATTAACGTAGATTTCGCATTGTTTGTAATTTCTTGTTGACTCAATAATAAACTGCAATTTCAGAGATGGATCTGTTTGTTTGTGTTTCAATATAACATTATGTAAAACGTCCAACTGTTTACGAATCAAAATCCGGACATACTGTGATGCATGTATGAATTATCATGTTAGACTAAGTTAGTAATTTAATAGCCTCTATAGAGCCCGAATTTGCTTTTAAATAAGTTAACCTTGTTTACGTTACTTTACGACCTGCAACATATCATGACTGCACACATAGGCTATAACGTTACTTTACTGTAAATCAAAGATTTGACGATGGATTATGTGGACTACCTCCGACCGTGGCGATTATATTAAAAAACTTACTCTCAGCAATGGTGAGATCTTGCCGGATCCCTATACGCAATACCTGACGATCTTTGGATTGTGGATGACAAGAAGTGGCCAGCAATTGTATGGCCTGATATATGTATATGTATATATATATATATATATATATATATATATATATATATATATATATATATATATATATATAGCCTAATTGTCTAATTCAGACACCAAGCGTGTATACAAGAGAAATGATTAGAGCGTACAAATCCCTTGATGCATACAACTACGTGCTATGTGGTCATGTGCAGCTCGTCAAATACTTTGATGCTGCACCGGATTTTTGCGTGTTGAGGTCAGATGTGCTCCCTATCAAAGGCAAGGCATTAAAGCCAAGCCTTATGGTGCCTGGGTGTATGTCCATAAGGGCCTTGGTTACATCATTACGGCTAACTGCAAATGCATGGCAGGGTAGGCCTACGTCTATCCAAATGTATCTGCCATCAGAAACCCTTTACTCCTCCGGTACGAAGACCGCGGGTCTTTTGCCCCCTGGCTGCGTGCGCAAGCAGTGATGACGTCGCCGAGAAATCCATGTATGTTTACCCACTTTGCTGGGGAAGTTCGTGTAAGCCAAATCTGCGTGGATTTAGCGCAAATACGCAACTCGTGAGTCCTCGTGATATATTAAATACACCGTATTGCGCAGAATCTGCGCATTTCTGGCTTGCTTGAACACTGACGTCACTAAGCAACAAATAACGGCGCCCTTGTTCACTTGCACTGAAGTAATAGCGAATATTAAAAAGCATTTGGTTAACAGAAAAGACATTGTTATTTTCCAACATCCTACATGTTCTGTGTACTGTATTGATCTGTCTATCTAAAAAACATTTTTGGTTAAAAAAAAAGGCAGTTAAAATCGATTCTCTATTTTCGTTTTCGAAACTTGTGTTGGTCGGTCCGATCGATTGTGCAATCGATTTTCGAACGTAAAGTGACAGCCCTACACATGAAATCCAAGCAGAACTCGAATGAGGAAAGGTAGCTGTCCATCACTGCATTAACGACTGCAGGCAAGCGCAGCTGGTCCCCGTGTGATCCGAAATGATAACTTATCGAATTCCAAAATGATTTTTAGATATACTTCCTTTAGATTTCATTGAGGGAGACTGGTTTAAGAACAGAAAACGCAGAGTGCTGTTAGAAACTTAGAGCACCGTTATCTTCGTGTCTCTGAAACGTCTGTCAGTGCAGCGCGTTTTCTCACTCGAGCATAAAGTGCTGGCGGCGCCCCTGCATGTGGATATTACCCTTTTGTTTTTCTCAACATAAACGTGAAACAATAAGCTATTGTTTTTCTCAACATAAACTTGAAACAATATGAACACGATAATCATATGCTGACTGGAATATAGGCCATGTGTAAGTTCTGTACGATATCTGGCGCAGTCTGCTTTATTAGCCGTTTTTTTTCTGTTCGTGCTGCTTGAGCTTAAATACTTTTGTTCTTTATATTTTTTTACACATTGGCCTACTGTTTAATGTTTTCAATAAAAATAAAACTTTAACATATATTGTAAGCTTGTTATGTATATTGCCTCATCGAAAGCTTGTTCAGAAATGGTGACAAAAACGTACGTCTAAAAAATAACGTATTTTTTGTTAAACGTCATTTAAAAAACGAATATTCGATTTTTATGAGCCCGAATATTCGAATGCAATATTTTTGAAAAATTTCCATCCCTAGTTAATAAAACAACAAAACACTAAGAGAAAATCACTCACTGCTCTTGATTGAGAACTTGAATAGTAGTGTTTATAAGAATCAGTGTATAATTTATAGTGTCTATACATGCTTTATTTTTATATTTGTTCATTTAAGTTCTTTCTTGAATGCTACTGTTAAATACACCTACTATAGCTGAAAAATAAAGCAGTTTATTTCGTTTGTATATTATGTTGTGTAAATGTAATGTGTATTTTTGTTCTTATTTTTGAATAACAAAGAAAATAATGACAAAGGTTTTTTATCTTCGCCACAGTGGCCTAAATGTCTGCCATTCTTTTTTTATTTTATATTTTGTTACATTGTAAGTCTTTGTTTTTAAAATAGGGACATTAGTTTGGCTGTAATGCTCAGTCACTTGCAAAATAGTAAAACCAACATGAAAAAGAATTGTCATAAAATCGTGAATCATGATTTTCCTGAAAAAAAATCGCGATGATATTTACCTAATCTTATTTACCTAAGAACATTGGTTATATAAGCTAAATATTAAAAATGAGGGAAGATAATTAAGGAATTTATTAACTGGATTGTTCGTAATTGTAAATACTGAACACCATTATTATATAAGTGATGGATCAAATTAAAATAGCATGCTTTGTAGTGGATCTGACGGAGAAGTTGTCTGATAAATTTTTAGAAAAACATTTTCATAAAAACCTGTTCCCTTACATGGTCCATTTTCGGAGACTTTTGTTTTGTCCCTTATTGCTAGAATCAGTGACTTGACTTTCATAGAACGTCAGGCCTGTTCACACCAAGTCTGACTTTGCGGCACAGTAAGATTTAAAAAATAAAACGATGCATCTCTACCCTTTTTTTTTTTTCAATTTCATGGTACCTTGAACATTCATTGAATAATGAAAAACTGGCAGCAAATAATCAGAGAAAAGATGTGATATAGCATATGTCTGCTGCATATGTATATTAATAGTACTGTTAACTTGGACTACTTATTACCAAAATACCTTGGACTCCTGTATTACAGTACTATTAAGTCACACAATTTTTTATTATTTCCATAGTTCCGTTCCAGAAGATTGACAACATTTCAGTTGTTGTGGTGGGTTGTATTTTGCACTGAAGCATGTGAATGACGGGAGTGCATTTTGATTTAAATAGGCATGCAAATTTATTTATTTATTCAGAAAATTGTTAAGATTTACATTAAGATTGTCTATATAGTTTTTAGCCAACTATAGCAAGTTTGTTTGCAAACTTTTGTGTCAATTATTGTAACACACTTGTGAACAAGCCTTAAAGTTCACAAAAAAATGAAAATTCTGTCATCATTTACTCATGTTGTTCCAAACCTACAAGACTTTTGTTCATCTTCTGAACACAAATTCAGATATTTTTTAATGAAATCTGAAAGATTTCTGTCCCTCCATTGACATTCTACGCAACTAACACTTTGACGCTTCATAAAGAGATTGTAAAACTAATCCATATGAATTGAGTGGTTTAGTCCAAATTTTCTGAAAATACACAATCGCATTATGATGAAAAGACTGAATTTTGTCTTTAACGGTAAACGTCTTACTGTTGTAACCCTCATTCCCTGATGGAGGGAATGGAGACGTTGTGTCGAAATACTGACACTAAGGATCGCTCTTTGAAGACCCAGACACCTCTGACTTATTCAGAATTAATATATATGAAATAATGAAAAATTACTTGCAGCACAGACTCCAGAAATCTACTGTAATTCGACAGTATTCATACTGTGAAATTGCATTACAGCGTATTACTGTAAAAGCGAAATACCATTTTTCTGTATTTTTCAATTTACAGTAAAATACTGGCAGCAGAGGTGCCAGCAATATACTGTAATTCTATGGTATTAATACTGTGAAATTAATTTACAATCGTTTACTGTAAAAAAAAAAAATGCAAGCAATACATTTCTGTGATCATACCATTTACACTCTAAAAACAACCCATTGGGTCATTTTATCAACTCTGCTCTGGGTCAAAGAGGGAATCCAAAATAGGTTAGAAATAAAAAAAAACAGGCAACAGCAATGGGCTAATAAAAATGTGAACATTTATTTATAAGAAAGAACACACAAAAATTGAGAAATGGACAAGCCAACGAGCACTATGACCAAAACCATCAGGCTGAGTGCCACAAAGAAACACACAGATTAAAAACCTGCAATAAACACTGAAAGGATTTTACTCTCTCCTTTTAATGCATTTATAATCATAAGCAATCTCAAGTGCCATTCCGCCTTGTTTAGTTTCTGCTCATCAGTCACTCACCATTCGAGTGATTTGGATGTGAGAAGAAAACACTCAAACAAAATCCTCCCGTTTTAAAAGAACGCACTCCTCGATGCAGTCAGTTTGAAACTGACACATATATTCTCGTAATAAGTTATGCGAACACGGACAGGTTTGTTTCAGGCTCCTCTTTTTCAGTTTCACTTCCTGTTCATCACAGTCACTGATACAATAAAAAAAAAGAATGCCTTCCTCGCTGCAGTCAGTTTCAAAGTTCTCTCTCCTCACCGCTTCGATTTGGTTTTCTCCTATTTTCCACACATATTCCTGTAATGAGCACCGTGAACATGGACAGGCGAAGACTTACTTGTACTCAAACTCCTATATTCACTGTGAAACACTCGTTCAGTGCCATCCTGCTTTTGCAATTTTTTACAGTGTATGCATCAAATCTGAGCGAGAGTGAGCTAATATTAGCCAGTTGTCAAGCCAGTTGAGGAATTAAATACCTGCTTTCCTCAAGAGGGCAATGGCGTCTGCGACTTTGCTAAAAACCTAAGTAGACAGGGACAACCCGAAGGGGTGGACCTTGTACTGATATGCATGCCCTTTAAAGGCGAACCGTAGAAATGGTCTGTGCCGAGGAAGGATTGAGACATAAGAGTACGCGTCTATGAAAATACAGGTCTATCGCCGCAAACCAATCCCGATACCTAACACATGTTAAAAATGGTCTAAAGGGTAACATACTAAACATTGTTAACAAGACTTGAGGACTGGATCTTGTAGACTAGAATTTTTGTTACAAAATGATGTGAAAGTCATCCTGTCCACTCATTCACATAAACAATATGTTGATAAAAAAAAATTAAGACACTTTTTGTTTAGAAAGGTCATATGCGAGGAGATGTGAAAGATTATTTGTAGTTGTAGTTTATTTACAATATGGTTAATAATATAATCCAAATATAAATTAGGGTCAAAGGCACATTTTGATTGTCATACCTGGAAACTAATCCTGTTTAAAAAGTGAACATTACACCTTGTAATTGGTGTTTCTATGCACTGGAGAAAAAAACTTCTCTGCAGTCAATGAGCTCACCTTCACCATATTCATGTAGAATATCAGCCCAATGTAGCTGTTGAGCTCATTAATGCTCACGTTTCTCTATGTGACCTTTTCCATTTGCCCTGGCAGCCTGAGCATTTGTGTGCACATAATTGAGACAACACTCACAGGAAAAAAAAAAGTTTGATGATAGTCGGGGGTGAGGTTGAGGTCCAGGTTCACATGGTATCAGTAATACTGGCCTTCATTCATATTAAAAACCTTAATGTTGTGATTAATTACAGAAAAATGTGTGATTTATGTATACACAGTGACGTGCGGTGATGTCTTAAAGAGGCTAGGCACTGAGTTATGAAAGCCAGATTACCTGATTTATTGTTTAGGCTAATAATACGTAATAACAGTAAACGCACTCTCTCTTGCACACACACACACACACACACACACACACGCAAGCGCGGCACAGGCACACACCGGTAGTTAACCAGCTGGCGTAAAATTCCAATTGTTTTCAATGGGAGCGCCGCGTTTTTTAAACGCCATGAGCGTAACGAGGCGCTGAGCGTGTATTTAACGCTCAAGCGCTGAGCGCCCGGCGTTTTTTACTGGTCGTCGAGAGTTGAAAAATGTTCAACTTTGGGTAAAACGCTGCGCTCATCACTGTCACTTTTTACACAGCCGTCCAATCACAGTGGAGGAGGGGCGGGACAATTACCACACGACCAACTGTCACAACATTCTTTCTGTACAACGACGTCAACCAGCAGAGCTAACCGAACAAAATGGATGAAAAATAAATTTTTAGTATGAAACAAAATTATCTGCGAAATCAGTTACAAGTAAACTGTGCTGCGGATATTCTGTATCATAGCAACGAATCGTCTCAACTGAAAAACGCAGCGCTGCCAAAACGCTCTCAAGCGCCCACAGCTAGGCGTTTTCAGCAGAGCGTCCAGCGTTTTCAGCCGGCTAAAAACACTTGGGTGGACATACGGCCTTAATCCTTATTTTTTGCACAGCGGCCAATTATGTCTGTCAGCAAAAGTAAAATCACACACTGCTCAATTGAATATGAAGGCAAATGGCTTGCATTAATTCAACCACATTTATCAATTCAATATTAAGCCCAAAATAGTTTTTGACTCACCAATCGGTAGATTATTTGTAGCCTACATAAAATCCATCCGCCGCTCTTTCCTCGTAAAGACGTCGATCACAACTTTGTAAAACTCGTCTTTACGGCCTTCAGTTGCTGCACTAGTCTATCTAATGCTTGGCTCACACTACAGGAGTTTTAGGCCGATTTATGCCCGATTTCCCCCTCCCGAGAATCGGAGAAAATATCTTGTCGAGGACCTCGATCGGTTCCGATGTTCGGCGCAGATTATCTGGTAATGTGAGGCGTTAACAGATCGAATCTTGCACCTCACGATCTGCTCTCACACAAATCGGGCTCGCCCCGATCATATCAAACATGTTTGATATTTATCGGGATGAGCAAGATTGTGATTACGTCAGTACTGTCACAATAGCCAATAAGAAACAAGTAGGGCTGTCGTGGTGAAGGAATGAGGTAATTTTGAGTGACTCATCAGCGTGATATGCACATAGACTGTAAAAAAGGATATGCGGTATTATCTTTATTTATTTATTTATTGCTAAATAAAAGTGTTACACTGTTGTCGGCAGGCACGAAGACTAGTACATGTTCAGTAATGAAACCGAAACAAAAGAAAGTGGAGTAAACAGAAGATACAGTGTCAAAATAAGGGTCCACATAGTCTAACAGAACATAAACCTGACACAAGCTTGTTAGATCATTGTTATATAACAGTTAGTTCCGATCCTGTAATCTCACCAAACGAGAGGCTTTCTGCTGATATTTCACCAGTATCGTCATTGCTCGTCTCTGCGTGTTATAGACAGGCTGTCACTCAGTCCAGTTACACAGTTAGGCCACTAGGTGGCGGCAAGATACTGCCTTTGAGTGAGTCATAACAAGAAATTCGGATTCATTCTAATATATAAGTAATGAAACAAGCTGTTAATTATTTTAACATTTAATTTTAACTTTGAGCTCCACTTTATAAGGCTCAGCTGCCCATTCCGGCGCATGGGCAAGGCAACGCTGAAGCTGACAAGTCACCTCATAGAGATGACGCCATTCATTAGAAATATCCTTAAATGTTAAAAGGATGAATTTTTTTTTTTTTTTAAGATTTCGCTTTCCTTGGTCACGGCATATTTTTCAAATATGACTTGATCTGAAGGACAGATATTTAGTTTACATCCACTTTTCCGCTTCCGATCTGTTGCGTGAGATCACGTGATCATGGTGGAATCATATCTGGCATGATAATCTTATTAACATTTTGTAGTGTGTGATGCGCCATGATTTTCAAATCTTGTAGTGTGAGCATGTTTAAGATTTGAGGGAAGAAAATCTGCAAAGATTCTCCTTAAGTGTGTGGTGCAACCAGATTTCAAATTCGGTTAGGATTTTAAAACTCCTGTAGTGTGAGCCAGGCATAAGGCTGGCGTAGACCTCCCTGTTGCAATTAACTCAGATTTTGAATTAAAATCGAGCTTGAAAAAATTTCTTAACTCTGTGATCACGGCCGGTGCTGTCATTTTGACTTTGAATTTGATTAGGCATAGGCTAGCTGTGGTGTAATGACGTTAGCTACGCAAATATGTCCAGTAATATCTCGATTTTAATTGGTCCATGTCTGATATGTAACGTAGATGGGTACGGGCATAGCATATTTACGTCCAAAGGCACAGCAGAGTTGTGCTTTTTGCCGTACATGTTAAAGAATACAGGATCGAAGTGCGCATGCGCAACATGGGTTTTTCGCTTGTCGTCTGCAATGAATGGACCGTAAAAGCACTGCTTATTCTACCATTTTGTTATTTGATTATGCGTAACTGCTACATTTGTCATCGTAACGTCTAGACAATTTGAATAACACCCATATTGCATATATAAATCACAAGAATAAACAGTAAAAATACAAATACAAGTTTATTATTTAATAAACATTTTTATTTTTGAATTTTGGCAGGGTAGGCAGTGCCTAGTTTGCCTACCCAGACCGCACGTCACTGTGTATACAGTAAATACTGTATAAATATATTGGTTGATGTAAACATCTGTTACAATGGTAGACAAACAGACTGTGGTCACAATTATGAATATGGAATATAAACTTCTATTTTCTACAATAAGCAGAACATAACTTTTATATTCTACAATAATAAGCAGAATAATTGCAACACAAAGAAAAAAAGTGTAGATAAATGAAGCTTGCAGTGTCAGAATGCCAATCTCTGTCAAGTCTAAAGCAAGATGCAACCCATTGCAATGCGTTGTAGCATCGGGAGATAAAAAATTAAACAGTAAATACATTTGTTTTGAGTGATTCGTTACAAATGTGTGCATCAAAATGCTAAGCGAATGTCGATTGTGTTTGACGAGCTAGAACAGACCTCATTAGTTCTGATGTGTCACACACATTTGAGCTTCCTCTTTTCTTTTTAATGGTGGTTTGCAAACTCACTTGAAGGTGCATACCGCCACCTACTGCAATTGTGTGACAGGCAGCTCACATAAAATAAAAGATTGGGCTTAGGATAGCCGGTACCAATTTGTTAAGAAAAATGCTGAAATTACTTATTCTTGATATCTGCTCGGGACTGGTAGTAGCTGGTAAATGAGCAGAACAAACACATTTAGCTGGGGGTGTGTATTAATTTAATACTCTGCCTGTAAGGTTTACATCTTTTGTTTTTGTGTTTGTATTCTAAACTCACATAGGTTTTGATAACTTTAATATTTGCTATAATTAGTTTTTTTACTTGCCCTGTACATATTCTGAGATAAATATTTTTTAAAGCACATATAACTTTGGAACTCATGTCAAATATGAGAAAATATTTCTCTTATTTTCTTTTTTTTGGCTACTTTCTTAACTGCATGTCCTGCTTAAGCTCTTGGTGTTTGACTGGACATGAACAGATAAAATCAATTAAGGGAATGTATCTTTAAAAAAAAAAATTAAACCTAAACATTCCCTTCAAAACTTTTTTCTTTTTTTACAGAATTGTATGTACAGTCTTTAGGCTTATTAATTTCTTACATTCTATTTTACTCTGTTCTAATCTCAGGGGCTCAATGACCAGCCTGGAATCTAGCCACAGTGGTTTCTCTCAGCTCAGCGCCGCCACCACATCTTCCAGCCAATCACAGTCCAGCTCCATGATCTCCAGGTAGAATGGAAAGATGTTTAGGCTCTAGAATGTTATATATAAGTGCAGGACTCGATTCTCAATCAACCCCATTACTATTCTTCCTCTGTCATCTACCCCAACACTGTATCACTCCATGTCAAGGATCTAAAGCCTGCTTCCACAACTAAAAAGAGTGTTAAAGATATCCGTCTCAAAGGATTCTGGTGACTGTAGTTGTTTTTAAAGGGCTTGAATCTGCTTTGCTGTAGCGCTCAGCTGGGCTGCAGGTCAGTTTATATTCTGATTGTCCTTTGTTTGTGTCCAAAAGAGGTCACTCTTTATCATGCATTTCTACATTTCCCATGGACCACAAGCTAAACTAAGCAATACATGTTCTCAAAAACATGTATTTCAAAAAATTGAAAGAGCCTGAAATTAAGCGACTGATGTCTGCATATGCCCCCCACACACATCTCAAATACAGCACATACCTACACAAATGCACTTAGTTCTGCCATATCACTTGGAGCTCACCCTCTTGGTGAATTGTTTTTAGGTCAGTGGGTGAGCTTCTGCAATAACTTAGAACAATTTGTACTATTTGAAGTTGTATTTATCTTAAAATGTTTTTGGATACTGTATTAAGTCTTCTTAGGTGCTACAAGCTTGTTTCCTCATTGTTAGTGTGTGGCTAGACTTGCAGTTTGAACACAGCAAAATGTTTGGTTAAATAGTCAGAGTACTGCTTTTGTGCTCATTACTACTAGTGTTGGCTTAAATTTTGACTTGGTGAAATCACCTTGATATCGAACCTCAGAGTCGCTGCTGATCAGTTCCTATGCAGTCAGCCAATCAGGGCTTGGAATGGTCATTCATATTAATAGGTCAATTTTTTTTTAATGACAGCTTTCTTAGAAGAGAGGTAGTGTACATTTACATTGTAGTGGACAAAATGTAGTGGATAAAAACATTTTATCATTGCTTCAATTAAATGTCTTGTTACATAGAGGGGTTTTGAATCCAAGTTTTTTTTTATGGTTTATTACAGAAGGTAAAGGAAAGTCGTTGGTTTCTTTTTGTTTGTATTTAGCTTGTTAGTTTCTATTAGTAAATACTTGGAGTGAAGCATGCTCTCAAAAACTGTAAAGGCTTAAATAGCTTGCTTATTTGTTCAGGTTAAAATATAAATAAGAATTTTAAACAAAATGTAACCATATTTTAGCCGAGAGCATGTCCATTTATCCGGGTGACTTTTTAACAGATTTGACACCATGCACAACAAACTGATTTCACCTGCTTACTGTCCTGAGAGAATATGTGTGCACATTGTGAGGTTTACCTCAGGACAGTGGATGTACATGCTCACATTTAACTTGCCCCAATTAGTTGAATGATGCCATAGCCCAATAGTCGGAAGATACTCCCTGCCCTACATTTTTCAGACTTAACAGTTCTGGTCTCATGGACAGAACACTTTAGGGAAAAAGAGATTGTTACACTGAACAACAGCTAGTTTTTACATGTCGCTCCTAGAATATAGATCATAATATAGTATATTTACAATTACAATGTATTGGTTAAGTGGAAATCTTCTCTAAAAATAATCGCATAGTAAGAGTAAGCACAAGTGATAGCTTTTGTTTGATGGTTAAAAAATGACATTGTCAACAACAACAAAAAATGATTATTTTCCAACTGTTGACTTCCATTGAGCTAACACCCCTTGAAACTTCTAAACACCACATGAAGCACATATTCTGAACCATGTGTACTCTGAAGTCCCTTTATTTGTCTACAAGCTGCCAGTCAGGTTTCATGGCTTACCTTTCAGAATTTAATGGTGTTTAACCACGCACAGGTTAGTACACTTGTTTTATGCTTCAGTACTTAGGGGAAAAAAGTGAGAGATTCTATTTACAGTACAGGTATTAAAATTGATGCTGTAATAATGCAAAAATTGACATAAGACCCTTGTATCAAGTGTAACTATGTAATAATTTACTGTGAAAAGAGTTCTATGTGATTTGTATGAACGTGTGGTTGTTTTTTCCCTCCTTCACTTACCTGTTTCAGCCATCTAATGCAGTATGTCAGTGCTAATTTGTATGCCATTTTAAATTGTGTGTCTGACTGTTAGCTAGATGAGACTCCCAATATTGTGATATGCAAGAATCTGCACAGTAAATATATAAGGGTCACTGGTGTCCAAAAAAAATCTTTCTCACACACACACACACACACACACACACACACACACACACACACACACACACACACACACACACACACACACACACACACACACACACACACACACACACACACACAGACTTCCTTATCCACCTGCCTTCAACTAAACAGAGCAGTGTGTTTGAGAAGTAAATTCACACCCACCCAACGTTCCGCTAACAAACACCAACATTCTCATTGTGTAAGTTGAGCTTTGAATATTTAGAAAAAGAATCAACCAGCTGAACTAAATGAATCTTTGCTTGTGTTTGGATCTTCTTAGATTTGCATGATCTTACAGAATCTCAGCTTTTCTATGTAGTGATAATGCTTAGCTTAAAAACACCAACATGCATTATATTTGAATATCTCTTTATGGGGTCTCATCTGTGTTTGAGGGTTATTAACTCTTTGTTTCTGTCTGTTTTCTCCCTCTGTGTGTATTCTCTTTTATTGTAAAATGTTACATATCTGTTTTTTCTCTGACAAATTCTATATGTGATCAAATTTGATTAATATACAAATGTTGCGCCTTTAAATTTTTTGAAGTTGTTAAACTTGAATTAAAGAGATGCTTATGATGTGTGTGTGTGCGTGCGTGCGTGCGTGCGTGCGTGAGCGAGAACATTTTAATCTAAATCAGTTCAGGAACAATCACAGGCATATGCAAAATCACTTTCATTTTCGATATATTTATTGAATATTTTGCAACTTTAGCAGAAAGCACAACAAAATAATCAACCCTCAATTAAGAAAAATACTTGTATAACAGATTCACTGACTTTTTTTCCAGGTGTACTTTTTCTATAGGAGACAGACTTCTGTTACATAATGAAGTATCTTTCAGAATACAGTTTCTAATCTGTAAATAACGGAAAAGGTCCTGCTTTAAGGCGAGGTGAATAGGGTAAAAAAAAAACTAATAAATATCACCATACTTCACCAGTTGATTGATTAAATTAATAATAGCAAACATTTTTTGTATTACAAGTTTTCTGAAATTGTATGTTTAAATATGCAAATGAGGCATTGTCTAATTAAAAATGCACAGAACATTGGATGAAATCAGGTTTAAAATGGTTTCATTTATTTGATATATTAGAGCCAAAGTTTTTTTACAAAGGGGGTATTGGGTATTGGATATCTCTATATATCACTCCATAAATCAGAAAATACCGTCAACAGCCAAAAAATAATACAATTTTTGCCATTTTTAAGGAATAAAATGTTGTATAAAATCAGGAAAATTATGTATGAACAAACCCCTTTGTAAAAATCTCCATAATATAAATAAGAATAAAACTGTAAAGTTTGGTGTATTTCTGGCTCAATGAAGGATGAAAAACTAATTTTGAGAAAGCTGCCTTTATATATACTTTAATTGAAATCTACAGATGCAAATAGGTAAAGAACTCTAAAAGATACAGTTAAACGTGTATTTTGGATGTTTTCTGTCCACCAGTCTGAAATAACACTTTATGAAAAGTCAAAAAGCCCAAAATCTCAAAATTGACAGATGCATGAAAAAACACTTTTATTCCCTGTAGTGTCTCTCCTTAATAATCTAAGCAACTGCATCAACTCCTCAAAACGCATCAAACAAGTCTATAAGTCAAAAAATGCTTTATCCAAAATTTAAAAACATTCAAACAATCAAAACACATCAAACAAGTCTATAAGCCAGAAAATGGTTTACCCAAAATTTAAACCTCCCATCAGATCTGCCTGGAGGAAAGTTCGGATTGTTCACAATTGGTGTGACAGCAGAGGTTAACTTAGTTCTTCCCTCGAAATGACAAACAGCCCTCCATGCCTTAGGTGTGTTTATAGTTGCAGGGTTATCACAATTCTACAATACGAGTTCACATTTTTTTAAAAACATCAAATCCATAAGGGGAAATTTAGACAATGATTGTTCAAGATATAACCAAGTAGAACAGTTATCAAGAGCAACCCAATCAGAAACATATCTTAGATGTGCAGACCACTGGTATAGCTTAATATTAAGCAAGTCCAGTTCTCCCATTGACCCTGGTAGTTGTAGCGCAGAGAATTGCAGCCTTGGTTTGCGCACGCTCCAGATAAAGGAACTGAGCCAGCCATTTACATCTTTAAAACCTTTTTAGAGAACAGGATAGGGATCATTTAAATTGGGTACAGGAGCTTAGGGTGGATAGTAATTTTTATAAGAGCCAGGTAGAGGCCTATCAGGAGATCGGTAATGTATCCCAACGATTTAAATCTACTCTAATTTTACTTATGCTGGGGAGTCGGGACACACTTAACGACTAGCTAAAACATTCTAAGACTGAACAGAACACACTTACAGACTTTTCAACGACTGAAGCAGATTTTAAACACTGACTGAACGCAACAGTGTCTGACTCGGCGAGTTTGTGCATGATCAGTCTTAAGTATCAAATTACATTCATAATCGGCCTTGCAGTCGTTAAGTGTGTGCTCGGCTTAAGCAAAGGGGTAGCTAAAGTTGTCTTTGTATACATTTTTGAATACAGGGCTTACAAAGATACCCAAGTATATACTATACTACAAACTTGGTCCTCATATTATGTATTTTGCAATACATGTAACTTTATAACGTTGCACTCTTTCTATAAGTTATAAATAGCTAGTAAGATAACGTTAAAGGATTAGTTCACTTTAAAAAAAACTTTTGCTGATAATTTACTCACCCCCATGTCATCCAAGATGTCCATGTCTTTCTTTCTTCAGTTGAAAAGAAATTAAGGTTTTTGATGAAAACATTCCAGGCTTTTTCTCCATATATGGACTTCAATAGGACACAAACGTTTCAAGGACCAAATGACAGTTTCAGTGCAGCTTCAAAGGGCTTTAAACGGTACCAGACGATGAATAAGGGTATTATCTAGCGAAACGATCGGTCATTCCAAAAATAAATAAAAAACTTTAAGTTTTATAAGCACAAATGCTCGCCTTGCTCTGTTCTGTGATGCACGTTCGTGATCCTGTTCGAACTTGTTCATCAAAATGAACAAATCTTTTTTCGAGTCATTTCGTTCGTTGAATGAACGAAATGACTATGAAAAAGACTCGTTCAAAATGAACGAATCTTTTTTTCCGAGTCATTTCGTTCGTTGAATGAACGAAATGACTCGAAAAAAGATTCGCTCATTTGGATGAACGAGTTCGAACAGGAGAGTCACGAACGACAGTTCGCGCTGTGCAAGAGAGGGGTGATCAGCGCGTACACGAGCGTGATTGACACTGCTAAGACATTCCTCCTGGCTCCGATTGGTTGTTTCTGACCGGGAGCGGTGTATTTCTGCAAATGGCAATAGGACCACAGGGAGGAGCTTGATTTTTTCACAGATTATCTGTCTCATATTCTACTGTCAGGACATAATGACAGTTTTAACAAATTTCTGGTTACAAAAGTTACCTACGGGACCTTTAACTACCATTTGGCATTGTTTTCATGGTACCAGCAGACATAGCCTCAGACTTTAGAGACATTTTATACCCTAAGAGTACAGAAAGTATTAATAATATCAAGAAGAGATGGTCCTGAAGATGCAGGATTTGAAATGAAAATGAGCAAAATCATCTGCATAAAGGGCTATTTTATGATGCCTCATCAGTTTGCAAACCTTAAATTGAAGGATCTGTTCTGATTTCGTCGGAAAGCGCAAAAAGCACCTGTGACAGTGGGCACCCCTGCCTAGTCCCTCTATGTAAAGAGAAGCTTGCTGATCTGGAACTATTGTAAGAACAAAAGCTTTGGGTTCTTCATAACACCCTAACACATCTGAGAAAAGAATCGCCTAAATTAAATTCCTCCAAAACAAAAAAATAAATATGACCACTCCACTAACTATTCTCTAATTTAATTGAAGTTCTAGAATCTCTCCAAACATGAGTTACATCCATCTGCATGAGTTTATGATCATAGTCTAAACCATTATTAGGTATGATATCAGGTGCTTTAGGGAGTTGTGGCCAGGTTTATCTTGGATAGTCCACCTTCATGATTCAGTATGAGAGACTTTGCCTCTTGGTTGTTTCATATATCAGTGGCATGCGGTCCATATAAGCTGTGAATGCTCTGCATACCCAAGCCTTGGTCCTGTGGACTTGCTAATTAACATTAAATTAATGTAAACTAATTAAATTACTGTAAATTCCCTTGTTTGAGGTGTACTATAAAGCTTACACGATAAAATGTTGGCAATTATATGTAACACATCGTTATTTATTTATGTGCCAAACGACGGTAATTTTCTTCAAGTCTGCTACTCACTGATAGTTCCGGGTACGCGGATCCACAGCAGGTTTGCCGCGTACGCTCTGTTGTTATGTGTCGTCATCACTGTCAAGCGTTCTCATTGGTTTGCTGGCATATGGGGAATTTAATGGGCAGGGTAAGCTGTCCACGATTCGCTCGCCTAAGAGGAAAAATGTGCTGCTGCTGACAGATCTCGATATCGAAAATCACATTGTATTTGATACAAAACTAAATAGCATTTGACTCAAATCAAACACAACTCAACTGCTTTTACGGGTGCCAGTGAAGGCATCAACAGGTAAATGTAGGCTACTTTCAATTAAGGGTCCAAATATATTATATAAAACTTTAGCTGTGTTGCTATGTCATGATGAGTAAGCAACTAAGCAGAGAATGCGAACGCGAAACCCATCCAACGCATCTACACCAGGTGCAATTTTGACATATGTGCACCAGTGGCGGAAGCACAGCGTGACAGATGGGTGGGCCTGGATTAAGTCGAGGTGGGCCTGAATCTAGGGTTTAATAGGCTATATTTATGGAGATGAGAAATAAAAGCCGCACTGTAGCCTACAGCTATGATCAGCTGTTCGGCCGAGCTTTCGAAGTTGTTAATACGGAAAGACCGAGCTGACCGGTTGGTTTTTGTCAAATGACATTGCGGCACTCTCTGAAAAGTTGAGATGTTTTTCATCTCGCCGCGGCATACAGGCGCACCTGGAAAAACGAGCGCGCTGCAGCCTGCACCACATGCGTATGGCAAGCAGTGTTGCCAGATTGGAAATGTCAAATTATCGTACCAGAAGTTCAAAATGATCTATTTGGAAGAACATTATCGTACACGACGTAAACGTGAAGAATACAGCTATTTATCCCAACATGTAGGATGGATTAGATGGAGTAGTGTTGAGGTGCGGGCCGGGCGACACGTGTGGTGCCTGTGTGTGTGTGTGTATACGTGCTTGCGTGCAGGCAGGTGAGCCTGCAAAATGTTTCTGGGTCAGAGAGAGAAGCGGTAGGATGTGTGTTTGGACGAACAACTGAAAACTCTGAAATTATAGTACATTATGGGATTTTTTTCATTATTGATCGTACATCGTACAGAGGTCAAAATTATCGTACAAATACGATAATTATCGTACATCTGGCAACACTGATGGCAAGCTAAAGTATTCATAAAGCATGCGGGACGCGCGATTTGCCATAAAAGCGCGCGTTCTTAACGTGCAATTTGTGGTCACGGAAAACGGGTGCCTGAAATTTGTGGTTTTTGCATTAAAATAAATAAATAATGTATGAAACTTTATTGTAAAGTGTTACCGGAATTACAACTGGAAAATTTGCGAGAAGTGTATCGAACGAAGGGATTAAGGGACTGTCCGAGGTGCTGAAATAAAAAACAGTGAACTTGAAACCGAGAGTTGTTTTTCTTTTCTTGTTACAAAAACACTTCAGAGACATAAAACACCTGCAGACAGAAACAATATCATTTAAATAGCAGATCACACGTCGAGGACGCACGTTTTGATGCAAAAAACGCGCGTTTCTGACGTGCATTTTCCGTGACCACAAAGCGCACGTTAAGAACGCGCCCTTTTATGACAAATCGCGAGTCCCTTGGCAGTCGAAACGCATGCGTTTGACGAGTCAATCAGATGCCTGACCATGTCTTTCACGACCGCGTCGCTTCCTTTATGAGCGAGTACATCTGAAATAACAAACTTGAGCGCGCAAAAGACGCGATATGTGACCGGGCCCGTCTTTGTCTTTCCAAGACACGGTGTTCATGTGAACAATGAGCCTCGTCCCCTCTCCTTGCAAGGGTGTCAAAGTCTGGACAAAATATGTACAGTGACATGACATAACTGCCAGATTCAAATTGTGCGTTCGCGCGTTGGCTGGCGCTGAGCCAGAGATGGACGCGCTCAGGCTTGTCATATATCATATAAAGTGTTCGGCGGGCCGTATATGGCCAAACTTAATTCATTATTATTATTATTAAAATTAAAAATTTCGTTTTTATTAATCTGATTGGGTGGGCCACCTGTCAATCTGGGTGGGCCCGCCCATAAATCCGCGCCTGATGTGCACCCAGCATACCCTGTTAGAAAAGACCCCGCTCGCCACTGAATATATATATTGTTGTGGAAAATATGCAATTGTCCTGTTACAGGTATTCATTTTTTGTGTGTAGAACTTCTGTATTGTAATCAACCACCCTGGTTTATAAAGAAAATCACAGCAATAGTTATTGTAACTTGTTTTTTAGGAAAATGGTTTATAAAGAAAAACACTACAGTTGTTATTGTAACTTGTTTATAACGAAAAACACCACACTTAATGTTTTAAGCATTTATTAAAAGACATGCTGATAGAATAAAGAGGAAGAAACGTGGATCCAGAAGTCAGATTGGATCAGAACTTTCACAATATTTATCCATTTCTGGTTGGGGGTCGGAGTCATCACGCCGGTATGGAGATGAGTTTGTTGAGGTGTCCACGAGGCCTTCACAGTGCTGATGAGGCTGGCACTTCAGGGATACGTTGTTGTCGTGTCCATGTGATGGCCCTTCATCAGATCTGGATATGGCCTGGATCCAGTGGTTTGCGGTAAACCCCGGGATAAACAGAGAGACTAATATTAGCGTAGTCACCATCCTTCTTATGATGAACCAAGTACATCAGGATTTATGGGAAGTGTTCCCGGTTCCGGCTGATCTAAACTATGCAGCCTAACATTGAATTATAGAAGTATATAATGTGTTATGTGTATGCTAGGCCAAAGAGCTGTGTTTTTAGTCTAGATTTAATTAGTTTACAATAATCTAGCCTTGATGTCACGAACGCATAAACTATTTGTACTGCATTTTTAATTAAGAGCATATGACGTAATTTAGATATATTTTTAAGATGAAAAAATTCGGTTTTACAGATACTAGACACGTGACTTTCAAATGAAAGATTGGTATCAAAGAGCACACCCAGGTTCCTAACGGTGACGAGGACTTGACAGAGCAGCCATCAAGTTTTCGACAGTATTCTAGGTCATTACGTGAAAACGTTTTTTGCCCAATAATTAGAATCTCTGTTTTTTCAGAATTTAGCAGTAGGAAATTACTAGTCATCCAGTTTTTTATATCAGCTATGATTCCGTTAATTTTGTGGATTGGTAAATTTCGTCAGGGCGTGAAGAAATATAGAGCTGAGTATCATCAGCATAACAGTGAAAACTAATGCCATGCTTCCTAATATCTCCTAAGGGTAGCATGTACAGAGTGGTCCTAGTACTGAGCCTTGTGGTACACCATACTGAACTTTTGATCGATAAGACATCTCTTCATTTACTGCTACAAACTGATTACGGTCAGATAAGTATGATTTGAACCATGCTAGTGCAATTCCACTAATTTCAACATAATTTTCGAGTCTATTTAAAAGAATGTTGTGGTCGATAGTGTCAAATGCAGCACTAAGATCGAGTAGCACTAATAGAGAGATACAACCACGATCGGATGATGAGAGCAAATCATTTGTGACTCTAATGAGAGCTGTCTCAATACTATGATACGGTCTAAATCCTGATTGAAAACCCTTGCAGATACCATTTCTTTCTAAAAGGGAACATAGGTGTGAGGATACTGCCTTTTCTAGTATCTTTGACAGAAAAGGTAGATTCAAGATCGGCCTGTAATTGACTAATTCTGTAGGATCAAGTTGCGTTTTTTTAACCCTCTGGGGTCTGGATATGGTATAGGTGTTTTTGAGGTCCTTGAGATGTTTTGACATGCCCTGACATTTGTGCTTTTTTCAGTTGCTTATAAACATATTAATGGCAAAGTTTTCATTACACTCTATTTAGCACAAACAGGGCTACCATAATATGTGAGCAACATGTATGTACATGTTTGTATTTTTGATAGAATATTGTTTATGCATGGTTATTGATAAAACTAAAACTTAAAGTTTCTGAAATAAGCCCACAAAACACATACTAAATATGTGTCCACAAGACTTTTGACTAATGGATGTTGTCGCCTAGAGTTTTTGCTTCAAAATGATCTGAAAATCATCCTGCCTAATCATTTACACAAAACAATACATTGATTTAAATTTTGTAAGACACTTTTTGTTTGGAAGGGCAATATGCGTGGGGCCTAGGGTGACCAGACGTCCCGAAATCTAAGCTGTTGTCCCGAATCCTGAATCCAGCCCTGATTGTCCCAAAAATTATACTAAAGCAAAATATTAGTTATTGTCTGATAAAACATTAAAAACTGTCCGTGGAGGTTGAGTCGTCCTCGTCCTGCAGCCAGCCCCCAGCGGCTGCTCATTGGCTGCAGCATCTTTTTTTAAAGTTCTACAAAGATACCGTAGGCGTGAATTTAGATATGCATTGATAAGCTAATTTTCATTCGTTTCGTTGACATGGCAAGACATCGATGAAGAGAGTGCAAGTTGCAGCAGCCGCGAGTTCAGTGAATGTGCAGGCAGCCAGTCGTAAAGGAGTGATTGATTTGTCGTAGCACTGTGTGCAAAAAAATACTTCGGCAAAGAACAATGACATCTGAGTTCATGATTTTAATGTTTTTTTTTGTGGCGGACTGATCTTTGAATAAAAAAATTTTTGGTTCAGGATTGAAATTCATTATCTACAGAATTAATCTATATTCTACAGAATTGGTTCAAAGTTAGAGTTGGAAACATCTAGAAAAAATGTGTATTTTTCCACAAATTTTGTATGCATTCAAATTGTATAATATCCTGGGCAAACATTTCTAGTAATTGTTCAGTTAATTCTTATTTGATTATTAAATTGATTATTTACTCATTAATTTGCTTTTTTTATTACTTCATTTTATATACGAGAATATTTTTTCTATTTTGCTAGCAAAGGTGGAGTGTTTATTAATAGGCTAGGTCAGGTTATTTCCCGGTATAGTGAGGTTAAAAAAAGATCCTAATCAGAGTATTTCAACATGTCAGCAGGAAATTTACAGACCCTCTCATGCCGTTACAGATGCAGCATTTGGACTGTATTTCTGCACAAGATAAAAACACGTTTTAATTTTTTCTTGGGTCAAGAATGAGTCAGAGTTTGCGATATATGTCCTCCCACCAGTGCTCTCTCTGTCTGGATGCCCTTCACATATGCACACTTCAATAAGCCCAAAGAACAAGAAGAGATGTGTTTTAAATGCGGGGAGAAATCAGAGTAAGGGGCAAAAATCAATATATTCTGCTGAGCTGAGTCGAGTTCCTAATATTAATTTAATAACAATTGTTACAATCTCTTCTGAATCGCAACAAAAATAAGGGAGTCACCGCACACACCACAGCCAATTAATAAGGGAATTTATTTATCGGTACAAGACAGAACAACATTAAAGATCAGTATAAATGGTGTTGGAGCCATTTCCTTGTTTTGTAATTTAACTTAATAATTAATTACTTTATTTTGTTTCACCTTAAATAATTTGCATGATTATTTTATTGATTTAGATACAGAATATTAATGTTATTATTTTGGTTAATTTGAGTATTTTTTTGGGACTTTTATTTTGAAAGTATTGAGCACCTGTTTGCACCTATATAATGGTGGTCACATTTAGGACAGGCAGGCACTGGGAAAGGTTGTTGGTTTTTTACCACACACACACACATACATACAGGGTAAGAGAGGCTGCAGACGACATTTGTTTGTACGCTTGCTTATTGGAAATAAACCGCATGAACGATGTGCTTGCCTGGACATTGGACTCTTTTGCCGTGCCCGTGCGTAAGATTCGATCTTTCAGTGCCTCAGTGGCCGTTTGATTTTGAGTTTGTTTATCTTCTTTTGATTTCTTGTTTGAGTTAAATTGGAGGACAAATCGCCACTACAAAAGTAAAAAACCCACCTTAATGTGGAGATTTATGTCGATGGACTTTGTGGAAGCTTGGATCACTTACAAGAAGGAGGATTGTGGAGTATGTTGTTGAAAACCACGTCGTTGCCTGGAAAGACGGTGGCACACGGACATCACACAAAGCTGTTCAACAGTCGGTATGTGAAAAATGTTTACTATGAAGCTGTATTGGAAGATGGCTTAGCTATTGGAGCGTTGGATTCATTGTTTCACTGCACGAGGTTGAATATTGGATGTTTTAAAGGATTTTGAGGGACTTTGGAGGATGTGTAGCGGTTGCGCAATACCTCGACAGAGACATTCACGTCATTCATTCATAAGAAAGCTATGTCATTGAAGCGTCCCAACGCAACACACGATGTTTCTCCGTGCTACTTGTGAATGAATTGAGTGAAAGTTAAGCTGGACTTAAAAGGGATTTGAGAACAAAGAAACAATGTCGCAACAATCTAGCACATCAAGAGTGAAGAGCGACGCTCTGTCTACGCACTCTGTAAAACGAAGCGGCAAGTTCACCGAAAAAGGGTTGGCATTTTATGCAAAAACGTGCCAAGAAAAGAGGTCTTTGAAATGCAAGCAAGCTAAGAAGTACATGGAACAAATTCGTGTCTTGATGGAATCCACTGATAATGTGAACTCTGTGCAATCTCAGTTGGGAAAATGCATTAAGTGTTATGGGGAAGCTAATAACATGCATGAATCCTTCTTGAATTTGAATTTGCCAGAGAGTGAAGTTCAAAGACAAAATAAGTATTTTCTTACAAAAATGACCATGTTCTGTGATTTCACTGAAGAAGTAAAGGGCTGGTTGTCTGAAGCTGCTCACCCATATGTACCATCAGTTGATATCGATGCTGAACATCCTGACAACCAAAGTGTAACTTCTGATGGGATTAATCCTGAAGACAGTGCATCTAACATCTCATTTGTAAAGGAGAATAATTCCAGATTACACTCTCAAGTATCAAGAGTATCCTCAACTTCATCTGCAAGGATAAAAACAGAAGCTGTTAAGGCAGCACTTATGGAACGCATGGCCGCATTAAAAAGGAAACACTTGTTAGAAGCAAAAGAAGAGGAATTAAGGAAGGAAAAGGAACAGTTGGCTCTGGAAACCGATCTTGCTGCAGCCAATGCTAAACTTCATGTGCTGGAAATGAATTCAAAGTGTGGTTCTAAAGGATCTGACGGAATGAACTCCTATTATGAAAGGAACAAGCCAAGAACAGGCCGCCTGAATCCTCACGCTGATCATTTCATTCAAGAACACAGTAACATAAAGAATATTCACAGTGAATCTCACCCTGAGTCACATGCTCTGATTGTCAGACCTAAAAAAGTGGAACAAACAGACACCAGACTTGCAACAAGTGACACCCAAACACAAAGGACACCAATGGTTCATGATGCTCAACAAATAGGACGCCAATCCTATCTTAACCCAGCATGCAATGATAACACCCAGAATGATATTGTGAGCATTATGCAACGACAGAACGACATCACCACATTGTTGGTTCAGCAAAATTTAGCATCTGCTTTGCCAATGAGAAATATTCCTGTGTTTGATGGTGACCCCCTTCAGTTTCAAACTTTTATTAGAGCTTTTGAAAACTGTGTAGAAGAAAAGACTAATAATATGAGTGATTGCTTGAACTTTTTGGAGCAGTACACCAAGGGTCAGCCAAGAGACCTGGTGAAAAGTTGTCAGCACCTGCCTCCTCAGCAGGGATACCAAAGAGCTAAATCCCTTCTTGCAGAACATTTTGGTAATGAGCACAAAATCGCCTCTGCTTATATGGACAAGATTCTTACATGGCCTCTCATTAAGCCAGAGGATGTGAAAGCACTACAATCATTTTCTCTGTTTCTTCGAGGTTGTTCGAATTTAACACAGCAAATTATGTATATGAAGGAGTTGGACATGCCATCCAACCTCAGAAGCATTGTGATGAAATTGCCTTATAAGCTAAGGGAAAAATGGAGAAATGTTGCATGTGATCTGCAGGAGCAAAGTGGAGACAGGGCTGTATTCACTGACCTTGTGACCTTTGTTGAAAAACAAGTAAGATTTGTCTCTGACCCTCTGTTTGGTAACATACAGGATTGTCAACCTACCAGCTACATTAAAGCCTCCAAGGCTGGTCATGCAAAGCAGAGAAGAACTGGAAGCACTTTTGCAACCAGTGTCAGTTCAGTAAAAGAAGGAGATAAGATCTACATTGACGATAAGATCAAGTCCTCCTCTGCCCAAAGTAATCTTAAATGCTGTTTATTCTGCCAACAGAACAATCATGCTCTGGATAAATGCTCACGGTTTAAGTTGAAGATGCACCGGGACAAGATAAGTTTCATAAAGGAAAATGGAATTTGTTTTGGTTGCTTAAAAGTTGGTCACACAAGCAAAGACTGTAGGAGTTGTTTGGATTGTAGTGTGTGTCACCTGAAGCACCCATCAGTCCTTCACATTGAGGGAAAGGGTACATCATTCAAAGAAGTACAGGAGTCTGTGAGCCTTCCACTGAGTGTGTCAACTGGACAACAGACATGCGGTCATATAGGGGCCGGTGAAGAGGATGATGCTGTCTTCTCAATTGTTGCAGTTCAGGTTAAAAGCAAGAGGAGTAATACAGTGGTTCAGACCTACGCAGTACTACTGAGTACTACTGTTTTGTCTGGTTTAGAAGTGTCTGGCATGGATACTAATGATTTTATTGGGTTGCCTAATGTTTTAACTCAAAAGATTATGCCAGTGTCAAAGTTGAACATTCCACGACAAGAGGATGTGGCTAAATGGTCTTACTTGAGGAACATAAAGCTTCATAATGTGGATGCAAATGTGGACTTGCTCATTGGAACAGATGCAGCAAAGGTGACGGAACCCTGGGAGCTGATTAACAGTCAAGGTGAAGGACCATATGCAGTTCGAACAAGAGTTGGCTGGGTAATTAATGGACCGCTTCGAGGTGGAGGTAGCAATAGAGTAAAGACTGGCTGCTCTGTTGTTACAACCAATCGTATTTCTGTGGAACATCTGGAGGAAATGCTCATTAAACAATATAACCATGATTTTAACGAAAAAACATCAGAGGAGCAATTGGAAATGTCAAGAGAGGACGTTAAATTCATGAAGATTGTGAGTAGTACAGCAGAATTGAAAAATGGACATTATTGCATTGACTTACCTTTCAGAGAAGAAGATCCTGTCTTACCAAATAATCGCTGTGTTGCTGAACAGCGCCTCCAAGGTTTGAAGAGGAAATTTGAGAGGAACGATAAGTTTAAGGAGGAGTACACCTCATTTATCGGTGATATGTTGGTTCAGGGCTATGCTGAAGTGGTACCCGTTGACCAACTGGAACAAGAGAATGGAAAAGTCTGGTACATCCCCCATCACGGAGTACATCACCCCACTAAAGGAAAGCTGAGGGTTGTGTTTGACTGTGGAGCCAAATACAAAGGAACATCACTAAACTGTCAGCTCTTGCAGGGTCCAGATCTCACCAACTCTCTTTTTGGGGTCCTCATTCGGTTCAGGAAAGAACATGTTGCTGTCATGTCTGACATCCATGCCATGTTTTATCAAGTACAGGTGCCTGATAAACATGTGAACTTTCTTCGCTTTCTTTGGTGGCCTAATGGCAATACTGATCAAGAACCAGTGGAACATCGAATGAAGGTACACTTGTTTGGAGCTGTATCGTCCCCAAGTTGTGCAAATTATGCCTTGAGAAGAACTGCAGAGGACAATGCGTTGGATTTTCCAAATGAAGTGATCAGTACAGTTCGTCATAATTTCTACGTGGACGACTGCCTGAAATCCATAGCCTCAGAAAGAGATGCAATTCAAATTGCAAAGGACTTGACTGTACTCTGTGACAAAGGTGGATTTAGTCTCAGAAAATGGGTGACTAATAGCCGCTCTGTGTTGACGTCAATCCCAAGTAACATCAGAGCAACAGAGACACAAGAACTGGATTTAGACACGGACCAGCTTCCTATTGAAAGAGCACTTGGTCTGCAATGGTGTGTTGAGTCTGACAAATTTAGGTTTAGGACTTCGGTACAGGAACGGCCACATACCAGAAGAGGTATTTTGTCGGTGGTCAGCTCACTGTATGATCCATTAGGTTTTTTGGGTCCTTTTATCATGTCAGCTAAGTTAATGTTACAGGAGCTCTGTAGAAGAAATTTGAAGTGGGATGAACAAATACCCCCTTCCTTCTCTAAGCAATGGTCTGACTGGCTAACGGATCTCCAAAAAATGAGTGGATTCAAGGTGGATCGCTGCATTAAACCACCTGATTTTGGAACATCTGTAACAGCACAAATTCATAACTTTTCAGATGCCAGTCAAGTTGGATATGGTACGGTGTCTTGCCTGAGACTGAAAGTTGTTGACAAAGTACATGTTTCATTTCTTGTGGGAAAGACTAGAGTTACACCCCTGAAGCAAGTCACCATTCCTCGTCTGGAGCTCGCAGCAGCAGTTCTGGCTGTCCGAATGGACAGAATGCTTCAGAAAGAGTTACAGTGGCCGCTTAAGAGGTCAGTGTTTTGGACAGATAGCACAACCGTCCTCAAGTATATCTGCAATGAAACTAGACGTTTCCATACCTTTGTTGCAAACAGAGTTTCGATTATCAGAGAAGCCACCGATGTTGACCAGTGGAAGTATGTGAGCTCTAAGATCAATCCTGCCGATGAAGCATCTCGTGGACTGAGAGCAGAGGAATTTCTCATACACCAGAAATGGATTAAAAGTCCAGAGTTCCTCTCTTTGTCAGAAGAGGAGTGGCCAATCACTGATGTGGATATAGCTGTGATTCCAACTGAGGACCCAGAGGTCAAAAGAGAAGTTGCTGTGAATGCTATTGTCAAGCACTCAGAAGATCCCACAGACTATCTCGTTAATTATTTCTCATCTTGGAGGAAGCTTAGAACATCTGTTGCCTGGTTTCTCCAGCTTAAAAGAGTTCTTTTGCTCCTGAGCCAGAAGAGAAAAGAGTTCAAATCTACTGAAAGTAACAGAGACATAGGAGTCAAAAGTTTTGTTGAACAGAGACTTCAGAGCTTCAAAGCCACTCTTGGAGGGAAATCCTTAACTCCAGAAAGTTATGATGAAGCAGAGAAGGCAATACTTCGTTTTGTTCAAAAACACAGGTTTAAGAGTGAAATTGCCACCCTGAAGAACGGCTTGGTTAATGTCCCCAAGGACAGTTCATTGTACAAGTTGGATCCTATACTGGAAGGTGACATTCTCAGAGTCGGGGGTCGTTTACACAAGTCTGCGTTACCATCAGAGACTCCTGTATTAATGCTTTGAGGAGATTTATTTGTAGAAGAGGTCCGGTGTCCAGCCTAAGGTCAGACAATGGCACGAATTTCATTGGAGCAAACAAAGAGTTAAAGCAAAGTCTTGCCGCTTTGAATAATACAAAAAAATCCAAGGTGCTTTGGTTCAAGATGGGATTAAATGGAGCTTTAATACACCTACAGCCTCACATCAAGGTGGTGTTTGGGAGCGTCTGATCCGCTCAGTAAGAAGCATACTCACTTCGGTTCTTGGGCAGCAGGTTTTAGACGATGAAGGCATGCAGACGCTGTTTTGTGAGGTAGAGGCAATACTAAACGACAGACCCATTACAAAGGTCTCAGATGACCCTAATGACCTTGAGGCCCTCACACCAAACCATATTCTTCTGTTAAAAGGAAAACCCATCTTCCCACCAGGACTCTTCGCACAGAGTGACCTGTATATCAGGAGAAGATGGAAGCAAGTACAGTACATCACTGAACTTTTTTGGAAAAGATGGACATTCGAATACTTACTTCTAATGCAGGAAAGACAAAAATGGGCTATACCAAGAAGAAGTTTCTCTACTGGGGATATTGTCATCATTGCTGTTGCCACGGCACCAAGAGGATCCTGGATGATGGGCCGAGTCCTGAGTACTAAGTCAGACTCCAAAGGATTGGTTCGCTCTGTGCTCCTCCAAACTAAGACCAGTATCTTGGAGAGACCTATAACGAAGATCTGTCTGCTTCTGGAGGCCACAGTGTAGCATCATGGACATGTATTCTTTCTTTTCCCTCTTCTTTTCTATTTTCCTTCTGTTTGTTTCTTTTCCAGACAGCCACGGGAAGAAGACCAGAAGACTTTATGTATTATAGTTAGGGCATATCTAGAGAATAGCTCCGTTACAAGAAGAAAAGTAATTGTGGGTTTACATATTTCACAATTAGGGGCCGGAGTGTTGGAGCCATTTCCTTGTTTTGTAATTTAACTTAATAATTAATTACTTTATTTTGTTTCACCTTAAATAATTTGCATGATTATTTTATTGATTTAGATACAGAATATTAATGTTATTATTTTGGTTATTTTGAGTATTTTTTGGGGACTTTTATTTTGAAAGTATTGAGCACCTGTTTGCACCTATATAATGGTGGTCACATTTAGGACAGGCAGGCACTGGGAAAGGTTGTTGGTTTTTTACCACACACACACACATACATACAGGGTAAGAGAGGCTGCAGACGACATTTGTTTGTACGCTTGCTTATTGGAAATAAACCGCATGAACGATATGCTTGCCTGGACATTGGACTCTTTTGCCGTGCCCGTGCGTAAGATTCGATCTTTCAGTGCCTCAGTGGCCGTTTGATTTTGAGTTTGTTTATCTTCTTTTGATTTCTTGTTTGAGTTAAATTGGAGGACAAATCGCCACTACAAATGGTAATCAGTGTATTTAGTAGATGTGTGCAAAGGTATAGCACGTATGAAAGACAACAGTCCAACTATTCTCAGTCCATGGAACCTCCAGAAACAACAACCATCCCAAAGGAGATGGATTAAAAGGCGGCGGTGATCTCCCATGTTCCTCCCATATCACAAGTTCTCCCAGTAGTCTCGTGACAGGTGACCCAAAGTACAGCGCGCGCGAACACAGCCCAGGCTCAACACCCACACGCTCTCATCTCTGTCCCATTCTTTTATTGAGCGTCATGATCACATTCAGGTGTGCACCCACTCCCTTCAGCCAATCACCTGCAACTCAGAAATAACAAGTTACTCATTGAAACCCTCACTGAAACCGTCACACACACCCCTTGAAAGAGATCCGACAAATCGGATAAAAAATAATAAAAAACAGCACCATAAATTTAGTAATTATATTTCTAGTCACATTGTTATACCAATTCGGATCACAGTACAACCATGATTTTCACAATTCTTTCCATTCTCCCACATTGCCCCACCTTGCCACCAGGAATCTGGATCCTGAAAGCAAATTAAGGCAACGAGAACACAGAAAAACAGAAATAACCGTACAACCATTGCACTCAATTGATCAGATCAGGAACACGGGATAACGCATCTGCCACTACGTTATCCGATCCTTTAATGTGCCTAACAATTCAATTATAGGGCTGTAAAAAGAGTATCCAACGCAACGCGCTGACTCGGCGACTGCAAAGAATGCAAAAATGTTAAAGGGTTATGATCAGAAAACACCTCTACGGGCATTCCTCCCCTGACATACACATCAAAGAACTGAAGTGCCCAAATTAAAGATAAAGCCTCTTGCTCAATCACAGAGTAATTTTTCTGAGAAGTGTTAAACTTACGGGAAAAAAAACTCATGGGATAATCCAAACCATTCTCCCCTGTCTGTAATAAGACAGCTCAAGCACCCACCTGGCTGGAATCCGCCTGTAGTTTAAATGGCATATCCAGCCGCGGGGCAGCTAGAAACGGAGCAGAAGTCAATAACAATTTAACATTTTCAAAAGCTCTCAGTGAAATTTAACTGGAGTGGAAATTGTCAGAGTTCTTAAGTAAGTCAGTCAGTGGAGAAACCACAGTTGAAAAGTTTGAACAAAAACCCCGGGAATAACCGACCATCCCCAAAAAACGCATGAGTTCTTACTTGGTAGACGGAGAAGGAAACTGCTGAATGGCCAGAACTTTGGCCTGAACTGGACACACTTTACCTTGGCCAACCTCTTTCCCCAAATATCTTACAGCAGCCTTGGCAAACTCACACTTAGCCAAGTTAACTGTAAGACATGCCTCAATCAACCGAGTTAAAAGAGCTAGCTAACAAACTAAATGTTGTTCCCAAGTCTCACTAAAAACAATAACATCATCTAAATACACCACACACCCTTCCAGCCCAAAGACCACTCGGTTCATCAATCTCTGGAAACTGGCAGGTGCATTTCGTAAACCAAAACTCATAACAGAGTATGAGTATAATCCAGACGATGTAATAAAGGAGGTTAATGCTCTAGGAGTTAACGGAACTTGCCAATACCCCCTAAGAAGATCTAGCTTACTCACAAAATTAGCTGTACCCGGCTGATCTACACAATCCTCTATTCGAGGAAGTAGAAAAACATCAGGCTTAGTGATGGCGTTTAGCTTGCGATATTCAGTACAAAATCTATAAGTCGAATCTGCTTTCCTTACTAATAAGCAAGGTGAAGCCCAACTTGAGCACGACGGAACAGCTATTCCGTTCTCAAGCATGTGTTGAATTTCAGATTCCAATGCTTTTCTCTTACTGACTGGAGCCCTATAAAAACGTTGATGAATAGGTTGCGCCTCTCCCACATCAACATCATGCTGTATCAGATGAGTACGTGTGGGTATATCTGAAAACAAGCCAGTAAACTCCCATAACAACTGGGTTAGGTCTTTATTTTGAGCCTCTGTCAAATGTAAAAAACAGAGCATCTAAATTCCGAAGAGTCTCTGAATTCTTAAATCGAGGTAGCAAAACACAATCTTCAGGAACAAATATATCCTCCTTAGCTAGATCTTCTCCCTCAACAAAAGGTTGATAAGACTCAAAAGAAGCAGTGACAACCAACATTTAGTTGGTTGAACTTCAGAATTTCGAGAACGATAAGCTTTAAGCAAATTTACATGGATACACTTCTTAGATTTTCGCCTATCTGGAGTTGCAAATTGATCATTTTCATCAGACAGTTTCCGAAGAACAGTATATTGCCCAGTAAACCTAGCACAAAAAGGATACCCAGAAGACGGTAACAAAATTAACACCTGATCGACTGGTGTAAAGACACGACCCTCAGCATGCTTATCAAAGTGATTCTTCATCTTCTCTTGCGCAACAAGATTTTTCTGTGCACTCAATCCGGCCGAAATCAAACGTCTACGAAAACCATTTACATACTCAACCAAATTTTGCAGAGGATCCTCCTCACCTAGTCCCTCACGCAAAACAGAAAGAGGTCCACGTGCATGATGACCGAAAACTAAATCATTCGGGCTAAATAACAAGCTCTCTTGCTGTACTTCCCTACAGCCAGGGAATAGCCAGGGTAAACCCTCCTCCCAGTCAAGGCTTATCTCCACACAGTAAGCACGCAAAAGTGACTTCAAAGTCTGGTGAAACCATTCAATCGCACCCTGACTTTGAGGATAATATTCGCTTGACTGATTGTGTTTCACTTTAAGTACCTTTAAAGCCTCAGCAAACATACGAGATGTAAAATTAGTACCGTTGTCGATTTGAATAATTTGAGGTATCCCGAAAATTTATATGAATTGAGTTAAAGCTTTAACAACTGCTTTGGTGGTAATTCTTCGTATAGCATAGGCTGCTGGATAGCGAGTTGCCTGACACATCACGGTCAACAGATATGTACTCCCTGATTAAGCTTGAGTCAATGGTCCCACGCAATCAATTATTAAAGGGGTGGTTTACTGCTTTTTTTCTTTGCATGATTGTGTTTATGGGGTGCAATATAACATGTCTAAGTGTGTGTGTTTTTTTTAAAAAGTCTTATTTTTCATAAATTTCACCTTTATTGTAACCCGCTTTCTCCTCTGTCATTTGAACGACCGGTTGACTTCCTGATTCTATGAAACCACTCCCTCAGAAACAGGCAATGGGCTCAGATTGGTTAGTTGGGCCGGTGTGTTGTAATTGGCTAATCTGCATAGTGCACGTAGTCCGGAAACTTCACGCCCATTACCTTTACAGGCGAAAGCTGCATGTGCTCCGGTCAAATGTAAATAGTGTCAATAGTCTACTGCCGTATCAGTTTGAGCCAGAATCAGACCCAGAAAGAGGCAATGAAGAGAGTAAAGCAGAACCTCCCCACGGCTCTTACAAAACGTTTCTGAATGGTACATTTTATTATTATTATTCTATTCTATTAGAAGAATTTCGATACGCTGTTACTTGAAAATGCTACTGCTGCTTATAGCTTTTGAGATACGGTTTTCTCCTGATTAAACATTTCTGAATAAATGACAGAGTAATACCGTTTTTTACAGTTATTGTTTTATCGATATAATGAACAACCGTTTATCTATTCACAAAACTTAGTTTACTCAGTGTGTCGTTTTCTTAAGGTGTACACATTTGTCTTACACGCACAAAATAGCATCAAACTAACCGGCTACTATAAACAAACAGTGTTAGCATTGGTTTACGTTCTTGATCAAATCGAAAAATTACGTCAAAGTATACATGGAAAATACATTTACAAAATTAGTACATAATTACAAATTCAGGTCCAAAATGTTTGTACGCGTTTGTCATAGACACACGAAATAGCATTACTAAGTGGCTACTAAAGCCAGCGCTGGCATTTGTTTATGTCCTTGATAAAAACTAAAGCATTATGTCTAAAATTATACATGCAAATACATTTAAAAGTATTAAGCCTTACTTACAGGTTGTGGCCCAAAAACTGCTGCCTCTGGTTTTAAAGTTGGAACTGCTTCATGTTTTAGTAACAGTTGAATCCGGCATTGAATTCGTGGAGATCCTGGAAACTGTCTTCCGTAAAATGCGCAGCACAGAGAGCTAAATTACGATTGTAATTTTCAGGAACATAAACATAAATTGTAGCCATTGTTGACGAACTACAGCGTCCGTAGGAAGCCCGAACACAGAAGCTGGGTGAAAATAACACTTTCGACGGCATGGCTACTGCTCCCACTATAACTCTTCCTCTTCGACAAAGCAGCAGAAATATGGCCATGCCCCCTTTTTTGCATATTCCGGAGGGAGGGTTGATTATGGGTTAGTTGCGTATAAAACCCGGGAGTATCTCGTTGTAGTCCCATTCGAGTCGTTTTTGTAGGCATTAAACTTCCTGATTTTTAAAAGCCGATATCTCTGCTTACGTTGAACTTTCAGTGCAGCAACTTTGCAGATACTGTTCATGCACCAACAGCAACATTACACACTATTTAAAATTAAAAAAGTAAAATCGCAATCAACCACCCCTTTAAGTACTCAAACGGTTTACTTGTAACAACTATGGGACTCAAAGGCACTGGTTTCAACAACTGATTTGGCTTCCCAGTTACCTGGCAAGGGTGACATGTTCTAATGAAAGATGAAATATCCTTTTTCAAACAGGGCCAATAAAATTGTTGCAAAATTCGGTCATAGGTCTTTTTTACTCCTAAATGTCCAGCAACTTCACCATGTGCATGTTGTAATACTACGTCTCGAAATTGTTTCGGCACCACTATTTGAATTATACACTCCTCCAGTAAAACCTTTTTACAGTTAACGTACTTCCTTAGAAGCACTTCATCTTGGATAAAACATCTACTTACAGCACTTCTTACCTCCTGAGGCGAAAGAGCAGCATCAAACAACCTCTGTAAATCAGGGTCCTCCTGCTGCGCATCTATTCTGCGCAACTCCCTACGAGAAATAGGTGAAAGGGTGGATAAACCAGGCACCATATATTTTGACACTTCTTGCTTCTCAAATGACATCTCATGACTCCTTGCACGAGTCACAATACAAGCTGTAAATACTTCAGGAAAATTTTGATGCAAAATGTCGGTGTTCTCGGTAACTGGAATAGGCACTACTTCAGGAGGTGGGATCACCTCCCGCTAGACTCTACCTCCAGCCAAATTGTTACCCAAGATGACAATAACCCTATTCACTGGCAAAGACAGACGAACTCCCAAAGATACTTCTCCACAAATCAGAATACTTATTTTCCGTGTGTCTGTGTCTGTGTGTATGTATGAGAGGTGTGTGTGTGTGACTGTGTGTTTGTGTGTATAAGGGGATGATTTAATAGAAGTTATGAAGGTTTTATGTTTGAACAGTTCTTTTGACTAAGATAGGAGGATGAGCAAATTTGAGAGAGGAGTACAGTAATTTATTGACGACGGACTCGCTAAAACAACAGATACCATCCTCGTGCACAGGCACACACACTTAACTCAGAGACTCGGAGAGAGAGAGAGAGAAACTGGGAACTTTTCAACTTTAACCCCAATTCTTCAGCATGAAACGGTAAGGTATTTTGTTTTGAAAAGATATTTTATTAACCATTTCATTTACATAATTTTAAAGATCAATGCTTTTCAAATGCTGTGTTAGATATTTGGCATTATTTGAAAAAATCTCTTTTTCTCACTGTCCCCAGCAATGCGGAGGGTATCATGTAACACAGACACACACACACACATTCCTCCTCCACTCTGAATCACAGAGTGTCAAAACGGATATATTGTATCAAAACTTTAAACTTATTGCATCTTTGTAAATACATTCATACGTTATATGTTGACAATGATGTGTTGAGATTTACTTCAACTCTCTAAAATTTAAGATGATTTTATTTTTGTTTTGAAAAGATATTTGATACACTTTTAAAGATCAATGTTTTTCAACTTTAGTTAGTGTGAAAATATTATATTTGTAAATGTAGGCTACATGCTTTTCAACTTTAGTGTAAGATATGTGCCGTTATTAGAAAAAATCTATTTTTCTCACTATCCCCATTTATATAGCGTACTCAGGAATGCCTGGATATCGGTTGTCACACAGACACACATTTAGCTCAGAGACTGTCAAAATGCAAGGGGTGTGAGAGAAACGCACGCAGGATCTTTTTTCACCATAGTGAAAAGGTAAGATGATTTTTATTTTAGTTTTATACACTTTTAAAGGAATGAATGTTTTTCAACTGTAGTGTAAGAGATTTTGTAAATGACTAAATTTATAACCATTTTAAAGAACAGCATGCTTTTTCAACCTGAGTCAGATTTTAAATGAACAGATTGTTTAAATTCCGGGACCAAATCTTCCGGAGTTACAAAAGTTATTTCCCCGGGTCAATAGGGTAAAACCAACCGTCAAAATGACATATTATTTCCCCCGGATCAAAACCAACTGTCAAAATGACGGATCATTTCCAGGTCAACAGGTCAAAACTAGCTGTCAACTTGATCGATCGCTAGGGCAAAGGTTAATCCCTAGATCAAAGGGGCCTCCGGAAGGGACTCCGGAAGGGCAAAGGTCAGCCCCGCCCACCTGTCAATCATAGGGTCAGAAATCATCTTTACACAAGGTATATCATATTAACTACTACTAATAATTTTTATATATTTTTCCAATTCACAATTGTTGGATTCATCATCTGTCATTTTACATCATCCTGTATTTATCCATTCACTTATATTCACTTAAAAAATACATTCACTTAAAAAATATTATTATAGATCTATCCTTCAAAAGGGTTTCCTAAGACTTCAATCTTGTGACCTTATTTTTATCTCTTATTCTTTCTCAGAAGAAAACAGTAATATAGTCATATTAAACACTTATCTACTTTCAAACCCACATTGACACCAGCACATTAATTTTCATAAGCTGCTCAGTAAATCACTCAACATATTCTAAGTTGTTTTCACAAAGTTTCTGTTTACTTTAGTCACACTTGTCCAGGGAAATGATCCCCAAACCACTATTTCCTTTACTTGCTTTTTTGTAAAGCACAGTTATTCATAAATAGTACCATAAATTCTATCATAAATTTTATTTTCATAAAATAATTTATTCTACTATATTTCTTTTCATCTATCAAATGGTTAGTCTGCAGATACAAGTATTAACATTATTGTCTCAGTCCCAGTTATCTCTACTGTTTTGCAGAAACCAAAATATTATATTACTCATATCTCAATCCCCTAGTTCACACAGACAGCCTTATAGCTGCTTGCTACTTCATTCCTTATTATATAAATGTAAGTTCTCTAGACATCCAATGTCATGCATCCATTTACTGGATGAAAAAGAAAAAAAAAATTATCCTGGCAGTTCAACCTTTTTTTTTTTTTTGCACTCTGCCTCCTCTAACCAGCACAATATTGTTGTCTTATAATCCACACACACGTCTCTCACACACTAAACAGTCCTTCTGTTATTCACATCCCTCTACAACAGGGTCTTTAAATACTGTCAGCCTGGTGCCACTTAAAAGTTCCTTCTCTATGAAAATCATGGTTTTTAATTAACCTCTCAATACCCTTCAAACATTTTTTTCCCATATGCTTTTTTTCATCAGACCAAACACCGGTTTATCATATTGAGATTTTTTGCGCATTTTACTCTGAATTTCCCCATGATGGTCACTTTTCTGTGGTTTTTCACTTGGAGTGCCTATATAACTCTAGACATCTCTAGAGACATCAATTTTCACATCAATTGAAAAAGGTGAGCACTCACAACTTGCTCACAAATTTGATCAACCAGACCCTTGAGGTTTCCCCCACTACAGTACAGTAGATTAACTGAACCCACCAGACTAGTATCCCAGTACTAATCTGGACTAGTAATCTGTACTACCACAGTGTTCCTTTGACCATCATGAGTCAATCCCCCTCAGGTTCCTTTTAACAATTTAGACTTTGTCTCTTACCATAAATATGTGCTTTCTGTTCATGTTCAAGAGATAAAGTTTTATGACACAAGATCAGACTTTTGCATTTTGCACCGAGGAGGAGGTTACTTGCAAGTCCAAATCAAATCAGTGGAAGGATATGTCCAGATATGTGCCACAAAAACTGAAGATGATCAACTTCAGCTGACCAAAGAGACATCTCACAGAGTTGCCCCGATTCCAAACACCCCAAAATATACCAGGTAGATAAGAGCAAAACACTGGCTGCAGGCTGTTCAACCACAAGTGATGCATAACCAGTTGATCCTTGGCGAACTATTACGCACATACTTCAGCAGTGCCCCGAAGCTTCTAAAGACATGTACATAAGATAAAAGCATTATAACATAAGGACTTAATTGTGCCCTAAATGTATCTCTGTGCAGACACTTAATTTTCAATGAGAATCTCTGAAATATCATTTAACGTCTCAATCATTTTAATAAGTTAAATATTAAAAGTCTTATTGTGAATCTCATGTGATATTGCTAACAAATTATAGTAAAGGAGTATTGCAGCTGCCAGTCTCTGCTTTAACCGAGGAGTTTAAGTGTACCAAGGTCAGACTGGAAATGACTTTAGCAGAGTCACGCGACAAATGTGTAAGGGAGGCAGCCCCTGTGGTAAAAACTGGTAGAAAGTGGTCAGCAAAGAAATCTGTAGTAGAGGCAAAGGCTGACTTTCAAATTGGGGATATCGTGGGACAGGTACAGCATGGAAGAGGGGGTTTTGGGCTCAGTTTAGCTCCTCCTAAATGGCACAAGGCAGGCCCAGCTCAAAGGAGGAAGCTGGTAGTCAACGAGGTGCGAAAGCAGGAGGAGAGGATGAGATGTATAAAGGCCATTTCCCAGGCCAAGCAGGGAGAGTGGATGAGATGGGAGAGTGTGGAACAACGAAAAATGGGCTGGCAAGACCTTTGGTCAATGGAAGAGAGTAGGATCAGTTTCCTTATTAGGTCAACATATGATGTTCTCCCATCACCGCAGAACCTAAACCTCTGGGTAGGAGAGGATCCCTCTTGTCCTTTGTGTTCATCACCTTCCACATTAAGGATGTAAGGTGGCTCTTAGCCAAGGTCGGTTTACTTGGCGCCATGACCAAGTATTGCGATGTTTGGCTTTAGCATTGGAAGGCAAGCGTAGTATGACCAATAAGTTGCCGCCTGTTCTAGCAAAACATTACACGCAGAAGACAATATTCCTCCGCCCAGGCGAGCAACCACCAAGAAAAGGTGCTAACACCAATTCTCGCCCAGGACAACTGGAAGCTGCTAGGGACTGGAAGATGCTGGCTGATCTTGATCAACGGCTTATTTTTCCACCTGAGATTGCCACCACTAACCTACGACCAGATATTGTTTTGTGGTCTGGATCAGCACGCATTGTTCAACTGATAGAGTTAACAGTGCCATGGGAGGATGCGGTAGATGAGGCATATGAGAGGAAGAAATTGCGGTATGCTCATCTGGCCACTGAAGCAGAACAGCGAGGATGGAGAGTCCAGGTTTATCCAGTGGAAGTGGGTTGTCGTGGTTTTGTGGCACACTCTACAACCCGGTTCCTCAGAGACGTCGGATTCAGTGGCCAAGAGTTGCATCGTACAGTAAAGAACTTATCTGAAGCAGCAGAAAGGAGCAGCAACTGGCTGTGGTTGAGACGGAAAGATTCTAGCTGGCTGTGTACAGGCCGCCATGCTACGGTTTCGTAGAATTCTTGAAAACTTGAAAGGGCTGTTGGTTTATTTGTAAATAGGTTCATAATCTGTAAATCTGAAAATGTCTATTCTGACTAAACCCAACTGTGATAGTTTTATTCTCATATATTTATATTTTTATTTTTTATTCTTATAATTTGTAGTATTATGTTTCATGTTGTATTTGTATATGTCCACTGGAAGCCTCAGTACCAAAACAAATTCCTTGTGTGTGCAAGCACACTTGGCAATAAAGCTCTTTCTGATTCTGATTCTGATTTATTTGTATAGGTTGTATAGTATTTACAGTCATTACGTTCCTGTGTATATTGCGTGAATGACGGGTGGTTGGGCAGATATTGTGTTTTGCGGTAGGTGGTATGCCATACAGAACCGTTGCCACTGAAACTGCATATTAATGCACCAGTGGGGCTCGACAGCCTTAGTCAAACGGGTTGGCGCGTATGGTTGGGTTGCGGAGAGATTGGGAGATTGTGGTTAGGTCTTAGCAGCAAGAGGGAAGTAGAGGTCGGTAAGCTGGGCTGAGTTGAGTGGGGGACGGAGGGGGGTGACTCTGGGACGCCAGAGTCACTGTCGAGCCCTGTTGAGGTGTCGTGGGCTAGTCGACGAAACACTGAGGACGGAAGGTGCCCACTTGAAGACCCTAGAGATGTTCCCTACTCCGCTCAATCCAGAGGGTTGTTATGGGGGGACCGCACTGTGGTTGCAGCCGTTGTGTGTGCTGACGCGCAAATACACTATTAACATCAGACAGAAGGAGATTCACGTCACCAGATGGAAAGAAGCGTAAATGGATGGAGAAGCATAGGTTACTGTAAAGCTACGTCTTAGTTGGTGCTTATCTTGGCGAAAGCCGAGTACAAATCAGCATGAAGTTTTAACATCTACTCTCGTGTAATGGAAATCATTCTCCTACACACATCAGTTACAACTGAAGATCTCCAGGCTCTCAAAAAAATATGTCCAAACGCTGCTCTGTTTGCATCTATCAACACAGATGCAGTCTCAGACACAGATACAGCTTTAGAAACAGAATATGAACTCCCTGAGCCCCTCGCAGCAATGCATGACCCATATTCAAGGGACTTATCAGCTGACCTTAAAGAGAAGTGCAAAACGAGCTATGACAAAATGAGACGACAAAGCACCACTAACAGACTGGATCATCTACAGGACATGACTAAAGAGCAGGCAAAGTGCACAACATGGAACATATAATGGACATTAGCTTTCACAGGCTTAGTAAATGCAAGGACACCTCAGTTGAAAGTGTTGTTCAACAGCTAATCCAGGATGAACCCACAGATCTCACTGTTCCAGTTGTCATTTGGGGAAGATACTGCACACCAATGTTACCAAACAGAAATAAAAAAGATACACATGAACTTTAATCTAAAAGCAGTGGGTCTAAGAGTGAAAGCAGATGAGCCATACCTGTCTGCTCCTTCTGATGGTGTATTCTCCTGTTGTTGCTGTGGAACAGGTGTGCTGAAGATTAAGTGTCCACACAAGTACAAGGAGGGTCTAGTCAAGTCAAGTCATCCTCATTTATATAGCGCTTTTAACAATGTAGATTGTGTCAAAGCAGCTTTACAGAGATAAACATATAATTTAAGGTAACAGAGATTGGTTTAGTTTTATAGTGGTTCTTGAAAAATGTTTTTTCCAGCTAAAGTTAGTTTTGATTGATTTACTTCCGTCTAAATGATAGTTTGTTATTAAATTAGGGCCCGCCAAGACGACACCGTTCTCTCTAAACAGACTTTAAACGCGAACCTGTGATAGACGCTGATGGCGTTCACATGCGCATTAAGAATTGATTCTATAGTTATGTGCGTTTGAATATATGTGCGCAGGTTTGTAATTCCTTACAAACCATGCCTAAACAAACTACTTGTCTAGAGGGGTCAGATTCTGATGCATCCTTTTGTCTTGATAAAAACTATGATCTGCGACCTACCCACCCATATTACTCACAGATTCAACTACAGATGTATGTTTGCAGAATGGACAAATGTGATTTCATGGTGTGGACTAAAACAAGTAACATAATTTGCTGGCTAGAGGGAGATGAGCACTTTCTACAAGAAACTCTTGCCAAGGCAGAAGTCTTCTTCATGGACCACCTCCTTCCAGAACTCATCTCCCACTTCAAGGACCCCCACCTGGCTGAAGAGATCAAACTGCAAAAGACCTAACTTTGGCAAAATGATCAAGTGCACAGACTGCTGCCAACACTTTCACTATGGATGTGTAAACATTACCAGATATTCCAGAAAATTGAAATGTTAATGCAAATAGATCAAAGTAATAAATGTAAGTGGTGCACTTGAAGATGTGCAGTCACTGGAGATAATACTCAAATTCAAAAGCAAGAATAAAGTGTAAATAATTCACCTTCAGACAAATGTCAGATAAGTGTTTGCATTAAGTGTGGTATAGTCGTATTATAAGTCTTGGTATTAATTATTCACATTTGCCATTGTTGAAAATGCTTTATAAAGTGTACATTTAATTTTGATTACATTGTTGCAATCATTAGATTGCATTAAAAAGTCAAAACAAAACAACAACAACTCACAACCGAGTAAATAAAGTATCCAATCACATGTTATAAGATGAGTACTCTGAATTTCTGTCATATAATAGCCATTTGCCCTTAGGAAGTGCTGCAATCATATTTCTGCATTGTGTCTCCTCCTGTCTATTCTCTCTAAAAACTCTAAAAAGAGTTATTGCCGGGCCAGCACAGTCCTCCTTAAGTTGGTGTGACCAGCACATAACACATATCCACTCTCTTGAGGTTTTTGATACAGTTGAGAATGAAAGCCCAAATCTGAAGGCAAGATCTTTGTTGGTGAGTCCAAGTCTGACTTTCATCAGAACCAAAAGGAGGTGGTTCTCCCAGCTTAACCCACCTTTAAGCACAAGCGTGCTTCTTTTTACAGTACTCAACAGCCACATGAAAATCTGCAATTATTGTAAACCAGTAAAAAAAAACTAATTTTATAGTTCATGTCCTTTATAGATTCAAACCCAAAATTGGACTGCTTAAGCTGCTCCTTCAGTTTTTTATTATCTTCCTGTGTGGCCTCCAGTTCTCTTTTCACAGCTTCATAGTCATCACTGAGCTGGTTGTACTACAAGTTGAGTTGGTCCATCATTTTTTTGGCCACAAACTTCATCTACAACACAAAAAGGGAGAAGAATTACTTAACTCTTCACGTGCAACACATCACAAGAACCAGCCGGCTCCAAACATACACAGACACACACGCATCACACACATAATACCTGTCTGTTTTTCTATCACAGCACTGTGATGACAGTGGGTAGGTACCCACCCACCAACACAGACACTAAATAGTATGGCTTGCACAAAGGATTCAAGAGGATCTGCCACAGTTTCGCCTGTGGGTCTGGTAACAGCGGCCTTAGCTTCACCCTGCCTTCTCTTCCTTTCATACAAACAGTAGACTATGTCGCCCTGCTAATGAGCTAAAGATAACAATGCAATAACATAAAGAAGGCCAAACAAAATTTTTTGTGCTCAGACACAAAACAAGCTACAAAGACAGGTTACAATATTACAAATGAGGACTGAAAGTCCATATACACACACACAAATGACATGACAAAGACCTTGCCACCTTCCCTGTGGTGTCTCGGGTGCTATGAGAAAAAATGGATGAAACAAAATCTGGACCATGGACCCTCCAGGTCACAGTCCATGGCGGGCCACCACACGACGGTCACGGCACCGTTGTTTGGCTTTGACGACGCCGAGGTGTACCTGATGTGCCATTTGCAAGACACACCCTCTGAGGGCCACTGGGAGGACAGCACAGAGGCCACGGGCGATGCAGGCCTCACCCCAGCATGACAGTTCATGCTTCACTCGATAGTATGGCTTTAGTTCTGGTGGGACGCGGCAGGCCAACCATGTCTGATATAGTCACGAAGCATGTTGAAGACTGGCTCGGCTGCTGCTCAATACACGGTTTACATTCGCGTTTCATAATTTCGTATGCATAACATGCATTATGCCGGTGTACAGACAAGAGATTGCTAGACAGTTGAGACATTTGGCTGATAACAGCCATAGTGCCTTATTATAATTATAACTGAGTAGTTTATCGATTAATATTAAGAACTTGACATATATGATGGTGTATAGCCTACCTATTTAATAAGGTTTGGGTAGATATAAAATCTATTTATAGGGGGAAATATCACCAGGACCATGGGCACGACAGGTGCTGTTTGAATGGGCATGATGATGCTTCTGTCCTCCACTGCATGGGGTGAGATGCGTGGCTCATTATCTGCGTTTACATGACCCCATTTTGCTTGATTTAAGAATAATTCCAAATTGATGACTTGTGATTAATCAGTATCTAAGAGCAGCATCTATGAAATATGGGTTGTGTTTTAAGCATTTGAATTGTCACCTGTTATGCACATGAAATTATGAAATTATTCAAACTCATTGGTCAATATGCTTGCGTAGGAATCAGTGAAATGTGCGCTGGTTTCTCTCCGCGTTCTGCGCTGGTGTGCGAGTCTCATCGACAATAAACGCAAGCTCTTATCAGCCCTATCCACCGCGTTTATATTGTTATTAATAGTGGATACTTTCATGCGCTTCCATGTCCAAGTGTCTGCTATCAGACCCGTTATCCCAGACTCGGGATAAACAGAGAGACTGATATTAGCGTAGACACCATCCTTCTTATGATGTACAAAGTACATCAGGATTTATGGGAAGTGTTCCCGGTTTCGGCTGACCTAAACTATGCAGCCTAAAATTGAATTATAGAAGTCTATAATGTGTTGTGTATGCTAAGCCAACGAGATGTGTTTTTAGTCTAGATTTAAACTGACAGATCTAGTCCAGGTGTCTGCTTCCAGGACAATGTTAGGAAGATTGTTCCAAAGTTTTGGTGCTAAATAGGGAAAGGATCTACCACCAGCAGTCGATTTAGATATTCTAGGTATTATCAACTGGCCAGAATTTTGAGATCGCAATAGACGTGAAGGAGTATAATGCGTTAAGAGCTCACTCAAGTACTGGGGAGCTGAACCATTTAGTGCTTTGTAAGTAATCAGCAATAATTTAAAATGTAAACAATGTTTAATAGGGAGCCAATGCAGTGTTGACAGAACCGGGCTAATATGGTCATACTTCCTGGTTTTAGTAAGAACTCTAGCGGCTGCATTTTGGACCAACTGTAGTTTATATATTAACTGTAGAGCCTATGTGATACATAAAATATCTGTAGTTTATGTATTATGTATTACTGTAGTATATAATATGTCAATTGCTGCTGTTGTGAAATTTTTCTTCTAAAGTGTAGGCAACTCAGAAGCGAAAACCAGGAGACGTTGGGATATCTTTCAAAGCAGAAGTTACTCTTTATTGAGGACTTTGCTGTTGCAATGCTATAGTCATCTTCCAAGTCTAAACTTAGTAGCTAAAACACAGTGTTTTATACCTTTCAAGGGGGAGGGATTTACATAGAGATCAGCATGACAGTGTAACTCAGAGCCTCTTAATCTGGGGTCCTTCGGTCCAAATGGACCCGAAACATTTAAATATTTATTTTTTTAAAATCATAGCTTCATCGGAATGGTCTGAAATTTGGTGACTTTTTTGGTACTTGGTATATGAACATCCAAAAAAATTGGGGACAGGATTTGAATAATCTAAGTGGTTGTAAAAAAAATTGTCACACGCAGGACCTTCGGCCCAAATGGACCCGGCATAGGAAATGAATGGGAAATTGGCAAAAATGTGAAAATACCGAGTTTTTTTGTGCGTACAATCTACAAATCAGCCACGATCCAGAAAAAAAGCACACAACAGTGAAGGGGTGAATCTATAAAACATCAAGAGTGCAAAACAGACACATCCACCCACACACACACACACACACACACACACACACACACACACACACACAAACACACTTTTATACATAAACAAACAAAAAAATTCAGATTTCATATGTGTTTTGCATTTTTAAAATGCTCAGTTTGTCCACCAGATGGCATCCATCTCATTTCAAAAATTGCTTTCATGAGGTCTAGGCTTGACACTAAAATGAAATACAGCTTTAAAAAAAATAAAAATTTTTTTTTTTTTTTTAATAATTTTCTATTATATTCAATGGGGGGGAAATTGGGGGAAAATGGGTCATATTTATTGCATAAACATTAATCATAAATCATAAAATTATCTCAAAACACCAAAAAAGAAAAGAAAAAATATTATAAAAAACAAGTAAAAAAAAAAAATGATGATTTTCTTTTAATAAATATGAATCCCACCCCTCCGGCCCATTTGGACCCGAAGGTCCTGAGTGTGACTCTGAAACGAAGGACCCCAGAGGGTTGAAACGAAGGACCCCAGAGGGTTAAAACAAAGTAGGTAAAACAAAGTAGGTGTCACTGTGTTGGGTTTGTGTTTCCGGGTGCCCACCAGAGGTCCTCTTCCACACGGTGTCATCCACATTATGAATTGCATTCCCCAAAATCCTTGTTTGTACCCATCACTGTATTATTGCACTCAGCTGTTCCCCATTATCATTGTTAGCTCTGTGTTATATATACCCTGCCTGTTTAGTGTTTGTTACGGAGTCCTCATATGTGTCACAACACTTCTTAGGTCGGTTGTTGTCTGTGGCTTGTTTTGTTCTTGTGTTGGATTGCTTCTTTGGATTTTGACTTCTGCATGGACTGGATTATGATGCAACAAATTGGCCCTTAATAAATATACTGCGCTTGGATCTTCTCTGTCTCCTTGAGTGTGGATCGTGACAGAAGGTCTCCGACATCACAAGATCCAGCGGTATGTTTCTCAATGTCTCTTCCCCAGCCACCGAGCGGGAGAGAAGACAATTGTACCTGGTTGGTCAGATTTCGTGGGACCCGTTGAGGCCGCAGTGAAGGAGGTGGTCGAGAGGAATCCCAACACCATTCTCCACTCTGGCCCCTCTTTGACCCTGGATTGGTGATGTCCAGTCCAGGGTCCCATCCGCCACTGATTCCGTCCAGCCCAGAGCTCTGTTCGCCGTGGTTTCCGTCCAGCCCAGAGCCTGCACATAGCCATCAAGAACAGCGGAGGAGGGGTTTTATTAACACAATTTTTATTAACTAAATCACAAACATTTAATAAATTTGTAACACTACACTGCGCAACATATTAGTATTACAAGAATCTTTAATAGTTTCTTCATCAGCAATCAATGCACCTGCACATGCAAATGAGCATGCTTGAAACAAAAGAGCCATAACAACTTCCAAAAGAGTAATTTTCCCGCTTGGAAATTCCACATTTCTGATTGGTCAAGAAAACCTGGAGAGGTGGGACTTTTCTTAGGCTTTATTAGAGCCAAATTCACAGTGACCCTCTCTTCTTCTTCTGGCTTCTACTGCTACTCTCTCGGGTTGATGTCTGTGGGGACACCCACCGGGGCACACGGGTGCCGACAGGCCTTGACCACAGCCTGCTATGCCTTCACTCTCCCAACAGAGTCAGACTATAATTTCTTTATTCCAACTCAGAATAAAACTGCAACTGAAAACTCCATCACTGAATAGAAAACCATCAACTCTTCCGACTTCCTCCCTTCTCCTGGTTGCTCTGCGTGGCCTCTCTGGCCCTGGGCCGGCAGGCCACAATCTGCACTCCAGCCATGTGCTTATGGAGAGAGAGAAAACCTTCAGCCAGAACAGAGTCAAACAAACCATGCCACATTACATTATCACCATTTCTTCACTCAACACAGAAGAAATCGATTGAGACTCATGGAACCATCAAAATCCTTCTTCAGGAATTCACCTAATACTTTCACTGCAAAAGACCATGCATGTATACATTTAATGAGGTGCTCTGAAAATGATAAGCTGATAGTTCTTTTCATAGTTAAATGGATCTTTTCCATAGTTCCATTTCCTCCTCCCGGTTCAATTCTGTCACTTACCATTTTACCCATGTATGTGTGACTGTGTGTATTTTGTGTCTTTATATTAGATATGTTTGTGATTTATTTAATAAAACTTGTGCACAATACGTATTTTATTTTGATTCTCTGCTTGCAACAATGTTTATTTTACGATTTAGATTTTGACAATAGGCTCTTAGTAGTACTGTACAGTAAGAAAGACATTTCGCTCCCCCAGAAATTAAAATTTCTTAGAATGAATTAACAATTAACACAGTGTTCACGGGATGAACAGGTTGATTGATTATAATATTAATTTTACTACATTAAATTAATTCTCTTAACTGATCCAAATATTCATAATTAATTATTACAAGTTATGATTGATTATTAAGATTTATTTTGAGCTAATTTGGTACATAGCACAGATCCTGTGCTAAGGAGGATGGGCCACTCCTGACACTTTTATTAGATTTTATAGTCTGGACACCCCGTCTACGCCAGGCACTCTAGTGCTCTCGTCCTAAGTGTGCCTGTGCACAGTTTCACACTGGGACAGGCAGGGCTCGTTGTGGAATAGTGGGTACTCGTTCCCCAAAGTGTCGCCATCGACACAGTGCGAGTTCCCTCGAAAGGGAATGTTGTTCCCTGAGAAGGGAACGAGACACTGCGTCCCTTCGCCACACCTTCCCCTGCATGGGAGCGACTTGTTTCATCACAGCTAGCGCTGTTGTGTGCCGGCGTCCCTTTGTTGCTTCCTTATATGCAGTCACAAGTTACGTCATGACACAACAACAAACACAGTTGGCTGTGTCATTCATGCTTCAGAGGCGCTACGCTGAGGGGCGTTGTCCAAAGTGTCGCCATCGCATAGTGTCTCGTTTCCTTCCTACAGACGTAACCCTAGACGTTTTTTCCACGTCATTTTCCAAACAACCTGTGGTAGAATGTAACAAAATACATTTACTCTGTATTTAATTATAAATTCAAAGTACTTTAGATTTTTATTCAACTTCACTTCATCTTAGAGGCAAATGTTGAATTTTTTAATGAAAAATGTACTTTTTACAGATGATGTTAGATATTATTATTATTAGAAAAAATTAACAGTATATAATAGAAACACTAAAAATATGCCTTCGAAGGATGAAGCCCCTGAATTGAGACACAGCTATCGAGTAGGGACGTAATTCCTTGGTGCAAGAGTGTGTGTGTGAGCGGTTAACGAGACTAATTTCGGAGGATGCCGTGTTCTGCCCTATTGCAGTGTAGCACATGGAGTTGTTTACATTCCGCCTTTGGATTACGGGATGACTGGGTATTTTAAATGCTTACGACGCCCGTGATGTGTTGATGTCAACATGCAAAGTGACAAGAGTCTGCTTCATTATGTTTCCATGTGGTGTTCAGAATGGACCTCTGATGTCTAGGCCCTGCTGTTTTGCTTATTGTATATATTTTAATTTAGTTTATTTTTCTATTAATTTTGTTGGTTTTGTGTTGAAATAGTGTATTTTGTAATTAGGTTAAGTGTATGTTTTAAAAGTTAAAGTTATGCCAACTGCTGAGGTTTATTTTGTGACCATTTAAAGGGAGTTTTTGATTCCCTTTTTTGTTTCTAGAGCCAGTCTGTGTGCAGTGTCTGTCCTTTTGGGTCATCTGGGTCTTCTCCCTTTCTTCATTGCATGGATATCAAGATGAGGGCGTAGAGTGACTTTACCACTAGAGTTCTCAACGGACCTGAAAATTACAACCCGACCCGGCCCGTGGCTTTTAAAGCCCGGACCCGATGTAACCCGACACATCAACATGAATTATCTGCCCGAACCCGATCCCCCGCGGCCCGACGCGATTTTCTATTTTTTCTTTTTTTCTCATACACGTATTATCATGACCAGCAGACGGGAATTCAAATCAACCTTTAATGTTCACGTCTTTTAACAATAGCCTACAAACGATACAAACAACTGAAACAAACTTTAAATATATAGATAGGCTATATAGGCTACTAAATATGCCTCAAATAAAAATCTTCTGGACGACCCTGTTTTTTTGCTGTCATATTTCATCAGCACCTTGCATTTTGAGCATTGCACATAATCTGTAGAATTTCCATCAGAATCCAGCACCACTCCAAACACTTTCCAGACCTCTGATTTTCCCACTCCCAGGGCTGGACTGGCCATTGGGCATACCGGACATTTGCCCGGTGGGCCGACGTGCTTTTTGGGCCGATACAGATCATTCTTTAAAAAATATATATAAAAACATTTTTTTTTTTGTCTAAACGGCCCATAATACTCGTACATCGGCGGCCCATTCGTTTAGTTTTGCGTAATTGGCGGCGCTGGGATCTTTGTGCCGGTGTAATGCATTAGACAAAAAAAGTCAGGTTTTTTTTAACAGACCGGCCCATGAAACACGTAGATCAGTGGCCCATTGGTTCTTTTCTTGATTGGCACTGGGCTGGTCCAATCACATCTTTAAACTCCTCCCCATTTGGCTCTGAGCGCGCGTGCAGTGTCAGTGTGTATCTGTCAAAATAGTCAGAGATGGAGAAGAAACGCAAGGAATGTGCAGAGAAATAGCGTGAAAAAAAGAAACGGGCCCTTCAAGTGTCTGATGAGGATATTGAGGAGGATCAGGAGAGAATGAGTGAGTGTAGAGAACTGTGTTAAGCAGAACTAGGCAACTTTCAGAACACTTGGGTAGGCTATGAGTGTAGGAACCCATCACCCAGTTACGCATTATTTACACATCGGCATAGTTGATGATCACGCATTTTACTAGAATTGTAATGAGACGCGTTTGTAAACCATGTTTTCCGCCAAAATAAAAGATCATGGGTGTATCTCTTTCAAGCATGGAAAGTAGTACAAAACTAATTATGAAAGTTCCTTTTATTTTTCAGTGCATTTGTTTTACAATATGGCTATTACTGTCATGGAATTAATATTATTATTAACTATTATTATGCAGTAGTGTAATGCAGACAGACACTATATCACAGCTTTGAGTTTTTCTTTGTTCAATTTGCACACTGATTATGGGTTGGAGCTCTTAATTTTTAACTCTCAAAGTGTACCAGATTGATGAATTTAACATTAAAAAGCACAAATTTTTCTTATGGGGGGCTCCCCCGAACCCCCCTAAAGGGACAGAAGTCCACCCACCACAGATTTACCAAAAATTCTGTCAAACACTTGTATTGCTATGCCAATGCAGCTTATACCTTGTTTTAGGATTCATCATTGTGGGGTAGTTCGATTGTATTTTACAATTAGTAGTTATTTCATCTATTAACTCTTACTCATTCCTACCCACTCATTAGGCTACATGGCATTAGTGGTTTTAATAGGAGTTAGTATACATATTCAGGGGTGTGAAAAGATCGGTTGTGTTTATTATTATTATATGTAGTGGGCCAGTCTGGGCCAAAATGCCCGGGTCGATTTTTAGTCCCAGTCCAGCCCTGCCCACTCCTGTAGTAGCGACGGTGAATTCACCTGCGGCAATAAGTTTACTTTTCACCAACTCCATCTTCTTCTCCAGGCTAAAGGCGTGCACGCAGCGGCGTCAGGATTAGTACTTTTTTTTTTTTTTTCACTGAGCGGAAAAGACTAAGCCCGAGGTCCGACCCGAGTCATTTGCTTATATTTTCGACCCGGCCCGAACTCGCGGGTCCCGTCGGGTTTGTCGGGCCGACCCAGCCCGTCGAGAACTCTATTTACCACGCTAAAACTATTTGTTTGTGATTTAGATATCAGTGCACGTGTGGTTTGTTTATGCTTGTGGGTCTGCGGTTAAGTGGCCCTTTACTACTTTTCCTTCCCACAGGCTTGGTTTATCCTGCATTAATTTTAAGGGATGGGTTGTAACTTTTTAGTGTTTGGCATATGGCCTAGATTTTGTTAATTGAGATTTTAAAATTAAATTGAAATCGGATTGTTCAGTTAATTGGATTTATTATTGATGGTTAACCTGTTAATAACCAACGCCCCCGGTACCGGGGGCAACGGGGCAACGGGGCAACGGGGCACTAATGCCGCGATTTCACTCATAACTCAATGAAGCATGCATAAATCGTGTAAAATGGCACATCATTATTTACAGCAGATTGTTAAGATTAAAAAGAGCCCAAACTCACCATAATCCATCACTCAGATCTAAAGATATACCTTATGGACTTCTAACACATGACGTTGCACTATGCGCACCAATGAAGTAGCAGTAGCAGTGATGCTATGTTGTTTTGATGTGATGTTTCGGCTCATAACTCTATGAAACATGCATGGATTGTGAAACATCGAACATCTTTATTGACAGCAGATTCTCACGATTACAAAGAGCCCAAACACAACATGATCCATTTCGTTGATCACGAGATATACCTCACGAAGTGATGCATGCATGGCTAATAAACATGTCTCTCATCTTTCTGGGATGCAATGTGTTTTCCAATGTTTTCGGAGCCATCCGTGCTTTTTTAAAACGTGGGATAACACAAAATATGTATCATCTTAAAGCTTAGAATCTCAGCTTTTTAAAGCATCTAACAACTTCTATCAACTCTGAACGAGTGCTCTAACTCTGAGGGCACCGCCCGCGGAGGCCACCTGGCTGCGAAAATATTAATTATCATATTTTTCAAAAATATTGCCTTGATTAACACAAAATAGGTGTCATTTGAAAGCTTAGAGTCTGAACTTAATAGTGAATGTAGCCAATTTGAACATCTCCTAAGTATTGCTTAGTTATTTGCTAATAAATAGAATTTATTTTTTTCATAATCTATAAAATACTTTTTTTTACTATGTACTGCAATGTGCCAAAAACATAATACAGCTCATGAAACATTCACAGATCGTTGAAAATGGCACATTTTTTTTACAGCATACTAATACAATTAAAATGAGCCCAAAACGAACATAATCTATTGCGTTTATGACAAGATATTCTCCATGGAGGAACAATTTTAAAAATACCCATTAGGGGGCGTCAATGACTGAACAAAAAGCCTGTCTTGGTTCCAAATGCTGTAACTTTTGATTCCTTTATCCAATCACCACACAATTTTATCCAGATTTAGCTCACATGTAGAGGGAATTCACCAAAAAAGAATTTTCCACCTACCTTATTTCCTTCCTGAGTTATTATATGTCAAATAAGAAAGATATGCAAAATCATAATAAAAATTATATTTATTTTTTGTCTTTTCTCGGCAGGAAAATGTCCAAATGTAATGTAATTTATATTTTAAAAAAATTTGAAAAGTGTTCTATCAAACGATACCTACCTTTTGACTCTCCTTGCTATAGTTTTGGAGTTATGAGTCTTTAGTTTTGTGTGTCACTCAGAAAACAACAATTTTTTATTGCCTTTCAAATGTGTGAGGACTAAACAAAAAGGCTACGTTTGTTCAGAATGCTGTAACTTTTGAGTACTTTATGCAATCACCACAAAATTTTATCCAGATGCAGGTCACCTGTAGAGGGACTTCACCAAAAAGAATTTTTGAGCTACCATATTTCCTTCCAGAGTTATTCCATGTCAAACAAGAAATATGCAAAATCATAATAAAAATTATATATATATTTTTTGTCTTTTATCAGCAGTTTCTCAGCAGGAGAATGTCCAAATGTAATGTAATTTATATTTTCAAAAAATTTGAAAAGTCTTCTATCAAACAATACCTCCCTTTTGACTCTCCTTGTTACAGTTTTGGAGTTATGAGTCTGTACTTTTATGCGTGTCTCTCAGACAAAACAACTCAAAAATGGCTTCAGTGCTTAACAGGTTAATAATAAAAAAGTATTTGGACTCAAAGGTCACATCTCTGTTCTCTCATTACTGGCTGTTGAACTTGTTATCTCTGTTATCTTGTCCATGCTGCTAAATAATCATGGCCACCCAACATGAATTATATAAATTATTTTAATAGCCAGGCCATTCAAAAACAGAGGGTCTACCACCTGGAAAGTAAAGCGATCTCGTCAATCTCTTTGGGCGGGAATTAATGTGAACACAGATATCAGATACCAGTCCTGTCTAAAGTGAAGGCAAGCAGGCAGGCCAAAAAATCAAGTCATTACCTGAGGCCTCATGTTTCTTTTCTTTGCTAGAGAAACTATATGTCTTCATGTCAGGCTCGTACATTCACCACAAATGGCTTGAAGTTCAGCAAGAAATGTATGGAGGTCAGCCTAGAGAGCGTCAGAAGTTTAGCGACACAAGATGGGCATGCAGGTACTTTGCCTGCCGTAATATAATGGACAGGTTACCTGCAGTGCTGTGTGTCCTTGAAAATATTACTGAAGAGAGAAGTGGGGACCGGTCTGTGGAGGCACGGGGTCTTCTTGCCCAAATTGACTTGCCTTTCATTGGGCTTCTTGCAATATTCTGCAAAGTGCTGGGTGACACCAAGCTTCTATCTGATATGCTTCAGTCACCGTCACTAGACCTAGCGAGAGCTGTTAAGCTTATTGAAGCACTTCAGGACACATTTAAGAATTACAGAGAAGAATCATTTTGTGATGACCTATGGAGAGAAATCTTAAACGCAGCTCAAAAGTTTAATATCAGCATTGAAAGTGTGAAAAAAAGTCAACATAAGACCAGCTCTAGACTAGAAGGATCTGTAGTGACATCCACTGTTGGCATGCATAGAACTGACCAAGATGACGAGGATGGTTTTAGAAAGAACATCTTCTATCCAATCCTTGACTATGTTATAGGGGAATTACAGAAACGTTTCTCCAAGCCCAACTCCAACATAATGAGAGGTGTTCAAACACTCCATCCTAACAGCAACAGCTTTCTACAAGAGTAACCTCTTTTTTCATTCGCAGAGATCTACGAGTCACTTGGATGAGCTGAGGCATGAGCTGCACCAAGCCAAAAGGATTTTGGAGAGGAAAAGCAAAGAAGGCATGCAAAGCCTCACCAGCATATTGGAGTTCACAGTGTTTCTGGAACCTTTCAAAGAAGTGTTCCATGAACTTTTTCGGTTGTGCAAAATTGCCATCGCAATACCTGTAAGCAATGCTTCTTGTGAACAGAGTTTTTCCACCCTGAAACTGATCAAGAACCACCTACGAACAACCATTTTTGATGAGCGACTGAGTGACCTGGGAGTGCTCAGTGTAGAGCATCAGTGCCCAACCAGTCGATCGCGGTCTACTGGTAGACCGCGGACTGATCCCAAGTCGATCGCGAGGAGTGTAGATTTTTTTTTTTTTAAATAAAAGTTTTTTTTTATGTGTGTGTTATATTTTTTATTAAATGTACACTACAGCCTATATCATGAATCCTTGCCAACACGTCCACAAAAAAGTATTTAAAAAAGAGAAAAAGAAAAAAGTAGGTCACGTTTAACCGCGCGTTTTTAGGTCCCGCGTGACATGCATGACAGGAGTTTGAAAGTTGTCAACAGTAACTAGAAGCTAGCGAACAGCGGTTACACGCTCCTAAACGTAAACATGG